>NC_060145.1:287170230-287795230 GCF_021461385.2 Schistocerca piceifrons | reverse complement strand
CTACCTTTAGCCTTGCTGACAGCTTCCACTCTCGCAGACATACGTTCAATCAGGGGCTGGAAGGTTTCTTGGGGAATGGCAGCCCATTCTTCACGGAGTGCTGCACTGAGGAGAGGTATCGACGTCGGTCGGTGAGGCCTGGCACGAAGTAGGCATTCCCAAACATCCCAAAGGTGTTCTATAGGATCCAGGTCAGGATTCTGTGCAGGCCAGTCCGCCGCAGGCCATACATTACGTACAGTTGCTTGATCGTGTTGAAAGATGCAATCGCCATCCACGAATTGCTCTTCAACAGTAGGAAGCAAAAAGGTGCTTAGAACATCAATGTAGACCTGTGCTGTGACAGATCCACGCAAAACAACAAGGCGTGCAAGCCCCTTCCATGAAAAACATGACCACACCATAACACTACCGCCTCCGAATTTTACTGTTTACACTACACATGCTGGCAGATGACATTCCATTCACCTGGTATTCGCCATACCCACACCACCGTTGTGTACCGTGATTCGTCACTCCACACAACGTTTTTCCACTGTTCAATCGTCCAATGTTTACACTCCTTACACCAAGCGAGGCGTCATTTCGCATTTACTGGCGTGATGTGTGGCTTATGAACAGCCGCTCGACCATGAAAGTTTTCCCACCTCCGCCTAACTGTCATAGTACTTGCAGTGGATCCTGCAGTTTGGAATTCCTGTGTGATGGTCTGGATAGATGTCTGCCTATTACACATTACGATCCCCTTCAACTGTCGGCGGTCTGTCAGTCAACAGCTGTACGTTTCCCTTCACGTTTCGACTTCACTATCACATCGAAAACAGTGGGTCTAGGGATGCTTACCGGTGTGGAAATCTAGCGTACAGACGTATGATACAAGTGACACCCAATCATCTGACGTCGTCCGAAGTCCCTGATTCCGCGGAGCGCCTCATTCTGCTGTCTCACGATGTCTAGTGACTACTGAGGTCGCTGATATGGAGTACCTGGCAGTAGGTGGTGGCACAATGCACCTAATATGAAAAACGTATGTGTTTGGGGGTGTCCGGTACTTTTGATCACATAGTGTACATTTTAGCTTGATCCCTTCCCGTTTAATATCTTTGCGAGTCACCAACATCGTTTGCCACTGTGTATTTTGTTTTGTGGTGTTTTTTAATTTAATCTGTACTCTAATTCTGGGAATGCGCATGTTGGATTTATATTAAACTAAGTCTGAAAACAGTAATATTTCATTTCAGTACTCTATTCGTCTTGACCGTTTGAATTATAATAAATTTTTATGAGCGGAGGATACGTAATGAAGTTAGGGAATCTTACACGCTTCCAAGATGACAACAGCCGTGTTCAAAGGGCTGCACGCATACATTTGCTGTTTGGTGGAAGCTCACTGAGGCCCCCTTGCACCTCGACTGGCCCATTAAATCACTCCTCCTTAAGCCCACAGAAATTGTCTGGGACTATCTGCGACAACGGGTGAAACGTAGCAGTCAACATCCTTGCAGTTTGCTAGCTCTGTGGGATTCAATCATCAACGCGTGATTTTAAGGAGATACGGAATACCTGGACAAACTTGTGGACTCTTTTCCTAGCCTAACTGATACCATTATCAGCGCTACAGGGGGTGCTACGCGCCGCTAGTTGCATGTCTTATGCAGGTGACTAGCTTTTTGTCTGATCTGCTTATTACTGACTGTACTTTTGGACTCTGCTGTTGACGCCCTGGTCAGCTCTCTTCTTCTTGCACTAGAGAAGTGTAACCTGTTAAGGTTTTCATTTGCATTCTTGTATAGTGTTCACCTTTAATAATTAAAGCACCAAAATAAACAATGTAAGATGGATATTTTGACAGGATCTGATTATAAATAATATTAGGAGCCGATCACCGAAATTTTAATGGTGTCATACGATCGATATCCCATTATCCATCCTAAATGTCACTTCATATGGACTCCATTATTTTTTTTAATAGTGAATTCCAAACATCAGGAAGACTGAGTTCATGAGTACACCTCAGCTGTAATTAGTACATTCCGAATAGAAAATAAAAAGAATATATATTGTTCAGAATGTAAGCAAAAATAAACACAAATCATGAGGGAACTTATATACCATATCAGCGATAGTGAACATACACCAACAGGTGACAGAACAAACAGTATAAAGGAACATACGGTATATGATAGAAAGTATCTAGTCAACCCTATGTAATACGCAACTAAACACTAGATAGCATGAGAGGCAGACAAGGCAGCGCCGAGTATTGTGTTGTCAGTAGGGAAGCACTAGCAGCAGAATGTAGCCGAAAGGGAACTCCGTGACTTCGAACATGGACTAGTCACTGGACCCCACGTGAGTAACAAACCATCAGTGACATTTCAATCCACTGCTGGGGATGTGATTGTGAAAAGCAAACGCAGAGGAACAACCACAACTAAACTAAGACCAAGCAGACCCCGTGCGCTGACAGACCGTCAAGCAATGAGGAGATGGTTATAAAAATCGCACGCAATAGCGGAAGGAATCACTCGCGAATTCCTAAGTTCTACCACCAGTCTAGGTGGCACAATTACTATGCACAGGGAGTTAAAAAGAATTGGGTAGAACAGACTAACAGCTCCACATATGTCACACAGCTCTGTAGTTAATGCTAAGCGACACTTGAGGACCTGTAAAGAGCAACGCGACTGGACAATGGATGACTGGGAACGAATGACCTGGAGTGACGAACCACGGTATAGCCTGTGTCAACTCGATGTAATGGTTTGGGTTTGACGAATGCCCGGAGAACGTTACCTGCCATCATGTGTAGCGCCAGCAGTGAAGTAAGGAGGTGGTGCTCTTACGCTTCACGCTAGAACGAGAAAGTAAGTGAGCAGTTCCATTCCTTGACGTGGAAGTCTACAGAATTCCGAAGGGTAACATTCATCTCACTCTAGGTGAGGAGGCCCTACGTCATAGTGACGTAGGCACGCGTCGTCATGAGCTTCACGAATTATCCTATCGACTGTTGTCTTTCTTGAATCTGCATTGTTATTTGTTTGTGTGCTGTCATTGTCCTATTGTCCGGTGTTGCTAGCGTGTACGTCGTTCTGAACATGGGCTCTAACGGAGACGAGAAAGCTTTCAAGCAGATCCATAAAGATAGTCCGAAAGATTTCGCTATCTCTCTTAGCTGATGTACAACATGAAGGCAAAATTAAAGTAGATGGTTTAATATTTCCAGAAACATTCGGAATTATCTTCGGAACCACTTCAATTTCTCAGTTTTACGTTTCTCCCCACATGGCTTATGTACAGATCATTGGCTTTTATAAAAATACGAAACACTTTAATTTCTCCCTATTTCACGTTTTTACACACATGATTTATGCAAGAATAATCGGATTAAAAAATTTACTAGACACTTTTTTTAACTTTCGTTATGGTTATGATTCCTTCATTCACATATTCGTTATTTTCATGAAACACACAATAACACCCCACATTCTTTCGATTGCATATTAATAATTAATTATTTTCCGTTTCTGTGCACACGATTTATGCACGATTCATCGGATTTAAAAGAAAGACAAGCTTTTTTTTTTACTTTCGTTATGGTTCCTTCGTTCAGACATTTCTTATGTTCATGAAACACGCAATAACATCGCAAATTGTTGGGATTACATTTAATAATTCATTCAACTGGGATGGGCATATCACACAACTCGTGTCACTTCCTTTGGACACATGTAATTACATTTAGCTTTGACGTTATCGGTACAACTACAAAGATCGATATACGTATTCATGTAGTCGATTTAGATTATTTACGTCACGATGACGTAGCGTTACGTCATTATGACGTAGGCTTCTCCTCACCTAGCGTGAGATGAATGCTACCCAATTCCAAACGGCGAATAAAACACAAGGGCTACCAGAAACTATACCGTACCTACACGCCAAATCCTCCCATCATCTGCCTTCAGAAGGCCTACATTCGCTGACCTCCTGAACCCACCGCATCAGCGATACATAAAACATCAAACAACATTTGGAAACGCTGCATAATACCTTCCGAACTAACAGATACGAAATTCAACAGGAAGTTGGTCACAGGAAATGGAATAAAAGAACAGCTTCCGATATCGCACTTACCTTGTATCAGCCATAGAGTACGCGGGATGCTTCGCTCAGAAATCTTTAAATCAGTTTTCCTGAGTGGCCGCGGGATCCAGAAGTGGGTGTGGTCCATTAAGGATTTGAAAACAGCTGTGAACACCGCAGGTGTGTACGAAATATGGTGTGAGATCGGAGCTCTCTACGTAGTGGAAACTGGAAGCTCTTCTAGCACCACCTGCAGAGCAGGAACTGTGTGTTCCTAACACCAACCAGCGGTTTTTTAGGAACAATAAAATCTAAGAAGTTCGACGTCAGTTGTCTCAGACACTGTCATAAACACACCATAGTGAAGTACCCATCTTCCAGTAAAACACTTCTGTGCCCTGCTGAAGATTGCTGCAGTACAACCGAAGTGTTGGTTGTTTGCGTATCCTAGCATTTAAAATGTAAGATGACGTGGCAGTATACCCACAGATTACAGTTTGTTTCCATTCCATTTCAGCCACGTCCAAGGTGATGGTACAATTTATTACTATCAACTTGTCCTATAGTGGCGCAAGGTTCCCAACTTCTGAACCTTTTTTCCTTGGAGCCGCACGAAGAGTTCTGTTTACAAGGCATTTTGCGATAGAGGGAGACCTGGTTGTATGTGTTATTTGTGGCGTAGACATAATTCACTTTACACATGGTGACCTGAATGAGTGTATTACCTTTTTTATCGCATCTTACAGACTACTCTCTGTACTTTTATAATAGATTTTCTTTTTAAATTTTTTTGAAGTCATTTGTTTGAATTGATTACATAATAATGTCTCAACATAATAATAATAATAACAATAATAATAATAATAGTAATATTAACAATAACAATAATAGTAGTAATGATTGAGAGTTCTCTTTAAGTAATAAAAAATATATAAGAGTGAAAGTTTTCTTTAAATAATAAAAAACTTGACTGAAGTACTTTTTCTAATTGTAAGCTCTGGGCTGTAGTAATAAATGAACAGTGGTAATGAAACTTGTACTGTCGTAATGCGAAAGCAAAGCTGCACTATAATAATAATTAATTGCCGTAATGAAAAGGGTGGTCTTTTATAGTGTAAAATTTAGCAGTCTGACTGCAAGAATTTTGAATAGTATAAACTGCCTGAATAATGAACTTTGACATGAAATCTACAGTAATTGGGTTTGCAAAACCGATCCCAAAAACTGTCTCTGAATGACATAAGTTGGCCCTGATTGAGTACATAAAAAAATCAAAATATTTAGTCCTTACCTCTATCCTGCGCAAATCTCGATAACGCATTGCACTACTGCTCTGTCTTGCGCGCCGCTATGCTAAAGCTGCAAATTACTGTATCCACACACACACACACACACACACACACACACACACACACACACACACACACACGTGAGGTGCAATGAGTTCTCTGTTAGTTACAAATCGAACTAATTTTCCGAACACACTTGGTTGCAGGAGTCATTAAAAATTGTAAGAGAAAGGTTGCTAAAAGAAAAATGAAATATGCGCATAAATGACAACACTAACGTTTCTTGTATACTGCGAAAAAGAGCTCAAGGTTGATTTTAAATTTAATGAACGTCTTAACATCCAAACAGTACACTTTCATATTTCTCAAATCTAGCAACTCTCAGTACAATAACCAAGTTAGTCCGATCGCGATGCAATAGTGAAAAAAAAATCATTATAATATTTACCTCTGAAATTCCATTAGACTTTCTCCTTCACAAATCAGTTTCCGCTACAATCTTGAAATAATCATATTGATTGAATAAACTGACAAACGGAAACTTTACCTATTCATTCCTTACTCTAACATCGCTTAACATTGTCTGCCCCACTGCGCCCTCGCGCACATCGGGCGCTCTTCTGCGTTCGTGTACACTGTGAGTTGCCTATCATCTAGTAATCTGCTCCACATGAAATGGGATAGGCCGAGCTTCTAAAATATCTCCCTTCAGTTAGAGACACTCATTTTTAAGGTTTTCTTTTTGAAAATCGCTCTATCAAATTACTGGGATAAGTAGTATGTTGCACACCTGGTTAGTAGTCCCTCCTAGTTCGGTGAAATCTCGTCGTCCCAGGGCTAACTGGTTCAATAAAAAGACACCTGCCGTTGCCGACAAGCGTCAACAGAAATATTGTCTCTAACAAAACTTGTTCCTCGTGGCGTGATCTATCAGTCCTATATGTTTGATGCAAAGCCTTTGGAACGGTCTGTATGTATATTATGTAGCAGTAACAATGTTATTTGGGAGAATATATGCATACGTAATGGCTAAAAGTAGAGTGTATTACTGCGATAAAGTGATTCACCTACGAATATGTGTACTGTTATGTTGCTCTTTTACCGATCAATTAATTGTCTTAGGCGTCCGTTACAGAAACTGAAAGAACTATGAAAATTTTCCACAATGAGTTTTACGCAATGCTAACATTTGTAGCGACTGTCGGTTTAGAGTAATTACAGGTACTGTTTTTTCTGGAAATATTTAAGATCGAAGTTTTACCTGTTCACTGTGTAGTCTTCTGGTCTCTGTAATTTAATGGTGGTCATCCAAAGCGAACCCTGTTCCCGTGCGGCCTGGATTCTGCAATCGGACTTACTTTTTGCCTCGCCGTGCTGTGTCTTCTACCCACTAGAAATCCTTTTCCGTATTGGGTTGATAAAAATATGGTTCAATAACTTTTCCGTTTATGAAGGCTCGTAGGTTTTCTTTATAAAGTGAGATTTTTATTGCATATCGTTAATATGACTGATTCTCTCAACATACTCCAGCGTTCCTATTACTGTGTACAATTTACCGTAAGCGGTTACAAAATAATCTATATCGTTAAAAAAGAAAAAAAATCCTCTCTTATCTTTCCTAGGTGCGTTACACATGATAATGTCAGCTCAAATTGTTTTGGTAGTAAAATACGCCAGAAACATCAGTATCAGCCCCGCGAGAGTTAAAACCGTGAGACGAAATAGTTTTGCTTGTAACATGGAAACGGATCAGTTCCGCACCGATCTTGCTATCTAAAGCTTTACCTGTTCGGACCGATCTACAACCTCTCGAACTGTCTAGCAGGAACAGTAGAACATGCGCTACTTCCTTAAAATACATTTTCTTTCTGTCAAAGAGAAAAAAACGGACTAGAAAATGAAGACATCTAGAAGTGTTTAGAAATGTGTGTATGGTGAGCCCATTTGTTGAGTCGGTTCTAGATGTGGCCTGATATAAATAATAGGGCCAGGCTACGCCACGTACCTGCGTGCCCCGGCATTAAATCATGCGGAACGGTGAAATTGGTGGCCGCCACAAAGTAATTGCAAACAGCGCCCCGCAGCCCGCTATGACGCTGACAGCCGCTGACGCAAACCAATTACTGGCCTGGGCGCTTTAATTGACAGCTTGTAATGAAGGCGCGCAGACCCTCACAACATGCACTGACCGTCGATAAATTGCTGTACTATAACGTCACAACACGCATCAAATGTCGTCCCTGAAGCGTCCTTCAGAAAGAGGTAAAGGGGTTAACTCTATAATGTTATTGTTTATATGGCGTATGCCTATCTGAGTGGTTAAAACAGCGACTAGAAAAAAATTGATAAGAAATAAACTGAGATAATAATCTCTGATAAATTTTGCACATAAATGCATGACATTAGCGAAGCGCAGATAGTCAAAATGCTTCAAATGGCTCTGAGCGCTATGGGACATCTGAGGTCATCAGTCCCCTACAACTTAGAACTACTTAAACCTAACTAACCTAAGGACATCGCACACATCCATGCCCGAGGCAGGATTCGAACCTGCGATCGTAGCGGTCGCGCGGTTCCAGATTGATGTGCCTAGAACCGCTCGGCCACACCTGCCGGCGCAGATAGTCACGACCGGTTTTAAATATAGAAATAAAACACAAATATCACGTTATGACTGTCCTTTGTAAGCTCTTTACTGTGATTAGGTGAAACCACATTCGTCCAGCCATAACTGTAGATTCTTTGAATGCTCTAGAAGAAGGCTCATCAAATTGGAACAAATGTAATATCAGTTCATTTTATTACATTATCGAATAAGGATTTACTTAACTTTGACACAATTCTTTGCCACAGGAGTAATGGCTAATTTACAACTGTCATTAACTGTGAAAGCAACCCTTGATGCACAAGTAACAAACTGATCTCTTGAGGTACAATGTTCTACATTTACAACAGAACAAGTTCATGAGGAACTTTAACAACTCGTTGGTCCTGCATTATGAGGTTGAGTCCTTCAAATGAGGTCACGAACTGGTCTGAGCTCTTGTCTCCTCAACACTGCACTGAGGCGAGAAAAGTCATAAGATACCTCCTATTATAGTGTCGAACTGTTTTTCCCCGGCACAGCCCAGCAACTCTGCGTGGCATGGACTCAACAAGCCGGTGGGGCAGTCTCCTGCAGGAATACTGATCCACGCTGCCTCAACTGCCGTCCGTAAGCGCGGAAGTGTTGCCGGTGCAGGATTTTGTACATGAATTGACCTCACGATTATGCCCGATAAATGTTCGACGGGATTCACGACGGACGATATGGGAGGTGAGATCATTTGCTCGAATTGTCCAGAATGTCTTTCAAACCAATCGCGAAGAATTGTGGTCCAGTGACAAAATGGGTCAAATGGCTCTGAGCACTATGGGCACACAGTTTTAATCTGCCAGGAAGTATCATATCAGCGCACACTCCGCTGCAGAGTGAAAATCTCATTCTGGAAACATCCCCCAGGCTGTGGCTAAGCCATGTCTCCGCTATATCCTTTCTTTCTGGAGTGCTAGTTCTGCAAGGTTCGCAGGAGAGCTTCTGTAAAGTTTGTAAGGTAGGAGACGAGATACTGGCAGAAGTAAAGCTGTGAGTACCGGGCGTGAGTCGTGCTTCGGTAGCTCATATGGTAGAGCACTTGCCCGCGAAAGGCAAAGGTCCCGAGTTCGAGTCTCGGTCGGGCACACAGTTTTAATCTGCCAGGAAGTTGCAATAAAATTTACTGTTATTACCAACCGCCCCAAATTCCGGGACGCCTGCAACGTTTCGCTGAAGCATGTTCTGTCCTTAAATCTCCTAATGAAGTAGCGGTTTGTCACTATTCGTGTCCCTGTACAGCTCTTTTAGAGGGATACTTAACAGAATAGTTAACACTTCAAATACATTCGCAGTAATAGGTTAATATTTTTTGCTAATGTTAGAATACCTTACCTCGTTAAGTGATGTGCCCTGGTAACTGGTCTAGTGGCTAGCGTTGCTGCCTCTGGATCATGGGGTCCCGGGCTCGATTCCCGGCCGGGTTGGGTATTTCCTCTGCCCGGGGACTGGGTGTTTGTGTTGTCCTCATCATATCAGCATCCGTGAAAGTGCCGAGATTGGACTGTGCACAGATTGGGACTTTGTACAGGCGCTGATAACCTCGCAGTTGAGCGCCCCACAAACCAAACATCATCATCATCATCATCCTGATAGCTGGTTGTAACAGACTGACCGTACATGTGAAGGTTGACATTGGAGATGGATATCAATTAGTCTCATCTCGCAATACTTCTCTAGTTCTCCTACTTGGTGCCTTTTAAAAAATGTCGCTCTTACTGCAGAAAGTTATGTACTGTCGTGTCTTCCTTTATGACGTTGTGCTGTAGCATTGAGAATCGTAGGAACAGACGTAAATACTTTTCCGAAAATATCACTCAATTTTTGTTCTAGGGAATGCCATTTATTACGCGCTGTACTCTCAACACAGCACAGTTAACGGTACACACAGGGTACCGCACAACGTGTCACTTGTAGAAATCAACGCAGCACACTCGCGAATGAGGACGGAATCGAATACAGTTCATAATGAACACAATTGCTTATATACCCAGCAGCACACAGCTCTGATCTGCGCCTAGCTGCCGATTTATACAATGAATCACTTTAACAATTAGCTGGATCCAAAACCTGCGCGACCGTCCACTTTGGCCGTCACCACTCAACTCCGTTAGCTCAACAATGCTGCTATCTCGGCCGCTTCAGCCAATCACAGCTAAGGGAATTTCGTCCTGCCGTTTATGGCCGAGCTTTTCTCAGCCAGTAGAACATGTGGCCTGTAACTGAAAAAGTACCATGATGATCTCCCCATTGGCAAGAGATTCCGGAATAGTCCCCCATTCGGAGCTCCCTGAAGTGACCATGAGAAAACGATTGAACAACCAACGGAAGGATAACGTTCTACGAGTTGCGGCGTGGAGTTTCAGAACCTTCAACGTTGTAGGGCAGCTAGAAAATCTGACAAGGGAAATGCAAAGGCTCAATCTAGATATAGTACGGATTAGTGAAGGGAAATGGAAAGAAGACAAGGATTTCTGGTCAGATCAGTATAGAGTAACATCAACAGCAGCAGAAAATGGTATAACGGGAGTAGGATTTCTTATGAATAGAACGGGAGGGCAGAGAGTGTGTTACTGTTAACAGGAGAATATGGGCATGGGACAAGGAATGAGAGAGGAGAAAGACTTACTGAGTTCTGTAATAAATTTCAGCTAGTAATAGCGAATACTCTGATCATAAGAGGAGGACGTGTAATTGGAAATGGTCGGGTGATACGCGAAGATTTCAGTTAGATTACATCATGGTCAGACAGACATTCCGAAATCAGATACTGGAGTCTAAGGCTTACCCAGGAGCAGATATAGATTCAGATCGCAATGTAGCAGTGATGAAGAATAGGCTGAAGTTTAAGGCATTAGTCAGGAAGAATCAATACGCAAATAAGTGGGATACGGAAGTACTAAGGACTGACGAGATACGATTAAAGTTCTCTAAGGCTATAGATACAGCAATAAGGAATAGCTCAGTAGGCAGTACAGTTGAAGAGAAATGGACGTCCCTAAAAAGGGCTATCACATAAGTTAGAAAGAAAAACACAGGTGCAAAGAAGGTAACTGCGAAGTAACCATGCGTAACAAAAGAAATACTTCAGTTGATCGATGAAAGAAGGACGTACAAAAATGTTCAGAGAAATTCAGGAATACAGAAACACAAGTCGCTGAGGAATGAAATAAATAGGAAGTGCACGGAAGCTGAGACTAAATGGCTGCAAGAAAAATGTGAAGAAATCTGAAAAGAAATGATTGCCTGAAGGACTGACTCAGCATATAGGAAAATCAAAACAACCTTCGGTGAAATTAAAAGCAAAGGTGAGAACATTAAGAGTGCAACGGGAATTCTACTGTTAAATGCAGAGGAGAGAGCAGGTAGGTGGTAAGAGTACACTGAAGTCCTCTATGAGGAGGAAGATTTGTCTGATGTGATACAAAAAGAAACAGGAGTCTATTTAGAGGAGGTAGGGGAACCAGTATTAGAATCAGAATTCAAGAGAGCTTATAAGTATTTAAGAACAAATAGGGCAGAAGGGATAAATAATATTCCATCAGAATTTCTAAAAGTGGCAACAAAATGACTGTTCACGATGGTGTGTAGAATGTATAAGTCTGGCAACATTAAATTTGACTTTCGGAAAAATATCATCCACACAATTCCGAAGACTGCAAGAGCTGACAGGTGTGAGAATTATCGCACAATCAGCTTAACAGTTCATGCATCCAAGCTGCTGACAAGAATAATATGCAGAAGGATGGAAAAGAAAATTGAGGATGTTTCAGATAACGATCAGTTTGGCTTCAGGAAAGGTAAAGGCTCCAGAGAAGCAGTTGATAATGGTAGCAACATTAAAGAAAAATCAAGGCATGTTCATAGGATTCGTCGACCTGGAAAAAGCGTTTGACAATGTAAAATAGTGCAAGATGTTCGAAATTCTGAAAAATATGGGTAAGCTATAGGGAGATACGGGTAATATACAATATGTACAAGAGCCAGAGGGAATAATAAGAGTGGACGACCAAGAACGAAGTGCTCCGATTAAAATCGGTGTAAGACACGTATGCAATCTTTCGCCCCCACTGTTCAATCTGCACTTGGAAGAAGCAATAATGGAAATAAAAGAAAGATTCAGAAGCGGAATTAAAAGTCAGACTGAAAGGATATCAATGATACGATTCGCTGATGGCATTGCTATCCTGAGTGAAAATGAAAAAGAATTACAAGTTCGGCTGTACGGAATGAACAGTCTAATGAGTACAGAATATGGACTGAGAGTAAATCGAAGAAAGACAGAAGTAATGAGAAACAGCAGAAATGAGACCAGCGGAAAAATAATATCAGGATTGATGGTCACGAAGTAGATGAAGTTAAGGAATTCAGCCACCTAGGCAACATAATAACCAACGGCGGACGGAGCAATGAGGACATCACAAGCAGACTATCACTGGCAAAAAGGGCAGCCGGGTCAAGAGAAGTTTGCTAGTATCAGACATAGGGCTTAATTTGAGGAAAAAAATTCTGAGAATGTACGTTTGGAGCACAGTTTAGAGAGAAACATGGACCGTGAGAAATCCGGAACAGAGGAGAACAGAAGCATTTGAGATGTGGTGCTACAGACTAATGTTGAAAATTAGATGGACTGATAGGATAAGGAATGAAGAGGTTCTGCGCAGAATCGGAGAGGAAAGGAATATGTGGAAAACACAGACAAGGAGAAGAGACAGGACGATAGGACATCTGTTAAGACATCAAGGAATGACTTCAATGGCAGTAGAGGGAGCTGTAAAGGACAAAAACTGTAGAGGAAGACAGAGATTGGAATACATCCAACGAATAGTTGAGGACGTAGGTTGCAAATGCTACTCTGAGATGAAGAGGTTGGCACAGGAGAGGAATTCATAGCGGGCACTTCAAACCAGTTAGAAGACAGGACACTCAAAACAAAAAAAAAGGGAAGTGAGAGCGCCAATTCCATGCGAGTTGTGACGCCACCACTGTTTCCAAACAACAGATCTTGTGCCACACTGCACCGTATGACGAGTTATTCAATATCGATTTAATATACAGGGGTTGACAAAAAGCTGGAAACACGCGAGAAATACACACTTGAACATAAATGCTAATGGTAAGCACACCTGCAGGTTGCGTCCTCGTATTTGACCTTGAACGGTGCGTATACAGTGTCCGCAATACGTTGCACGTATCACTTGTAGTCAGAGCAATGTCCTGTGTAGTGTGAGTGAATTATCTTGGAGATAAGTGAATTCGAAAGTGGGTAAATTGTTGGTGATCCTATGGTGGACGCTTCCATAATCAAGGGTACCCGAAGTGTTTGGTGTTTCAAGGGGCATCATATTGAAGACTTATACTCCATACAGGTAATGCGGAAAACATCATCCGCTAAGTCACAGAGTGGATGAAAGTGAGTGTTGAGTGACCGTGATAGACGGTTATTCTGTTACTGAAGAGGACTGTGACGAAAAATAACAGGACGACAGCTACAAAAGTCACTGCAGAACTGAACGTCGCATTTGCGAACCCTGTCAGCACCAAAACAACACAAAGGGAGCCAACCTTGTCAGCACCAAAACAACACGAAGGGAGCCCCATAAACAGGGCACTGCAGTGCGAGCTGGAATGTCAAAACCACTCATCAGTAACGCAAATGTCCATAACAGAAAAACATGGTACCGAAGCTATAAAACATGGACTACGGACCAATGGAAAAATGTTAGCTGGCCGAATGAGTCTGGTTTCACACTGTTTCCACCATCTGAATACATTTTTTTTCGAACAGTGAAACATGGCGGGGTTCGATGGTGATTTGAGCAGCAATATCGTGGTATTTTATGGGCCCCATGGTTACCCTACAACGTTGCATTTCTGTCATGGATTATGTGACCCTTTTGGCTGATCAACTCCATCCTGCAGTAATGTCTCTGTTCCCTGAGCTCCTGTTCACTGGCCGCACCATCCAGGACTGGTTTTGTGAGCACAAGGATGAACTATCGCATCTCTTCTGGTCACAACAGCCACCATATCTCAATATTATTGAGCCTTTGTAGTGCACTTTGAAGAGAAGGGAGCGTTATCACTATCGATTTTCGTCATCTTTCCCTGAACGTGCCGCTAATTTGCAGGAAGAATCCTATAAGGTTCCCTTGAAAATGACACAGGACGTGTATTCATCGATTCTGAGACGACTGGAAACTGTTTTGAATGACAGCAGGTTTCCCCACATCGTATTAGACATGGTAATGTGTTCTTAACCACCTCCGAAGCTGAGTAGCCAGCGTAGTTGGCTGCATTGCGGAGCACCCAGGATCGATTCATGGTACAGCCAAGGACTTTTCTTTGATAGGAGGAAAGGAACAGGGTGCACTCAGTTTCGTGAGGCCAACTCAGGAGCTGCTTGAATAATAAGTAGCGGCTGCAAGGTCTGGTAAGTCGGCACAACGGCCAGGAGAATTATTCGCTGACCACATGCCCCTCCATACTGCAATCACTTGATTCCGGAAGGCAGAGGATAACATGGCGGCTGGTCGATATCTCTTGAGCCCTCTAGGGCCTACACAAGGAGCTCATTAATGTTTAGCTTCTTTGGCGTTTCCATATTTCTGCCAGTCCCTGTAAGTGTTTCAAAGTCAGTCCCTTCTGGCTACCTCACATTCTTAGCTACCTCTCAAATGGCTTATTTGCAGCCGAGTTATTGTTCTATTATCGTAAACTTTCAGCTATGTCAATTTCGCTATTAATTATGGTACACCATGTATACGAAGTCAGAGTAACATGCCGGCATTTCGTCAAACTGTCGCAGTCGAACTGCAGCTTTACGCGATTAGCAATACGAGAAGATTTCATTGCGCGCAGTACACCTTTACTGCATGCAATTATGCGAGCTCCTCATAATATCCATGATTATTTCCTCAGTGAGAGGTCGTACCTTACCAGCGACAAAGGTATGGAACAGAAATGACAATACCTGGTGAAGAACGTCACTGTTTAATTACGAAAACCGACGGAATTTTCGTGAATGCATCGTGATCCTCGAAACTGAAATGAATCTTTCACAATTAAAGACGCAGGATGCTTTGTCCAGGTGTTGAACTGAGTTGCAATAGTCCTGGCTGTATACAGCTCGGTCCACAATGAACACATTTGGCGTGTTTTGACTTTCCAACCTATAAAAGAAAGAGCCCTATAATACTAAGACTCTAGATCTGCGGTGTGAAGGTGCTACAGTAATTTGTGTGCAGTTAATCAGTTGCATCGCTTTTCACTTTTTTCTGTAGTACAAAACTGTCTATTAATGTTTATGACCCAACAAATATCATTTTTACTTTTTATTTGCGCAACGGGTTTGCTTTTGTATGATCTAACTTGACTGCAAAACAAAATGTTTGTGAAAAAATCTGCAACATGATATGTCTATTCTCGAAGAAGTGTTGGTTTCCAAAGCATGTCAATTATGTGCCCTGTTTTCCTTGCATCATAGTGGCAAACCCTAGTTGTGTGCGTCACCCATTGCATGGTAACGTCATTGTAAGTTTTCGTTGTAGTAACCGCTATGAGAAGATTACTCATTTAAAGAACTCCGCAATTTAGCTTCCTTTTAGTTGTAAATTATTATTGTTTAAATATGCTTATTAGGTTTGCTGCCGGATCGTATTGTGTAACTCGCACAATATTTCATCGATTCAACTGCTCGACATCATCAGGTGCTGGTAGCTGCTGCTGTCATTGCTGCAAGGCGCGAGTGATGATAATTGCGCGGCGGCATCGAAATTTACCGTGCCGGGAGCAGGCAACAGGCGTGCGCGGGAAGACGCTCGTAGTCGGAGGAAGGCGGCGCTCCTAGTGCCCCCCTCCCCGCTGCGAGCCACCGAAAGGCCATCCACGCGTGAGCTATGGGCAATGACTGTGCTGCCGGACGCTCCTGTGCTTAAAGGCTGAATTAAATCTCAGCAGTTCGTTGCGTCGCATGATGAATTGGAAGTTCTTGTTTTACCTGTTTTCATTTAATGGCAGGCAGTGCTGAATTCCAGGCAGCACTTAGTTGTAAACCTCCATCCCTGTTGATGTGTGAGGTCATCCACATGACTGCTAAAAGGAACTCGTTAAACTTCGGTTACATGAAAAATCAGTCTAATATAAAAGCCGTAAATTCAGCTAAATACCAACGTATTACAATTACGAACAACTTAAATTGGAAGGAACACATAGAAAATGTTGGGGGGGAGGCTAACCAAAGACTGCGTTTTATTGACAGGACACTTAGAAAATGTAACAGACCTACTAAGGAGACTGCCTACACTACGCTTGTCCGACCTCTTTTAGAATACTGCTGCGCGGTGTGGGATGTTTATCAGATAGGACTGACGGAGTACACCGAAAAAGTACAAAGAAAGGCAGCACGTTTTGTATTGTCGCGAAATATAGGAGAGAGTGTCACAGAAGTGGTACAGGATTTGGGCTGGAAATCGTTCAAAGAAACGCATTTTTCGTTGCGACGGAATCTTCTCACTAAATTCCAATCACCAACTTTCTCCTCCGAATGCGAAAATATTTTGTTGACACCGACCTACATAGGGAGGAACTATCACCAAGATAAAATAAGGGAAATCAGAGCTCGTACGGAAAGATATAGGTGTTCATTCTTTCCGCGCGCTATACGAGATTGGAATAATAGAGAATTGTGAAGGTGGTTCGATGAACCCTCTGCCAGGCACATAAATGTGATTTGCAGAGTATCCATGTATATGTAGATAAGATTGTCCGCCGTACGGATGTGTATCACAGTCCCATAAAGATGACGCTGGGGATAAAATGTCCGTCTTTTCGTACAACATACGATGTCCCGTCTCCAGAACGTTGCGTCGAACACCATCGTCATACGCGCCTGGCGCAACCTGATGAATCAGCAGTAGCGGGGCATTGCCTGGACACGAGACATCTTTTTAAAAATGTGCTCCATTCTAAAATCGTTGTCTTGGCATGTCATTTCACAGGAACAGTTATTCTCCCCATCCTACTGGTTATCATTATGCGTTACCACATGCAACAGTTAGAATATGTATTTAGAAACAGAAATCTAGATTAGCCGCTGCATGCTTGCTGTAGAGCTTTCGGGAAATTTGCAACAATGCTGTCAAGACTCGAGGTAACAGGAAATTTTGATTAGGGCCAGATAATTGTTTTACTTCCGCTGATCATTTAAGACAAAGACAAGCTGCATTCAGATCATTTATATATAGTAAAGTGCAAATTAGGTTATGTTTAGCAAGCGAGTGTAAGTTGGGTAACGGTTTGTGAATACATAATTTTGGCAATGCACAGACTTTAATAGAGTAAGAGGTAAAGTTGGGCTAAATTCCATACAGAAACAAAATATAGTGGGGGAGGTTCCAGTCTCATAAGCCCTGCAAAGACAGAAACTCTTAACTCCTTCAAATACAATCTATCTTATTCACTAATTTAGTAGCCACATCAACAAAATTCCACGTTATGCGGTTTCACCATTTTACTTTTATTGTTACTGTAGGAAGTCACTGACCTCCCATAACTTGGTAAGTCAACCAGTACGTGATATGGCACGTCCCTGACTAGGTTAGTAGCACGTGGATTCCATGACACCATTGCTGAGAAGAGGAGATAACTCGGCTCTTACTTGCCACTGGCTATAAAGTGAAGCGCCACATGTATAAAACATTCTCGGTTTATTTGTCGCGTCAAATCTGGGTAAAATCCCGAGCTTTCGAAGAAACCCTGAGTTTTCGACGAAATCCTGCATAGTCTTCGTCAGGAACATCTTTATCATCGTCGTGGTGACCATTTATAGCGCGTAGATGGCTTCTGATTGGTCGGTGTACGTCATCAATATGTCAAACTGCCAGAGACTGTGTCCATGTCTAGCCGCTGTCCTGGCTGAAGCTGTTCTCAGACATTTTAATTTCTACTGCTTCTTTAATAACAGAATCTCAGTATGTAGAACCGAGAGAGAAAATTTTTGTACTGTCAAACATTATTCTCTGTTTATTTGCAAGACAATTCAACACAATTAAGGTAGTCGCTTAATATAATTAGTTTCATAAGGCTTGCAAAGAGGGCGGACTAACCCTTCACTATAACATTCTCGTCTGGCCGCCTTTGAATTATAGGCACCCGGTGCGTAGATCTTTATCACGTGATTGCTGTTGAAACTGTCCTCCTTCCATCCTCCCAAAAGCAGAGCCTGAGGGGTTTCCCTTTTTGTGAAAGAACGGCCATGCCTGCCGTCGCACCGATGTTTATTGGTGTACCATATCTGACACGTCGACAAGTGCACACGTTGCTGTTTGCCTCGAGAGATCAACGTGTCTAAATCCCATAAAGTTTGTCCGAATTCTAATAATTTACATGGAGAAGAAGAGCGATACACATCGTAATACCGTCTCATTCACAGCTCCCTGAAATACCGTCTCATTCACAAAAATTAGACCCTTTGATTTATATACTAATTCTATCTGACTGCATCATTCCCTTCCATCCTGTTTTTCCCCGCCTACCCTCTCTCTGCCTCTCTTCTCTCCCCTGAGTCCTTTTGCTCTCCTCTCCACTGCCTTTCCCACTCCGTCCGCCCAGCCCCCTTCTTTTTTTCCTTTCCTCTCCTCCCCCTTTTTCCCCTTCATTGGTCCGGGTCAAACCCCCCCCCCCTCCCTATATGCCGCCATGTCGCCTCTAAGTGCTGTTTTAAGTGAGTGTTCAGTGTTGTGCGCCCCCTGTCAGTGCTGCGAACAGCCACCATACTGTCGTTAGTTGTGATTTTATCTCGTGCGAACAGAAACCAGACTGTCGCCATGTCTTTTAATTGTTCATGTCTCCTTCCTGTGTGTCTTCATCCGCATCGTCAACGCCGTGTTTTTGTATTTTGAGTTCCGCAACTTTCCTCCATTTTACTGTTATTAACAGTCACCGTTTTATCGCCTTTTTATATTGTTTGTTCTCTCTCCATTGTTAGTGTAACTTTTCTCTCGACTGTAGAGCAACGTATTAAGCTGCTGTCAG
Organism: Schistocerca piceifrons; assembly: GCF_021461385.2. Classification (NCBI taxonomy): domain Eukaryota; kingdom Metazoa; phylum Arthropoda; class Insecta; order Orthoptera; family Acrididae; genus Schistocerca; species Schistocerca piceifrons. The sequence goes on along the minus strand of NC_060145.1, from coordinate 287,776,189 downwards.
CCCGCTCCTCCCCAGGTGGGGGGAAATCGAAAACCAATAAAGGAAAAAAAAAGACTGCATCATTAAGGAAAAACCTACGTTGCATAACTTATTCATAGCTGGCACAGCAACCATTTAATCGATATGTATGGACCTGATAAATTGCAATAAACGCCTGGATTTACCTGAGTTACATGTAAACAATAGTGTTTATATCTTAGTTGAAGGCGAGAAGCATGTTGTGCTCTGTTACAACAAAACAGGGAACCCCAGCACTGACAGCGACTGGCTAGCCTTCTGTTCTGAAAAAGCATGGAAGGGAGAGTGGAGAGTATTGCTCACTGTAAGTAGTAATTAACAGTGTGAATCGTAGAAACAGCTCAAGGACGTGGCTATCTTTGACGAAAGCAAAGCCTACTTCAAGTGGGATGCGTATGTAGCAATTGAAAAGTGCAACTCGACGTCAAGCTTTAGAAAATGTTTACACGAACATTGTTATGACTTTGAAAATATTTTATTAGAGAAGTACATAATTGCGCCCAAAATGCAATCAAGCAACAGCTGCAGACATAACTTTCCTGTGCAAAGTCCGTGGTACAAAAGACCACAGCATGTGAGGTATCGCCTCGAATGAAAACCTATGCATATATCTCGAAAAATATTGAAAGAAGCTCGTTGAATGGCGATGTGATGAGTTTAAATGTCCTACTATTTGGAAGGATTAATGGAAAACCGGCACTGTACCATGCAGTGGATATTACCCATACTACAAAGCCAACATCTCAGCAGGGAACATATGCTCTAGAGTTCCGAAAATGCTATGAAGTTCACCACACCAAGCCTTGAAAAATGAACATGAAAATAGACGTGCATAATCTGCGCAATCTCTGCTAATGACCAGTAAATTTTTACTTCAGTTATACGCGAATTTTACGCAGACATACAGCATCTTATCGCGATGCGTCCCGGTCAGTATCAGACCAACCCTATCAAACAGTCCCATAAGACTGACTTCGTTGTCTGTTTGAAACATGCCGTCGTCCACAGTTCGGTCGCAATCCACACTTTAATCTTATTGGCTAGAGGAACCAGGAACTTAGAGAAGGTTTTCCAATCACCTTACCAAATTTCTCAATGATTTATACTTGACGTTCTCGATAGCTCGGTACAGAATATGACTTTGCAGCATATCTTCTAGTTAATCACGTGAGAAATAATTTCTGTAATGAAAATTACGAATGTGATACACAACTTTCATCAGAAAATACGAGGGTTGGAACTTACATAGTGGCAACTATTTACTCACAACCGATACAAAAGAGTTACATGTTGAAACGGTACAGTAGTTTCCGCTCTATAAGCAGCAGGTTTCGCTGCTCGCTCGCATCGGGAAATAGAAACAGAGGCGGCTCCGCAGCCAATTTTATTGCACGACGCGGCCGGCCGCGGGTGCAACAGAACCCATGTGGACGGGTGAAAAATGTGTCAGGCTTCATAATACGTATTTATATGTGTCGTGTATTATGCATTTCTTGTACGTGGATGTGAATCTGCACATGAACTTTCCTAATCCTCCTCACACCTTTCCGAAAAGCGTGGCCAAATCTTTGTTGGGAAGTAGTTGTGTAGTATAGTTGTGCCAACGTTAGTCCTGGCTAGGGGATGAGAGAGACAGCACAGGCAGGTAAAAGTCAAAGACTTCCCAGTGTCACAAGATTTGGGGTGGAGAGGTTGGTCACGGCCAAGTGGTTCGACCACCCCCTCCTCCGGGGCCCAGGAAGACCTCCGGGTGCCCGCCATATTCTAGGAGGCGTGTTACAGAAGACGGGTAAGTGAGCAGACGTGCCCTCACTGCGTCTGTCTCAATGTTCACGCACGGAAGAGAAGTATTTGAATATTTGTACTAATTCTTTTATTTCCAGCTTCGGATTGTGCAAGGTAATGAATGTGCTCGTTTAATTCCGGAAATTTGACCCCCTGTGTTAAAGTATCTGGTCCCCAGTTTGCCCGTTATCCTCCTCACATAGTGAAAGTCCTATGTAAAATATTGGGAGACTTTGGTGGTGTACATTTGGCCAACGCAATTCCGTCTTACCCGTAGAAATGTGCGTGCAGATTAGTATATAATATACCTGAGCTATAAGTTGTAAAATTGTAATATCTGTAAACTGAAACAATTGCTGCTATCGCTGTAAAGTCGAGTGATAATGTTTAAAATAAATAGGAAATCAACTGTCATCAATCTTTAACATACCTTAAAAAACACAAAGAAGTCAAGTTAAAGGAATTTATTTAAAATAAAAGCTATAGAATGCAGGGACCCTCACATCAGCCTGTGAGCCGTCCAGCCCCTTGCCTAGTATCGTACAGAAAGGACACGCTCTCTAGGTAGCACTCTCAAGCTCCTCTCCCCAGTTATCCGTTGCGCAATTTTGATTCAGGGCTTGACGACATCAACTTTCAACTGGCGTCCCTAGGCAAGGAGGTAAGACCGTAAACTTCCAATGTTTGCACCTGTTCCTGTCCTTCAAAGTAGTCACCAGCGTTGTGTAGAACCCGTTGCCAGCGATGTGGAAGGCGTAGTATACCGTTAGCAGAGCCTGTTCTGTTGATGGTGTGTATGGAGCGGTCTAAAGTTATGGTGATTCTCGAGTACGACTCTGATGGTGTTATCCTGACGCGTTACGTTCCTCCACGGCAGACCATCAATGCACAGTATTACTGTTCGTTTTTGGAGTATCACCTGCGACCAGCTTTTTGAAAGAAGCGGCGACACTTTCTGCGCAACCCACCCATCATTTTGCACGATAATGCGCGGGCGCATACAGCGCAAGCTGTGACTGCTCTGTTGGGTCGACGGGACTGGGAAGTACTGTACCATCCACCATACTCCCCGGACTTAGTCATTGTGACTTTGATTTGATTCCGAAGATGAAGGAACCACTCCGTGGCATTTGCTTCAGTTGCCACTATTTAAGTACCGACCCTCGTATGTGATATCTTTTGCAGGAAGACCAGCAGACGATCTTCCCAATTGATCGCGTAGCATCCTACCAAAAAGACAAATTAAACATAGAACTATTATCTACAGCACTATGTACACACTGTCGTCTTAATCAAAAATACAAAACATAGTTTCATGGATCAATTAGCTGCTATGTCCGGTGGAATGTCACTTCCTGTCGTCTTTCTAATATCCGTTACATTTAGACTACAAGTACCTTTGCCGATTCCATGCACGTGATCTTTGGATAGGTCAACTGTTTCCGGTTTGCTGCTTCCTCTACTCCAGCTCCTTGTCTTGATGTGCTCGCTCTCGCTCTTTGTTCTACACCCTCGTGTTTGCGCAAGGGCGTCTTCTGTGTCGCGGTTTTCCGTGATTCGTCAAGGCTGCTCCAAGTGCTTATTATTTTTTGTCAAGTTTCCGCGTCCGATGCACCCGTCAGGGCCATCACATATGGTCGGTAGACACTCGTTTCTCGTCTCAATCCTCTGCCTTTCCTCGCAAATTGCTAAATGAGCTTGCTTTGGTTGAGTGAGTCGACCATTATCCCTGTTTTGTAGTGTCATTTGTCGAAGTACTGGTTTGGAGTAAACTAAATTCATTGGCATCGTCTGTTGTATAAGTGATTCGACGTTGACGGAACTTGCCAACGAAAGGTTGGCAAGTATATCCGTCACTCTTTCCACACATGCAGAGATTGGAGAGTGAAAATTACTTCCTGCATCGCGCCTTGTCGTATTAGCTGTGTTTACGATTTTGGTTCACTGTGCTCCACCAATGGTCGACGGACCCACATGGGCACACATCCCCAGCTGCCGGTCATGAATGATTGACATGCGAGAACCCTGGGTATCTACATATGACAATATGTACTACTTGATCAAAAGTTTTCGGACGCCACCACGTAATGCGGAACTCACCACTAGATATCACGAGAGGCGGGCCTGCCAGTATAGAAGAAAGCGGGGAGAATACAGAATGCAACGGCCGAATGGGTCGTCCAGGACAGCTCGATGACTTCGAACGGTAGAGTTTTATTTGGCATTTAATTGCTATGCCGCAATTCATAATTTATGTTAAACCTAGTTTACACGACGACATTGGGTTGCGCCACTCGTTGCGTGGATTGAGTTGCACGCAAGTGGTTTCATATATGACTGTAGACACGGCGATACAAGTATACACTTCAGTTACGCCGTTTTGTGGGTCCCTGGGTCGTGACTGAAATGAAACTTTTGGCAGCAGCACGTCGCACAAGTTGTGATGGAGTTAAAGCTTGTTGCGTGGAATTGCTGCATAGGAAAAAAAAGAAACGTATTCCCATTCGTGACTGGATGAAGAAAAGACGTTAGCTCGGTTGCTCAGCATCCTTGCTGAAATAATTTATAACGGGTGTTCCAAGAAGTTCTTTTAATTATCTTAGAATGTCATCCGAACTGTTCACGTTTCTTCTAAATAGAGTTAATTATGACATAGCCGGCCGGTGTGGTCGAGCGGTTCTAGGCGTTCCAGTCTGGAACCGCGCGACCGCTACGGTCGCAGGTTCGAATCCTCCCTCGGGCATGGATGTGTGTGATGTCCGTAGGTTAGTTAGGTTTAAGTAGTTCTAAGTTCTAGGGGACTGATGACCCCAGCTGTTAAGTCCCATAGTGCTCAGAGCCATTTGAACCATTTTTTTAATTATGCCATAAGGAATAAAGGTACTGTAATGCATGAAGCACTGTCGCCAGGATTGAAATTACATATCATATTATTTGCATTGCAATTGAGAACAATCGGCATGCTATAAGATACGGTTTCAGTTGGTAATGACGCTTAATCATTGACACCAATAATTATTAATATTAACAGTAATAATTATTAACATTAGCAACAATAATTATTCGAAGCAGGCCGCATTAAGATGAGAATGGTTTGCACACCACTCTCTTGAAGATAGATCTTTACAGTGGCAATATTTCAAAATTCTAACATATGTGAATGGGGAGCACTGCAGCGACGTTTTAAACAAATGAATATTGAATAAAGAATGCAGCTTCTTGAATCTGTATAGCCTTCTCTCCTGTCAACAGAATTCCGTAACAAAGTGTTGGCCAGCTCGAACGACGGGATCTTAGTCTAGTTGACGAGAGTATTGCCACAGCTAGAATTACACTTGCTTGTATTTTTCTTAATTCAGTTGTATATGTGCTCCTAGCTCAATAAATTTTCCCCTGCAGCTCAGATAATGTCAAACCATCTCTGTTATGATCGCACATGATGGTCTCAGCGGCAGCAATATGTTGCTGATTTTTGTAATCAGCATCACTGAAATCCCACAAACACCTATGCAAAGCATAGATATCGAAAAAGCGAACCTTATTCTCCGTTCCCCACTTCATATTTCAGTTTGTCTACACTCTACGAACACACATAACTTCAAAACTCGTACAACTAGTGTTGCCAAAGTTGGAACACGCCGAAAGTGTTTAGTTTCACAAACGATTTGCGCAAACGCGCGGCATGTATGCGCAAAGGCTGGTAGCGCAGTTGCCTGCAACCTAGTGTCGTCGTGTAAACTAGGCTTTAGATATAAGTTTCTTTAAATTTAAAGCATGCTGCATCAACACCACTACAAATAATTACCCTATTGATCTTGCACTTAGGGTATTTATGTTATTGTACGAGGGCTATTCGGAAAGTAAGGAACGATAGGTCGCGAAATGGAAACCACAGTGAACATCAAAACTGTTTTATTTGCAACAGTTAGCAACAACTTACAGCTACTTATCTCCATAGTCACCGATCCGACTTAGAGGTCTCTCGTAGCGTTGTACCAACTTTCCAATTCCCTCGTTATAGAAGGCAGCCGCCAATGCTTCCGCCAATTCTCTACGCTGGCCTACAGCTCGTTGTCTGTGCCAAAATGTTGTCTTCATAGCCAGCGGTTCATGTGAGCAGAGATGAAACTCAGAGGGAGACAATTACGGGCTGTATTGCGAGTAATCAAACATTTCCAAATGAAAACGATGCAGGAGCGTCTTCATTACCACTGCAGAATGCGTCTTGAAGAAGAACCCACACGATAGTTATGTAATGTTGGCTGCATAGTTTCAGGCGAAATTTCTCACCAGGGCCTCGTACTTGGCGGAAGACACTATTGTTCTAGGTATCTTTATGTGCTCCCTGTGTGCTCAGAACTATAAAGAACGACGTAACGCGATCGACGGGCATACTAGAGACACTGCCCAACATACCTGTGCAAAACTTCATCGGATTTTCACTGTGTTTTCCATTTCGCGACCGATCGTTCCTTCTTTCCGAATAACTCTCGTATTATGAATTTGTGTCTTGTAAATTTTGGTGCTACTTCATAACATATATGGCACGCCAACATGTTATGAAGTGGAGGTGTGCGAGTTAACGAGCATTTCACTCTCATTTAAATATATGGCTGAAAGAGTCAGCCTTCAGAAATTGTGAAACGAACACTGTCGTCCAGGACCGTGTGACACAAAGAGCGCAGATTCGCCGCGAGATGGGGAAATTCACAGGCGTCTATTGTGCTAAATATGGCAGACCTATGATTGACCATAAAGGAAAACATTTATGAAACTATTTAATTCTGTAATAGTTCAGGGAATGAAGCCACAGTAATTTTAATCTACCATCCTTCATAAATTTTCATGGTGATCCCAAAAAAACTTGAATATTGATCATATCTATAATAGTTTAGGATTTACTGTTTAAGTAAATTAACAAGTTTTGTAACAAAGACCAGAATGCTAAAATCTGAACGCTTTGATCGATCTTAACGATCGACATCTCATATAGAAGCGCATGGTTAAAATGACAAACGTTGTAAATATCAACTCTAACTTTGTTCAAAAGATACAGTAAACTTAAATTATCAGTATTTTTAGTTAAGCATCAGATCAACATTTCCTCCACGCAGAACACATTGAACGATGACAGCATGACACCTTATTGAATGATTTGGTAATAGAATATTTGTTGTAAAGTTTAGTACATAATAGTTACTTTTGTTCTTTACTTATTTATCAGAGTGCACATTGGTGCAAGGCTACTGGCCGTGGCATTCAAAGTTAAGAATAAAATTATATTGGTTTCATGTAAAAGAATTTAACGTTTATTATGCAATGGATATTATTGTTACTTTATTTAGGAGATGAAACTGTCAAGCTTTGATTATTTAAATATGTTAAAATGTAAAATAATGTAGAATAAGCTGTAGCCAATCAGATGGAAGACTTCAGGAAAGGGAACTGCCCTAGTCAGTTGACGGACGATGTTCGGCGCGCGGGAAAACGCGGCCGTGGACGGGCAGAGAGAGAGAGTTCGGACTGAGACGCGAAAGCAGACAGTCGGTCTTTAGGCAGTTAGGAAGTGAAACGACATAGAAAATTTCGCGTTGTGTGGTATCGCGGAACTTAGTCTGCAGCCGCGTGCCTGGTGTGAACTCTAACTTTTCGTGTAAATAACGACTTGGAGTATTGGACTTGTGTTTCGCGGTGAGATTGTGAATGATCGACCTGTGTCGAATGGACGTGCACTCTAGTGTAACAGTAACTCTAAATACGACCACTTTCGCTATCAGTTTTCTTTATGAATAAAGATTATTCTAACCAAATCGCAACTCTGTGCCCTACATCATTTATGAGGCGTTAATTTAGCTCCCGAAATTATTATTACTGCTGTTGTATGTTATATTAACTTTGAATGGTTCATACAATTTCGCAAACTTGCCATGAGCCAGAATATTTAACCAAAGGGTCACAAGTGTCTAATTTAGGGCGTGTAGTGCGACACGTGCGGTTCAATCCCTAGACGAGTTTGAGCCAAGGAGACGAATAGGAGCCGCATGTGAGCCTGAACATATTTGGGATGTTAGCTCGCAGGGGACAAGTTGGGGGCTGTTCTGAGGGAGGAGACCAGACAGCGAGGTCATCGGGCTCATCGAATTAGGGAAGGACGGGGATGGAAGTCAGCGGTGCCCTTTCAAAGGAACCACTCTGGCATTTGCCTGGAGCGATTTAGGGAAATCACGGAAAACCTAAATCAGGATAGCTGGACGCGGGATTGAACCGTCGTCCTCCCGGATGCGAGTCCAGTGTCTAACCACTGCGCCACCTCGCTCGGTAGAGGTCAAGTCACAGGATGTCAGCTGAGTAATAAATTCATCAGGAACATTTCAGTCCTCCTAAAGCTGCCCAGATCAGTTGTTGGTGATGTGACTGTGAGGTCGAAACTTGAAGAGAAAACCACTGCTAAACAGAGATCATGCATGCCTCATGTACTGACGGACAGAGACCATCGAGCATTGTGGATGGTGATTGTTAAATATCGCATGAAAAAACCGGAAGGAATCGCTAGTATGATCCAAAGTGCAGCGAGCAGTCCAGCTACCACAATGACTTTGCGTAAAAAGTTAAAAAGAATGGGGTACAGTGGTCGAGTAGTTCTTCACAAGCCACACATTTCTGTAGTCATCAATTGAGGTGCTGTAAATAGCGACGCCAATGGACAGTAGAAGACTGGAAATGAGTGATTTGGAGTGATGTATCACGCTGCAACTAATGGCAATGCGACGAAATGTTTTTGGGTTTGACGAACGCCTCGGGAACGTTACCTGCCATCATGTGTGGTACCAACAATGGAATACAGAGGAACAGGCATTAGGGTAATGGATTGTTTTTCGTGGTTGCGATGTGATTCCCTTATTGGGCTTAAAAAATCCCCTTATCGGACTTAAGAAAACGCTAAACTAAGGTTATGAATATATTTTACAGCACTGTGTATAGTGGAGGAACAGTTCGGAGACGATTTTTTTTTCTTTTTGTATTAGAATGACAGTGCAACTTGTCTTAAAGCAGCATATGTGAGACAAGGCTTAGTGGAGAATAACATTCCTGAAATGGAATGGTCGCCCAGAGTCCCGACCTGAACCCAGCAGAACGCCTTTGGGATGAGATAGAACGTCGACTTTCCTCCAGACTCTAGTGTCCAACATCACTATCATTTCTGCTTTGGGCTCCTACTCCACAGATTACATTAGATTACATTAGTACTTGCTCCATAGATCATGAATACGACACTTCGTAATGATGAGTAACGTGTCAGGTTAATAAAAGGTGTCTATACAAGCCATTACATTACACAAAATATTACATGACACTTAATATTTTTAATTTTTTCGGGTGGGGCGGTGGGGGTGGTGGGGGGGGGGGGAATTACCCACTTACTGCAATACTGGCCATTAAAATTGCTACATCAAGAAATGCAGATGATAAACGGGTATTCATTGGACAAATATATTATACTACAACTCACACGTGATTACATTCTCACGCAATTTGGGTGCATAGATCCTGAGAAATCAGTACCCAGAACGACCACCTCTGGCCGTAATAACGGCCTTGATATGTCTGGGCATTGAGTCAAACAGAGCTTGGAATGCGTGTACAGGTACAGCTGCCCACGCAGTTTCAACACGATACCACAGTTCATCAAGAGTAGTGACTGGCGTATTGTGACGAGCCAGTTGCTCGGCCACCACTGACCAGACGTTTTCAATTGGTGAGAGACCTGGAGAGTGTGCTGGCGAGGGCAGCAGTCGAACATTTTCTGTATCCAGGAAGGCCTGTACAGGACCTGCAACGTGCGGTAGTGCATTATCCTGCTGAAATGTAGGGTTTCGCAGGGATCGAATGAAGGGTAGAGCCACGGGTCGTAACACATCTGAAATGTAACGTCCACTGCTCAAAGTGCCGTCAATGCGAACAAGAGGTGACCGAGACGTGTAACCAATGGCACCCCATACCATCACGCCGGGTGATACGCCAGTATGGCGATGACGAATACACGCTTCCAATGTGGGTTCACCGCGATGTCGCCAAACACAGATGCGACCATCATGATGCTCTAAACAGAACCTGGATTCATCCAAAAAATGACGTTTTGCCATTCGTGCACCCAGGTTCGTCGTTGAGTACACCATCGCAGGCGCTCCTGTCTGTGATGCAGCGTCAAGGGTAACCGCAGCCATGATCTCCGAGCTGATAGTCCATGCTGCTGCAAACGTCGTCGAACTGTTCGTGCAGATGGTTGTTGTCTTGCAAATGTCCCCATCTGTTGTCTCAGGGATGGAGACGTGGTGGCACGATCCGTTACAGCTATGCGAATAAGATGCTTGTCATCTCAACTGCTAGTGATACTAGGCCGATGGGATACAGCGCGGCGTTCCGTATTACCCTCCTGAACCCTCCGATTCCATATTCTGCTAACAGTCATTGGATCTCGACCAACGCGAGCAGCAATGTCGCGATACGATAAACCGCAATCGCGATAGGCTACAATCCGACCTTTATCAAAGTCGTAAACGTGATGGTACGCATTTCTCCACCTTAGACGAGGCATCACAACAACGTTTCACCAGGCAACGCCGGTCAACTGCTGTTTGTGTACAACAAATGGGTTGGAAACTTTCCTTATGTCAGCACGTTGTAGGTGTCGCCACCGGCGCCAACCTTGTGTGAATGCTCTGAAAAGCTAATCATTTGCATATCACAGCATCTTCTTCCTGTGGGTTAAATTTCGCGTCTGTAGCACGTCATTTTCGTGGTGTAGCAATTTCAATGGCCAGTAGTGTACATCCAAAAATTCATCTAATGAGTAGAAGGAGTTACCTTTCAGAAATTCTTTTAATTTCCTTTTAAATGCTATATGGCTATCTGTCAGACTTTTGATGCTATTAGGTAAGTTACCAAAGACTTTTGTGGCAGCATAATTTACCCCTTTCTGAGCCAAAGTTAGATTTAACCTTGAGTAGTGAAGATCATCCTTTCTCCTAGTGTTGTAGCGATGTACACTGCTATTACTTTTGAATTCGTTCGGATTGTTAATAACAAATTTCATAAGTGATTATATATATATTGTGAGGCTACAGTGAAGATCCCTAGCTCTTTAAATAAGTGTCTGCAGGATGATCTTGGATGAACTGAAGCAAATACTCTGATTACACGCTTTTGTGCAAGGAACACTGTCTTACTCAATGATGAGTTACCGCAGAATATGATGCCATCCGGAAGCAGAGAGACCCGGCCGGTGTGGCCGTGCGGTTCTAGGCGCTTCAAGCTGGAACCGCGTGACCGCAGGTTCGAATCCTGCCTCGGGCATGGATGTGTGTGATGTCCTTAGGTTAGTTAGGTTTAAGTAGTCCTAAGTTCTAGGGGACTCATGACCACAGATGTTAAGTCCCATAGTGCTCAGAGCCATTTGAACCATTTGAAAGCAGAGAATGAAAATAGGCGTGGTAAGCTAATTTACTGAGATGTATATCGCCAAAATTTGGAATGATCCTAATATCATAAGTAGCTGAACTCAAACGTTTCAGCAGATCTTCAGTGTGTTTTTTCCAGTTCAACCCCTCATCAATGCATACACCTACAAATTTTGAATATTCTACCTTAGCTACCGATTTCCGATCGAAGTCTATATTTATTAATGGTGTCATTCCATTTACAGTGTGGAACTGTATATACTGTGTTTTCTCAAAGTTTAATGAGAGCCCATTTGCAGAGAACCACTGGATGATTTTCTGAAAAACATTGTTTACAAATTCATCAGTTAATTCTTGTCTGTTGGGTGTGATAGCTATTCTTGTATCATCGGCAAAAAGTACCAGCTTTGCATCTTCGTGAATATAGAATGGCAAGTCATTAATATAGGCATTCAGACATTCTAATACTTCATTTTAAGGGTCCTGGGCAAACGTCAAGTCGTCGTAAAGTCGAATGGTAGACACACCCCATATTAATGTCCACTGAAGGTGTCCAGATATTTTTGATCATGCCTTCTTGTAGTGTTGCGGTCGCGCGACGCGGTAAGGAAAGAACATAAGCGGAACAGAGACGAATAGGTTGTCATTATAGCGAACATACGGACCACAAATGCGGAAATCCACTAACATAAGCGACTTTGACAAAGGACAGACTGTTATGGCCCTGAGCCTGGTAAAGACAATCTGGTCGGCTGTTCGCGAAAGCATTGTCTCCAGAAAGTGACTGAAGGACTAGTAGGCCACATGATATTGACATCCACGTCTCATCACAAAGCTTGGAAATGGGAGGACTGCCCGCTGTGTAAAGTAGGATAGGCAGCGATCTGTGGCAGATTTGACGACAGGATACATGTGTTTCGGAGCACATCGTTCAAAGGCCATTGTTGAACATGGAGCTCCACAGCACGTGACTTCTACTTGTTCCTACGTTGAACTAACGACATCGTCAACTACGACTGCAGCGGGTACAGCATCACAGAGCTTTCACCGTGGACTAACAGACGTGAGTCGCCAGGTCAAATAAATCGCATTTCTTGTTACACCAGGTCGATGGTTTTGTCCTTACACGCCGTTATCCAGATGAGTGGCTGCTAGAAACAAGCACCGCACCACAGATGCAGGCCACTGAGGGTAGAATTATGCGATGGGGTACGTTGATTTGAGCTTCCGTGAGACCTGAGGTAGTAACCGAAGGCACCATGCCAGCTGTGGATTACGTGAACATTACTGAGGACCAACTGCATCGCTTCATGCTTTATGTCTTCCCCTACAGCAATGACGTCATCTAGCAGGATAAATGCCCGTTTTCATAATCGTTCTGCAGTGGCTTGAGGAGCTTGATCGTGATCTCACATTGATGTCTTGGCCAGCAAATTCGGCGGTACTGTACCCGGCGTCAGTTGTGCACATGCAAACCACCGGTACGCAATTTACGGGAACTGCCTGATCTGAGCAGTGGCATACTGTGTCGCATACCTCCGGCAACTTGCCAAGCACTTGTCAAGTCCATGCTAAGCAGAATCGCTGCTGTATTCTGTTTGAAAAATTGACCAAAAGGCTATCAAACAGGTGGTCATAATGTTTTGGCTCATCAGTGAATGTAGCCTGAGGTCTATTTTGAAGGAATGGACGTCATTGTCCGCACTGAGATGTGCCAAGTGGTGCCACGATTCTTGAATTATGGTACTATGGTTCCAACTATTTCCGCAGCATGTCACATGAAACTATCTGGAATTTCAAAGGGTAAGCTGTCAACCCCTACCAATCTCAGACCTATACCCATATGTCAAAAGTGAGTATAGTGTGTGATACGTATTCCACCTCCCTGTCTGACGAATTCACAACATGATCGCGTATGCCTCCATTGATCGATGTGACGCATAATGTATTTGCAACGAAAATATATTGTAATTCTTCCACCTCATTACTCTGTAAGTCTATCTTATTCTGTAGGCAGACTTGAGCGTCCACAAATCGGGGTCAGTCGAACCTACACAGAAAGACAAAACTGGCTATCTTCTTATGTTCAACTCCATATTGGCGAATCATAAAACTTACATTAATACCAGACTTCCGCCGCAAACTGATAGCAGGGAAGGGCGACGTGAGCTGTAGCTACGACAAGCGATTTTGCACTGCATTAGTGAGCAGCGGACTGCAGCTATGTAGACCACGTTATCCATCAATAACTGCAGAACCTGTTAGGATATCGCAGCTACATCACAATGTGTTACAGGAAAGTGCTACAATTTCCTGTTTCATGCTTCTAAAATCGAGCCATCTATAGCAGTTACGACCTTACATGATAATATGAGGGCTATTCGGAAAGTAAGATCCGATAGGGTACAAAATGGAAACCACAGTGAATATCCAATGAAGCTTTGCACAGATGCATTGGGCATTGCCTCTAGTATACCCGTCGATAACGTCACGTAAAGATGCTTAGAACAATATTGTCTCCCGCAAAGTATGAGGGCCTGGGGTGAGATTTCGCCTGATACCATGCAGCCCACATAACTGTCATGCGTTTCCTTCTGAATCACAATTCCCGGCTGCACTCTGCAGGGGCAATGAAGATGCTCCTGCAACGTTTTCGATGGTAAGTGTTTGATCACCCACAATAGAGCCTGCTCACGTGAACCGCCGGCTATGGAGACAATGTTCTGGCACAGAAAACGAGCTGCAGACCAGCATAGAGAATTGGCAGGAAGCGCAGGCGGCTGCCTTCTATGGGGAGGATATTGGAACGTTGGTACAACGCTAGGACAGATGTCTAAATCGGAGCGGCGACTATGTAGAGAAGTAGCTGGAAGGTGTAGTTAACTGTTGCAAATAAAACATTTTTGATTTTCGCTGTGGTTTCCATTTTGCGACCGATCGGATCTTACTTTCCGAATAGGCCTCGTATGTTTGTGGTCTCTAGTAATCCACATTAACTATCTCATTGATTGAGATAGAAATAATCTCCCAGGCAGTATATCAGAATCACATCCCACACATCCAGAATCACATCCATTTTCTTGCAAGAAATAAAACGTGTTATCCCAACTAATAGAAATTTCACAGAGTACTGATTCCGTGTCAGTAATAGATCTTATTTGTCTTTTTGTTTTCCAGTCAATGTTTTGTAATATAAACTTAACGTCTGTGCTGTGTTGCTCGGTGCAACGCAAATTTTGACATCCAGCAATATAAACATATCAGATGATGTATTGAAGCAATACACTTTCCGACCAAAAAGTTCCGAACCGATTTCATTCGTGGCGTACAAGCAATGTCAACGCAGTTACTACGATGGCAGCTTAATCTAACACTTGTATACAACAGATGTGCTTTCGACCAATCAGTGAACGGGCAATGGTAAGTAGTGGACAGCCATAGTATGTTAACGTTGTGTCGCAAATCACAGTGGAGTTATGTCTCTAAAATCAAGTGTGCAAGATGTTCTCCAGAATGGTTTTGAGTAAGAGAATAGTGTGCAAAAGGTTTGGCCCTCATACCTTGATTCCTGAACAAAAATAACGAGGCGTGGACGCCTGCCGCGACTTGACTGATGTGCAAACGTGGACATTTCTTTTATGGTAAAAGCTATCAGGGGTGGCTATATATGGTGTTATCAGTATGAACCGACCTCAAAAGGACAAAGTGCCAAAATTCACATGAACTGTCAGCGCTTTGACGACATAACTATTTAAGCCAATACGAAGCGAGCATCATCCCAAAGGAAGAGGAACAGTTTCACATGCTTATATGAAAGTTCTGTACGTTGTACTCAAGTATGGGGAGGGGGAGCGGGGAGGAGAGTATGTAGAGTACCAACATCTTAACTTTTCTCTATTTTTTATTGATCCAGACTCGAATTTTTTGGATTGACGTGGGGCGGGGGGGGGGGGGGGGGGGGAGAGAAATCAATCGGCCTACAGCAATTTTAAGTGAAAAATCTGTGCGTCGGTGAGTCGTAATATTAATGAGTAAGCCAAGAGTTACACTAAATTAGCCGGCCGATGTGGCCTAGCGGTTCTAGGCGCTTCAGTCTGGAACCGCGCGATCGCTACAGTCGCAGGTTCGAGTCCTGCCTCGGGCATGGATGTTTGTGATGTCCTTAGGTTAGTAAGGTTTAAGTAATTCTGAGTTCTAGGAGACTGATGACCTCAGATGTTAAGTCCCATAGTGCTCAGAGCCATTTGAACCATTCTTACACTAAATTAATTAATTTGTACAAACACCTCTGTTCAGTTCTCCAACGTCAAATTATATTTTTCCTCCTGGTCCACACTGGGTTACTGTTGTTTATCACTGCTTACTTAGTGACTGAGGACCTTTCTGCATTATGTCGGGTGCCATATTACCGAACTACATGTAGTAATTCGAGTTGGTTCTTTAGAATATCAATTCTCCGTCATAATGCTTTGAGAGGATGGAGTGATGTAAAAAAAGAATTTAAAATTGCATTTGTTTCAAGGTTGCTCGGAACGAAGCACGTGTTCAGTTGAACAAGGCTGCGGGAGGGTATCAGAACGCCTTTGCTGTACGAACTGACAGAAAGCAATTCAGTGATTTAACGAAAACCGAGGTAAATTTAGAACTGGAATGGTGGGACCCGCTTCTCGCGAGTGCCGTCACCTCGCGAGGCAACAGTGCTTTGTTTGTCGTTGCCCCGCAACCTGGAGGAACTAATCCATCACGGCAGACATTAACGTCAATAAATCGACGAGGCTGACAGCAATGGCCGTTTACAGGTTTACAGTGGCCTCAACTCTGTAACCTCCCAAGAAAAATGGGCGACTAGCCTCTCAATAGAAATGTGACAATAATTAACTGACTGTGAATCTAAACTGGTAAATCTGGACGTCAGCAATGCTGCGTCATGGCCCTGAAAAGCCATCCTCAATAAACTGAAGATTCTTACCGCAATGAAGTCGGCGGATAACGCGTATACATCTGCTCCTATAAGAAATTTTTCTGACACAGCCCAGTGCAATGCTGGCCACTAGATTTTGTTATGTATGAAAAACTTCTGATTTTATTTATGATAATTGGGATGACCATGGGTAGGAAAATTAGTAAAATCTTTAAATTTATATGAGTGATTGTCAAAAATTATCTTTATAAGAAAGATTATTATTAAAAGATTTTTAAAAACATTTACATGGGACTTGATATAACAGTAGCACAAAATCTGTTGTTGCAAATTAGAAATGCGGGCGGCAATAAATAATAACAATTTTTGCTTTCATCTTATACTACATCGCTCAGGCACCACCATCGTTCTCCACGACCGGCCTTTGTAGTTCCATACAGGACACAAGAGCTCTCTACGGGCTATACAACTCAACAACTGCTCTCTACGAGCGACCTGACCCAACCGCCTGACTGCGAGCTACTACCCTTACTGCTGCCGACACTGCTCTCTGGTCTGCGATTCTACTGTAGCTTACGTATCGCAGGCAGCGCGTGAGCCATCCATCCAAGTTACATCTGCTCGAGTGCGCTAGCAATAAATTCCTTAGTCATGGACCTCTTACAAGATATTTACAATAATATGGCTCTCAAATTTTAAAAAGTCCTGTTATTGTAGGTTTCCAGGATAAAATTAGACCCAGGACAGAAACGTCAAGGACAGAAATGTAAAAAGGTTGAAAAGTGTGAACAAAAAAATTATAGGACAGGGATAAAGACCAGAAAAAAGAATCTGATCCAAATTTATGTGTTACTCAGATGGCCAAAACGAATAAAAGAACTGCGGCGTTTTTCACTTCGCGTTTTTAGGCTGATGATTGGAACTGTCGGCTGGGCATACCATCTGATTAACAAACGAATATGAAAAAAAGTGATCGTAATGACCACTTTAGCAAACTGATAGCTTTCTTTCATGACTTCGGGACTTTTTCACGTTTGTGTGCTGTGCGGCGCTAAGTATTGTACCTCTGCCGAACGTTTTGGAAGCTTCTGATTCCTTGATGCAAGCTACTCATACACCTTTACGCAAGCAACTTTAAACTGTTACTCATCCAAACTACGTAAGGTGGATGTATTGTTTCTCTGTATCGAGGCAGTTTCAACGTACGCTTGTAATAAAGTTAGAGAAGAGTTCTGATGCGATTCAGGCAGCAATTTTTCTGGGACTGCACCTATTATTTAAAGAGACTTGATGGGGGAGACCGGCAGAATCTGCTACTGGGTAACGTCAGCCATTCTGTCAGATGTCACAAACTGCCTACTGGAGAAAAAATCTTATTTTTAGGGTCCGTACCACAAACAGCAGTACAGTAACCCTTATATATGAAATGTATTCGCAGTTACAAATACAGGCAACCATCAGCTGTATAATGGAAAGACGACAGTTAAAAATGTTTGCCTGCCCGGGACTGGAACTCTGATTTCCCGCTTATCGAGAGCGGTCGCCTTACCATTAGGTTATCCGAACGCGGCTCAGATTCACGCCCAAACTTTCATATGAAATTACAATGAAATCTAAACCATTAGCTGCTTACAGGCGTTGATAAATATCAACGGGGACAGTGAAAATGTGTGCCCCGGCCGGGACTCGAACCCGGGATCTCCTGCTTGCATGACAGACGCTCTATCCGACTGAGGCCTCTCTTATTCCATAGTCAAATCATCATGTAATATAAGCTGCAAATGGGAGAAAAAAATTAATTATGAGAGCAGAATAATAAATAAAACGAAAAAAAAACCAGAACGTAGCCGACAAACGACCACAAAGGTCACGTGACATGGATCAACAACTATTTTTATATGTTTTTTTAGTAATTTTTTATTTGTTTAGTTTTGTGGTTTTTATATATTTTTATAGTTTGTAATAGCATCTAAAAGTAGAAGGAAAACGAAACAAGATTACATTCGAAATAGCAAAATAAGAAAAATCCCACGTTGATTGCAAGGATTGTATACGCTCATGTGTATCTATACTTCACCTATACACATTTACAATAGAACTGGAGCTATCCTGAGTCGAAACACAAAACAAAGCGGACAGGGAAACCAGGAGAAGGCAAGCCGAAGCAAATCACATGGGAACACACATAACAAAGAAAAATACTTATTATCAGGGAAACCAGGAGAAGGCAAGCCGAAGCAAATCAGATGGGAACACACATAACAAAGAAAAATACTTATTATCAGAAAAATTAAATTAACCAACACCTTTCCGACGGAAAACAAGATTCAACATGTTGGCGAAGAGGTCTCGATATCGAGGCATTCGCAAGCGGCACTGATGATGTACTGCATGAAGTTCATGTGATATTCCCCTTAGCCTTCTACAACATAATGAGGTGTCCCAGCAACCACATAACGGTCTGGGTTTTCGACCGTGGAAAGAAAGAAGAATCTGGACGCAATATGATGTCCGTAGTGTATGTAGTCTCAGAAGATCGAGTAATAAAGGCCAATTGTGTCCTGATCCAAGACCAGTTTGCCATATGACCTCCACAAGTAAAGCGATGTCGTATGGTATCGGGAGACGTACAACGACTACATAAATCCATGTCACTAAGCCCAAAACGGAAAACTCTCTCGTTCGTTGGAATCAAGCTATTTACTACCTTATACTACGAGGACGCTACGCGCATCGGCAAAATCGGAAGGTTGATATCGAACCAAACTGTCGTCCTGGTTGTTTTCGGCGACACACTTTCAACGAGGTCCGGGCAAGGGACTGCTTCCCAACAAGTCTTTAGGAATTTCAGGGTGAGGACAGGTCTTCATAAGATGTCAGCCCCTAAATAGCTCACCGCAAGACAGAAGTCACAAATGTGTTAACTTATAATTTATGCGACCAACATCAATAGGGGGTTCAAGACTAGCAGAACGGACACAGAGAAATAAAAGCGACGTGAATGCGAGAGTTTCTTGAGTAATCGTCAAAATAGTAGGACGCGCATATAGCATCAGCCTCTTCCTTTGTATATCAGTCAGGTCCAGCCCCCCAAAGGAGCGAGACTTTGTCACCTCATACGGTAAGCGAAATATATGTCTTTTCCATAAGGAACGACCTGCAACTGTTGTAGTTTCTTCGTCATCATCGAGGGAAGCGGATGAACTTGGGCCACGTAATAAGATTTGCATAAGACATTATCGCTCCCTGAATTTTTTCCGTAACAGACTTCCAGTTGAGCGCCGCCTGTTTGAGTGGACAACGATCAATGATGATACCGAGAGACTTATACCGATCCACCGCAGAAGCCCATGGAACAACCACGTCATCAAAACCTCGCAAGGTAAAAAGCTTGCATTTACCGTCATTAAGCATTGCACTTGAACTCCGACAAAAATCATCGTTTACAGCCTTCAGTCGAGGTACCTCAGCAGGACTGGGAAGTAGAGCCATCACGTCATCCGCATAGGCACGGACAGCTAGAGTCCCGCCGGAAAGCGTCCAACCCGTCAGCTGGGATGCTAGCATCCGAAGTAGGGGCTCCAGAGACAACACAAACAAAGTCATTGACAGCGAGTTTCCTTGAGGCACTCCCCTGGGGGGCGTCAGCTGTTCATTAACTACCACCGAAACCGAAATACCCGTAAACAGATTTGAGAGCACTCGCCGTGTGTCAACAGTGAAGCCAACTGCCTCCAGAATCCGAAGCAAAAAGTCGTAATTAACACGATCAAATGCTTTAAGTCTAGAAAACAAGGGCACAAGAGACGGACGTGACAGCAGCAACCGAAACGACGTCACGACACTACTACAGGGGTAAGAATTATACGACCAGGTACGCAGCTTTGATGTTTTGCAACAATCGTCTCCATCAGAACCACCAGCCTACTATTAACTGCCCTCGCCACAGTCTTATAATCAAAGTTTAACAAAGTAAGTGGGCGAAAGCTATGAGGGGCAGCCGGTCCAGTGCGTTTCGGGATTAAAACAATTTTTCCCACTTTGAACGAGGTAGGCACTACTCTACCCTGTAACACTTCATTCAAAAGGAAGGTAAAGGTAACACCCAACAACGGCCAAAAGCGGACGTAAAATTCCTTTGGAAGGCCATTTGAGAAGGCGATCCCACAATAAGTTTGTAAACTTATTGTGAAAGGCAGCTAAGAGCGCTGCATTATGTTCAAGTGTAACTGTCGTATCCAAGATGCTGACAAGTGGGTCGTAAAAGGTTTCATTGGACTCATCGATGTCGTAGATGTCTACATAATACTGGTGTAAGATACGCACTATATCAGGTTGCGCCATTACGATACGTCCATCATTTGTCGTGAGAGAATGAATACAAGGGCGTCGGTGACGGGCCTGATGCCGAAGCAAATGATATAAGGAAGTCAGTTCTTCCGTCACCAATAGACGCGGCTTCGATCGGATTTTCAAACCTTCCATTTGCATTCTCTTCAAGGTCAACAATTTTGCCTTTTCACGCCTAACTTCAATTCGCAGAGGGGCGTGATCCGAAGCAGCATAAAGTTCACGCAGAATGGAGTAGTAATATAAGTTCTCCGAAAGTCTCGCGCTTTGGCAGCACAGAAAAGTATCGAAGTTTGCCTACGCCTCGGTTTTGATAGCCGTGTCCAACAGTCAGTGGTGAAAGAGTATTTCCCAGTGGACCGTTGAGTACGCTCCCACACGACTCGCATCACGTCATCGAGAAAGGGGTCAGTTATGTGAGCGACGTTTAGCATCCATGGAGGACGAAACAATTTGACTGGTTGCCGTTCAAGATTGAGAGTTGTGGCCACAGCACAGTGATCCGTAAAGGAAGCTGGAATGACTTAAGGAGTAAGAATACTATCTCTCAGGCAGTCTGAAAAGTAAAACCTATCTAACCCGCTACTGGAAGCCGCAGTAAAATGGGTAAATTTAACTAACATCAGGTATTTACAAATCCAGACGTCTTTTGGGCGTAAGGAACGGACCAATTCATGTAATACACGAGAGAAATTAAAATTTGGAGATAGATCCGCAAGACGCAATACACAGTTAAAATCACCACCCAACGGACTAACTGGAGGACTCTTACGCCACAGATAAACCATATCCTCTTTATAAAAACGCGAACGATCCACTGCGTGACCAGTGCCACAAGAGGCATATAAAAAACCAAGGTAAGATTAAAAAGTTGACAACCTATGCCCCTGCCAGAATCCAACATTTCCACCTCAGCAAGAGGAACGCCTTCGCGAAAGAATAAGGCGGTCGCCGTAGAATATTCGGGTGCTACATTAAAGATCATACGAAAACCAGGTAAGGAGAAATTAGTAAATAACACCACCTGTAAGAAGACTATGTCCACACATGAATCTTAACTGAACTGACGCAGCGAAGCAAACCGCAATTCTGATTCCACACGATTAACATTTAAGGAAAGGAACGTCTAGACTTGGGCCATTTATGACAGCTGTACTGGGATGTACGGAACATATTCAGCAGAATTAGGTGGACAGCTCAGCGTCAAGGTCCATTGCGGAGTCCACAGATTAATCAGAAATAGGGGGACCAGAAACCCCATTATCACAACCTTTCTTCTCAGATTTCCTACGAGCCACCGCACGGTCAGGTTGTATACGGTGTTTCAGTAAGCTACGTGGCATGGTGGTCTCTGCAGACGGAGGTGTGGGAGGCGTCATAGGCACAGCTTCCTGCCCATCAGAACCAGGGTCATGTAATGCAGTTCCAGTCACTAAGGCGCAAGCATTCTGTGGAACTATGAATACAACAGGTGATACTTGGTAGCTAATTTTACTCTCCTCATGAGTTGTTGTAGGCGGCAAGTTCGGGAAACCGTCGGCGTTTGAAGACGAAGGAGCAGGAGGACATTGCATCGTCTCAGACTGTAACGGAGGACACAAAGACGAAGAGGGGACTCCGCCCCCTCTCCGCACACAGGCAGCTCAGGAGGAGCCACTACGTGAGCAGGAGCGATGCTGGAGGTAACTTCTTCGCCACTCACCGTACCATGGATGGGAGGCGTCCTAGTATCGAGAGGAGCAGGAAACACAACCAATGCAGAGGAGGTTGGCGCAGAAGGCACAGCCAAATCCTCACTCTCACCATCTTGAGTGCGACGTCGTTTGTTTGTCAGTGTTACGGTACTATGCTGGGGGCAATAGGATTCTGAACCTGTCGCGGAGGTAAAGGCGGAAATTCAGTTACACGATTATAGAGCTGATGATCTGAAGCAGAACTAGATCCCACGTCGGGAGTGGAACAAACAAGATCAGCAACCGTCAATTTGCGTCGCTGCATTAATGACGGCTTTAATACAAAAACCCTCCGCGGGTAATTAGACCGAACGTGTCCACTTTCATTACATGGGAAGCAGTTTCCCTCTTGGTCAGTATACATGACACGAACGCGAGAAGCACATAGTAATAAATGTGATGGAATATTGCGTTTCACAGGCATTTCCACGGAACTAATTCGAGTATAACACTGTAATCTGTGTTGAGTAGAACAACGTTCACGACGGACGTTTTCACGTTACCATAAGGAGTCAGTATGTCCTTTAGAAAGCTGTCATCAACCTCTGGCGGGATGCTTGAACGGGACTTGAGAACCATGTCGCGACAATAATCTTTCAACGTGAAGGGGATCCATAAATTTCACGTAAAACACGTACTCCGCTGCGTCAAAATAAGCGGTGTATACCCGATTAGAGTTCACATGAATTGTATCGACAAGCCAATCGTGGATTTCTAGAGACCCGGGCTGCACATGTAGTGTTGTTTTATCGAAAGTGAAGGTCACAGTACCTTTTCGTGGAATACACGTGGAAACCATGGTAGCCGTAGCGGAGCGACCGACGACGCTGCAAATAGACGCTACGACTCACTCGGCAGACAGAACAACACTAACGAGGAAAACGCTACACAAGCGACGCTGAGGCAAAAGAAATAAACAAGAACGTTCCCGCTCGAAGCGCAACTAGCCATCGGGGACACAGGAGATAGTGCGACTGCATCGACTTATCTCTGGCACGCTCCCTGTGAGGCACACATTTCCAAACTACTGTCCACACACTACATTTGTAGCGCCCCTGCAAACTATACGCATTACTCGCGGTACTCAGTCTACCGATTCTCGTAAGAGTTTGAGCAATGTGAGCGCATCCGCTCTGAAGAAGATCGTTGGCCGGTACGCCTTATCTATATGAAGATGGTATCTGTTCTTTCGGACATGTCCGAAAGAACACATACCATCTTCATATAGGTAACACTTACCGGCCAACGATCTTAGGATATGAATGCATGTCCGAAGGAACACTGTATCATACTTCTGAACGAAAGAAGCACTGCAACATCGCACCGAATTCATATAAGGTTACTTTGCTGGTCGTCTGTTTGTCCATCTGTTAAGACCGCTTCTTCTCAGGAACGGGTAGAGGTACCAAGCTGAAATTTATGTCAAATATTAAGATATACAGTCCCTTGGCGGTGTAAAAAAGTTCTAGCTTCTAAGTCAATGCAATCAAACGACACGGCCATTTATGACAAATATTTTGATATTCACAAACTCCTTCATCAAAACCTATAGATGAGCTACCTATATAGTTAATTAAGTTTGTACGGAACACTTAGTGATCAAGTCCTACTCGCACTTGACCGGTTTTTGATATTTTAATTTAAATATCAGACAGTTAAAAACTAACAGTATAGATACAAAATCAGTTACTCGAAAACTAATGTAGCGCGATGCGGATTCTGTAGATACATACGGAGTATATTAGATTCTTTTCAGTAATAAACGCATTATATATCAAAATTTCGAGCGTGAACTTCATCTCAATATATTGGCAGCCTGATGCAACTGCAATCTGTACTACGGCACTAATCAAAACTATGACTCAACTAAAGTATCATCTATTGGCGAGAAATGTAATATGCTCGCAGTTATTTCTATTGTTGCAAAAAAAATCACAGCTTTTTCCTTTCTGTGAAAACCACAAAAGTTTAATACCGTCGTTTTTCTGGTACTTCTGTGGCACCCAAAGTGCACCTGATTGAATAATACGTCCGTCTGCGACGATGAGACGGTTCTCTATTGCCAGCTTATGACGTAGGTCTAATGTTTACTTAACATTAGACTAAAGTGTTTCCACAAGTGGAGTTCCTTTTCCGTCAAATACTGAAGCACATTATCGAAATCCGCGATTCCTTTAATAAGCTGTATTGATATAAATGCATTATGTCTCAGTTCATGTGATCTTTTCATTCGCACTTTTCTTTAAATATTCTACTGTTCTCCTTTTTTACAATAATTTACAGTCAGATTTCCTGAACACGTTTTTCTATCATCTCTCCATATTTTTAAGCTGTTTGCACATCCTTTCTGGTTCACCTACATATTGATACGCTCTTTGGAAATTTATTGATTTGTCTTTCACTTTGGTTCCTTCATTTCCGTCTTAAAATCAAGGCGTGATTGATTTATAAATACTATACTTATTTTAATTAGTTTCCCTCCTTAGAAGGAAGAAATTCAATTTTAGCATTACAAAGGCAATAATCTGAATCAAAAGTGTGGCTTCTATTCGCCTCAGCCTTATTTTATGGTAATGGTGTCACACGGTGTTGTTGAGTTGGATTCCCCGACGCTATCAAGGCACAATGGCCCACTTCAATGTGGTGCATGAAGAATTGTATATCTGTCTTACTCAAAGTTATTTCCCTGAGTTGGCAGTTGTTTTATTTAGAAAAAAAACACTCTATTTCAGTACTTAATAGTTAGTTAATTCCGCCCCCTTGGGTATTATCAAGCTTTATTCTACATATCAGAGAGAGGAAGAAGAAGCACGTTAAAAACGTAAATCTAATCTCCGTCCACAGGCCCTGACAGACCCATCGATATCAACCGACCGCCGTGTCATCCTCTGCCACTAAGAACTTACTGCGCAGTGTAACCTCCCCACAAAAAATAAAAGAAATTTATTTAAATGTTTATGGGCATCGTGCTAAACGTAACCTCCCAGCCGAAATAAAAGAAAAGTCTATGATAATGAGAACGACCCAAATGTTTGGTCCCCATAGTAATAAAACTCAATGATAATAAAATGTGCAAAAATGTTAAGTCCCCACAAAATTAACGTTAAGGTGAACCTGATAAATTTTATAAGGGCAGCTGCGCTGACCTTAGGCTCTGTGCAATAATTAATCTGATAAATTGATTCTGGGAGGAAAAGCATAGGAAATATTGTTTCAATTGGAATGATTCTTTTCTTAAAAACGATTGCTTTGAAAACAAAATTATTATTGGGGCATTTCTTGAACAAATTAATTACAATTAACAGATGTTATTGGCTGAACGCAATGCTGCTTCATTACCTTTGGTAACAATATACCTCGTCCTGAATCGTGACCAGAGACCCATGTCGACGCCCGCCGACTCCTCACACACAACTACTGTCTCGCGCGCGCTACTAGCACTGACAGAGTGCAACTAGCAACTGCGTCCAACTCGGAACTGAACTACATGCTCTCGCGACTCGCTACGTACAACAACTGCACTCACGCGCGGTCAAGCGCAGACTAGCCACGATAAAAAACTCTCTGGTCAGAGATTCTGTCATGCCTCGCCATCGCTGGTTGAAACGTACGCGTTTCATAACCCTCCACTGGGGGGGGGGGGGGGGGGGCAAAAATTTGGCAGCGATGGTGAGTCATTT
Source organism: Schistocerca piceifrons (assembly GCF_021461385.2). NCBI lineage: Eukaryota > Metazoa > Arthropoda > Insecta > Orthoptera > Acrididae > Schistocerca > Schistocerca piceifrons. Next base: position 287,750,244 of record NC_060145.1, on the reverse strand, counting down.
GGACTTGCCATGAGCAAAAAATTTTTTCTTAACTAATTAACTTTACAATCACAGAATATTCAGATGTAGTGCACATGCACCGAGTACAAAACATATATACAATGAGTACAAAACAAAATGACATAAGTGCACACGCACTGAAATTCAGAATATATCAGCAAATCACAAAATGTATATACAATAAGTAGAAATCATGTTAGAAAAATGACAAAAGTGCACACACACTGTAGTTCAGAATATATCAGCAAATCAAAATGTACATACACTGAGTAGTAATCATGTTAGAAAATAACAAAAGTGCACTTGCACTGTAGTTCGAAGAAAAAAAAATGTATAGGCCATGAATATAAATGATGTTAGCAAAAAATGATTTTCACTATGTTACAAGAATTAGGATAGGAAAGGGAAGGATTGCATCATGGTTGTAGCACTTTAGGTTGCACGCAGCTGCACTGAAAGTCCATATCTTTCCACAGAAGTACAACACCAAGTGAGACAATCTGAAGTTTTTTTCCCAGAAGTATTTATCAGCGTACCCAAGACACTGAAATGTCGTAGTAATATTCCCTGTTATCATTTTGGCAGTACATCAGGTACACCAAACAGTGGGACCATAATAACGTCTCCATCGCTCACGGTGGTGGACAGCATGTCGTGTCAACACCACGCTCTTACAAGGCACACCAACGTAGAATTAGTGCAAAAACCAAATATAGTGCTCCATGATCAAGAGGATATACAGGACAAATGGACATTGCAGTAATTCAGGGTAGTTAGGTCAGAAAGTGAAGGACATTAAGTCACATACTAGTCTTCATTGGGAATTACATTAGCAGTTTGTGGCATTAATAGCCCAGTTATTGAACATTTCTGTACCATGTGTGTAGTATTACAGAAAAATGTTCATTAATTGATTTACAGACAACATTGTCATTGGTCATTTCAATACCGTAATCAGTAGCGTTCATTTCCCAGTTACAAAGCATAATCAGTAGCATTCATTCCCTCGTTACAAAGCATAATTAGTAGCATTCATTTCCTAGTTACAAAGCATTATTAATCATTGGTTATTTCAATACCGTAATCAGTAGCATTCCTTTCCCAGTTACAAAGCATAATCAGTAGCATTCATTTCCTTGTTACAAAGCATTATTAATTAATCATTGGTCATTTAAATACAGTAATCATCTCAATACAGTAATCAATAGCATTCTTTTCCCAGTTACAAAGCATAATCAGTAGCATTCATTTCCTTGTTGCAAAGCATAATTAGTAGCATTCATTTCCTACTTACAAAGCATTATTAATTAATCATTGGTCATTTAAATACAGTAATCATCTCAATACAGTAATCAGTAGCATTCTTTTCCCAGTTACAAAGCATAATCAGTAACATTCATTTCCTTCTTACAAAGCATAATTAGTAGCATTCATTTCCTAGTTACAAAGCATTATTAATCATTGGTCATTTCAATACCGTAATCAGTGCATTCATTTTTCAAGTGACATATTATTCATATCTGATCAGCATTACTCAAAACTCTCTTAAACTGGTATCATTATTTGGGACTGGTAATACATTTTTTTTGTTAGCAATGCATTGCTTTGGGTAATTATAGGGGAAAGCAAGAAAGAAAAAAAAATTTGCTTCTAGGTTGTTGCTGTAAATGAAAATGTGTAACGTCATTCGTCATGAGTCTGCTGTTGCAAGATTATGAAACAAGTAGAGTATATGTAATCACATTCATAAATGACATAGATTTAATGAACAACTGCTTATAGCACATTAATTTCATAAATAATTTCTCCTGCAAAAATATACAAAAAATGGATTATTAAGCTGAAAGAAGAAATGCATTTTATGCTGAAAAGTAGTGAACTTCGAATTAACAGGTAGTGAAATGTGTATAAAAATGTGTTCCATAGCTGTCCTTTCCAAAACCTTCCGTCATTATACTATGCAATATAACACCTGCTGTCAAAGCAAACTGCAACAAATACTTAAATAACTACATAGCATAAATGCATAACTTCAACAATATCCTCATCTGTAAAGAAAAAACTTCATTATCCATCACTTCATTATCATAACTCCATTATTATCATCACCTGTAAAGAAAAACTTCATTATCCATAGTAGCATATTCTTCATCATTATTCATCAGCATTCATTATCATCTGCAAAAAATATCACTTCATTACTCATTACATAACTATTCCTTATCTCTAGCATATTCCATCACTAAAACTAAGATGTGTAGTTCTGTCTGACAGCCTGCATCAATCGCCTTGTATTCTGAAAGAAAAAATTAGTTAAGACTGCTATTCTACGATGTGTATAGTATATTCTTGTTAATGCTTGTTAATCCTGATCCATTTACTCTTCATCACGAGGTTTTCATCTTCTTTCGTTCATTCCGAAGGTGAAATACCCATTTCTGTTTAATTTATTTCTTTTACGCATCATTTCTTTCTGAAATTCATGAACTAAGATTAATGTCTTGCATTTACATCATATACTCACTAAATAATGACTGGTTTATGATAACATAATTAAGCATACAGCATACCATGACAGAAAACGTAATATGAAAAAAATAGACAGTGTTCAAATGCAAAAAATGTACACAGAATATCACAATGCAGCAGCAAAAAATGTAAAACAGTCACGATGTTGAGATATCATAGGGCAAAAATGTCAAAGTCAACTGGTGTGTGTTATATCTTAATTATTTCACAGTGCATATAAACAAAATATGAAAACAATCGTACATACATAAAAAAAATGATGACAAGAAATGTGACCTCCTTTGAGTTCACTTTGTATGTTGTGTAGTTAGTAGAGGCGAGAATTAAAGACTTTAACGGAGAGAGAATTTAATAAAATTAATATGTCACTAGATAAAATTGCATAATTATTCATAAGATACGTAAGTTTCTCTGAAAAAAATGTGCACAGTCTGATATGTAACGACAAGAAGAGCGACCTGCTAACCTTACCTTGCTGGGCACTTGCCAAGAAAAAATACGATAATCATCAGTAAGTAGTCACATAAATATAATTGCAGAAATAGTCATAAATGTGTAAATTCCTCTGGAAAAATATGCACGGTCTGATGTGTAACGACAAGAAGAGCGACCTGCTAACCTTACCATGCCGGGCACTTGCCAAGAAAAAATACGATAATCATCAATAATTAGTCATGTGAATATAATTGCATAAGTGATCATAAAAATTAGTAAATGGCATCATAGTATGTTAAATCATAAAGTGTCTTCATTCAATAAAGGGTTTAATATTGGAGACATGGTGGTTGCCTTTACTTTTTCTGGTTCTCAGAGTTTCGACGTGTACAACATTGGGGTGAGGAATGCTGCGAATCCGATATGGACCTGCGTATAGAGGTTCAAATTTACTGCACTTACCTTTTATTCTGCTGGATAAATAGTGTGTACGTACTAATATCTTCTGTCCAATGTGAAAGTCACGGCATATACAAACTTGTTTTTGCTGTCTTCTCCGGCGCTCTGCGGCACGTTTGATTTTGTTCAGCGCAATGTTAATTATTTCATGGTGTCGTAGTCGACGAGATGTAGGAAAGTTTACTAATTCTGTAATTTTGTTAGGTGGTTCTACATTACAGACAGAGATAGCATAGTGGATTCATTTGGTATGGAATTAATTACTTCTTGGAATGAGAATATGTGTGTCTCCCAATCAATAAGTCTTTTGTGACAGTATATTCTACACAGTTTACCAATTTCTTTCATTAATCGTTCACAAGGGTTCGAAGAGGCATGGTACCTGGATATATAGATCGGAGAAATGTTTCTAGTTCGTAACATACGTGTTCGTAACATACGAAATTGTGATCCATTGTCAGAAATTACTTTCAACACATGCCCTACATGAAATAGAAAATGCTTTACAAATGCTTTCGAAACGGTTTTAGCAGTAGCTTTGCGTAACGGAGTGAAAGTAACAAATTTTGAAGTGAGTTCAACAGCGACAAAGATGTAGCAATAACCTCTATTAGTTCTGGGAATCGGACCAAAAATGTCTACAGCGGCCATGTGTCTTAATTTAACAGGTACAATGGGATGTAATGGAGGAATATGTGAAGTCGTGTCTGACTTAGTTTTCTGGCAAATTTTACATGACGCTAAAACTCGTCGTATATGTTTCTCCATGTTGGCAAAATAACAGTTCTGTCTCAGTATAAGAAAACATTTTTTAGCTCCGTAATGTGCGTAACTTAAATGAGTATACCAGATTAATTTGTTAACAAGCTCATCAGGAATGCATAATAACCAATTGTTGCTGTCAGGATGAGAGCGGCGAAACAGAATGTCATTGCGTACAGTGTAATGGTTTCTAATCGTAACATTATTCTTATCTTGCCAAAGGTGTTTAATTTCTTTCCACACGTTGTCTTTATTCTGCTCTTGTGCTATGTCCTGTAATGACGACGAAATAAAATTTTCAAATGCAACTTGTTGAATGTACATAACGCTGAAATTTGCTTTGCAGAAATTGGTTGCGATGTCTTGCTGATTGTTGCTGAGAGAACGAGATAGTGCGTCTGCTACAATATTTTGTGTGCCGGGAATGTGAACAATTGTGAAATTAAATTCCTGTAAATAAAGTTTCCATCTGCTTAATGTGTCGTGAGTAAATTTAGCTGAAAGTAAAAATTGTACCGCTCTGTGGTCTGTGTAGACGGTGGTACGTCTTCCATAAAGAAAGTGCCTAAATCTCGTAAAACCCCAAACAACACATAACGTTTCCAGTTCTGTAACAGAATAATTTCGTTCAGCAGGTGACAGAATGCGGCTTGCAAATGCGATGTTTTTAATTACTATTGCGCCATCTTCTTCAATTTCCTGAAAAATGTGTACGCCTAAAGCGGTGTTAGAACTGTCGGTGGCAATGGAAAAATTTCTGGTAAGATCTGGGTGCGATAAAAGTGGTGCATTCAACAAAGCATGTTTCAGGTTCATAAATTCAGAATGTGCTTGTTTATCCCAAGACCAAATAATGTTTTTACCTGTCAATTGGCATAATCTAGGTGTGTCTAAAGCAGAGTGATGAATAAATTAACTAAAAAAGTTAATTAAGCCCAAAAAACTGCGTAGTTGCTTCTTCGTTGTAGGAACAGTAATGTCACGTAAAGCTTGAAGTTTTTCCGGATCAGGCGCAATGCCTTCTGCTGAAATTAGATGTCCAAGAAATTTTATACAAATTTTACCAAAGTGCGATTTACTAAGATTAACTGTGAGTCCTTGTGCATGAAAAGTTTGTAACAGACGTTCAAGAATCATATTGTGTTCAGACCAGTTAGCTTCTGCGATAAGAATGTCGTCTACGTACGTCGTGATTCTGTCTTTAAGTTCTGTCGGAAGTATTGTGTTCAAACCGCGAATAAAAGCTGCAGAAGAAATAGTTAAGCCGAATGGTAATTTGCAAAATTGATAACAGTCGCCAAAACAGAGAAACGCTGTGTACTTTCTGCAATTCGGATGAAGCTGAATTTGCCAAAATCCCGAATTTAAATCTAATGTAGAATAAATAGCAGTACCGTGAAATTTCTGTAGAAGTTCCTCTAATGTCTGTGGCCGATCTGTCTCATTAATAATAATGTCATTGATGTGACGCGAATCAAGTACGAGGCGAAGTGAGCCATCCTTTTTCTTAACAATATGTAGCGGGTTTATGTACGGACTAACTGCCGGTTCTATAATTCCTTGGTCAAGCATATCCTGCAATTCTTTCTTAACTTGTTCTCTTTGGATATATGGAATGGGATAATGCTTGGCTTTAAATGTGTCGTGCTGTTTGACTTGAAATTCATACATAAAGCCGGACATAGTACCAGGAATGTTGTCGAAAACTGGAGATTGCTGTAAAAGAATTTTGTGTAGTTGCGTCAGTTCGTCGTCTGTATTTGCACTGCTTTGTTTAACTTTATCAGAAATCTGCATTATGTCGTAGTCAACTTCGTCTGGAGTGTTATAGTTATGTACGTACGTATCCGTGAACAATGTGAAATTACAGTCTATGCCACGTGATACGGAAATGACTTCTGTACAATTAATTGTTTGTTCTTCCGCAGATAAAGAGTGCTGAAATTCTAAAGCCAATTGTACATTTTCATCCTTTAGCATTAAATAGGAATTTTGAAAATCGATAACTACGTCGTGTTGCACCAGGAAATTAGTACCTAAAATAACGTCTGTTGTCAATAAAGGAACAATCCAAAAATTTGAGTGAAAAGTATGACCTGCAATACAAAATGATAAATGCGTCTGTAATTTAACATCTACTCCTTTACTCGATACTGCTCCTTTTACTTTCGTTTTGCCTAATGGTAATGTAGGATAGGTATTCTCTTTGTTACACACGTTAAAAGTTTCTTCGTTCATTACTGACATAGGTGATCCGGAATCGATTACTGCTGAAAATTTCGATGAACCAATTTTAATTTCAATGACAGGATGTGAAATGGTTTTCTGAACAACTGGATTTTCCTGTAAAAGAGTGTCTCGGATGTCGTCGAAAGTAATAACATTTTCGTGAACAACATTCTGCGTGTCAGAAGTAGTGCTTGTGTTATTGGAAGATGCGACCTGTACAGTATCTAGTCAGATTCTATCTGACGTGTTATTATTTTCTGGAGAATGTTGTGGCATTTCGACTATTTGAACTGTTCTGTTATTTATTCCAGACGTATTACGTTCTGCATAATACCTACTGTCGGGTTCATTCATGAGAATATGTTCTTGCGGATGATCTTGCTGTTGGTAAGACCGACTGTTATTATATGTACGCTGAAAATTTTGCTCATTATTTTTACGTCTGTCGTGATAGTCATTCCTATACGGTGCATTGCGATAGGAATTGAAGTACTGTGTTTTCCGCACGTAGTTATTTCCTTGCTGGCGTGCGTTACTATTTGTTGTACCTGGGACTATACGTGCACGCGGCGAAACATTAAAGTTTGGTTGACCTTGTGCATTACATTGTTGGTTACGTATGCTAACCGGTTGACTTTCATGCTGTTGTGGTGAAAAACGTCTATTGTTACCAAAAAATGCGTTTGCTGTTAATTTTACACATACTGATGATTAAAATTTTCTTTGATATTAAAGTTCTCGTGGTTGTCATTTCTTGAGTGCCTAAAGAGAAATTGTCACTTTCGGTGAAATTTGTCTTATCGGGTTTTCATTAGTCATTCTTAATACTAGGTAGAGCAATAGTTAAAGAGCTGTTTTGATAGATATAAAGGATAGTAGAAGAGAAGGGAGCAGTGCAGAAAACTAAAGATGAAACAGCACTACTACAGCTCGGGGCCCTATGCACGCTACGGCACATATTCATTAAAGCGCAATGAATCCCCTGAGGTCAATTACGTACTGCAAATAAATTTTAGCTTTGGCGTTACAGGCAAAGGCGGTAAAAATCCAAAAGAAAATTGTAGTATCCAGTTCAAAGCTAGTTTCTGCATTACAGGTAATAGCGGTGAAAGTACAAAAATAAATTGTCGTATACGGTGCAAATCGTGTATCTGTGCACTGTCATTATTAAATTCCTTAGATTTTCTTACAAATGCAAATTGCTTATAATCAACGTTCTCTTCACTGAATTTGAGAACACGTTCAGGTTTGTGTGAGAATCTGATTGTCTGTGTCATTTCGGATTTCAAGTTGCGTATCTTTTCAGATTTCAAGTCGCGTAGTCTCTGTAGATTGCTTAAGTTATACGCGCTGCGTGAGTCTGACAAATGTTCACTAAGTGGCGTCTGCTGTGATGTGTTGGTGACTGAAACATTTTTTATCTCTATTACCTCTTTCTGTAAACATGACAATTTTCTACGTAAGGTGTTATTAGATGAATCGATCTCATTGATTGTCTGTTGTAGATTTTGGAATTCAAGTGTTTGGTTAAACGAAATCGGTGCAGTATCGTCTGATTTATTGTCATTATTACTTTCGATAACATCAATACGACTTGCCAATTCATCATATTTTTCAGTCAGTATTTTTACCTGATCATCGGTTTTAGTGTCAGAGGCATTAATCTGTTTTTGCATTTTGCGTGTGGTTTCGTTCAGTTTTTTAACGTCAGCTTTGACGACATCGGAATCCTGTGTTAGTTCTAATTCTTCGAGTCTGTCGGCCACTGTTTGAAAATCTGTTGTGTATGTGTCTGTTTTCGATTTAAGATCGGAAATTTCGTCACGTAATTCTGTGTTCGACTGTTTGATGGTATTAATTTCGTCGGACACTGTAGCAATATTGTTGTCTACGTAGGTTTTTGCTTTCGCGAACAATTTACGTTTGTCTTCCTGTCTCTGTGCAGTGATTGTTTCCATGACTTGACGTTTTACTTTATTTTGATCCTGTATAAATTTGCGGAAACGCGTATCACTGTTTTGTATGTGGTGATTAAAACGTTCGTCAATCTGAGTGTTCTGTTGGTCGAATTTCGCGTATATTTTTGCATCCATTGTGCGCGAAAGTTCTGCTGTCATTAATTTAAACTCGTCGCGTAATTGTGTTGCTTTTTCAGAGCATTGTTTACCGACTGTACTAATTTCGTCTCTGAGTGATTCTGTTGCAGCTGATTGCATTTCCCTTAATTCTTGAGCAACAGATCTAATTTCTTCGCTACTATTTCTTGAACAAGCCTCAATTTCCTCGCGTAACTGTTCCTTAGTATCATGACACTGCGCGGCAACGGCTCTAATCTGATCACTAAGCTGCCTGGAATTGTTGTCTAATTTTCAATTTAACTGTCTGGAATTGTTGTCTAATTTTTCATTAAAGTGTTGTTTGAGATTTTCGTTATCTTGTTTGTTCTGCTCTCTAAGTTGTCTGAAATCTTCACTCTGTTGTTTGGAATTGTTATCAAATTTTTCATTAAACTGCTTAGTCATTTGTAGCAACAATGCCATAATTGGATCCGACCCAAAATCAGCATTCCTATTCTCTGTGCTTTTTAGTGGTGTACCTGCAATTGTCACGTTATGTGTGACCATTTGGTCATTCTGTACTTTACAAAAAGGTTTGTCACTCGAATGTACACTGTCAGTCACTATTTCGGAATTAAATAAATCCGTCCTACTTTGAGTATCCTGATTATTTTCATTAGAAAGATTTGTCTGTACGTCACGTGAATTTCCCAAACCGGTTGTGTTAAGCTGGGCGGTGCTCATTGCAACAGAACGCCCCGCGTCATCAATTGTCGTCAAATTAACAGAGAACACAATTGAGTTCGTTTGTTCATCATTAAGACAAAAATCGTCATTAGTGGTTAGAGCGCACTGATTGTCAGTGAACGCAGGATTGTCATCATTACACTGCGTGTCACAAGTCCTATCGGTGAAGTTGTTTAAATCGGTAATTTCATTCATTACACCTCGCGATGTACTATTAATAGTTTCTCGCGGCATTTTAACAAAAATCACAATTATTCACAAATGAGACAAGACAATGCAAAATCCAACAAATACAAATACAACAAAGAGTAACGAATTGCCGATGATCTGTGGGAGAAAGTCACAAAATTAGTAAAAGTGTTGCGCCAAATGCTAATTATATTTTATTAAATAAGAGCAGATATCTGACTACTTTTCAGAAGATTCTCAAAGAAATACGATCCTGGTCCGGATGTCGCCAAGTGTAACCTCCCCACAAAAATTAGTAAAAATATTTAAATGAGAATAGACATCGTGCTAAATGTAACCTCCCCGTAAAAATATGAAAATGAAAAGAATTGAATAGAATTGCAAATAGTGCCAAATGTTAGCTTCCCACAGCAATAAAACTCAATGATAATAAAATGTGCAAAAATGTTAAGTCCCCAAAAATTAACGTTAAGGTGAACCTGATAAATTTTATAAGGGCAGCTGCGCCTACCTTAGGCCCTGTGCAATAATTAATCTGATAAATTGATTCTGGGAGGAAAAGCATAGGAAATATTGTTTCAATTGGAATGATTCTTTTCTTAAAAACGATTGCTTTGAAAACAAAATTATTATTTGGGCATTTCTTGAACAAAATAATTACAATTAACAGATGTTATTGGCTGAACGCAATGCTGCTTCATTACCTTTGGTAACAATATACCTCGTCCTGAATCGTGACCAGAGACCCATGTCGACGCCCGCCGACTCCTCACACACTAGCACTGACAGAGTGCAACTAGCAACTGAGTCCAACTCGGAACTGTACTACATGCTCTCGCGACTCACTACGTACAACAACTGCACTCACGCGCGGTCAAGCGCAGACTAGCCACGATAAAAACTCTCTGGTCAGAGATTCTGTCATGCCTCGCCATCGCAGGTTGAAACGTACGCGTTTCAGCAGGAAAATTACTTTCTTTAACAAATTTACGAAGGCTGTGTACACAAATACAAAAGATAACCTGCATCTGTTGAGAGTAACGAGATTTCGCTCACACGGCTCGTACACTCATCTACGACAGGACATGAAAAAGTAAGTTACACAGCATTATACATTACTGGCCATTAAAATTGCTACACCACGAAGATGACGTGCTACAGACGCGAAATTTAACCGGCAGGAAGAAGATGCTGTGATATGCAAATCATTAGCTTTTCAGAGCATTCACATAAGGTTGGCGCCGGTGGCGACACCTACAACGTGCTGACACGAGGAAAGTTTCCAACCGATTTCTCATACACAAACAGCAGTTGACCGGCGTTGCCTGGTGAATCGTTGTTGTGATGCCTCGTGTAAGGAGAAGAAATTCGTACCATCACGTTTCCGACTTTGATAAAGGACGGATTGTAGCCTATCGCGATTGCGGTTTATCGTATCGCGACATTGCTGCTCGCGTTGCTCGAGATCCAATGACTGTTAGCAGAATCGGTGCGGTCAGGAGGGTAATACGGAACGCCGTGCTGGAACCCAACGGCCTCGTATCACTACCAGTCGAGATGACAGGCATCTTCTCCGCATAGCTGTAACGGATCGTGCAGCCATGTCTCGATCCCTGAGTCAACAGATGGGAACATTTGCAAGACAACAACCATCTGCACGAACAGTTAGACGACGTTTGCAGCATGGACTATCAGCTCGGAGACCATGGCTGCGGTTACCCTTGACGCTGCATCACAGACAGGAGCGCCTGCGATGGTGTACTCACGACGAACTTGGGTGCACGAATGACAAAACTTCATTTTTTCGGATGAATCCAGGTTCTGTTTACAGCATCATGATGGTCGCATCCGTGTTTGGCGACATCGCGCTGAACGCACACTGGAAGCGTGTATTCGTCATCGCCATACTGGCGTATCACCCGGCGTGATGGTATGGGGTGCCATTGGTTACACGTCTCGGTCACCTCTTGTTCGCACTGACGGCACTTTGAACAGTGGACGTTACATTTCAGATGTGTTACGACCCGTGGCTCTACCCTTCATTCGATCCCTGCGTAACCCTACATTTCTGCAGGATAATGCACGACCGCAATTTGCAGGTCCTATAGGGGCCTTTCTGGATACAGAAAATGTTCAACTGCTGCCCTGGCCAGCACATTCTCCAGATCTCTCACCAATATAAAACGTCTGGCCAATAATGGCCAGTCACTACTCTTGATGAACTGTGGTATCGTGTTGAACCTGCATGGGCAGCTGTACCTGTACACACCATCCAAGCTCTGTTTGACTCAATGCCAGGGCGTATCAAGGCCGTTATTATGGCCAGAGGTGGTTGTTCTGGGTACTGATTTCTCAGTATATATGCACCCAAATTGCGTGAAAATGTAATCACATGTCAGTTCTAGTATAATATATTTGTCTAATGAATACCCGTTTATCATCTGCATTTCTTCTTGGTGTAGCAATTTTAATGGCCAGTAGTGTAGGAAGCCAAGTAATTCGTTCGGTTGGGACGTTCTACTAATGGTTGAATTTCTCGGTGACAGAAATGGCCACGCAGCAGTTCGAGAACCGCGGTGTGATAGTCCTCATCGTTGGAAAATATCCCCCCCCCCCCCCCCACCCCCCGCCAGCAGATGTTCTTCTTCGACTACATGGACATTGCGTTCTGTGGTCGATATCGAAGGTTTTCCTTACCGACCAGCATCGCCTACGGCTGTGCAGCCTTGGTCAAATTGTTGTCACTATTTTACTACGGGTTGGATGCAACAACACATTTGCTCCATATATTGCCAGACTTTTAATGGTGAATGTCTGTGCTGTTCAGATCTTTTGCACATAACAGTCGTACTTGAACTTTGTAGACGTTTCTAGTTGCAACGCCATGTCTCACGCATCCTGTGATGCGTCTGTTATCTTTACTACAGCAGAGCTTTGTCCGCTGAAATCCCGTAAAATGTACTCTCATTTGGTAATGTGCCATTCTTGCGCAACGGTTTTTGCATGGACAGCATGTGTAACTCACTTTCTCGAATCCCTACAATGATAGTCTCACTTCATGAGACAATACAAACAGATTTTAAGATATGAAGATTTATGATCTTCACTGTAGTTTGAAGAAGTAGGAAAACATACATCATACGAATGTTAATAAATCTTTCTACTTTTCTGCCTGGTCTTAAAAAGTGCTGCGTATTTTACTAAAACATTGGCGGACACTTTTCATTCTGTAGGGATTGCATATTGTTGAATATTTCAAATTTAACCTGTTGAATACAGTGAGAAAGGAGATGACCAGTTTCTGTCTTTGCAGCCTGCAGAATGTTAGGTTACTACTCAGATTGTAAGCATGTAAGCTGCAATCATCGCTGACATCGGTAGGTGCATCAACCCACCTTGCTTTTTGTTTGGCGCGCAATCGGAACGGTTGGAGCCATGTGAACGAAGACTGTGGTTCTGTAGCTCACGCGACAGAACCGTGGATGAGTTGCACCGCGAGAAGATGTTAATTTTGTGATTAAGTATACTCATTGATGCGTATTCGCAAAAGCACGTCACGTAACGGTAACGGTGATTCGCGAAACGTGCAAAGTCAAATCGAATCGCGACAAACGTGAACGTAAACAGGCAGAATAAGGCGCAGCGGTCGGCGACGTCTATAATTATAAGACAAGTGTCGCGTAGATGTTAGGTCGGTTACTGCTACTACAAAGGCAGGTTATCAAGATCTAAGAGAGTTTGCACGTGGTGTTATAGTCGGCACAGGAGCGATGGAACACAGCATCTCCGAGGTAGTGATGAAGTGGGGATTTTCCCGTACGACCATTTCAGGAGTGAACCGTGAATATCATGAATTTGGTAAAACATCAGATCTCCGACATCGCTGTGGCCGGAAAAAGATCCTACAAGAACGGGACCAACGACGACTGAAGAGAATCGTTCGACGTAACAGAAGTGCAGCCCTTCCGCAAATTGCTGCAGATTTCAAAGCTGGGCTCATCAAGTGTCAGCATGCGAACCATTCAACGAAGCATCATCGATATTGGCTTTATGAGCCGAAGGCCCACTCGTGTACCTTTGAGCCCACTCGAAGCGTAAATGGTTGCGAAAGCATACTTGACCTCTTAGCAACAAATAATCCTGGACAAATACGGAGTATCATGACGGATACAGGGATTAGCGACCACAAGGCAGTTGCTGCTACGCTGAATACCGCAACGCCCACAACCATCGAAAAGAAACGCAAGAGCTGATAAAAGTGCTCTTAACGCCTTTTTAAGAGACATAGTACACTCCTTTCGATCCGATCTGATCATGTAAGCGTAGAAAAGATGTGGATTGATTTCAAGGAGATAGTATCGACGGCAATTGAGAGATATATCCCACGTAAATTAATAATAAGTGATGGTATTGATCCCCCATGATACACAAAACGGGTCAGATCGCTGTTGTAGAAGCAACTAAAACAGCATGCCAAATTTAAAAGAACGCAAAATCCCCAAGATTGACAAAGGTTTGCAGTAGTTCTAAACAGAGTGCGTACTTCAATGAGATGCTTTTAATAATTTCCACAACGAAACTCTGTCTCGTAATCTGGCAGAAAACCCAAAGAGAATCTGATCATATATAAAACACACCAGTGGCAAGTCACAATCAATACCTTCAATGCACGATAACAACGGTGAAGTCACTGATGACAGTGCCATTAAAGCAGAGTTAATCTTGTCGCTAAGTTGTTTTCAGATATGCCACAAATCGGGCTACCTGTATCAAACAGTTCCCTTCTATTGATCAAACTTAAAGTTAATGTATGGACATCCAAAATCTGAATCATCATCTCTGTTATTAGACACATCTTGTAAAAGATCACTTTCTACTTCATCAAATGGTACATCCACACTTTACTAGTATCATAGCATGTTCCTGAATTCCAATCAAGAACAACTGCTAAGATGAGAAATATAGAACTAGATATCCCCGGTGTAGCAAAGCAGCTTAAATCACTTAATAAAGGCAAGGCCTCCGGTCCATATTGTATACCAGTCAGGTTCCATTCAGAATGCTGATACAATAGCTCCATATTTAGCAATTACATACAACCGCTCGCTCACAGAAAGATCTTTACCTTAAGACTGGAAAGTTCCTAAAGTCATACCAATACCCAAAAAGGGAAATAGGAGTAATCCGCTGAATTACAGGCCCGTATCACTAGTGTCGATTTGCAGTAGGGGTTTGGGACATATATTGTGTTCTAACATTATCAATTATCTCGAATAAAATGATTTATTGACACATAGTCAGCACGGATTCGGAAGATATCGGTCTTCTAAAATGCTACTAGCCCTTTATACTCATGAAGTAATGACCGCTATCGACAGGTGATGTCAAATTTATTTCATATTTTTATATTTCCAGAAGGCTTTCGACACCGCTCCTCACAAACGTCTTCTAACCAAACTGCGTGCATATGGAATATCGCCTCAGTTGTGCGACTAGATTCGTGATTTCATGTCACGAAGGTCACAGTTCATAGTAATAGACGGAAAGTCATCGAGTACAACAGAAGTAATATCCGGCGTTCCCCAAGGAAGTGTTATAAGCCCTCTAGTATTCCTAATCTATACGAACGACATAGGAGACAATCTAAGCAGCCCTCTTAGATTGTTTGCAGATGATGCTGTCATTTACCGTCTTGTAAAGTCATCAGATGATCAAAACGAATTGCAAAATGATTTAGATAAGATATCTGTATGGTGCGGGAAGTGGCAATTGACACTGAATAGCCGGCCGTTGTGACCGAGTGGTCCTAGGCGCTTCAGTCCGGAACCGCGCTGCTGCTGCGGTCTCAGGTTCTAATCCTGCCTCGGGCATGGCTGTGTATGATGTCCTTAGGTTAGTTAGGTTTAATTAGTTCTAAGTGTAGGGGACTGATGACCTCGGAAGTTAAGTCCCACAGTGCATAGAGCCAACTTGACCCTGAATAAAGAAAAGTGTGAAGTTATTCACATGAGTACTAAAAGAAATCCGCTAAATTTCGATTACGCGATAAGTCACACAAATCTGAAGGCTGTAAATTCAACTAAATACTTAAGGATTACAGTTACAAATAACCTAAATTGAAACGATCACATAGATAGCGTTGTGGGTAGAGCAAACCTAAGACTGCGATTCATTGGCAGAACAATTAGAAGGTGCAACAGGTTTACTGAAGAGACTGCTTACACCACGCTTGTTCGCCCTATTCTCAAGTATTGCTGTGCGGTGTGGGATCCGCATCGGGTAGGACAGACGGATGACATCGAAAAAGTACAAAGAAGAGCAGCTCGTTATGTATTATCGCGAAGTAGGGGAGATAGTGCCACAGATATGATACATGAATTGGAGTGGCAATCATTAAAACAAAGGCGTTTTTCGTTGCGACGGGATCCTCTCATAAAATTTCCGTCAGCAGTTTTCTCCTCCGTTTGCGAAAATATTCTGTTGGCTCCCACCTACTTAGGGATAAATGATCATCAAGATAAAATAAGATAAATCAGTGCTCGCACAGGAAAATTTAAGTGCTCGTTTTCCCCCCGCCCTTCGAGAGTGGAAAGGTAGAGGGACAGCTTGAAGGTGCTTCATTGAACCCTCTGCCACGCACTTTATTGTAAATATCAGAGTAATCACGTGGAAACAGATGTAGATGATGACTGCGCCACACAGAGCTTTACACCTCACCTGGTCCCGTCAACACCGTCATTGAACTGTTCATGACTGGAAACTTGTTGTCTGGTCGGACGAGTCTCGTTTCAAATTGTATCGAGAGGATGGACGTGTACGGGTATGGAGACAACCTCATGAATTCATGGACTCACATGTCAGCAGGGGACTGTTGAAGCTGGCGGAGGTTCTGTAATGGTCTGGGGCGTGTGCAGTTGGAGTGATATGGGATCCCTGACATTTCTAGGTATGATTCTGCCAGGTAACACGAACATAAGCATCCTGTCTGACGGCTTGCATCCAATCATGTACATCGTGCATTCAGACGGACTTGGTCAATTCCAGCAGGACAATGTTGCACCTGAATTGCTATAGAGTGGCCCCAGAAACACTCTTTTGAGTTTAAACACTTCCACTGGCCACCAGACTCCCCAGACATGAACGTTGAGGATATCTGGGACGCCTTGCAACGTGCTGTTCAGAAGAGATCTCCACCCACCCGTACTCTTACAGTTTTGTGGACAGCCCTGCAGGATTCATGGTGTCATTTCCCTCCAGCACTACCTCAGACAATAATCTAGTCCATGCCACATCGTGTTGTGGCACTTCTGCAGCCCGCGGTGGCCCTACACGATATTAGACAGATGTACCAATTTCTTTGGCTGTTCCATGTAATAGGAAAGAAAAGTGAATAAACGTACTTAATAATATTTTCTTCCTGATTTCCGACGATACTGTGCCTCAGGGACATCTCTTCGTAAGATCGAGCAGTTGTCGGACAACATTCCAGCACTCTAGTTGCCTTGACAACGCTTTTCCTTTTGAGAACAGGAGATTTAGCATATTGCACAGATTTTTTTTTCTTTTTCTGTGGTGATTCCAGCTACTTTTGTCACACAGAAATAACTGTTGCGCGATCCGTTGGTGCCACCCATATCATGAGGACACCAAAGGACGTGTGCCATGATCCTTTTAACCAACCTGTCAGAAGTGTAACACATCTCAAACGCTTTATGTGAAGGGCCCATTTTTTTGTCTTTTGCCAACCTTGCAACCATGATAACGTTCCGATCATTTGCAAAAATATGATTAATTTTTCGCTTTTGCCGTTTCAGAGCTAACTCACCACAGATATAGCATAAAGAACTGAGTTATTTATACAGGCACGACGCATTACTTCTTCTGAAGTCGCACAAAACACAAATCTTCGTGAACCTGCGACTCACTTCACAAGGTCATAGCTCTCTCACCGCTGGGACTGATGCAATAAACACAACGCAATCCGATGCAACGTGAGCACGACTCATCGACCTCCTTCGTATCCTGGCGGTGAATGTCGGATTGTTTGCCAACAATTACATCCCAATAAAAATAAATGAAAGCAAATTAATTAAGCAGTACAAAAGTAATCAATGTGTAGCACCTTACATTATATTATATAGTTCAAATGGCTCTAAGCACTATGGAACTTAACATCTGAGGTCATCAGTCCCCTAGACTTAGAACTACATACACCTAACTAACCTAAGGACATCACACACATCCATTCCCGAGGCAGGATTCGAACCTGCGGCCGTAGTAGCAGCGCTGTTCCGGACTGAATAGCCTAGAACCGCTCGTCCACAGCGGCCGGCAGTTATTTTATGGATTGATGGTACCGTATCATGAAAACTGAGTACAACAAGTAAAAAGGAATTTCATTTTCGAATTCAAATACCACAACTCGAAACGTCCCCTTAGAAAAATTATGAATGATAGTGCTCGAGAAACTCTTACGTTATTTGATTTTCAAACAGCTGAGCAAAACTCAACGTACTCAAACAGTTTTCTCTTTACTTATTCTGATCATCACTAAACTGACACACAATATTTTTAGCGCAACGCAATCTGACTTTCAATAATCCCTACAAAAGAAAGGGCCTGACTAACAATAACTTATACCTTTCATGAATCACTTACCTCACAAAAATCTTCGTTGCTCGAACTACTGCAATACAGCGAGCGCCAATACTGCCAGCTAAATAAAAGATTCTATAATTTTGTGGCATCCAATTAAACAAATTTCCATTTTCTGACAGACACACGTCCAGATCGTCCGATCAAAACTCGGGCATCTCTCTCCCCATACCCACCACTGCTGGCGGCTCACCTCCAACTGTGCAACACTACGCGCTGTTCACATCCAACTGCCCAACACTACACTAGCGAATATTCCAACAATGAGTCCAACCAGCCACAGACTGCACACAGCGCATTCACTGATTTTCATACAGAGCACTGCGTGGCGTTACCGACATAGAACCCTAAACAGCCTACTTACAAACTTAGCTAAGAACGCCATTCACATTCTTTTTGACAAAAATGCTGTGGACCAGTGAATTAGTGTGCCCATAAAAGTCGATCTGCTAGATTGGACTGACTGAATTTGGATCTCAAAGTACACAAATTAGTGTGTGAACAATGCAGCCCTGTGAAGTGCTCAAGTTAATACTATACTTAAGTTCCATCCCACTTGTGTTACGTCAGTCAGTAGTGTAGCAGCCCTTATCCCCTCCGTATTTATATGTTTATTGCAGCAACATTCCAGCTTCGTTTCAGTTCAGTGTTACGAGGGAAGAACCGAACATGGACTGGGCACTGCAGATGAGAGGGACTAAGTACACGGTCATTGAAAATGTACATGTCCCCCCCCCCCCCCGCCCCAGGCTTATTAGTTAGCGGTTAGCACGTTGCACTCACATTCGGGAGGACGACAGTTCAAACTCGCGTCCGGCCATCTTGATTTAGGTTTTCCGTAATTTCCCTAAACTGCTTAAGGCATACGCCGGGACGGTTCCCCTGACGAAGACAAGGCCGATTTCCTTCTCTCGTTCCCTAATCTGATGTTGCCCTCCGTCTCTAATGACATCATTGCCGACGGGTCGTTAAACACAGATCTCCTCCATCTCCATAGGATACCAAACTAAAAAGTGACTAGTGTAGTACATCAATGGTCATTCGTCGCTACTAACATCCGAATGAAAGGAAGATTAGATATTAACATCTCATAACGATAAAGGCATACAGTCTGTGCTCGAGGTCCGATTCGAAAATGGGCCGTCCCATTTCAACGGAACTACGCAAAAATTCAACTTAAGCGATTGAAGGAAATCAAGACTCCAGGAGCCGATAGAGTTCCTGACTGTTTCTGTTCAGAATTTTCAGCTCAAGTAACTCCAATTTTACCGTAATATACCATATGTCCGTGGAATAAAACATTTTGCGCAGTAAATGGAAGAAAGCACAGATCAAACACGTCTACGAGAAGGATAACAGAAGTGACCCACAAAACTACCGTCCGCTTTCATTCACGTCCATCTGTCCTACACGCTTGGGATATATTTTGAGCTCAAAACCAATGACGTACCTCGACCAATCTGACCTCATACATGCCAGCCAACATGGATTCCGAGAAGGTCGGTCTTGCAAATCACGTAACATCCTGGCACCCATAGTTCTAGGCAACCAGGTTCCATGAAGCATTTGACTCATTACCACACCAATATTTGTTAACAAAGGTGCTGCCACACGGGATATCAAACAAAATTTGTGACTTGATTGAAGATTTCTTGGTCGGGATGACGCAGCATGTTATCTTGGATGGAGAGTCATCGAAAGGAGTAGAAGTAACTTCGGGTATACCCCAGGGAAGCGTGATTGGTCCCTTGCTGTTCATATTCTACATTAATGGCCTAGCAGACAATTCAATATTAGCCTCAGCATTTTTGCGGATGATGAAATTATATATCACGAAATACTTTTTAAAAACTATAGCACAAACACCCTGGTAGATCTTGATAAGAATTAAAGTGGCGCGTGTTCTGGCGATTTCCTTTAAAAGTACAGAAATTTAAATATGTGCACTTCAGAAAATGGATAAAAGTAGTATCCTATGACTACAATAACAGAAAATCACAACTAGAGACAGTCAACTTATACAAATAAATGGATTTAAAAGTTTGGAGGAATATGAAAAGGAATGATCACAAAGGCTCAGTCGTACGTAAAGAAGGTTTCAGACTTCTGTTCTCTGGCAGGATAGTGGGAAAATGCAATCCGTCTAGAAAGGTGACTGCTTACAAAACAGTAGGCGTCCCGTTTTATCATGTTACTCTACTGTGTGGAAGCCACACCAATTAGGACTAGAGGGGCATTGAATACATACAAAGAGGACAGCACGGATGGTCACAGGTTTGTTCGACCCATGGGAGAGCATGACAGAGATGCTGAAAAAACTGAATTGGTAGATACTTGAAGTTAGGTGTTAAATATCCCACCAAATCCTGTTTTCAATGTTTCAAGAACCAGTATTAAGTGAAGGGCCAATGAGTGCATGCTGAAAGGTACCACCTCCGAATTTTTTTATGTGGAAACTCTTACAGTTTTTTTAAAAAATGCGAATGCCGTTAACGTTTTGTATCTTTATTCTTCATGTCTGCAGCACCTGCCGCTAGAGGGCTCCGAATTGTAGCGTGTTACACGGCTGTAAATAATGTATATAACTATGTCGGTATGTGAGAAACTGTGTGCTGTAATCGAGTTTGGAATTCGAAGAGTTCGTCCACACATGGAACACTCTCTCCTTCAGCATGAAAATGGCAGACCACACACGAGCGCTGCGAATTAGCAACAGTCCGACGGCTTGGATTCACTGTCATCGATCGTCCTCCAAACAGTCCTGACTTGGCCCCAACCGTTTCTCATCATTTCAAAAATGTAGAGAACATCGCCGAGGACTTCACAATGCTAGTAATGAAGCGATGAAAG
The DNA here is from genome assembly GCF_021461385.2 of Schistocerca piceifrons. NCBI lineage: Eukaryota > Metazoa > Arthropoda > Insecta > Orthoptera > Acrididae > Schistocerca > Schistocerca piceifrons. Next base: position 287,729,332 of record NC_060145.1, on the reverse strand, counting down.
CAGAAATGAAGTTGTGGTTCCGTTAACAGAGTCAAACTTTCTATAGTGACAGTATCAACAAGCTGGTCTCTCGTTGGTAGAAATATGTTCGTTGCCAGGGTGACTACGTTGACAAGAATAAAGATGTAGAACGCTAGTAATGTTTGTTTTATTTAAAAATTATTTAAAAAGCTTTAAGAGTAGTCATGTCAGCACACCATCGTACACTACTGGCCATTAACATTGCTACACCACGAAGATGACGTGCTACAAACGCGAAATATAACCGACAGGAAGAAGGTTCTGCGATATGCAAATAATTAGCTTTTCAGAGCATTCACACAAGGTTGGCGCCGGTGGCGACACCTACAACGTGCTGACATAAGGAAAGTTTCCAACCGATTTCTCATACACAAACAGCAGTTGACCGGCGTTGCCTGGTGAAACGTTGTTGTGAGGCCTCGTGCGAGAAGGAGATATGCGTACCATCACGTTTCCAACTTTGATAAAGGTCGGATTGCAGCCTATCGCGATTGCGGTTTATCATATGGCGACATTGTTGCTCGCGTTGGTCGAGATCCAATGACTGTTAGCAGAATCTGGAATCCGTGGGTTCAGGAGGATAATACGGAATGCCGTGCTGGATCCCAACGGTCTCGTATCACTAGCAGTCGAGATGACAGGCATCTTATCCGCATGGCTACAACGGATCGTGCAGCCACATCTCGATCCCTGAGTCAACAGATGGGGACGTTTGCAAGACAACAACCATCTGCACGAACAGTTCGACGACGTTTGCAGCAGCATGGACTATCAGCTCGGAGACCATGGCTGCGGTTACCCTTGACGCTGCATCACAAACAGGAGCGCCTGCGATGGTGTACTCAACGATGAACCTGCGTGCACGAATGGCAAAACGTCATTTTTTTTGGATGAATCCAGGTTCTGTTTACAGTATCGTGATGGTCGCAACCGTGTTTGGCGACATCGCGGTGAACGCACGTTGGAAGCGTGTATTCGTCATCGCCATACTGGCGTATCACCCGGCGTGATGGTATGGGGTGCCATTGGTTACACATCTCGGTCACCTCTTGTTCGCACAGGCGGCACTTTGAACAGTGGACGTTACATTTCAGATGTGTTACGACCCGTGGCTCTACCCCTCATTCGATCCCTGCGAAACCCTACATTTCAGCAGGATAATGGACTACCGCACGTTGCAGGTCCTGTAAGGGGCTTTCTGGATACAGAAAATGTTCGACTGCTGCCCTGGCCAGCACATTCATCAGATCTCCCACCAATTGTAAACGTCTGGTCAATGGTGGCCGAGCAACTGGCTCGTCACAATACACCAGTCACTACTCTTGATGAACTGTGGTATCGTTTTGAAGCTACATGGGCAGCTGTACATGCACACGCCATCCAAGCTCTGTTTGACTCAATGCCCAGGCGTATGAAGGCCGTTATTACAGCCAGAGGTGGTTGTTCTAGGTACTGGTTTCTCAGGATCTATGCACCCAAATTGCGTGAAAATGTAATCACATGTCAGTTCTAGTATAATATATTTGTCCAATGAATACCCGTTTATCATCTGCATTTTTTCTTGGTGTAACAATTTTAATGGCCAGTAGTGTAGAAACATACGAGGGGGAGTTCGAAAATAAGTTTCCCCTGTCGACTGTGGGCAGAGTTGTGTGATATGTGCGAAAGACGACACGGCAGGTGAACGCGCACGTGCAAGACACCGATACACCATTAGGTAGAGGTAGACCGCGATCAAGCAGACGGCGCTATCGCAGTGCCTACGCAAAGCGGAGGCTAGCCGCTCAGTCTTTTGCCAGAGCTGTGGAAAGATGGTGCGTTTTGGAGTCGTGGTCAAAGGCGGAAGTGAGAGCTGTTATCCGTTATGAAATGGCACATGGAGTATCAGGCACAGAAATTCATAATCGCCTTATTGAGATGTATGGGTCAGGTGTGATGTCGACGCAAATGGTTTGGAGATGATGCCAGCAATTCAGTGATGGACGTCAGCAAGTGCAGGACATACTGAGACCTGCACGGACGCGCACGGCCACTGCAGATGCAAATGTCAGGAAGGTGGATGACACGATTAAAGCGAAGCGGCGTATCACCACCGATGGAGTAGTGGCAGAACTTGGAATCGGACATGAGCGAGCTCATAAGATCATCCACGACATTCTTCGATACAGGAAAGTGTCAGCACGACGGGCGCCCGCCAACTGACCCCGACACACATGGAACAACGCATGGCGTTCAGCATAGTGCAGCTCGTGCGTTACCATGAATCTGGCAAAGACCTTCTGTTTCGGATTGTGAAGGGCAATGAAACGTGGGTCCACCATTACACGCCCGAATCGAAGGCCACATCCATGGAGTGGAAATATCCGTCATCACCTGTCCGAAAGAAGATCAAAAGCACTCCGCCTGGAGGTAAAGTGCGCCGTTTTCTGTGACACCAAAGGAGTTTTGCTGCTGGACTTCGTGGAGGACGCAACCATCAATGCTGCGCGCTACTGTGCCACTCTGTCGAAATTGCCGGCCGGGGTAGCCGAGCGGTTCTAGGTGCTTCAGTCTGGAACCGCGCGACCGCTACGGTCGCAGGTACGAACCCTCCTCGGGCATGGATGTGTGTGATGTCCTTAGGTTAGTTAGGTTTAAGTAGTTCTAGGTTCTAGGGGACTGATGACCTCAGAAGTTAAGTCCCATAGTGCTCAGAGCCATTTGAACTCTGTCGAAATTGAAAGAGGTGATTCGGAAAAAGCGGCCTGGCCTTCTCGGATCTGGCGTTCTGCTGTTGCACGACAATGCACGACCACACACAGCGACGGCAACGCAAAACCATATTGCTTCTCTTGGTTGGGAGCGCCTACACCATCCGCCTTACAGTCCGGATCTCGCACCAAGTGACTTCCATCCGTTTCCTGCTTTGAACAAGATTCGGCGGAAGGCGCTTTGGCAGCAGTGCTGACGTCAAACAAGCCGTTCAACGCTTGTTCCGTATGCAACGCCCCGATTTTTTCCTGGAAGGCTTTCTGGAGCTTATAAAGCGGTATGGCAAATGTCTCAATGTACTTGGATATTATGTAGAAAAATAAAGATATGTCTTATCTTTAATGTCTCATTCTCTTTTTATTCCTTTCACACACAACTCTGACCACAGTCGACAGGGGAAAATTATGTTCCAACTCCCCACGTATCTCAGCCCACTATTTATTGCTTCTGTAGGGATCGCGACAACAGATTAGCCTAATTACAGCTCTTAGAGTCATTATTCCCGTACTCCATACGCAGATGTAAAGAGAAGAAACCGTAAAAGGTCAAATAATAATAAGCAACCCGCAGTATGCACTTCGTAGTACACCGCAGTGTATGTATGCAGCTCTAGATGCAGACAATGATATGGCCCCCTTTTTATGACAACCTGAGTTAACTGTTCAGATGGATGCGGAAGCTGATGATAAAACTGAATATGAAGAAATCTTAGATGTTGTTGTTGTTGTTGTGGTCTTCAGTCCTGAGACTGGTTTGATGCAGCTCTCCATGCTACTCTATCCTGTGCAAGCTTCTTCATCTCCCAGTACCTACTGCAACCTACATCCTTCTGAATCTGCTTAGTGTACTGATCTCTTGGTCTCCCTCTACGATTTTTACCCTCCACACTGCCCTCCAATGCTAAATTTGTGATCCCTTGATGCCTCAAAACATGTCCTACCAACCGATCCCTTCTTCTAGTCAAGTTGTGCCACAAACTTCTCTTCTCCCCAATCCTGTTCAATACCTCCTCATTAGTTACGTGATCTACCCACCTTATCTTCAACATTCTTCTGTAGCACCACATTTCGAAAGCTTCTATTCTCTTCTTGTCCAAACTGGTTATCGTCCATGTTTCACTTCCTTACATGGCTACACTCCATACAAATACTTTCAGAAACGACTTCCTGACACTTAAATCTATACTCGATGTTAACAAATTTCTCTTCTTCAGAAACGATTTCCTTGCCATTGCCAGTCTACATTTTATATCCTCTCTACTTCGACCATCATCAGTTATTTTACTCCCTAAATAGCAAAACTCCTTTACCACTTTAAGTGTCTCATTTCCTAATCTAATCCCCTCAGCATCACCCGATTTAATTTGACTACATTCCATTATCCTCGTTTTGCTTTTGTTGATGTTCATCTTATATCCTCCTTCCAAGACACTGTCCATTCCGTTCAACTGCTCTTCCAAGTCCTTTGCTGTCTCTGACAGAATTACAATGTCATCGGCGAACCTCAAAGTTTTTACTTCTTCTCCATGAATTTTAATACCTACTCCGAATTTTTCTTTTGTTTCCTTTACTGCTTGCTCAATATACAGATTGAATAACATCGGGGAGAGGCTACAACCCTGTCTCACTCCCTTCCCAACCACTGCTTCCCTTTCATGCCCCTCGACTCTTATAACTGCCATCTGGTTTCTGTACAAATTGTAAATAGCCTTTCGCTCCCTGTATTTTACCCCTGCCACCTTCAGAATTTGAAAGAGAGTATTCCAGTTAACGTTGTCAAAAGCTTTCTCTAAGTCTACAAATGCCAGAAACGTAGGTTTGCCTTTTCTTAATCTTTCTTCTGAGATAAGTCGTAAGGTTAGTATTGCCTCACGTGTTCCAACATTTCTACGGAATCCAAACTGATCTTCCCCGAGGTCCGCTTCTACCAGTTTTTCCATTCGTCTGTAAAGAATTCGCGTTAGTATTTTGCAGCTGTGACTTATTAAACTGATAGTTCGGTAATTTTCACATCTGTCAACACCTGCTTTCTTTGGTATTGGAATTATTATATTCTTCTTGAAGTCTGTGGGTATTTCGCCTGTCTCATACATCTTGCTCACCAGATGGTAGAGTTTTGTCATGACTGGCTCTCCCAAGGCCATCAGTAGTTCTAATGGAATGTTATCTACTCCCGGGGCCTTGTTTCGACTCAGGTCTTTCAGTGCTCTGTCAAACTCTTCACGCAGTATCTTATCTCCCATTTCATCTTCATCTACATCCTCTTCCATTTCCATAATACTGTCCTCAAGTACATCGCCCTTGTATAAACCCTCTATATACTCCTTCCACCTTTCTGCCTTCCCTTCTTTGCTTAGAACTGGGTTGCCATCTGAGCTCTTGATATTCATACAAGTGGTTCTCTTCTCTCCAAAGGTCTCTTTAATTTTCCTGTAGGCAGTATCTATCTTACCCCTAGTGAGACAAGCCTCTACATCCTTACATTTGTCCTCTAGCCATCCCTGCTTAGCCATTTTGCACTTTCTGTCGATCTCATTTTTGAGACGTTTGTATTCCCTTTTGCCTACTTCATTTACTGCATTTTTATATTTTCTCCTTTCATCAATTAAATTCAATATGTCTTCTGTTACCCAAGGATTTCTACTAGCCCTCGTCTTTTTACCTACTTGATCCTCTGCTGCCTTCACTACTTCATCCCTCAGAGCTACCCATTCTTCTTCTACTGTATTTCTTTCCCCCATTCCTGTCAATTGTTCCCTTATGCTCTCCCTGGAACTCTCTACAACCTCTGGTTCTTTCAGTTTATCCAGGTCCCATCTCCTTAAATTCCCACCTTTTTGCAGTTTCTTCAGTTTCAATCTGCAGTTCATAACCAATAGATTGTGGTCAGAATCCACATCTGCCCCTGGAAATGTCTTACAATTTAAAACCTGGTTCCTAAATCTCTGTCTTACCATTATATAATCTATCTGATACCTTTTAGTATCTCCAGGATTCTTCCAGGTATACAACCTTCTTTTATGATTCTTGAACCAAGTGATAGCTATGATTAAGTTATGCTCTGTGCAAAATTCTACAAGGCGGCTTCCTCTTTCATTTCTTCCCCCCAATCCATATTCACCTACTATGTTTCCTTCTCTCCCTTTTCCTACTGACGAATTCCAGTCACCCATGACTATTAAATTTTCGTCTCCCTTCACTACCTGAATAATTTCTTTTATCTCGTCATACATTTCATCAATTTCTTCATCATCTGCAGAGCTAGTTGGCATATAAACTTGTACTACTGTAGTAGGCATGGGCTTTGTGTCTATCTTGGCCACAATAATGCGTTCACTATGCTGTTTGTAGTAGCTAACCCGCACTCCTATTTTTTTATTCATTATTAAACCTACTCCTGCATTACCCCTATTTGATTTTGTATTTATAACACTGTAATCACCTGACCAAAAGTCTTGCTCCTCCTGCCACCGAACTTCACTAATTCCCACTATATCTAACTTTAACCTATCCATTTCCCTTTTTAAATTTTCTAACCTACCTGCCCGATTAAGGGATCTGACATTCCACGCTCCGATCCGTAGAATGCCAGTTTTCTTTCTCCTGATAACGACGTCCTCTTGAGTAGTCCCCGCCCGGAGATCCGAATGGGGGACTATTTTACCTCCGGAATATTTTACCCAAGAGGACGCCATCATCATTTAATCATACAGTAAAGCTGCATGTCCTCGGGAAAAATTACGGCTGTAGTTTCCCCTTGCTTTCAGCCGTTCGCAGTACCAGCACAGCAAGGCCGTTTTGGTTAATGTCACAAGGCCAGATCAGTCAATCATCCAGACTGTTGCCCCTGCAACTACTGAAAAGACTGCTGCCCCTCTTCAGGAACCACATGTTTGTCTGGCCTCTCAACAGATACCCCTCCGTTGTGGTTGCACCTACAGTACGGCCATCTGTATCGCTGAGGCACGTAAGCCTCCCCACCAACGGCAAGGTCCATGGTTCATGGGGGAAGATATCTTTAATATTTCGCCCTATGTTTATCAGCCCTGAATTATGCTACCCCTTGCCTCCTAACTATTTGACAGGACCCTAACACTCGGTCAAAAAATGGTGAGGAATCTGGGTGAGCTCCTCAAATTATCAAAGAAGACAGGTACTTTCTGTAGGAAGATTTGCGCTTACCACTGTTCTCTACAAAAATTTCGAAACATGTGTTTGTGTGATGTGAAACAGTAACTTGTGCAGTCACTTACTCTCCAGAACATCCAACACTGCGGCATAGTCTAACCCAGAATGAGGACTGCAACACAGTAGACAGCCTCTCCTACCACATTACACACATTCGCCAGCACTTCTCCTGAAATGGATGAACTGGGAGTGGTCCTGGCATGCTGCCCCTAAGCTCAAAAGAAAAGGTGAAAAGCAGACGTTGGATACATACTATCAGTAAGTTTCGTTAGCGTAAAGGAGCGTGTCATGCCGTTTATCGAGAACTGGAAGACTATTCCAATAAGTTCTTCACCTATTTCGGAATGCCCGCTTACTGCTGTGAAATACTACTAAAAAAAAGAGCCCTTCTGGTTACACCAGTTAGAAAAGCCCATTCCTCAAAAGCAAATAGAGATACGGTTGTCCTTTCAAAATAAAAAGTAGTTTCAAACTGTTAGCAATATTTCATATGTAGCAATGTATGTACAACCTAAAGTGCACCAAAGAAAACACAGGGTGGTCCATTGATCGTGACCGGGCCGAATATCTCACGAAATAAGCGTCAAACGAAAAACCTACAAAGAACGAAACTTGTCTAGCTTGAAGGGGGAAACCAGATGGCGCTATGGTTGGCCCGGTAGATGGCGCTGCCATAGGTCAAACGGATATCAACCGCGTTTTTTAAAATAGGAACCCCCATTTTTATTACATATTCGTGTAGTACGAAAAGAAATATGAATGTTTTAGTTGGACCACTTTTTTCGCTTCGTAATAGATGGCGCTGTAATAGTCACAAACATATGGCTCACAATTTTAGACGAACAGTTGGTAACAGGTAGGTTTTTCAAATTAAAATACAGAACGTAGGTACGTTTAAACATTTTATTTGGGTTGTTCCAATGTGATAAATGTACCTTTGTGAACTTATCATTTCTTCGAATGCATGCTGTTACAGAGTGATTACCTGTAAATACCACATTAATGCAATGAATGCTCAAAATGATGTCCGTCAACCTCAATGCATTTGGCAATACGTGTAATGACATTCACACACGCATTGACAATGCGCTGACGCATGTTGTCAGGCGTTGTCGGTGGATCACGATGGCAAATATCCTTCAACTTCCCCACAGAAAGAAATCCGAGGACGTCAGATCCGGTGAATGTGCGGGCCATGGTATGGTGCTTCAACGACCAATCCACCTGTCATGAAATATGCTATTCAATACCGCTTCAACCGCACGCGAGCTATGTGCCGGACATCCATCACGTTGGAAGTACATCGCCATTCTGTTATGCAGTGAAACATCTTGTAGTAACATCGGTAGAACATTACGTAAGAAATCAGCATACATTGCACCCTTTAGATTGCCATAGATAAAATGGGGGCCAATTATCCTTCCACCCATAATGTCGCACCATACATTACCCCGCCAAGATCGCTGATGCTGCAGTTGTTGCAGTCATCGTGGATTTTCCGTTGCTCAACAGTGCAGATTATGCCGGTTTACGTTACCGCTGTTGGTGAGTGACGCTTCGTCGCTAAACAGAAAGTGTGCAAAAAATCTGTCATCGTCCCGTAATTTCTCTTGTGCCCAGTGGCAGAACTGTACACGACGTTCAAATTCGTCGCCATGCAATTCATGGCGCATAGAAATATGGTACGGTTGCAATCGATGTTGATGTAGCATTCTCAACACTACGTTATTGAGATTCCCGATTCTCGCGCAATTTGCCTGCTTCTGATGTGCGGATTAGCCGCGACAGCAGCTAAAACACCTACTTGGGCATCACCATTTGTTGTAGGCCGTGGTTGACGTTTCACATGTGGCTGAACACTTCCTGTTTCCTTAAATAACGTAACTATCCGTCGAACGGTCCAGACACTTGGATGATGTCATCCAGGATACCGAGCAGCATACATAGCACACGCCCGTTGATCATTTTGATCACAATAGCCATATATCAACACGATATCGACCTTTTCCGCAATTGGTAAACGGTCCATTTTAACACGGGTAATGTATCACGAAGCAAATACCGTCCGCACTGGCGGAATGTTACGCGATACCACGTACTTATACGTTTGTGACTATTACAGTTCCATCTATCACAAAGCGAAAAAAGTGGTCCAACTAACACATTCAGGTTTCTTTACGTACTACACGAATATGTAATAAAAATGGGGGTTCTTATTTAAAAAATGGCAGTTGATATCCGTTTTACCTATGGCAGCGCCATCTAGCGGGCCAACCATAGCGCCATCTGGTTTCCCCCTTCAAGCTAGACGAGTTTCGTTCTTTGTAGTTTTTTCGTTTGATGCTTATTTCGTGCGATGTTTGGCCTCGTCACTTCCGCGTATAGGATGGAGGTTAACGATATAAACAGGTCGTAGAAGCAGTACAACCAAGAGGGAGAAGCGGTGAATGACTCAGGTGATTGTCAAACTGTCAATACATTCAGGGGATACTAAGACCTTCTTAATAACCATGACTGAACAGACAGACAAAATCAGTAAAACGGGAGAAAAGAGCATGTAGACAGTCAACAGAAATATGGAGAACAAACTCTTTGAGTTTGTTTATGACGAAAAGTGAAAAGTTATTTTGGGAGCAGAAAATATATGTTAGATTTATCTGAAGTTGAGCGTCGGAGACACTTGCTAGTTGAAATTTTAGGGCTGATATTTCATAGGGTAGACTTGTGTGATAGCGAAGGCTGTGAAATGTTAGTGAAGGTCAAAGGACAGAAGAAAGAGGGAAGTTCGTTGAAATATGACCTATCGTCTTAGCTTGTGCGTTATTTTGTAAGCAAAGCCAGTGATGCTTCAACTTCGAAGCTTGCTGATGGTTTGCTTGCCCCTCGTTTTTCAGAGTGTGTGAAGGTGGATTGTTGTAACAGACAGAACGTAGTAAATCAGTTGCTCATTGAAGAAGATCGTGTAGTTACTACTAAGCCTCTTAAATATATTGTACAGGAGTTGTTGGTCCCAAGTGTCCGATGCTTTTCTAGAGACCCTCCTGAATAGAAAAGCCTTAGTAGTTAGTCACTACAGGGCCGGCAGATAGTTATAGCCGCTGGTACACTAACCCAAATAATAAGACAACAGGTCTTGTTCTCTTTCGTGCTAAAAAATATTTAAATCTATGCAAAACACATGACGGCTAGGAAAATAGGAAGAAAAGCTAGGAGCACATCATTTGCAAATGGATAATCCTGTAAAAGAGTGACAAGTGCCCTACCACCATCAGTTACTGTCACTTTTACTACTCTTCTTCAGTCAGAGATGTCCCTCACGCCATAGTTTTTCTGACGTTGGATATACCAACTGGTATGCATTTTTGTATGTGATTTTGGTGCTATTCAGAATGGTACATGGTACGCAAGCATGATACTTTAAATTTCAGACAAGATTCTCCTGGATCTCTTTTCGTCTTTACTATGGCCAGTTCAGTAACGTGAACAGCATCATGATGAAAAACACTTCTCTTGTTGACTCTGCCACTGAAATTGTATGAGCATCTCCAAACCACTTTCGCACTTAAGAAATGTATTAAAGTCAAAACCCGCTGCTCTTCTTTGCATCTTCTCTGTTTTCTCTATCAGTTTTACCAGGGTTCTCAGTTTCAAATCTGTAGAGTTCCCTCAAAATGCACTTGTAAAAGTGACCCAAATTTTCTGTAAAAAGGTTCATTTAGTATGGCAAAAGAAAATGTGAAATATAACAGTATGCTGTTTTATCACTGCGGCCAAATCTTCTGTTTGTTTTCTGAAGTACACAACAAGTAATGTTGGCACAGTGAGTAGTAAGGCATTGGGCATACAATTATACCCTGAATTGTTGCCATTTTGTCGCCAAACTACATTCTCTGATGACGTCATGCAATGTTGCCAAATTTCCCCGACTTCTCCCTCACTCCTCTGATAGCATATTGGAAGTATAACACTTGTGCTAAGTACAGAATCCAAGATGACAGACCTAGGCCACTGCCCTTAAGTTTAAAACTGGATTTCGTCTATCCTTTTGATGCCACAGCTCAATGGTGCTTCCTGCATGGTTGCCAAGTCGCTTGTGCTAAGTTTAGAATCCAAGAGCTCACTTGCCCCAAGTTTAAAATGACGAGAAGTTCAAAACTTCCAGGTTAAAATGGTGAGGAAAAGCAAGATAGCTCAGTTGTTCTAAATGTAATTCAAAAATCGTAATGTCACAACTCACTGGCACCGCCTGCATGTTTGACAGGTTATTTGGCTAAGTTTACAACTCAAGAGCCCACTTTAAAATGGTGTGAAATTCAAAAAGTCCAATATAGACACTTGCTCCAAGTTGAAAATGATGGGATATTCAAAAATCCAAGATGGTGGAACTAGTGCAGTTGTGATAAGCATAAAATCCAAGGTGGCTAAACTAATATAGTTGCTACCATCCCTCTCCTCTCCCCCCCCCCCCTTCCTCCCACATCGCTTCAGATCACACACTGAGAGACCATCTGTGGATGGCGAGCAGAGGGCCACGCCTTTGCTGCTGGTCAGTGAGGAGGGTTGCTCGCCGCATGCTGTCTTCTGTAACCGACTGATGGCTCTTCACTCCGCGACTGCCAGGGATCACCACCTTCACGAACACCACTATCCCATGCTGCGACACAGCTCCAGGTGTTCTAAGTTTAAATCTAAAGCATCGCTTTGCACTAGAACACAGGCGCACTTCTAAGGCTACATGATTTTACACTTAACCCTGCTCCAAATTTAGAACTGGACAGGAGCATGTCTCAGACAGGACACAGTCTGCTGTGCTGGAGGATATTGTGTGGCACTTAAAAAGCGGTGCCAATGATGTAATGGTTCGTTAATGTTTTTGCAATTAATGGTTCAAATGGCTCTAAGCACTATGGGACTTAACATCTATGGTCATCAGTCCCCTAGAACTTAGAACTACTTAAACCTAACTAACCTTAGGACATCACACATATCCATGCCCCGCTGCTTCACAGACTTGGTCAGTAAACGTAGCACAATTTCTGCCTCTTTCAGCAAAATATTTCCTATTTTTATTTATTATTAGGTCAGAAGTACAAAGCGTATAAGGAACGACAGGAAATCGTTCGATGACACAGTTTTATACATTTGTTGACCTGAAATTGACCACGTCGAGTGCATTCCGTGCCGCCTCTCATCAGATCTCTCATGGTGCATGTGGCTGGAGACGAAGAACACTGCAATAGACGGTTTTTAGTTTGCACAGCATGCACTTGCAAAAAGTGACTCCACAGGAAAGCCCCACTTCTGCACGTTGGTCTTGCATCTCGTGGTACTAGAGCCTAGTCTGCTGAGAGCCTTCCATGCTGTCCACTTCTCCAAATGACCAGGGGGGAGTTCTTCCATCAGAACCATCCATTTCTCCAAATTCTGACGTCCCCCCACCCCACTTTTAGATCCTTATTTGCTGTGCTATTCCAGTTGGTAAAAAGCTCTTTCTTGATTTCAGTGGAGGATGAGATGGCCGATGGCTGCTGTAGTCATGGCCATGCTTTTTTCACATCCAACTGCTATCTCGCATCTAATTTCAGGAGGTGCTACGCCAGCAAGAGAGTTTATCTACGGGTGTTGGTCGTAAACAACCCATGATAATACGACAGGTCTCACTAAGAGCCACATCCACATCTACGGCTGGACTTGTATCGTGCTGAACATGCATATTCATCAGTGGAATAACGTAGCGCTAGCACGCTAGTTCTCACGATGCATCGGTAGCTCCTCATGTGGCACCTATCAGCTTCCACACTATGTTCTGTCTGGCAGATTCTTTATGTTTCATGTTTTGACAGTGTTACTTATGTATAAGTGTACCATCCAGAGTCACTCTCAGATATTTCGGAGTCGGACAACGTTCAAGAGCAATTCCTCCTATCTGAAGGGTTTTAGCTGCTTGTTTGTTCCTGAGGTGGAATACACAGGCCTGAGTTTTAGAAGATTCAGCTTCAGGTGATTTTCATTAGAGTAGGTGGCAAAGTCTTCCAGGGTTTCAAACATGGTTTGTTCCATATTTTCAAAACAGTCGGCCTGAGTAGTGATTGCACAGTCGTCAGCAGAGACAAAACTCTGGATTCTCTCAGGCAATGGCTGATCGTTAGTGTAGATGCTGAATAAAAATGGTGCGAGCACACTACCTTGCGGTAAACCATTGTTCTATGTTCTCCATTTGCTTCTTTGTCCCTTAAATTCCACAAAGATTCTCCGTTTATGGAGAAGGTTTCTGACGTCGCGCATGTCTTATGAATAGTGAGTACAGAATCTATGATCGTCGCTGAAGGAACTAGCGACGTAAAACCTGCGGAGCCCCTACAGTCAAAACTTACTTTATACCAGAGTCACGAGACGTCGGTGGAAGTTCAAAAATCTGATGATGAAGCTGAATAACATGCAGTCAGTATCAAAGTGTAAACCTCAAGCGCAGTGTGTGTGTTGTCCTTAGCGTAAGTTAGTTTAAGTAGTGTGTAAGTTTAGGGACCCATGACCTCAACAGTTTGGTCCCTTAGGATGGCTCTGAGCACTAAGGGACTTAACTTCTGACGTCATCAGTCCCCTAGGACTTAGAACTACATAAACCTAACTAACCTAGGTACATCACACACATCCATGCCTGAGGCAGGATTCGAACCTGCGACCGCAGCGGTCACGCGGTTCCAGACTGTAGCGCCTAGAACCGCTCGGCCACTCCGGCCGGCGGTCCCTTAGGAATTCACACATACGCACACACACACACACACACACACACACACACACACACACACACACACACACACACCACCCTCTTAACAGCGAGCTGGTCCACCTTTTGCACTCTATGCAGTGCCAATTTTGCGTAGTGTGGATTGGACAAGCCCTTTGTAGGTTTCCAAAGTTAAGTGGTACCTAATGTTTACGAAATTCCTGCAAACTGCGGGCGCAGAGCACCCTTCTGACAATGTGGAGTAACCTCACCGAGTTGGAGAATCGTTATCATTGAAATGTCTGTCTCGGAGAATACCACAGATTGCATAACAGGAGGAAAGTGGTAATCATAGTACTGACAGGTGGCGGTAATATCCACTGAATTATCACGTTAAGTGTGCCGTCGATACACATCAAGAGGCCAGGGTGCCTATTCTGTATCTCTTAGTCATTGTGCCGATCGTTTCGGTACTCAACAGCACCGAACGGTCTAGTACTCGAATTAGAGTCCCTGCGTCATTCAGTATGCATTTCGGCAGCGATACCGTTCGGGTCTAGAGAACCGAAGTACTGTTGTCGGTTCGTGTCGAGCAAGCCAATCAAAAGCAAGTGGCCGCACATCCGCGCATGCGCACTGCAGCGCGCACAGCGCCACGAACACAAAGCGACTAGCAGACGACACAGACGCGCTGTTCTTCCAAGTACCGAAAATTGCGTTTACGTTGCCATAACGCATGACGCCGCATTCCATCGAGCTGACGTGCCCGCCTTCATTGCCCTTGCCTCCTCCTTAACAGTATCAGGCGCAGTATATCCATTTCCATGATTCTCAGCTGAAATGCATAAAAATTTTACAGTTTCTCTGACCACATGTTTCCATGCATGCATAATAACGATAGCGTATTTGACTGTATTCTGCAGATTGTCGTAAATGCCGCATTATGTCATCTTATTCTCATTCACACTGACATCGTGTTTTGGATTTTATGTTTCGGAAAATGAGTTAGGAATAGTGTGTAGTACCACATTGTACTAATACATCTATAAAAGCAACCGAAAAATTGATTCTGAGAGTTTCAAAGAATAAGAAGATATACAGAATGTGGTTATAACACGCTCCTAGAGATCCAAATGATTAAGCAGCCCACTTCCCTATAAGATGCGTCAACGATTTGGGCCTTAAAAACAAAATTGAAAAAAAAACGCGTTTTCGAGAGTTCTTGCAGTTCGTCGAAGTTTATAACATGCATCTTATGAATGAAAATGTTTCGTATATGGTGCTACAGTCTAAAAATATTACAGCAGTGATCTTTCACCTCTGTCTTCTATGGCTGAGGATTCGATCGCAGATAAATACTTGTGACAAGCAAGATTATGAAGATGACTGCTGCTAGTTACATTCCCAGTAATTTAAGTTGTGCTCGATTCCTGTCTAACCGCATAATCAGAAATCTTTACATACTCGGAAAAAATGGTGAATTACTTCCGACAAGAAAAATATAAAGGTCACTGTCGGTTGTTTCACTCACAGCAATTTCATATTTCGTATTTTAAACACACAGAAATCACGAAATCATTACTGAGGAAGTGCGCTCTTACATGTAAGTAATAACAAATATTGCAGAAAAATCTTAACTTACACGAATAACAATGTCTCAGAACGTGTTGCATATATGAAGAGGGAAAATCCCACGAGCAAACCACTTGGCCACGCCAAACAACAGAGACACAGTGCTCAATTCTTGTAGTATTATGTAGAGGAACATTGACTTCGTTGCCAAATGGTGTTGCGTTACTCATAAATGCGTGATAGTTTTGAAGGTTTACAATATCAGGCTTAACATAATTGCTTTCCATTGTTACTTGAAAGTTGTAAACACGTTTCGATAATTACTAACTAGCCCATTTGTGGGAAAAAGTACACAAAGGCACTATTAACATCAGTTCACACTCATGTAATATACATAAGCAGAGCCAATGTCTTGATATTCAATTATGTTTAAACTCTTATTTGCATTAAAAAAACACGTATTTTGAGAGAATATTGACCGAAAACGTTTTTTTGGATGTAATCATTCACAGTAACAACCTAACTTAACAAAGGAAAATAGTCTATTACGAACTCATTTTCCAACCGGATGCATCCTCTGGTGATTCTTTTGTAAGACAAGCACTAAATCCAAAGCTAAAACAGCTAAATATGTTTAAAATAACAAATTATACATGTACATAAACCACAACTCACCGATCGACAGGGTCAGACCGAAATCCAAAACCTCTCGGTACAATTGTCGTAAAATCTGTGGGAGGACCATTCGGTAACAAGTCTCAGAAGCTTACTGAATAGGATATTTCGACAAGGAACCGAAAATGACGTTACTACCGAGACTAACCTACTACACCAATCGGTATGAACGATACAGAATAGGGCCCCAGGAAGGAACATCAACGATCATCGATTCTGAGTCCGACAGCGTGGGAGACAAGTTTTTGTTTGGTAAGGGCACTGAGCACATGTCACAAATCACAGTGTGGGTGTGGTACTGATCTAACGCTATCCTCCAGTCGTTAGGCTTATATTTGAAAGGAAATCAGCCTTACATTGTTACACAGGTCTTTGTGAGATGCACCTATAAGGACTGTACAGACATCGATAGTTTCCACAGGATTTCTTAATCATTTCTGACGAATGCTGGTGTGATTCCTTCAACAAGGTAACTAGCGATTTATGCCTTTATCAGTGTAAGCTGATGCTATGTCTCTCAGTTTCCATATCGACGGTACGTTAAACTCAAACCCTCTTTCTTACAAGCAGAAAGATATCTATCGTTTGGGCCAGTATTGCACTTTTGAATGATTTTGAAGCGATCCCTCACATAAATTACTGCTAAGAACGACTTGGTTTCAGTCCAGGCTGTTTGCAGGAATGCCAGATGCGACAGAGAAATTGTGTAGCTCGCAAGAGCCCTTCGCTTCGTCGCCTAACAGTCCGACTCGGTAGGAAGTGCAACTTGGTTCACACTTCTTTGTCCAGCCTTGTTCAGTAATTGCCTGTCAGCCATTCTTGATTCTCTTAGCAGTTATACCTTCTTCTATTTCTTTATGTCTGTACAATACTTTTAGTGTTCCTACATCGTCTGTAGTTGTCTCTATCTGAAGACTGGGTTGATACAGCTTTTCACAGTAGTCTATTCTTCATAAGTTTTTTAATCTGCACGTAACTGCTGCACCCTACATCAATTGGGACACTCTTAACACAACGGTACCAAGACCAGCAGGGGTGCCATGACTGTGTTAGACTGTCGTTACTGTGAACTATGTGCGTCCTCAAACCAGTGTAGCACGATTCGGACCTTGTACCACATATAGTTATCCCGTTAGAAGATATGAAGCATGATGCGATGTCGACATCAGGATGGAGGAGAGAGGTTGCCTGTGAGAGTGACCATAACTACCTAAAAAGAAATGGTTGAGCAAAGTATAGTTCATACATACAGCGAAATTTATGAAACTTCGTTTTTCTTCTGTAATTATAATTTTAGGTAGAGACTAAAAACCGGCTGTTATCAATGCAAACGAAAGGGATGAGAGAGAGATTTTATTGTTCAGCTGCTACCAGTTTCAGCCAACAATTGACCACTGTCAATCTCTTCTTTGGTGCGTAATTATAATTATTGATTATCTGTTGCACACAGAATTGATGCTGATCGTAGCTGTCAGTGCATATACTACTATTACGGTGGTGTTAATAATATGTAATATCAGACAGAACAGACTTCGAACGACAGCAAGTCATCAGTAAATAGGAGACAATCATCACAAATCTGCTGGAGGTATATAGTGATACTTCATCAAGTGTTACGGCAGCGTATATGGTTCTTGAAGAAACGTCACGTGGTAAATGTAGCATAGGAAGAATAACTAAATTTAATTATAGACACAGGACAGCATTTAAAAAAAAAATCTTGCGGTGCAATCTGAAAAACCCAGATGCCATTGTCACGTTGTGTGCAGCTTACTCAATGAGTCTGAGTCATTCTAAGAACATCTGAATAATTAGGATTGCATATTTTTAAAGGGGCTAGGTCAATTGTGTAAGGTGGCTGAATAAATGAAGGTCAATTTCGCACCTTACATAACAGTTTCATACATCGTAACAGAAAGGTGAATATGACTCCTAACTTACTTCGGCAGTAATGAGCAGATTTGCCTGTAAGTATGTAATGCAAAAGGGATGACACTCAATCGACGGTATTAACACACCCCTCCTATATAATGCATGTCAATGAGCAGAACGTGAAACAAGCAGCAAGAGGAAACGTTCTGTGTGGAAGCCAGCGTGGGAAGAAGCAGAGGCTGGACCCAGGGAGGCACTACGGAAAGCTCTTAAGGGTGGCGTCCCACGTCGGGAGTCAGCGACCGGACATATTGGTTCAAATGGCTCTGAGCACTATGGGACTTAACTGGTTGTTTCAAATGGCTCTTAGCACTATGGGACTCAACTTCTGAGGTCATTAGTCCCCTAGAACTTAGAACTAGTTAAACCTAACTAACCTAAGGACATCACACGCATCCATGCCCGAGGCAGGATTCGAACTTGCGACCGTAGCGGTCGCGCGGTTCCAGACTGTAGCGCCTAGAACCGCTCGGCCACCACGGCCGGCGACCGGACAGGTGACGCATACTGCAGAGCGAGTAACGGGCCACCAGAAGTAGGCCAGAAAGAAGCTTTAGAAAACTGTATTTCAGAATTGCAAATGGATACGAACAAAATCAGTGGCGCAGTTGATCATGTAAACAGCGAATAGTACACGTATGTGAGTGGGCACGAAACGTCCGATTGGCGGAAACGAAGTAGGAAAGAGTAAAGTTCCGAGATTTCGATGCAGGTCAATGGTAGGGCCTTTGCGATTGGCGGAGAGAGTTTCCACAAAATAAGAGGAGCGCACCTATTGGTCGAAAAAAGCCGTGACATGGAGAACGAAAGAACCCAAGTGGGGAGAGAGTTCGGCAACAAAAAAGACGAGAGCGATATTTTGAGGACTCTTCTCTGATCTGGCATCAAGTGCAGGACAGGGCGCATAACACTCTGTACGACACAGAGGAGAAATTTGTGTGAACACTGCGTTCACTGCGGCTGACATTCAGCTAGATATTAGCTGTAGCACGGTTGAGCTCCAACTGCGGAGAAACATACTAGCCACTTAGTTAACTGTTCTTGTGAGAACTGAGAGGGCACTGTAATATGCATGCTGCTCCAGCCATGTGCGTGCATATCGCCATATTCCAAGACTAGGGATAAGTGCATGTCTTCTCACATCACGAGAAACATAGGGAGAATTTCTGCTGAAAAAACTCAGCAAAGGCTTAATTAGATTTTATAGAAATTTCAGTGGGCGAGAGCAGCCATGCAAACGACAGCTCATCGCAGCTAAGGTAAATACCATGCGCAGAGGCGTAAACTTGTTGGTTCACCAGCTTGTGTCCACTGTAAACTCGAGCGACCTTGGGTAATCTTTTGCTCAACTTGTCGCAAAACTAACCATCCTCCGTAGACTTGATTGTCATCCTAAATAGTACTGAACTTTGAACCGGAATCGGACGATTTATCATAGTACTGGCCAACATCATGACGTAGTCGTAAGAATAATTTTGTAAGGAAACTATTAGTTACAATTTACCATTGTTGTGTTTAGGATTATTTCACTTTCTGAAGACGAGATGCGTTCGTTTGACAACTGTCATAACATTGTGACATTGTAAGCTGTGTAAATGGGTGTATTTCTGTGATGAGTTTGCAAAATTAAACCAAAGTTATTTACAGCTTACACAGTTGTTGTTGATCGGACAACCGACACACATTTGTGTAGGGTTACCAGGCGTCCGGCTTTAGTTTCGGTTTCCGTCCCAGAAGAACCATTTCGGTTTAAAATAGGTAGTCCGAACTTCAGGGCAAAATGTCCCGCTAAATATTACGCCACGTCCGGCCTTTCTATTTTTGGGTCTGGCAACCATACATTTGTGGGAGGTTGAGGAAAACTGTTTAAATTGGATAATAAGTTTGTACGGTCATCTTTATTGGTAGTGTTGTGTTATATGATGGAAATGTGATGGTCAGACAAGAGACTGAATTTCTAACATTATATTTTGGTAATGTAATTAATCATTAAAAGCCGAATACTGATGCCTTTTAAAAAATACGTGCATAGCATACTGAAACTTTTATTCATATTAACATTTCCCTCACTGCATACAATACAGGCCTGCATTTCACAATACTAATGCAACGTTCTACAACAATAATGAGTGCTTGACAGCCCATTCACTGGTCATCTTGGCTATCGTTCTTTATATCCCACTTCAAAATTCCTACACAGAAAGGTATATGTTCGTCATGCAGATGACGGAGTTTTTCCACGCCCTTGATCGCATTCGACTTATCTGGAACCTTTGCTAATGGATAAGCAGGATTTCCTAACGCAGCCCGTAGACCTCGTTGGGGGCTCAGAAGAAAAGGGTGACTAAACAGTGCGCTGTTCATTGTATAAGCTGTAATACAACTGCTTCTTGCATTACAAAAAAGAAAATGTGAGAAAGTACTGGTAGACAATGTCGCCTTCCCTTATCTTCCAGCGCTTTGAGTTTCTTCAGTAATTAGGCTCTTCCTGTAGTACGCCACCTCTGTGACGACAAGCACAGCAAGCAACCTAGCCTGTTTCCTTAGTTTCCTTTAATGCTGAAATCCCTGTCGCTGCATAAAAACTGTGTCCTCTCACTTCCAAAGTAATGAATTTTGTGGAATCTCCAGAAATCGGTTAGGTAAAACAGAAATCTACTGAGAGTGTGATTTTTATTCTGGTCTGGCCAGTTGTTGGAGAATACGAAGTCTTGCGTATTTTAATGGTGCATCTTTTTACATAATCTTTTATTAAAAAGCACACTTCACTTGGACTCATTTTGCCATTGTCCTCATTGTAGACATGTATCGTGCTTGTGCCGGTCTTTGTAATGTATAGCCGGCCGCGGTGGCCGTGCGGTTCTAGACGCTTCAGTCCGGAACCACGGGACTGCTATGGTCGCAGGTTCGAATCCTGCCTCGGGCATGGATGTGTGTGATGTCCTTAGGTTAGTTAGGTGTAAGTAGTTCTAAGTTCTAGGGGACTGATGACCTAAGATGTTAAGTCCCATAGTGCTCAGAGCCATTTGAACCATTTGTAATGTATATGAAAAACATATTGACAGTAAGCTGCCTTACACAAAACTCATCTTGCACTGGAATTTTTGGTAGGAAGACAAGAAGCAGCAGCAGCAGCTCAGTCACAGCTCTGCGCATCGCTGCATCATTTAATCGATGAGACTTCAGCTGCACGTGTAACCCCCCACAAGTGCAACTAGCATCTATTTGCAGCCTTCCAGTCAAAAACAATTGTAACACTACTGGCAATGTCATCTAAGGCTGGAATTAGAAAGTATTAAACGGCATCGTCAGTGCTGCTATCTAAGCTTTATTTTCTAAGGAGCATGAGTCACGAATGATGCCCCTTTCCTTTTCATCGACTGCTGCCGCTATAAAAATAACATTGCTATTCATAGTGGTAGCTCGAGCAAAATTTTATCAGTGTTCTACAATATTACAAAAATAAACAGATTTTGTTTCGTTATGTCGTCTTGGTAGTAGCGACTCAACATTGTGGCGACATTAGGTTTACCTAACGCACCAAGATCAAGTCTGTTGTTTATACATTATGATTTCGCTATTTTGTTTTTTTATTTATGTGTTGATATGTCCTAGATCTTTCACTCCCCCTGTCCCCCATGCATCACTATTCCCAAATAACAAACCTGGAAATCAAAAAAGTGCACTGTGAACATCATATCCGCAGACCCAACTCTTTTCATACACTTACGTACTAAATTTCATCGTATACTCGCTTTCTGACCACCTATAGCCTTTTAACTTTCAAGGATAATAATCATAACTGAATTGAACACATTGATTTTATGTATACAAGCCGAACAGTTTATATAGATATTTTGTAATTAATACTTTAACATTGCAAAGGATAAAATGGGGGGAAAAATGTAGCCGTGAGAATCGAACCCGAGCCGACGAATAGCCAGTCAGCGCACCTGACCACTACGCCACATCACCTACACCTTAAGTATTGCTACAAGATCCCTCGTACTCTACTCGTAAATCCTTAGAGAGCGTTTTATCTTTTCCTATCGCCTACTCAGATGTAATATTCTAGGAACTTGAAAGGGGTGTCTACCTGAGTTTACTCACATAGTTTGAGCTAAATCCGTTAGCCTCATCTCACGCCCTCCCTTTGTTGGATTTGGAGTAGGTCAGCCCGTAACTCTCACTTTCGCCTCCAGAGATCTACTGAAAAGGATCTAGCAGACAATCTACAGAATTCGCCATGTTGCTTGCACAATGTGTTACACGGAATTCCAGTTAAAAATAATAACCTGGTGTTGCGGGCAGCTTAGCATCCTAATTGCTGGCAAGGATGATATCACATCAAAGATCATGCACGGTCGAAAACAAACAGCTGCGCCCTTTCTCTGAGTTGATGGTAGCACAGCGCACCATCGTTTGAGCTCTCGAAACTGATTTCTGATTATCGTGAAGAGAGCGCTACAGAACAGGATTTAGTCCGTTTCATCTGCATACCAGTACCCATTAGAAGAGAAATGGCCTGGTTTTAGTGCGACTTCCGGTTCTCATTCGAAGAGAAATGGCATAATTTTTGTGCGATATTTAGAGAGTACTGTAGCACATGATCACCAGTCACCACTGGTTGTTTAGAATCCTACAGAATATACACTAAATGACGGAATAGTATCCTTTTGATGTCCGTTTGTGCAGTAAAACACACGCATACATTGAGGTGACGGTGTCATGAGGTAGCGGTATGCACATACACAGATGGCAGTAGAATTGCATCACAAGGTATAAAAGGCAGGTGCATTGGGGGAGCTGTCATCTGTACTCAGGTGATTCGTTTGTAAAGGTTTCTGACGTTATTACGGCCGTACGACGGAATTAACACAGTTTGAACGTGGAATTATAGTTAGAACTAGACGCATCGGACATTCCTTTTCGGAAATCGTTAGGGAATTCAATATTCCAGGCTCCTCAGTGTCAAGAATACCAAATTTCAGGCGTTACCTTTCACTTTCATTTAACGACTGAGAGCAGCAGCGTTTGCGTAGAGTTGTCAATGCTAACAGACAGGCAAAACTGTGTGAAAAAAAAACAGCAGAAATCAATGTGGGGCATATGACGAACGTACCCGTTAGGACAGTGTGGCGAAATTAGGCGTTAATGGACTATTTCACCAGACGATCGACGCGAGTGCCTTTGCTAGCAGCACGACATCGCCTGCAGCGCCTCTCCTGGGCTCTCCTGGATTCGCGACCATATTGGTAGGACCCTGGGCGGCTGGAAAACCGTCATCTGGTCAGATGAGTCCTGACTTCAGCTAGTAAAAGCAGATGGTAGGGTTCTACTGAGGCGCAGACCCCACGAAGTCACGGAAAATTAGTTGCCTACACGGCACTCTTCAGGCTGTTGGTGGCTTCATAATGTTGTGGTTTGCGTTTACATTGCCGGCCGGTATGGCCGAGCGGTTCTAGGCGCTTCAGTCTGGAACCGCGCGACCGCTACGGCCGCAGGTTCGAATCCTGCCTCGGGCATGGATGTGTGTGATGTCCTTAGGTTAGTTAGGTTTAAGTACACTACTGGCCATTAAAATTGCTACACCAAGAAGAAATGCAGATGATAAACGGGTATTCATTGGACAAATATATTATACTAGAACTGACATGTGATTACATTTTCACGCAGTTTGGATGCATAGATCCTGAGAAATCAGTACCCAGAACAACCACCTCTGGCCGTAATAGCGGCCTTGATACGACTGGGCATTGAGTCAAACAGAGCTTGCATGGCGTGTACAGGTACAGCTGCCCATGCAGCTTCAACACGATACCACAGTTTATCAAGAGTAGTGAATGGAGTATTGTGACGAGCCAGTTGCTCGGCCAGCATTAACCAGACGTTTTCAATTGGTGAGAGATCTGGAGAACGTGCTGGCCAGGGCAGCAGTCGAACATTTTCGTTTATCCAGAAAGCCCCTTACAGGACCTGCAACGTGCGGTAGTGCATTATCCTGCTGAAATGTAGGGTTTCGCAGGGATCGAATGAGGGGTAGAGCCACGAGTCGTAACACATCTGAAATGTAACGTCCACTGTTCAAAGTGCCGCCTGTGCGAACAAGAGGTGACCGAGACGTGTAACCAATGGCACCCCATACCATCACGTCGGGTGATACGCCAGTATGGCGATGACGAATACACGCTTCCAATGTGCGTTCACCGCGATGTCGCCAAACACGGTTGCAACCATCACGATGCTGTAAACAGAACCTGGATTCATCTAAAAAAATGACGTTTTGCCATTCGTGCACGCAGGTTCATCGTTGAGTACACCATCGCAGGCGCTCCTGCCCGTGATGCGGCGTTAAGGGTAACCGCAGCCATGGGCTCCGAGCTGGTAGTCCATGCTGCTGCAAACGTCGTCGAACTGTTCGTGCAGATGGTTGTTGCCTTGCAAACGTCCCCATCTGTTGACTCAGGGATCGAGACGTGGCTGCACGATCCGTTACAGCCATGCGGATAAGATGCCTGTCATCTCGACTGCGCCGTTGGTATCCAGCACGGCGTTCCGTATTACCCTCCTGAGCCCACCCATTCCATATTCTGCTAACAGTCATTGGATCTCGACCAAAGCGAGCAGCAATGTCGCGATATGATAAATCGTAATCGCGATAGGCTACAATCCGACCTTTATCAGAGTGGGAAACGTGATGGTACGCATTTCTCCTCCTTACACGAGGCATCACAACAACGTTTCACCAGGCAACGCCGGTCAACTACTGTTTGTGTATGAGAAATCGGCTGGAAACTCTCCTCAATGTCAGTACGTTGTAGGTGTCGCCACCGGCGCCAACCTTATGTGAATGCTCTGAAAAGCTAATCATTTGCATATCACAGCGTCTTCTTCCTGTCAG
This sequence comes from Schistocerca piceifrons, assembly GCF_021461385.2. Lineage (NCBI taxonomy): Eukaryota > Metazoa > Arthropoda > Insecta > Orthoptera > Acrididae > Schistocerca > Schistocerca piceifrons. The sequence goes on along the minus strand of NC_060145.1, from coordinate 287,704,566 downwards.
TTAAATTTCGCGGCTGTAGCACATCATCTTCGTGGTGTAGCAATTTTAATGGCCAGTAGTGTAGTTCTAGGAGACTGCTGACCTCAGATGTTAAGTCCCATAGTGCTCAGAGCCATTTGAACCATTTTTGTGTTTACATTGAATGGAATGAGTTCTCTTGCCTAATTGAACCGATCATTGGGAGGAAATTGTTATGTTTGAGTTCTTGGATACCATTTACAGCCATTCATGAACTTCGTATTCCAAAACAACAATGGATTTTTTATAGATGACAACGTGCTATGGGGCTGGTTTGAATAACGTTCTGGACAATTCGAGCGAATGATTTGGGCTCACAGACTGCTCAACATGAATATCATCGGACATGTATGGGACATAATCGCGAGGTCATTCGTACACAAAATCCTGCAGCGGCAACACTTCCGCTATTATGGGCTATAGAGACACGTGGCTCAATATTTCTGCAGGGGACTTCCAACAATGGCTATAATATAGAGAAAAAAAGTGATAGTATCTAATTTAAAAACTAGATGTGAATATGGTACTGATATTTTCGGCCATACACTTAAATGGAACGACCATATAAAATCAGTGTTAGGGAAGGCGAATGGGAGGGTTCTGAAAAAATGCAATGTGTTTGTAAAGGTAATCACATATAGACGCTAGTGCCACCGTTTCTAGAGTACTGTTCCAGAGTTTGGTGCATTTATCAAGAAAGTATGACAACAGACACCGAATTCAAAGACTCGGTGCTACGATCGTAACAGTTCGATGTGGCCCCAATACGAAAGTGTAACAGAAATAAGGAGCGCAAATAGCAGACAATCATCACAGATCTGCTCCCTCCGACCCATGAATGCCACCCACGGATACGGAATGGTACGACACGGCACTATCCAGATCCGGTAGCTGAACGGGATAGTACAATGCAGTATCCGGCACGGTACCGCAAGCACAGAACACGAATTATGCGGCAAGCAGCACAGTGTCCCAAATTATGCGGTGTTGCACCCGGACTACGCTCCACGGAGTTTAATCGGGTATCACTTGTGGGTCCAGCCTTGTCCCACAACCATTTAGATTGGTTCACCCGAATAGAACTTTAATTTTTTAGCACCCAGATGCTTGCAGTGGTCGCAGACAGGTTATGGTAGGCCATCTCAAGGGCAGTTTTAATTATGTGGTAGTTCAAATTGTCAACATGTTCTGCCCTGAAGTGTTTAAGATCCCTCAACTGCTTGTTACAGACACTGGTAGCGTAAATCACACCAAAATGGAACACCCCTTAGCAAGAATAATTTAAATGTGGTTACAGAACCATTTTGCAATAACATTGTGGTGGATAAAATCTATTCAAGAAAAATTAGAGAAGGAGCAGTCTTTAATGTTAAAGAAAGAAATGAGTGGGGCAGTTTACAGTTATCTATGAGATAAATCGTCCAAGTTCATCCGAGCAAGACATGTCGACAAGGCAAAAATACCACAAGGAAGCACCTGTGGCTATACAATATAAAGAAGAGTTGGCTGACGTTAAAATACGAAATATGATGAACGAACTGACTGGAATATTGCAGCAGCTGTATGTAGACGACTGTTAACTTTTCGACATAGATATAAAACAGGATTTTGTTTGTATTTTTAATAAAAATAGAAATGTGTGATTTTCTAACATTAAACCATGACTTCTGTGAGCAGTGAGACTGTCAAGGGAACAGCAATAGGAGTATCCACTCTACGCTGTGTCCAATGATGGTACTTCCCTCCGCGTTAAGACGAGGGTGGTTTGAAAAGTTCTCAGAACGGAATAGAAAAAAATTGCTTACATCACAGAAACTTTTTTTTTAATTTTTCAATGTAGTCTCCTTGTAGTGTAACAGTTGGATGTGCCTCGAACCCATCTCGAAAACGAGTTTCCTTCAGGCCTGCAAAATAGTTGTCAACTCCGGCTATCAATTCTTCGTTTGAAGTGAATTTTCGTCCACCTAGAAAAATTTTCAGTTTTGGGAAAAGATGGAAGTCGGATGGAGCCATAACAGGTAAATAAGGCGGGTGTGGCAGAAATTCATGCCTTAGGTCGTGTAATTTTGCCATGGCGACGAATAAATTTAAACTCATTTGTCCACTTGGCAACAGTTGACTATGCACGAGCAGAGTCCCCCAGTGTGTTCTGGAAATCGGCATGAATATCCTCTGCTTTCATACCTTTCTTTATTGCTTGAATCTCGATATTTTCCATCTTCGCAAATCACTATGCGGGAACATCAACAGAACCATGTCACTGCCACAGCTCTTTTCCAAGAGCACTGATTTGGCATCTGTTTATAGGCAACAGTCCAATGAATATCACGTGAACAACTCGTTCGCTAGCGCTGACCTCTCGTGGTAATTCCGGGAACCTTTCGAACTACCCTCGTATCATCGTCACCGAACAATCTTATCGTGCTGTTGATCCTATCTGCTAAATCGGTTATGTATTTTGAAATGTGCGATATTTTCTGTCCTGTATAATGAACTGTGTTTTATCAGTTACACACTCTTCGACGAAAGATTTAACAAGATTCAAATAAAAGTCTTCAGCCTTGATTAGAATGGTTTTAGAGCGCCTCACACGCACTCAGTACGCTGCACACAAAAGGAAAATGGCATTTCGGTGTTTCACACCTCGTCATGAATTTTTTTAACGCTTTCCTAACGTGTATAACTAACTTTGTTATTCTTTGTATATTAGATTAAGAGGATGAAGTTTCTCCGAGAGCCATATGTGGTGCAGTGATACTTGATGAAATATCACTGTACGCTTCTAGTAGATTTGAGATGATTGTCTATTATTTTACAGACAATATGTCCTCGTTAAAAGCCTGTTGACATTGCAGCTTATTAACACCACCATGACGGCAACAGAGGCGGCCGCAGGACCGAGTTGTTTTCCTTTCTGGTGTTCACAACCTTTCATCCATGATGCCTTCTAAAAGGATAACTGCCTCTGGCACATGGTCCGAATCGTGCTACAGTGGTTTGATGGTGTACTTAGTTCAAGTAATGACAGTAGCTCCTGTTCTTCTTTGTTACCCACTTCAATACTAGCATGCCAGTGGATGTAGGGATTCAGCAGTTACGTATAGATGAAAAGATTTGTGGAGAATAGACTACTGTGAAAAGCTGTATCAACCCAGTCTTAGCACAGAGACCACAACAATTGATAATGTAAGAATAGTAAAAATGTTGTGCAAACACAAAGACAGAAGAATAACGCTTAATTACTTAGAGAATCAAGAATGGCCATGAGGCAATTACTAAACAAGGTTGAACAAAGAACTTTTTGATAAAAACACAGCCTAATGTTTCGAATTCTTCTATAATCTATAGAAAATCTCATGAAAGTGTAAATTTTTTGTAATACATGCGTGGAAGGCGTGTGTTTCATGACATCACAGTGACTTGTCGAGCAATGCCTCTACGAGCGAGTGCAAATATCACTTTGCATGGAAACTTCGTAGAAGATTTAATTTGTAGAATTCTGATTTTCCTGAAACCACAGTATTTGTAACATTTACGGTCCTGCAACACTCACTGCGTCAGACAAACATTGACAAGAAGTCTAGATGAATGGATCGCAAAATCAAATTATCCCGAATATAACTGCGGTGTAGCTGATCTCTACATTCATTAAATATACATGCCTTGAAAATTAATTTTATGCGTACGCAGAAAGGAGCAATCGATTTGACGCCTGTGTCTTGGATGCCACGGATTGGCAGGACTCAAATGTTTGCTGGTGCCTTACCTTCTGATTACTGTCGTTGCCCCGTGCTCTTGGCGCCGTTCACGGCTTTCTCGAGATTTTGGTGGCTGGGGACGGACAGTTCATGTTGCTTGCCAGGCGCTTCATCTCGAACTGGCGCTAAGCAACGGCATGATCTGCTCCAGAGCTCCCTGTATTGTTGAGAACTGCTTCACGTCGCGATATGGCGTTAAAGACAATATGCGGAAAAGAATCACGCACAGTTAAGGAAGCTATCCAGCGATAATACAAGGGGCGTAATTAGGCTGGACGACCGGGACAATGTACCTGAAAATAAGGAGCCTCTGGAATAAAAAAAGAGGAACAAATGTTGAAAAATTAAAATGGCAGTGAAAAGTGAAAAATTTCAGTAAAAAAGATCAGTTAAGAAATGTCTGTCGCTATGTTGAAACAATGGTAGATTGTTCTGGAAATCATTCCGACGTAAAGATGTGCGAATCATTAGCTCCTTTATCCAGGTCAACTATCAATCTGCATTAGGATCCGAAATTCAGTTAACTGATATGAACCATGGACCTCGCCGTCGGTAGGACGGCTTGCGTGTCTCAGCGATACAGACAGCAGTATCGTCGGTGCAACCACAACGGGGGGGTTATCTGTTGAGAGGCCAGACAAAAACGAAAATGAGCATATGGGCATATGGCATCGTTGGCCGGGACGCCCCATCGGGGAAGTTCGGCCGCCAAGTGCTATCATCTTACAGTCGACGCCACATTAGGCGACTTGCGCGCCGGTGATGAGAATGAAATGATGAGGAGGACAACACAACACCCAGTCCCCGACCGGAGAAAATCTCCAATCCCGCCACGCATCGAACTCGGACCCGCTTGCATAGGAGGCGACCACGTTACCTCCCATCTAAGCAGGCAGACTAGACGCAAGACAAACGTATGGTTGCTGAAGACAGACAGCAGTCTTTTCTGTAGTTGCAGGGGCAATAGTCTGGATGATTGAGTGTTCTGGTCTCGTAGCATCAACCAAAACGGCCTTGCTGTGCTGATACTGGGAACGGCTGAAAGCAAGGGACAACTACAGCCGTAATTTTTCCCGAATGTGTGTAACTCCAACGTATGGTTGGGTGATGATGGCTTCCTCTTGAGTAAAGTATTCCGGACGTAAAATAGTCCCCCATTCGGATCTCTGGACGGGGACTACACAGGAGGATGTCGTCATCGGGAGAAACAAAACTGGAATTCTGCAGATCGGAGCGCGGATCGAAGCGTGGAATGTTAGAGCCCGTAATCGGGTAGGTGGGTAGGAAAAATTAAAAATGGAAACGGGTACGTTAAATGTAAATGCCGTGTGGCTAGGGCCTCCCGTCGGGTAGACCGTTCATCTGGTGCAAGTCTTTCGAGTTTGACGCCACTTCGGCGACTTGCGTGACAATGAGGATGAAATGTTGATAATAAGGACAACACAACACCCAGTCCTTGAGCGGAGAAAATCTCCAACCCAGCCGGGAATCGAACCCGGGCCGTTAGGTATGACATTCCGTCGCGCTCAGCTACCAGTAGCGGACAACGGGTTGGTTGAAGTTAGATATAGTGGGAATTAGCGAAGTTAGATAACAGGATGAACAGGACTTCTGGTCAGGTGAATACAGTGTTATAAATACAAAGTCATATAGGGGTTATGCAGAAGTGGGTTTAATAATGAATACTAAAATACGACGAGGGTAAGCTACCATGAACAGCTTAGTGAACGCATTAACGCTGCCAGATAGACGCGAAGCACACGTTTACCACGTATAGCTCCGCAGATAATGAAGAGATCGACGAAATGTATGATGATAACAGACATTGCTCACATAGGAAAGAAGACAAAAATTTAATTGTGGTGGGGGACTGGAATTCGATAGTAGGAAAAGGAAAAGAAGGACAAATAGTAGGTGAATATGGACTGGAGGAAAGGGATGAAAGAGGAGTCCACCTGGTGGAATTTTGCACTGAGCGTAATTTAATCATCGATAACACTTGGTTTAAGAATCGTAAAAGAAGTTTGTATTCATGGAAGAGACGTGGAGACATCATAAGGTTTCAGATTGATTATATAATGGTAACACAGAGAGTCAGAAACCTGTTTTAAATTGAAAACCATTTCCAGGGGCAGATGTGGAGTCTGACCACAATATATTGGCCATGAACTGCAGATTAAAACTGAAGAAATTGGAAAAGGGTAGGAAATTAAGGAGATGAGCCATGGATAAACTGAAAGAAACTGAAGTTGTTGAGAGTTTCAGAGGGAGCATTAAGCAACAGTTGACTACAACAGGGGACAGGAATACAGTAGCAGACGAATGGATAGGTTTAAGAGATGAAATAATGAAGGCATCTGAGAATCAAATTGGCAAAAAGACAAGGCCTAGTAGAAATACTTGGATAACACAAGAGATACTGAATTTAATTGATGAAACGAGAAAATTTAAAAATGCAGCAAATTAAGCAAGCAAAAGGGAATTCAAACATTTAAAAACTAAGATTGACAGGGAGCGCAAAAAGGCTAAGCAGGAATGGCTACAGGACAAATGTAAGGATTTAGAAGCATATTTCACTGGATGAATGATAGATAACGCCAACAGAAAAATTAATAAGGCCTTTGGGGAAAAGAGAAGCAGCAGTATGGATATCAAGACCTCAGGTGGAAAACCAACCCAAAGCAAAGAAGCGAAAAGTGAGAGCTGGAAGGAGTTTATAGTGTCTATACAACGGAGGTGAAGATGAAAGCAATATTATAGAAAATGAAGTGGACGTAGCTGAAAATCAGATGGGAGATGCGATACGGCGAGAATAATTTGACAGAGCTCTGAAAGATCTACGTCGAAACAAGGCTCCGGGTATAGACGACATTCCGTCACAGCTACTGACAGACTTAGGAGAGCCAGCCATGAAAAAACTCTTCCATCCGGTGTGCAAGATGTATGGGACAACCGAAATACCGTCAGATTTGGAGAAGGATGTAGTAATTTCAGAAAAAAGTAGTTTCTGACAGGTATGAGAATTACCGAACTAGGAGTTATATAAGTCTTAGTTCCAAAATACTAACACGAATTCTTCACAGAAGAGTGGAAAGACTGGTAGAAGCCGACCTCGGGGAAGATCAATTTGGATTCCGGAGAAATGTAGGAACACGCGAGGCAGTACTGACCCTACGACTTAGTTGGCTGGTTGGTTTGGGGGAGGCGACTAAATAGCGAGCTCATCGGTCACTCCGAATTAGGGAAGGATGGGGAAGGAAGTCGGCCGTGCCGTTTCAAAGGAACGATCCTGCCATTTACCTGAAGTGATTCATGGAATTCACGGAAAACCTAAGTAAGGATGGCCGGATGCGGGTTTGAACCGTCGTCCTCCCGAACGCGAGTCCAGTGTGCTAACCTCTGCGCCACCTTTTTTTTGTGTGTGTGTGTTTGGTCGTTGCGGACGTCGCAAGACATCCTTTTCAAGTTCGGTGGTGGATCCATCCACTCAGTTTTTTTTTTTTTTTTTTTTTTTATTACAGAGGCCAACCGGCTCTCTGACCGAACACGCTGAGCTACCGTGCCGGCTTACCACCTTGTTCGGTTCCTCCGACTTATCTTACTGTTAGCAGATAGGTTAAGTAAAGACAAATCTACGTTTATAGCATTCGTAGATTTACAGAGAGCTTTTGACAGTGTTATCTGGAACACTCTCTTCGAAATTCTGAAGGTAACAGAGTTAAAATACAGAGACGAAAAACTGTTTGCAACTTGTACAGAAACCAGACGGGAGTTATAAGAGTCGGGGAGGCATATAAGGAAAGCAGTGTTTGGGAAGGGTCTTACCCGATGTTATTCAATCTGTACACTAACCAAGCATTAAAGGAAAAATTTGGAGTAGAACTTAAAGTTTAGGGAGAAGAAATAAAAAACTGTAAGGTTTGCCGGTAACATTGCAATTCGGTCGGAGACAGCAAAGGACTTAGAAGAGCAGTGTCTTTAAATGAGAATATAAGATGAAAATTACCTATGTGTCACGTGTCAGAGGCCTACCTAAACATATCAGGGGTCCCATATCACTCCAACTCCAAACGCCCCACACCATTACAGAGCCTCCACTAGCTTGAACAGTCACCCGCTGACGTGCAGGGTCCATGGATTCATGAGGTTGCCTCCATACCCGTACACGTCCATCAGCTCGATACAATTTGAAACGAGGCTCGTCCGACAGGCAACATGTCTCCAGTCATCAACAGTCCAATGTCGATCTTGACGGGCCCATGCAAGGCGTAAAGCTTTGTGTCGTGCAGTCATCAAGGGTACACGAACGGACCTTCGGCTCCAAAAGCCCTTATCGATCATGTTTCGTTGAATGGTTCGTACGGTGACACTTGTTGAGGGCCAAACACTGAAATCTGCAGCAGTTTGAGGAAGAGTTGCACTTCTGTCACGTTCAACGACTCTCTTCAGTCGTCGTTGGTCCCGTTATTGCAGGATCTTTTTCCGGCCGCAGCGATGTCGGAGATTTCATGTTTTTCCGGATTCCTGGTTTTTATGGTACACTAGTGAAATGGTCATACGGGAAAATCCTCGCGTCATTGCTATCTTGGAGATGCTGTGTACCATTGCTCGTGCGCCGACTATAACACCACGTTCAAACTCTCTTATATCTTTGTAACCTACCATTATAGCAGCAGTAACCGATCTAACAACTGCGCCAGATACATGCTGTCTTATATAGGCGTTGCCGACCACAGCGCAGTATTCTGCCTGTTTACATCTCTCTGTATTTGAATACGCATGCCTATACACACAGTTTCTTTGGCGTTTCAGAGTATATACCGGGTAATCAAAAAGTCAGTATAAATTTGAAAACTTAATAAACCATGGAATAATGTAGATAGAGAGGTAAAAATTGACACACATGCTTGGAATGACACAGGGTTTTATTAGAACAAAAAAAAAAAAAAACAAATAGTGCTAGACGCGTGAAAGATCTCTTGCGCGCGTCGTTTGGTGATGATCGTGCGCTCAGCCGCCACTTTCGTCATGCTTGGCCTCCCAGGTCCCCAGACCTCAGTCCGTGCGATTATTGGCTTTGGGGTTACCTGAAGTCGCAAGTGTATCGTGATCGACCGACATCTCTAGGGATGCTGAAAGACAACATCCGACGCCAATGCCTCACCATAACTCCGGACATGCTTTACAGTGCTGTTCACAACATTATTCCTCGACTACAGCTATTGTTGAAGAATGATGGTGGACGTATTGAGCATTTCCTGTAAAGAACATCGTCTTTGCTTTGTCTTCCTTTGTTATGCTAATTACTGCTATTCTGATCAGATGAAGCGCCATCTGTCGGACATTTTTTGAACTTCTGTACTTCTTTGGCTCTAATAAAACCCCATGTCATTCCAAGCATGTGTGTCAATTTGTATCTCTCTATCTACATTATTCCGTGATTTATTCAGTTTTCAAATTTATACTGACTTTTTGATCACCCAGTATATAATCAAGGTTGTTCGGAACACTCAGAGCGCGGGTCCTGTTCGCACTTGTTCACCTTCTTTTTTTTCTCTCTCTCTCATTTGTTAAGACAAGAATATTTATTAGCACTTTATATTTTTACATGGATATTCAAACTTACGCACTTCCTGGAATTATCTATTCATTTTTGTTTTGTTCTGCAGGACAGAATTAGATATTATTGCACTTGTTATAACGTTATTCAGTTTCTTATTTAATTAGTTGCTGTCTGTTAAGTCGAGATTTTCTCGCCACGATGAACTTCTCACTACGCAGGATAGTGGGCGCTAATATGAAACTTCCTGGCCGATTAAAAGATGTGCGCCAGACCATGACTAGAACTCGGCACCTTTGTTTCTTGCGCGCAAGTTTTCTACCAGCTGAGCTATCCAAGCACGACTCGCAGCCCTTCCTCATAGCTTTGCCCGCGAAAGGCGAAGGTTCCGATATAAAGTATCGTTCCGGCACACAGTTTTAATCTGCCAGGAAGAATCATTTACTCGCCATGTTTCTCTCGGAAATAGTGAATAGAATTGACTGCAAAATCTTGACCTGGAGCTTCCCCAGTAGCTACCGTGTGTACTGCTTCCCCGTCACTGATCCTACATTTAGCCAAAGCTGCACCAAGCTTAAGAGTGATTACTGTTTCATGCCCTTTTCTACTTTTCACTTGTGACGATAGAACGTTTTCAGACTCGAGTACTTAACATCAATTCGACAGGTTGGTCTCAGAAGCAAATAACATGAAAACCTTACGGTAGTTATTTAAATGATCGAAATATATGTAAAATTATCAGCACTGAGTGAGAGTTTGTCTTTCACATACTGTATCATTTGTTAGATTATGTTTAGCAGTTTACCTACCCTGGTGTCATTAAAATATTTCGTGGACTTTGCAGTATTACCCTGTACATTTGATTTATTGTCAGCACAATGCTGTTTATTCTCTAGGACACATACTTCAGCTCCACTCGCTTCTGCATCTTGCCCTCACTTTTATAAGTAGCACACTGTCCATCTCTCCAAATTTAACATTTTAGAAATACACGTGTCCATTTCTCCTTTGCCAGTGTAGTTCGTTCTCATCAAAAAATATTATGACGTTGACAGCTAACCCTCACATATCTCCAAGAAATCATTTCGAGCTATCTTTTATTTGTTTGCACTGCGAGCAATTGTCTGTACCTAGTATAGAGATCATTGAGTGTACAGTAACTATACGCACTGTTATCTGTAACATGGCTGTGTTGGGTCACGCGATCAATTTAGTTCCAGTTGTGTTGGGACCTACAGTTCGCATTGTCAAGTAATACACCGTAAGGTTCATTGTCTAAGTCAATTATAGACACAGATTCTGACACTACGTAAGATGTACTGAATTATTACTGGTACCGGTATGTACTTATTCTCGCCAAACTTGATTTCAACCTGATTTAACCGTCTTGAAACTCGACATGGAAGCTGATGTTCATGTAAATTTGATAATCAACCAGAAATACGATTCTGTAAGGAATCGAACTCACATGTATAACTGTTAACTTCAGACGTCTGATTACTTCCAAATTAGTTAATGTCTTAACTATATATGCATCCAAGCGAAAAAAAGTTTAAGGAAGGTTTGAAATTATGTTTAAAGTTAGAAGTTGCTAAACGCTCACACTATGAAACGTCGGATGAATAGTCTGAATAATTTGTGCTCCAGTTTGAATTAAAGCTAGTTTTTTTTACGCATCTCAATGTTTATGACGTCTCGAGCACGTCTCTCGAACTAAATGCTGTTAAGGTGATATAATTTTGCAGGTACATTTAGTGATACTTTTAGATACTGCTACGGATTGTGTTGCTAATGAATTAGAAGTAAAGAAATAATAAATTAAAATGTCAAGTCTCGTGTTGATGCATTATAAGTGAAAGCTGTTGCCGGCCGCGGTGGTCTCGCGGTTCTCGGCGCTCAGTCCGGAACCGCGCGACTGCTACGGTCGCAGGTTCGAATCCTGCCTCGGGCATGGATGTGTGTGATGTCCTTAGGTTAGTTAGGTTTAAGTAGTTCTAAGTTCTAGGGGACTGATGACCACAGATGTTAAGTCCCATAGTGCTCAGAGCCATTTGAACCATTTTGAAAGCTGTTTCTTCACGCATCTAACTGTTTACGTCGTCATATCTTCTGAACTAAGTGTTGTACAATAATATAATCTTGCAGGTACATCCCGTGGTATATGTGGATATGTTTCGTAAAGGTTTGAAAATACGTGTAAATTTTATTGGAAGTTTCTCAGTGCTAGAGTCAGGGTGTTTTCCTGCTGTCGGTTATGCTGTCTCTAAACAAAAAGAGAGTTTATAACTGTAACACTTGTCTTAATAAATTATAATTTTAGTATTATACCTCTTAACGAGTAGACCATGACAGAATTTTTTTTAATTCTGTCAACAACTACGCGAAATAATGAAGACCAAAATTTTGTTGCTCCTGGGAGTCGTTATATACGCAACCTGCAACTAACCCTGGATTCCGGGTTAGCGGCGTAGTAGTAGACATAATTTTTGCCTACCGCGGCTTATGTTGGCAACAAGAGAAGTGTACGCTGTCAGAGGGGCGAAGGGCACAAGGCACAGACGGAGAAAAGAGAACAGTGACCTGTGCATATGCACAGCATCAGCAGCGACGTCCAGCTGTTTCATTATTTGGAGGTAAGAGCCAATGTTAGGGTTCATGTTGTAGCATCGGTGCCAGGTGAGCTGAAATGCCTAAAAGTCACAGCCACTTCTCCTGGTGCGGGTACGGTACAGCATGAAGTGAGGACGAAGTTGTGGCGACGACCCTTGTCAGTAAACTTCGAGCTCATCAATCAGTCAGGCTGCATCCAGTCCGTTGATCAAAGTGTCCGTCGATCTGAAACTCTTGGGCGCGCCAACACAGACGTGGCTTATCGCGCCTTGGACACGCGATAGGAATCCCGATGCATTCAGTGGCTCTATATTACTCTAGCAAAACAATATACTCAGCACCGTACCCCACAGCTGACGATAACATTGAGATTCGAGGATCATATTTAAAGCCCTGAGCAACTCATTTTTAAAATTCCGATTCCAACAAAGTATCGCAATCTAAAGATTCTACACTACTACATGTTGCTATATTGTGATGTAATTAGCATTAATCACTTGACCACAGGCAGTACTCCCAAAAGGGCTGACATCAATGTCGAGTTTCGACAGCTTGCTGTAATTGAATTCCTTGTTAAGGACGAGTAATGTACAGCTGAAATTCACCTTAGATTTCAGGGTGCCCATGGAGATGTCTACATTGGCGCCAGCAATGTTAGGAGATGAGTGAAACATTTCAAAGATGAAAACACAAATATCGAAGATGAGTCACGTAGTTGCCCTGGACTGCTTACACAAAATGCAACAAGGAAAGAGTTGATGGGCTCATTAGAGAAAAGGAATGTCACAATGAATGAAAACGTTGCAAAACTTGCAGTAGAACGCAGTGCTGTGCAAGAAATGATTCAAATATTAGGTTATCATAAAGTGTATCATCCATTGCATACATCCCTAAATTAATGTCAAAGGTGCAGCTTTTACCTGAGGGAATTTGCTGCTATACCTGTGGGATCGGGCAGTGGGTGGACTTCTCTTTGTATATCATTGGTTTGTAAAAGTTGTAAAATTTGTGCCCATTGGGTCCCATATTTATCGATTGAAAACCAAAAACTGTAGAAAATAATTATCACCCAAAGCCTTCGACAGAGATTTAAAAATGAATATGATTTGTGACGAATATCACAACACACGAAGAAAGCTGGTTCCATCATTAGGAGCCTGAAACCAAATGCCAGACTATGGAATGGAACCATTTGGTTTTGCCATTGAAGTAGAAAGCGAAGACAGTGACATCTGCTGGGGAAAGTCATGGACACTGACTTCTAGGATGCATAGGGTTGTCATTCTGATCGATTTTCTTGAACCTGGGCAACTGTAAATTCTGACTGCTATATTACATTCTGCAAGCTCTGTCATATATTGTGTGATAAATGTCCTGGGAAGAATGTCCTACCACAGGACAACATGCATCCTCACACTGCTCATGTCACTTTGCAGAAGATCAGGACATTTGAGTGGGGAAACTCTTCCACGTCCTCCTTACAGCCCCAACTTGGCACCCTCTGGCCACCGTATTTTCAGTTCTGTTAAGGTACAGATATGAGGCCATTGCAGTGAGACAGTGGAGAATGTTAGGCAATTAATGCATTACTACCTTTGGGAAGCTGGAACAGATTGCCTTCAAAATGATATTTTCAAACTCGTAAATAAAATGGGGAAAAATGTGTGCTAAGAAATGGAGACTGCTGAAAAGGAGATCAAGGCCACGAGGATTGTGAGATTGAAGGATGTACGAGGTGCATTCAAGTTCTAAGGCCTCCGATTTTTTTTTCTAATTAACTACTCACCCGAAATCAATGAAACTGGCGTTACTTCTCGACGTAATCGCCCTGCAGACTTACACATTTTTCACAATGCTGACGCCATGATTCCATGGCAGCGGCGAAGGCTTCTTTAGGAGTCTCTTTTGACCACTGGAAAATCGCTGAGGCAATAGCAGCACGGCTGGTGAATGTGCGGCCACGGAGAGTGTCTTTCATTGTTGGAAAAAGCCAAAAGTCACTAGGAGCCAGGTCAGGTGAGTAGGGAGCATGAGGAATCACTTCAAAGTTGTTATCACGAAGAAACTGTTGCGTAACGTTGGCTCGATGTGCAGGTGCATTGTCTTGGTGAAACAGCACACGCGCAGCCCTTCCAGGACGTTTTTGTTGCAGTGCAGGAAGGAATTTGTTCTTCAAAACATTTTCGTAGGATACACCTGTTACCGTAGTGCCCTTTGGAATGCAATGGGTAATGATTACGCCCTCGCTGTCCCAGAAAATGGACACCATCATTTTTTCAGCACTGGCGGTTACCCGAAATTTTTTTGGTGCTGGTGAATCTGTGTGCTTCCATTGAGCTGACTGGCTCTTTGTTTCTGGATTGAAAAATGGCATCCACGTCTTATCCATTGTCACAACCGACGAAAAGAAAGTCCCATTCATGCTGTCATTGCGCGTCAACATTGCTTGGCAACATGCCACACGGGCAGCCATGTGGCCGTCCGTCAGCATTCGTGGCACACACCTGGATGACACTTTTCGTATTTTCAGGTCGTCATGCAGGATTGTGTGCACAGAACCCACAGAAATGCCAACTCTGGGGGCGATCTGTTCAACAGTCGTTCGGCGATCCCCCAAAACAATTCTCTCCACTTTCTCGATCATTTCGTCAGACCGGCTTGTGCAAGCCCAAGGTTGTTTCGGTTTGTTGTCACACGATGTTCTGCCTTCATTAAACTGTTGCACCCACGAACGCACTTTCGACACATCCATAACTCCATCACCAAATGTCTCCTTCAACTGTCGATGAATTTCAATTGGTTTTACACCACGCAAATTCAGAAAACGAATGATTGCACACTGTTCAAGTAAGGAAAACGTCGCCATTTTAAGTATTTAAAACAGTTCTCATTCTCGCCACTGGCGGTAAAATTCCATCTGCTGTACGGTGCTGCCATCTCTGGGTCGTATTGACAATGAACGCGGCCTCATTTTAAAACAATGCGCATGTTTCTATCTCTTTCCAGTCCGGAGAAAAAAAGGCAGTTCCCATTCCTATGTACGTAATTCAAACTGGTACTACGATGGAGACAACCAATTGGCATGGGATTTGAAGCAGCCATTGCAATCAATCTTCTTGTACTCAGAATGGTGTGCTATCACAGTTCAGCAATGGCTATTTATTTGGTTGATAGCTATTTGTGGTTGGTGGGCATGCCTATGTACAAGAATGTACAGAACTATCTTATGTGCCCACCCAGTACATCCAATCTCAGTCATATTCTGTCCTATCAGAGGCATGCCCACCTGTGAAAGCAGTCATGTCATTTACCCGCTCTGCTGTACGTTTTGTATAGTCTTTTACATAAGCATGCCCACCAATCACCACTAGTTATCAACTCAAATGAATGGTCATCGCCCAACTGTCACCAAGAAGAGAGTTGACATCCAGTGGGGGGGGGGGGGGGGGTGATGCCCTGCTGAGAACAACATAACTGATTTACTGCAATGTCTGCTTCACATCCCATGCCATCTGGTTGCCTCCTTCACAATACCGGTTTGAATTATGTACACAGGAATGGGAATTGTCTTTCCAACACATCATTCAATCTCACAATCCTCCTGCCTTCAGTCTACACTAGTTCCTATCTCACACCCACCTCCAGCTGTGTGTCATTGCTCCCCACTTTACTCCATTCTCCTCACACCTCCCACCCTCTCTCTCTGCAGCCTTCCTCTTCTCCTATTCTATCCTCCCCTACCAACCTCTCTTCCATGTCACTTTGCACATGTGCACCCTGCCTGAACCTAGACAAACTTGTTACTGCCACATTCCTATCCTGCCCAGTTGCTGCCTCTTGCTCCCATACATCAACTGCTACCATCTTAGAACCTCCCTCTGTCCCCTTCCACACTTCCTTTCTTCCCTTATTCACTTCACCCGATACGACCTCTTACCTCACTGGCACCCTAGTCGAGTTTTGATGCCTTGTATGACTGTTGGATGTCCATGAAAAACCATCTTCTCCACAGATCACTAATGGTCTGACTTACAAGGTACTGTGTTATTTTATGTGAACAAATAAAGAGCATTGATGCTCCCCCTACATTTTTAAAATAGAGCAACAGATCATTTTATTCTGCAACACTAAATATGGAAAAAGCGGGGATCATGTCATGAATGACTGAATATTGTTAGGAGCAAACAATTGATCTTGATCCCACCTGGATCCCATAGTGCATGTTTGTGATGCCCCTGGGAAGTACGATGTATCTTACAGCCATCCTCACTGGATCCTCGCCACAATGACAGTAGCTGTAAAAAGTTTTCAGTATGTTTACAGTACTACTATTTTGCTGCATGTGCTGTTTCTTTTGCCACCACGTGCACAGACATAGCTTGTGCCATGTCAACATTTTGTATTTTTAACCACATTCTAAGTAAAAAAAATTCTTTGTCTGGAGCTGTGTTTTCACAAGCAGTATCTCATGTTCTACACATAGTGTAATGATCACATAAATTAAATGATCATTACTTACATGCATTTTGTTGCTTTGTGGAAATCAGTGTGTTTTCTGGGACAGTCTTCTTGCTGGTGCTTCTTTTGCTCTTGCATCTATCTGTTCCATCATATCTAGTAGATTATTTGTGGAGTAACAATCTCCAGATGAGTAATCCACAGTGTGGCATAGAAATGCCAGTCACCGTAGTTATCATACCAATTCATAAAAGAACCAAGACTGCTCACATTAGTAAGGCACTATATGTTGTTGCACATTGCAAAACTATGTCCAAACCTATACTTTTACAGTGAGAGAAGTCAATACAGTAGTAATAGATAATCAATTTACCACAGACATGTTCTTGTGCACCACATGAATGCATAATGATGGAGCTCCTGTGCAGCCTCACTGAAAACAAGATGCAGAAACACATTGAGCAGGTGAAGAACTTTTGCAGAGAGATGTGAACGCAGTTGGGTCTTACTGCAAAAGGCAACAATGTGGTTCTTTCATATCAGACTTTGTATGTGACATTTTGCAGTAAAAAAAAAAAAAAAAAAAAAAAAAAAAAAAAAAAAAAACACACACACACACACACACACACACACACACACACACACACACACACACGCATATTTGGTAAACTGCTTGTCCAGTGCCACAAAGTTGACTGCTTCAGCTAAAAATTTTCAGTGCAGGAACTCTGCTTATTAGTAGGAAAGTGTTTCTCATCTTTGAGCTAAGACAAACTGTTCTCTATGCATGCTTATAGTCTCATTTCACTTGAACTGAGATTGAGATTTTATATATTTCCTCATGTTAGTTTAGCTAAAATTTACACCGAGGAGACAGATACGCAATGAAGTACTCTCCTCCTAGTCAGTAATGCAGACATTTCACACAATATTTAACACAATATTTAACACTTTGATAAGTGTGTAAACCCTACTGCAGTCAGATGTTCCTGTTTGATACTTAAGATTTTACTTTTATCAATTTTTTCTCCATTATATCACAGGAACTGATATAACCAACATGTATACCAAAACATGTTCTCTACAATGTATAGGAAGCAATTGAAAGTGTAGTTCATTCACTTTGTTTCATTAATTTCAAGTTAAGCTCCATGATCTACAGAAGTTCCACACAATGACGTTCAAAGTGTTCATGTGTTTTAAACATTTCAGTGGTGATAAATGTGGTTTTACTATCCAAGAATGAGAGATGACTTGCCATTAGAAACAACTTTAAATTAATTTGGTTCCTTACAACAGCCAAATGCTTAGTACAACATGTGCATTCATTTCCATAATATAACACTTACCACATTCTGAGGACTAATAGGGCAGATGAAAGAAAAGTCATCAGTAACCAAATCAGCAGAAACAGATCAAAATGTTCAGTTTGGGAAAGTAAAATCAGCCACATCGTTTTCAAATGAACAATCTAAAAGTTTACCTTAAGTAATTTATGGAAAGAAAGGATAACCTGGATCTAGGTAGCTAGGCAGGCATTTGAACTGCCATCCTGCCGAATGACATTTCAGAGTCTTATCTACAGACTGTGATGCTCAGTCAAATTAGTAATAATACCTTAATATCCTATTACATTTATTTTCATTGACCGTATTTTGGAAGGGGGGGGAGGAGGGAGGGAGGGAGGGAGGGAGGGAGGGAGGGCGAGAGAGAGAGAGAGAGAGAGAGAGAGAGAGAGAGAGAGAGAGAGAGAGAGAAAGTGCTTCAAGAATTTCCGCGTAAATTCTAGAACCACTTGTCCTTCTACTGTCCCGAACTCATGATATTTTAAATATAAGTGGGAGAGTGGAAACTTATCTACTGCGCCACCTGTTTCTGTGTGCAGGTTGGAAGTTTGTTATGAGAAGACTGTAAGCGTGGCAGTCGAACGATGCCGACAAGTGTTTGCCACTAGCACCCCAGAAGCCGTGATGAAAGAACAAGGAGTAAATATGTGGTATTCTTTGATGTTTTAGTGGCTGTAATTATTGTTAAAGAAAAATGAACAATTGAATATAGACTTTTAAGAACTGTACTTCACGTATTGGACACACTGGAGGCAAGACGGGTTCATAAATTATGTGGTTGTTAGACTCAATCAAATACATCTGCAAAAAAATTGGTTTAAGGCAAGACAAATCAGTTGACTTGTAAACATTTGAATATTAATGTGAGAAATGGTGAATGTGTTATTGGTGGAAGTTGAAATATACCAAGACTGCAAGACTGAACTAAAAGTATTCTTTAAATACTAAATTATTTCAAAAGGGGAGGGAGAGGGAGAGAGAGAGAGAGAGAGAGAGAGAGAGAGAGAGAGAGAGAGAGAGAGAGAGAGAGAGAGAGAGAGTCTTATGAATTCCTGTAACCAGCATTATTCTTCGGAGAAGAAGGTTTTGGAGTTCGATGGAGCCGGCAATCCAGAGAAGAAGATCGGCTGTGCTGGTCAAATAAGTCAACTGATGTAAGAGAGGTATGAATTTTGCAATATAACTTCACATTGCTTCAGGTCATCTAAAGTGTTGGAGTATGTACCATTCATAGTGTCCGGCCATTCCTATAAATCCCTTCAGCTGCCTTACGTTTCTAGGTTGTGGAATTTATTTAATAGCTTTGATGCATTCATGGTCCTTTCTAATTACCTGCACCCCTACCATGTCCTAAAAACTTAAGCTCTTAACACACAAAATATGATTTAGCTGGCTTCACAGTAATACCTTTCTCTTTAAATATCTCTCTGGTTTAGACCTTCCAGTCCGCTCCAAAACAGAGGACTATGATCAACCCTGGGTACAATTCTACAAATAGACAGCTTAGGCTGCACCCCGCTTGCATTGGTAGTTGCCTTCTCCAAATCAGCCAGCCACCAAAAGGAGCCGAGAATGGCCTCAGAACCCAAATGGCAAGCGTCATTCCTGCCGACATGTGCTACGACATGCAGCTGGTTGCACCCAGTGCACTCGATAGCCACTGGCAGGGCCTCCTCCACATCATGGATGAGACCCACCGGCAAACATACCGAATGCACAGTGGAATTCTTTCTCGCCTTGCCTGCTATCTTGCTGAGGGGCTCCATCACCCACATAACATTGGAGCTCCCAATGACTGCCATACCCACCCTCTGTAATTGTACGGACTGGGCAGGAAAATCGATTGCTGGCCCAACAGGAGAGGCATTCTGTGCTGGCTCAGTGTTATCAACAACACAGGGAAGCACCTTGTACCTGTTGCTAAGACGTAGGGAGCCAGCCGGCATGGCCTGCTCCCTCTTTCGCCTTCTGCCCATCACTGTCTGCCACCCACTCTGGAGCGAGGATGGACCGGTTAGATGTCGTGTATTGAAAGCTGCAGTGATGTCCGTGCCACCAGGGGATTCCAATGACACCAAAGGTGTTGCAGGTCTTGTCACTGGCACCCCGACGTCACCACAACTTCGAGCATTAACTAGAAGTTTATTGATTGTATCCAACACGGCTTCCAGCTGTTTACGGACAGCTAAAAGTTGGTGTGCAGATTTCTCACTGAATTCTGAGACCACTAGCTATTAAACAGAAATACGTTTCTCTACATGGAAAATTTTCACTAGGAAGCCGCCCTAGACAAGCTGCCGCTACACTATATGAAACGCAATGTTCATTGAGAAGAAAGACAATGCACTGCTGATACAGTTGTTTTACCAAATTGGCAGCAATAGCAGTGCTGCATTGCGGGAATATCAGAGAAACAGCTGCAAAGAGGCTCCATGTCAATAAATGGGCTTAAACAATATGATCAAAAAATTTAAAGAAAAAGGATATTAGGGGGGTGCAACATGGAGAGGCATGTTGCCCATTCCTATGGCAGTTGATGAAGTAGTTGTAGCTATAGTCGACCACATAGCATATTCCTCAAATTCTGCTGCCAGTATTTGAACTCTGTCACAGGAATTCTCTCCCCCCTGGTCCACAGTTCAAAAGATTTTGTGGTGTATTTTACACTTGTACCCCTACGAGATTCAGAACATGAACCAGATGAAGCCTAATGACAGGCTACATCATCACAACTTTGCCCTTATTTTTCTTTACATGCATAGAAATGAATATGTGTAGCCAGGGGACATTCTTTGGGTGTATGAAACACGGTCCTGTGAATGCATAGAACTGTGGTAGATGGGGTTCTACTTCGCCACATGTTGTGCAGTAACATCCACTACATTCACATTATGTGACTTTGTGGTGTGTTTTCACAAGCACCTTCACTCTTGACCCCCCCCCCCCCTTTTTTTTTTTTAAGGAGAGGTGGAAGGAGTATATAGAGGGTTTATACAAGGGCGATGTACTTGAGGACAATATTATGGAAATGGAAGAGGATGTAGATGAAGATGAAATGGGAGATAAGATACTACGTGAAGAGTTTGACAGAGCACTGAAAGACCTGAGTCGAAACAATGCCCCGGGAGTAGACAACATTCCATTAGAACTACTGATGGCCTTGGGAGAGCCAGTCATGACAAAACTCTACCATCTGGTGAGCAAGATGTATGAGACAGGCGAAATACCCACAGACTTCAAGAAGAATATAATAATTCCAATCCCAAAGAAAGCGGGTGTTGACAGATGTGAAAATTACCAAACTATCAGTTTAATAAGTCACAGCTGCAAAATACTAACGCGAATTCTTTACAGATGAATGGAAAAACTGGTAGAAGGGGACCTCGGGGAAGATCAGTTTGGATTCCGTAGAAATGTTGGAACACGTGAGGCAATACTAACCTTACGACTTATCTTAGAAGAGAGATTAAGAAAAGGCAAACCTACGTTTCTAGTATTTGTAGACTTAGAGAAAGCTTTTGACAACGTTAACTGGAATACTCTCTTTCAAATTCTGAAGGTGGCAGGGGTAAAATACAGGGAGCGAAAGGCTATTTACAATTTGTACAGAAACCAGATGGCAGTTATAAGAGTCGAGGGGCATGAAAGGGAAGCAGTGGTTGGGAAAGGAGTGCGACAGGGTTGTAGCCTCTCCCCGATGTTATTCAATCTGTATATTGAGCAAGCAGTAAAGGAAACAAAAGAAAAATTTGGAGTAGGAATTAAAATCCATGGAGAAGAAATAAAAACTTTGAGGTTCGCCGATGGCATTGTAATTCTGTCAGAGACAGCAAAGGACTTTGAAGAGCAGTTGAACAGAATGGACAGTGTCTTGAAAGGGGGATATAAGATGAACATCAACAAAAGCAAAACGAGGATAATGGAATGTAGTCAAATTAAATCGGGTGATGCTGAGGGAATTAGATTAGGAAATGAGACACTTTAAGTAGTAAAGGAGTTTTGCTATTTAGGGAGTAAAATAACTGATGATGGTCGAAGTAGAGAGGATCTAAAATGTAGACTGGCAATGGCAAGGAAATCGTTTCTGAAGAAGAGAAATTTGTTAACATCGAGTGTAGATTTAAGTGTCAGGAAGTCGTTTCTGAAAGTATTTGTATGGAGTGTAGCCATGTATGGAAGTGAAACATGGACGATAACCAGTTTGGACAGGAAGAGAATAGAAGCCTTTGAAATGTGGTGCTACAGAAGAATGCTGAAGATAAGGTGGGTAGATCACGTAACTAATGAGGAGGTATTGAATAGGATTGGGGAGAAGAGAAGTTTGTGGCACAACTTGACTAGAAGAAGGGATCGGTTGGTAGGACATGTTCTGAGGCATCAAGGGATCACAAATTTAGCATTGGAGGGCAGCGTGGAGGGTAAAAAGCGTAGAGGGAGACCAAGAGATGAATACACTAAGCAGATTCAGAAGGATGTAGGTTGCAGTAGGTACTGGGAGATGAAGAAGCTTGCACAGGATAGAGTAGCATGGAGAGCTGCATCAAACCAGTCTCAGGACTGAAGACAACAACAACAACAACAACAACAACGACGAGATGACACTTCACAGACCTGTTCCATATACAGTGACATCTTCTCATTATAAGGACTCCCTTGTGCAACACGTGATTCCTACTTTACAAGAACAAAACTATGTCCACAACACTGTTTTCATGCAAAAGGGAACAAAACCACATGTCGCTTGCCCCATGAACGATTTGCTTTGAGAAACATCCAGTAATAACCACATTATCTCTAGGCAATTTCAAGATATGTGGCTTTCCAGACATGCACTGTATCCACATGACTTATGGTTGTGGGACTATCTGAAAGATCTTGCCCATCAGGAATGTGTCAGGGCTCTTCCTATTCAGAATTATAGCATACAATGACATACTGCTCTGATTACACTGGATATGCTGCAAGCAACTGTCAACCATACTGTGTGATAGATGCAGCATATTGCTTAGTCAGCAGACCATACAGAACATGTGTTGTAACTTGTAACCCTAACCCAATAAACGTGCCACAACCATATGTTTGATTGTTGTTCCTCTTTTCCTGCACACACACCACAGTCGTTCTGCTTACAGCACTATGTTTTCAACTGGCAGTAGAAAGTGGCATTATTATTTCTTTCAGCATACTCCACTAGCACACCAATTAATGAACATACCTACAGTGTTCCAATGCCCTGCAATGTAGCACTGAAGCACTCAGAACACCATCAGTTTAATAGTAACCACCCAGTAGATGTTTGAAGTCTGCAGTTGGCGTAAAACATCATCTGAAATTGTACTAAATGCTTTCTCACAAAATTATTTTGAGCAATTAGCTCAGGGACACACCCAAACTGTCAATGGTTGCAAAAACGTACTTGACCTCTTAGCAACAAATAATCCTGAGCAAACAGGGAGCATCTTGATGGCAGATACAGGGATTAGGTGACTACAAAGTTGTTGCAGCAAGACTGAGCACTGTAACATCCAAATGCTAAAAAATAAATGGAAAATATATCTACATAAAAAGGCTGGTAAAAATTTGCTTGATGGTTTCCTAAGAGAGAACCTTCCAAACCAACTATGCAAGCGAAGCCCAGATGTGGCTTAAATTCAAAGAAATGGTATCGACAAGTTTATACTATACACTTAATAAGAGATGGAATTGATTCTCCATGGTACATAAAACGGGTCACCTGAACACTGTTGCTGAAGCAACGAAAATAAGCATATCAAATTTAAAAGCATGCAAATTCTTCAAGACTGGCAATGTTTTGCAGAAAGTCAAAATTTAGTGCAACCTTCAATGGAGATACTGTTTCCACAATGGATTTGCCTTTAAATCTGGCAGAAGACCCAAAGACATTTTGTTCGTATGTAAGGTACACCAGCAGCAAGATGCAATCAGCAACTTCACTGTGCGATAGCACTGGTAATGTTACTGATGACAGTGTCTCTAAACATGGTTTACCATAATTTGTTCACCACAGAACACGAATTAAATAGTCCAGTATTCAAACCAAGAACAGTTCCCAATAAAGTAACTTATAGGTAGATATCCTCAGTGTAGTGAAGTAACTAAATCATTTAACAAAGGCAACTCTTACACTTCAGGTTGTATGTATATTGATTAGGTTTCTTTCACAGCACACCAATATAATAGCTCCACATTTAGGAAACAAATACAGCTCTTGATGGAAGATCCATACCTACACACTGGAAAGTTGCACGGGTCACACAAATAATCAAGAAAGAAAACAAGAGTAACCCACTCAATTACAGACCCATATCTCTAATGCCAATTTACAGTATTGTTTACAGACATGTACTGTTTTCAAACATTATGTATTGCCTAAAAGGAAATGACATATTGTCACAAGTCACCACAGATTCAGCAAATATCATTCTTGTGTAACACAACTAGCTCTTTATTCATGCAAAGTGATGATTGCTACATAGTGGATCTAAAATTGATTCCCATTTCCAGATTTCCATGAGGCTTTTGATGCCACTTCCCACAAAAGACTCCTAATCAAATTCGGCACTCATGGTGTAACACTTCGGTTGTGCAACTGAATTTGTGATTTCATGTCAGAATTGCCACACTTCATAGTAACTGACAAAGTCGATGAATATAACTGATGGGGCATCTGGTATTCCCAAGAATATGTTACAGGTCCGCTTCCATGATCTATATAAATGGTTTAGAAGACAATCTGAGCAACCATCTTACATTATTTGCAGATGATGCCGTCATTGACTGTTTAGTGAAGTCGTCAGAAGATCAGAACTACTTGCAAAACGAATTAGACAAGATACCTGTATTGTGTGAAAAGTGGCAGTTGACTGAATAATCAGAAATGTGACATCATCCACGTAACTACTAAAAGAAATCAGATAAACTTCGGTTACATGATAATTCACTCAAAACTGAAAACTGTTAATTCATCTAAATACCTAGGAATTACAATTACAAATAACTTACACTGGAACTATCATGTAGATAATGTTGCAGGGATAGTGAACCAAGGACTGTTTTATTGGCATAACACTTAGAAGGTGCAGAGGATCTGCTAAAGACTCTGCTGTGTTGTATGAAATCCGTACCAGTTAGGATTGTAGGAAGACATCGGAAAAGCTGGCATTAGGGATGCAGTGTCATAGATCTGATGGACAAGTTGGAGTGACAATTATTAAAACAATGGCGTTTTTCATTGTGGTGATATCATTTCACAACACTTCAGTCACCAATTTTCTTCACCAAGCATGAAAATATTTTGTCGACTCCCATCGACACAGAAAGAAATGACAATCATAATAAAATATGAGAAATCAGAGCACACATACAAAGACTCACATGGAAATTTTTAAGACTGTTCAAGAACTGCATAATACAGAAACAGGCTGAAGGTGGTTCGATGATCCCTGTGTCTGGCACAGGGCGAATTACAGAATAGTTGGGCAACTTGTCTGTTCTTTCAATGTTTCCCTATACTGCCTTTTCCATTGCCAAGTTACCTATTTCTGACCACCTTAGTGTTTGTCCCACTAATTTAAACCATCTTTTGTTGAACATGTCCCAGAGACATCTGCCCATAAGTAATTTTTTTCTACTGCCCTTTCATTTCACATTTAATCTGTCCACCAAATGTCAAACAGCATTTGATACTTGTACGTTTCAGATACTTAAAGCTTCTTTGCCTCTAGTTCTCTCTCAGTATATACTTCCCTTCAAAACAATGCAGTGTTCAAGATATACAGTTTCAGTGTTTATTCACTGCTCAGTAATAATGCCTGCCAACAGACTAATTCATATACCTACGTCCATTATAATTATCCGGGCTGTTATGCCGTGGTTGGTTGATGAATTCTGTGTCGATTCCCAACGTTTCGTCTCCAACTGCGGGAGACATCTTCAAGGGGGTCCATAGCTCGATGGAAGGTCCAACACACCCACTGGCTCCCCCAGTAGCGAGCCAGTGGGTGTGTTGGACCTTCCATCGAGCTACGGACCCCCTTGAAGATGTCTCCCGCAGTCAGAGACGAAACGTTGGGAATCGACACAGAATTCATCAACCGACCACGGCATAACAGTCCGGATAATTATAATGGACATGATATTTCCGGCCGTGAAAGTCTCCATTTTAGTATCATATAGCTACATCATTCCTCTTGGATGGATCATATTCTGCTTTAACAAGGTCAAATATATATCTTTTGTCAGAGTACTAGTACTTTAACTACAGCTTTTTCTTCCATCATACATCTTACAAACTGATCCATGACTGACTGAGCCTGAGCCAGGTTGTATTTGGAGACATATTCCAAAGGGACAAAGCTAAACATTATGAACTGTTATCCAGGTTTAAAAGTGCTTGGTGACTTAGACAAACCATTTCAAGTGAATTCTATGTTGTTTTCTGCAGTTCAACGAAGTCAAGGCCAGTTATCTTGTTCTCCACCTTATTTGTTCTTAAAGTGTAATGAATTCAATGTTGCCAAGACATTTAAGTATTTGTTTTCCTCATTTTAAATCTCTTCACTACATTGTAAATCTGAACGTAACGCCTACAACATTTTGTTGTCAGCAACTGAAGAAATATGGTGTTACTACAGATTTTCAAAATTTGATGAAAGTATTCTGTTGCTGTCAGGCTTGGTGCAGTGCTGAAGTTCTGGGTCACATGAACAAATTTTTCCCTGAATTTGACTGCCGTTAGCCTCACCTACACAATAAATACTAACTTGAGAAAAATGTGCACATAACTTCCTTTTATCTGTAAAGAATTTCTTTTCTTAAGCCACCTGTGTCTTCAAAGAAACACTGTATACTCCTCTAATGGAAAGTGACACATGCACAAACTGAGGTAATAAGGTAACTTGTGTCAGCCAATTAACATTACTCAATAACAATTTTTCAATAATTTCGATAAGAGTTAAAAAGACTAGCACAACAAAAACACTGGACATTTTATTCTCCACAAACATACAACATAAGATATATAGTAATTATTTTTGAGCTTTTTTTGCAATGACAACAACAATGATGAAATTGTCTTTTGACAACTGTGTGACAACCATAAATGTCACTAGAGATTAAAGTATTTCCAGATATTCAACAACAACCAAGAATTTTTGAATTCTGAATGAAGGAAAATACTGCTGCCTCTTAATACAACAAGACATTTACAATAAACACACAAAAGGTGACATAATATCAATTTAACAAAACTTTCAGACAGAGCGATAGATTATCTGGTATCTTCTTTTACATAATTGAGAGCTATTTGTTGTTTAGGCCAGAAAGTGTTACTATTTGTAGCAACACAAAAAGTTACCAAATTGCACATGTGATACAACATGTAAGGATATAGTTAAATATATTAATTTTTCAATCTTCTCTCTTAGTTACTTTCATTGGTTCTGAAGGCGTAATATGCAGATTCCTCCACTCTCCATTCTTGAGGGAGTTTAAAAAAAAATAAAATAAAATAAACACCACACACACACACACACACACACACACACACACACACACACAATACCAAGTCTAAGATTCACTACAATCCAACTGAATATACATATCAAACAATGAATGCATACTCATGGAGAACGATCTACAAGGAACAAGCAGCTACACCTTTTAAGTACCGTTCTTCTGAACATCACAGATAGATCAACTGGAAGCACTGTCATATTGTCTTAAGTCAATATTTTTTTTTCATAGTAAAACATGTCAGCATTAAGTACACTACATATATGTTTAATATTAGAAATGGAACATTGCAATCTATTGACTTCAGCTTGGCATGTATTGTACCATAAACACGCATATGTTCTTCATATGTGAACAGTACAGTAAATTTTTTCCTCATTATTACATTACATAAAACACATGTATATGGATGGAATTAAAATGAATCATTAGAACACCAGTCTTTTTGCTACAGTTCTTACTAATTCAGACATTTCTCTTTCTCTACACATACACAGAACATGACATATCACAGATTTGTACTGGACTCAAACAATTACTAACATATAGTATTGTGCACCTTTATATTTTTAAATAGAGAAAGGAATGAACTACAGTACTTCATTACAGATAATTTTATTAAAGTCACTTTCTTCTTGCTAAATATTCAATGTACACAGATCAGTTTATAATTTTTAAACATTACACAACACTATGTGTACCAAAAAGTACATAAATACTGAAAACATCTGCTGGCATTAAGATCTATAGAGTAATCTGTAAAAAAGAACAAATTTTATCACATACAAAAACATGCCTATTTTAT
Organism: Schistocerca piceifrons; assembly: GCF_021461385.2. Lineage (NCBI taxonomy): Eukaryota > Metazoa > Arthropoda > Insecta > Orthoptera > Acrididae > Schistocerca > Schistocerca piceifrons. Next base: position 287,676,477 of record NC_060145.1, on the reverse strand, counting down.
TTTTCACTTTTGTTGATAGAAGCTGTCATTTAAGCAACTCAAATTATTGAACTTCAGCTTACAAACTGTCACATATGTACAGAATAAGAAAAGAAACACAGTCTAGTTCAGGTTCAAAACTAAAAGCTGCTATGTTTTCAAGAAGCCATGCACACTACGAACTCTCCTTGCAGACGATAATTCACAATCAAATTCACTAACAGTTAAAATCCATTTCCAAAAATATAGGCTTCTCAACTCCCATCTTCACCATGTCAATAACCATTCTAGCACTTCCTGCACTTCCAACTCAACAAACAGTATAGTTGTGCTGTTCAAGCACAAGAGACACCACAAAACTCTTGTCTGTGGGATGCTTACAAAAATAGTAAACACAAATGCTTCCTAGAGATGCATACTAATTACAACATTAACACCTTGAATGTTTAACACTTAGATTGGAACATGCACAAGAGTTTCAGATACCTAACCCTTCTGACTAATAGGAGCCACAACTGTTGAGATAACACCTCCCAAACCCGGCAGAGTTGATGATCCCATAAGGAACATGTCGACCTCGCGTGCTGCTTGGCGCCCTTCTGTGATAGCCCAGACAACCAGTGACTGGCCTCTGCGACAATCTGATAATAAAGAAATTGTAAATTAACTGATCAGTGGATTGAATAAAGATAACAACTCATCAGAAAATGTAGATACTGAGTAATAAGTAGGCATATAAAGAAGAAATGAAACATGAAACTCAGTTTATTCAATTGTGCTCTGAGCTATCATGGGCCAGTCCTTATTAGTGTGTTGATACCTTCTGAGACAGTGCTAATGTCAGCATCACAGCTCGCGTAACAGGATACATACAATACAGTTCTTGGACTGTCAAGTGAGATACTTTCTTAAATAAACAATGCACTTATTTGTCTATGCAAACCTCATTTTGGTCTAGGGACCACATCCAAAATGTTTCCAGCAGGTAGCTCCCACCTCCTGATTGTGATTCCAGAAACTCTGCAAAATATCCTCCTTCAGCTATCACACCCTCTTCCTTGAAGACAAAAAATTTTCAGGCAAAACTTCTTTCAGATGAGGGAAAATGGGTGGAAGGCTGACAAGGAGGGAGAGTTCGCTCTAAAAGAGCAAGATTTTTAGACGCAGGCCAGGAATCAAGCAAAAACAAGTTACTTTGGCCAGTTATTGGCCAATAGCAGTGCTCATACCATAGTTATGGTTTCCTTACACCCATTTCCCACTCTTGACTGCTGTGACAAATATTCCCCACCACCCTTGCAAGATCACACAGGCAAAAAACTATCATGGGGGGCAGCACAATGGATAACTTTCCAGCCAGTTTACCACACAGATTAACAGTCGGCATAATTGTATATGAACGCATTAAGGCACTGATGTTAGTTGATCTTTATACAACTCTCTTGGCACCTCTGATTTCCATGGTTCCTTTCATATGCATTTCCTCTTCAAATCCCAGATGGTTGGAGTTGAAAACAAATTCTTTACTGCATTATAGGATAAATTACTTTATCCTATCTACAAATTTTTGGGTAGATTCCACAGTTTGCTGTGCACCCTCAAGCTGATACTTTGTTTGAAATTTTGGTATCTTCTGTCTTCCAATTCTGTAGCACTGTTTGAAGCAAAGCAACCATCCACTGCTTCCCTTGAAATCACTGGAATCTATGACCTGCGCAATTTTATGTGCGTAACGTAGATGGTCAGTATCATGAACATCCCGTAAATTGTATCGCGCAGCCTTGAAGTCCACAAACACCAGTTTTTGTAACAAGTGTGTCTTGCCTTCTCATGAATATCCTACTTTTTCTTATGCACTACATGGTCATATTGGTGTAGACTTACTCAAATCTGTTCATAATTTTTTTTTTTTTTTTTTTTTACTACACTGCAGATGATCTCTCATTATGCAATTATGTTTAGTACCTGCACCTTGGACAACAACAGTCCCTTAATACGTTTCACTGATGATGGGATTTGTGTCTTCCTGTCAGAGAAGGATTATGAACTACCTGGCGAGACACCTGTTTCAACATCACTTTCACTTATTAAGCACATATTGTCATCACTGTGCTCCTCATGTACATTGTCTGGAAAATCGAATGTACACGACACCAGACATTGCACTGACTTACCTTACACAACACGAATACACAGACAATGCCCAAGTGAATATCCCCATAACAGAATACTGCTCCCACCAGTTTGTGTCCACGACACACGGTCATGCTTCGAGCATCCATTCGTTCAGCTGACAGGGTACCTTGACACAGTTGTCAACCTGTTTTACCAATAAATGGGATTCATCCGACCATGTGACATGATTCCATTGATCTGCAGTCCAATCATAATGATCCCATGCCTACTGTAATCATAATTGACTATGCTGTTGCATCAACATGGGAACATGCAAGGGTCCTCTGCTGCAGAACACCGTGTCCACAATTGTATGCTGAACGGTGTGTTCCAAAACACTTGTGCCAGTGTTCTCTGCAATCAGTTCTGCCACAGATCACTGCCTATCCTGCTTTAGAGGGTGGACAAGCCTCCAATCCCTATGTTCTGTGATGAGATATGGACATCCAACTTCTAATCACCTACTCATGATTTCAGCATTCTTCAACCGCTTACCACAGATGCTCACAACAGTAGCATGTGAACAGCCAACCAGCTTCACCATTTCTGAGATGCTCGCTCTCGTACACTAGGCCACAACAATCTGGCTTTTGTCAAAGTCTCTTAAGCCAGCATATTTCTGCATTATGTGCCACTTATCATCGCTTTTTTCATCTGACATTTCTTTCTCATTCCTTCCTTTCCTTTCTGTCAACTCCGGCAACTGTTGTAGACATAATGTAATGTTTACTTTGTTTATCATTGCCATTGCTCTACTTTGTATCAACACCACTAGCACTGTAGCACTGTTATGAGTTAGTTCTCAACTAAGCAGTTCAACTACGCTCCGTAGCCTCGTGCTGTGCACACAGTTACCTCTAGTCCCATCCTCTGTTGCCATCAGTAGCCAATATTGTGGATGCATGGCAGACAACATGTGGGGGCAACAAATGCTGTAATCATAATTTCCCTTTGTGACCTCACACTCAAGGGATTCCTAGTGAGGTTGATAAATACGGTGAATATGATCAATGTTCCAATTAGTGATAAATCAAATACTTCAGTTTTTCCACTTCAAAGCACTTTTGTGGGCTTGTGCATCCCTCATCTTACATTGTTTCATCCAGTTTGTGGATTCTATGCTACTCTTCCTGACTACTTGTAGGGCAGCTGATAATATGAATCACTTTTGAGGCCCAGAAACCACTGACCATAACCTTTCTGGCAGATGAAACAAACTGTGTTTTTCGTACAGGACACCTGGCTTCCACCAACTGCTTGGATGGTTGTCATGCCTAACACAGTGTCATGGAACCAGTTCTCATCTCGTTTCAAACTGCTGCACAAAATCAGTTAGATTCTTTTCAGGAAAGTTCTCCAATTGCTGAGAAATTAATTGAATTTGTTCTTGAGTAGCACGCACTGAATGTGGCATCTGACTTGCACAAAGTATTTTCATAATGAATTCTTTGAGTAAAATATCACATGCCCTTTTTTCATATATACAAATGGTGTTACTTATTTCGTATATCATTTAATATCACTCAGTATCATATTGTTCATGTTGCCCAATTATAGCTTGTGCTCCAACTCTACTGACCTCATAGTCGACCGGGTGCTGAAACCTAGTCTTCTTTCCTTGCTATCTTTCCTCATTACTTTCAACTTAGAATTTCTGAATGGGGTCATCTCCAAGAAAAGTGTAGCCACATCTGAATACAACAGCGAATTTCCTAACTATTAAAAATGGAGGAGCAGACTCCTTGTAAGCCTTCACCATCTTTCAATAAGTTTTTGTGAACAATAACTGTTCAAATTAGAATTCTATGACGGCACTCTATTCCAGTTCCCAAACTTGAACCTACCACTCTTAGGATCAAATTAACAATTACCTTGCATCTTGCACAACATTGTAGCAGTCTATCGACCTGCCAGCACTTTCGTTCGGTAAGTCACATCATCTGTGTGTGTGTGTGTGTGTGTGTGTGTGTGTGTGTGTGTGTGTGTGTGTCTCTATATATATATAAAAAAAACAAAGATGATGTGACTTACCAAACGAAAGCGCTGGCACGTCGATAGACACACAAACAAACACAAATATACACCCAAAATTCTAGCTTTCGCAACCAACGGTTGCTTCGTCAGGAAAGAGGGAACGAGAGGGAAAGACGAAAGAATGTGAGTTTTAAAGGAGAGGGTAAGGAGTCATTCCAATCCCGGGTGCGGAAAGACTTACCTTAGGGGGAAAAAAGGACGGGTATACACTCGCTCGCGCACGCCCGCACGCCCACACACACACCCACCCACCCACCCACACCCACCCACACCCACCCACCCACACCCCCACACACCCGTGTGTGTGTGTGTGTGTGTGTGTGTGTGTGTGTGTGTGTGTGTGTGTGTGTGTGTGTGTGTGTGTGTGGGTATGCGCGCGCGCGCGCGAGCGAGCAAGTGTATACCCGTCCTTTTTTCCCCCTAAGGTAAGTCTTTCCGCTCCCGGGATTGGAATGACTCCTTACCCTCTCCTTTAAAACCCACATCCTTTCGTCTTTCCCTCTCCTTCCCTCTTTCCTGATGAAGCAACCGTTGGTTGCGAAAGCTAGAACTGTGTGTGTATATTTGTGTGTCTATCGACGTGCCAGCGCTTTCGTTTGGTAAGTCACATCATCTTATATATATAAAAACAAAGAGGAGAGACCTGGATAAAGTCCTGGATAAAGTCATTAAGGAATGGGAAAAAGAATTAAAAAATCAATCCTACTGGAAACCAATCCATCTTGGTAGAACCAAAGACAACGTGGAGATATCTTGTTTAGCATTCGCGGACGACTTGGCCATACTTGCAGATGATGAAGAAATCGTCACCAAACAAATAGAGATCCTTAAGGAATGCGCGGATAAAGTAGGTTTACAAATTTCGTTTCAAAAGACAGAATTTTTCTGTACGAAATTCCATGTACACAGTTTGAACACAAAATATGGAAAAATAAATAGAGTAAAACATTTTAAATACCTAGGTGAAATTTTGGAGCCAACCAGAGGAGAGAAAGTTGCACAGAAGATCAGACAACAGAAAATGAAGAGAGCATATGGTATGACACATGAAATATACAATAAAAAATGCATCTCCTCGAACACAAAAATCAGACACTACTGCGCAGTAATTAAGCCAGCAGCACTATATGCTAGTGAAACGCTCACACTCCACACAAAATGTGATTTAGAAACAATACTAAAAGAACGCAAAATTATGAGAAAGATTTTAGGTCCAAAATTAACAGAAGAAGGATACCGGATACAATCAAGAAGAACCACAGAAACTATATCAAACCTGGCAGCAGACATAAGAAGGCGAAGATTAAAATTTTATGGACATGTCACTAGACTTCCCCCCACACGACTCGCCAACAGAATTCTCACTTACATAGAAAAAGTCAAATCAACAACACCATGGATTAGCCAAGTAAAATTAGATTTACAAAAAGCAAATATTGAACTTAAAGATGTCAAAGATAGAAAGACTTTTAGAAATAAGGTGGAAAAGTGGATTGTATTGTCGGAGAAGGAAGCACTAAAGAGACCAGGAACAAAATGGACAGAAGAAAGAAAAAGAAAACATGGAGAACGAATGAAAGAAGTATGGAAGAGACGACGTCAGAAAGCTTTGCGTGATCCTTCTGGGTCCATTCGCGATAAGTAAGTAAGTAAGTAAGTAAGTAAGTAAAAACAAAGATGAGGTGACTTACCGAACGAAAGCGCTGGCAGGTCGATAGACACACAAACAAACACAAACATACACACAAAATTCAAGCTTTCGCAACAAACTGTTGCCTCATCAGGAAAGAGGGAAGGAGAGGGAAAGACGAAAGGATGTGGGTTTTAAGGGAGAGGGTAAGGAGTCATTCCAATCCCGGGAATGGAAAGACTTACCTTAGGGGGAAAAAAGGACAGGTATACACTCGCGCACACACACATATCCATCCACACATACAGACACAAGCAGACATATTTAAAGACAAAGAGTTTGGGCAGAGATGTCAGTCGGGGTGGAAGTGTAGAGGCAAAGAAGTTGTTGAAAGACAGGTGAGGTATGAGTGGCGGCAACTTGAAATTAGGGGAGATTGAGGCCTGGCAGATAACGAGAAGAGAGGATATACTGAAGGGCAAGTTCCCATCTCCGGAGTTCAGATAGGTTGGTGTTGGTGGGAAGTATCTAGATAACCCGGACGGTGTAACACTGTGCCAAGATGTGCTGGCTGTGCAACAAGGCATGTTCAGCCACAGGGTGATCCTCATTACCAACAAACACTGTCTGCCTGTGTCCATTCATGCAAATGGACAGTTTGTTGCTGGTCATTCCCACATAGAATGCATCACAGTGTAGGCAGGTCAGTTGGTAGATCAAGTGGTTGCTTTCACACGTGGCTCTGCCTTTGATCGTGTACACCCTCCGCGTTACAGGACTGGAGTAGGTGGTGGTGGGAGGGTGCATGGGACAGATTTTGCACCGGGGGCGGTTACAAGGATAGGAGCCAGAGGGTAGGGAAGGTGGTTTGGGGATTTCATAGGGATGAACTAACAGGTTACGAAGGTTAGGTGGATGGCGGAAAGACAGTCTTGGTGGAGTGGGGAGGATTTCATGAAGGATGGATCTCATTTCAGGGCAGGATTTGAGGAAGTCGTATCCCTGCTGGAGAGCCACATTCAGAGTCTGGTCCAGTCCCGGAAAGTATCCTGTCACAAGTGGGGCACTTTTGTGGTTCTTCTGTGGGGGATTCTGGGTTTGAGGGGATGAGGAAGTGGCTCTGGTTATTGGCTTCTGTACCAGGTCAGGAGGGTAGTTGCGGGATGCGAAAGCTGTTGTCAGGTTGTTGGTGTAATGATTCAGGGATTCCGGACTGGAGCAGATTTGTTTGCCACGAAGACCTAGGCTGTAGGGAAGGGACCGTTTGATGTGGAATGGGTGGCAGCTGTCATAATGGAGGTACTGTTGCTTGTTGGTGGGTTTGATGTGGACGGACGTGTGAAGTTGGCCATTGGACAGGTGGAGGTCAACGACAAGGAAAGTGGCATGGGATTTGGAGTAGGACCAGGTGAATCTGATGGAACCAAAGGAGTTGAGGTTGGAGAGGAAATTCTGGAGTTCTTCTTCACTGTGAGTCCAGATCATGAAGATGTCATCAATAAATCTGTACCAAACTTTGGGTTGGCAGACCTGGGTAACCAAGAAGGCTTCCTCTAAGCGACCCATGAATAGGTTGGCGTACGAGGGGGCCATCCTGGTACCAATGGCTGTTCCCTTTAATTGTTGGTATGTCTGGCCTTCAAAAGTGAGGAAGTTGTGGGTCAGGATGAAGCTGGCTAAAGTAATGAGGAAAGAGGTTTTAGGTAGGGTGGCAGGTGATCGGCGTGAAAGGAAATGCTCCATCGCAGCGAGGCCCTGGACGTGTGGAATATTTGTGCATAAGGAAGTGGCATCAATGGTGACAAGGATGGTTTCCGGGGGTAACAGATTGGGTAAGGATTCCAGGCGTTCAAGGAAGTGGTTGGTGTCTTTGATGAAAGATGGGAGACTGCATGTAATGGGTTGAAGGTGTTGATCTACGTAGGCAGAGATACGTTCTGTGGGGGCTTGGTAACCAGCTACAATGGGGCGGCCGGGATGATTGGGATTGTGGATTTTAGGAAGAAGGTAGAAGGTAGGGGTGCGGGGTGTCTGTCGGTGGGGTCAGGAGGTTGATGGAGTCAGGTGAAAGGTTTTGCAGGGGGCCTAAGGTTCTGAGGATTCCTTGAAGCTCCGCCTGGACATCGGGAATGGGGTTACCTTGGCAAACTTTGTATGTGGTGTTGTCTGAAAGCTGACACAGTCCCTCAGCCACATACTCCCGACGATCAAGTACCACGGTCGTGGAACCCTTGTCCGCCGGAAGAATGACGATGGATCGGTCAGCCTTCAGATCACGGATAGCCTGGGCTTCAGCAGTGGTGATGTTGGGTGTAGGATTAAGGTTTTTTAAGAAGGATTGAGATGCAAGGCTGGAAGTCAGAAATTCCTGGAAGGTTTGGAGAGGGTGATTTTGAGGAAGAGGAGGTGGGTCCCGCTGTGACGGAGGACGGAACTGTTCCAGGCAGGGTTCAATTTGGATGCTGTCTTGGGGAGTTGGATCATTAGGAGTAGGATGAGGATCATTTTTCTTCGTGGCAAAGTGATATTTCCAGCAGAGAGTACGGGTGTAGGACAGTAAATCTTTGACGAGGGCTGTTTGGTTGAATCTGGGAGTGGGGCTGAAGGTGAGGCCTTTGGATAGGACAGAGGTTTCGGATTGGGAGAGAGGTTTGGAGGAAAGGTTAACTACTGAATCTGGAACCACAACACCCTAATTCAGTAGTTAACCTTTCCTCCAAACCTCTCTCCCAATCCGAAACCTCTGTCCTATCCAAAGGCCTCACCTTCAGCCCCACTCCCAGATTCAACCAAACAGCCCTCGTCAAAGATTTACTTTCCTACACTCATGCTCTCTGCTGGAAATATCACTTTGCCATGAAGAAAAATAACCCTGATCCTACTCCTAATGATCCAACTCCCCAAGACACTATCCAAATTGAACCCTGCCTGGAACAGTTCCGTCCTCCGTCACAGCGGGACCCACCTCCTCTTCCTCAAAATCACCCTCTCCAAACCTTCCAGGAATTTCTGACTTCCAGCCTTGCATCTCAATCCTTCTTAAAAACCTTAATCCTACACCCAACATCACCACTGCTGAAGCCCAGGCTATCCGTGATCTGAAGGCTGACCGATCCATCCTCATTCTTCCGGCGGACAAGGGTTCCACGACCGTGGTACTTGATCGTCGGGAGTATGTGGCTGAGGGACTGCGTCAGCTTTCAGACAACACCACATACAAAGTTTGCCAAGGTAACCTCATTCCCGATGTCCAGGCGGAGCTTCAAGGAATCCTCAGAACCTTAGGCCCCCTGCAAAACCTTTCACCTGACTCCATCAACCTCCTGACCCCACCGACACCCCGCACCCCTACCTTCTACCTTCTACCTAAAATCCACAATCCCAATCATCCCGGCCGCCCCATTGTAGCTGGTTACCAAGCCCCCACAGAACGTATCTCTGCCTACGTAGATCAACACCTTCAACCCATTACATGCAGTCTCCCATCTTTCATCAAAGACACCAACCACTTCCTTGAACGCCTGGAATCCTTACCCAATCTGTTACCCCCGGAAACCATCCTTGTCACCATTGATGCCACTTCCTTATGCACAAATATTCCACACGTCCAGGGCCTCGCTGCGATGGAGCATTTCCTTTCACGCCGATCACCTGCCACCCTACCTAAAACCTCTTTCCTCATTACCTTAGCCAGCTTCATCCTGACCCACAACTTCCTCACTTTTGAAGGCCAGACATACCAACAATTAAAGGGAACAGCCATGGGTACCAGGATGGCCCCCTCGTACGCCAACCTATTCATGGGTCGCTTAGAGGAAGCATTCTTGGTTACCCAGGTCTGCCAACCCAAAGTTTGGTACAGATTTATTGATGACATCTTCATGATCTGGACTCACAGTGAAGAAGAACTCCAGAATTTCCTCTCCAACCTCAACTCCTTTGGTTCCATCAGATTCACCTGGTCCTACTCCAAATCCCATGCCACTTTCCTTGACGTTGACCTCCACCTGTCCAATGGCCAACTTCACACGTCCGTCCACATCAAACCCACCAACAAGCAACAGTACCTCCATTATGACAGCTGCCACCCATTCCACATCAAACGGTCCCTTCCCTACAGCCTAGGTCTTAGTGGCAAACAAATCTGCTCCAGTCCGGAATCCCTGAATCATTACACCAACAACCTGACAACAGCTTTCGCATCCCGCAACTACCCTCCCGACCTGGTACAGAAGCAAATAACCAGAGCCACTTCCTCATCCCTTCAAACCCAGAACCCCCACAGAAGAACCACAAAAGTGCCCCACTTGTGACAGGATACTTTCCGGGACTGGACCAGACTCTGAATGTGGCTCTCCAGCAGGGATACGACTTCCTCAAATCCTGCCCTGAAATGAGATCCATCCTTCATGAAATCCTCCCCACTCCACCAAGAGTGTCTTTCCCCCATCCACCTAACCTTCGTAACCTGTTAGTTCATCCCTATGAAATCCCCAAACCACCTTCCCTACCCTCTGGCTCCTATCCTTGTAACCGCCCCCGGTGCAAGACCTGTCCCATGCACCCTCCCACCACCACCTACTCCAGTCCTGTAACCCGGAAGGTGTACACGATCAAAGGCAGAGCCACGTGTGAAAGCACCCACGTGATCTACCAACTCACCTGCCTACACTGTGATGCATTCTATGTGGGAATGACCAGAAACAAACTGTCCATTCGCATGAATGGACACAGGCAGACAGTGTTTGTTGGTAATGAGTATCACCCTGTGGCTAAACATGCGTTGGTGCACAGCCAGCACATCTTGGCACAGTGTTACACCGTCCGGGTTATCTGGATACTTCCCACCAACACCAACCTATCCGAACTCCGGAGATGGGAACTTGCCCTTCAGTATATCCTCTCTTCTCGTTATCCGCCAGGCCTCAATCTCCGCTAATTTCAAGTTGCCGCCACTCATACCTCACCTGTCTTTCAACAACTTCTTTGCCTCTACACTTCCACCCGACTGACATCTCTGCCCTAACTCTTTGTCTTTAAATATGTCTGCTTGTGTGTGTGTGTGTGTGTGTGTGTGTGTGTGTGTGTGTGTGTGTGTGTGTGTGTGTGTGGGGGCGCGCGCGCGCTCGAGTGTATATCTGTCCTTTTTTCCCCCCTAAGGTAAGTCTTTCCGCTCCCGGGATTGGAATGACTCCTTACCCTCTCCCTTAAAACCCACATCCTTTCGTCTTTCCCTCTCCTTCCCTCTTTCCTGATGAGGCAACAGTTTGTTGCGAAAGCTTGAATTTTGTGTGCATGTTTGTGTGTCTATCGACCTGCCAGCGCTTTCGTTCGGTAAGTCACCTCATCTTTGTTTTTATATATAATTTTTCCCACGTGGAATGTTTCCCTCTATTTTTATATATATATATATATATATATATATATATATATATATATATATATATATGTGTGTGTGTGTGTGTGTGTGTGAAAAACTCTCTTCTCGATATTCCACTCTCCCAATTTTAAGTCTTTACATTTGTTCTATACTTGATAAATGGGAGCATTAAGACAAGGTGGCAGGAATGTCACCAGAATAAAAGTAGGAGGATTCTCTGTTATAATTACCAGTAATTTATCTATGGCTCCTTGAATGCCTCTGCATGATGGAGAAACAAAATAAAGTGCTCACATATGATAGTTGTTGAATAAAATATTTTCTTTTGGACAACCATCATCTTAATTTTGATGGTCCTTATCAAACTAGTCTCCTTTGGATGCGACATATTTATCCTAATGTTTCTGCCAGTCTGCAGAGACATGCTAGAAACCATTTTTTAAAAGGCTCTTCGAAATCACTTCCACAGCCTTCACCATTGCTTTTAATGATGGAAAAGGAATTTAAAAAAGTCACATGGTGCTAAATTCAGACTATAGGTAAGGTGAGAGATGCATTTCACATTTATTTTTGTAAGCTATTCAGTAGCAACATCTGCAATACATGACCATTCATTATCATAGAGCAAGCATCCAGCGTGTTTCATGGATGTGCAGTCATTTGTGCTACACATGGACTTGCAAAGTTTTTGGGGTATCCCCATAGTATTGTCCAGTTATTGAAGTCTGTGTAGGTTCAATGAATATCAAAAAATGGGATAACCATAATCTGCAGAAGCAACCACTTTTGCTTTTTTGGTAGGGTTGATGGTGGTGATTTCCACACTGAGCTTTTGATGTTTACTCCCAGGATCAAAGTTATCAGCAGTGATTATCTTTCAAAACCTCCAAAGCTTCCTCTAATGTCAACTTCAACTGCATGCAGACCTACATGCAGAAGTCCCTTTTTTCGGGAATCACCAGTCTTGGAACCCACCATGCATAAAAATATCTGACTTGTAAATTTTCCATCACCTACTTTTGGGTGACACCCACAGAAATTTTCACCATTTCACAAAGTTTCGTGTGGTTATTTGTCAACCATGTCTCACAACGACAGCAGTAGCATTGATGTTTTCTCCTGTAAGAGCAGTGACTGGAGCACTGGGTCCACCTTCCTTTGAAATTTGTTGCCTTCCTGTGTAAAGAATTTCAACCCTCTTTGAGATGTATTGCAGTGAAAAAACAAAAGACTCCACAGGCCTCCTGTAACATGGTATAGGCCTTAGCTGAAGATCTGACGAGACGAAAGTGGAATTTCAAAGCTGTGTATTGTTCGTGTGGCACCTCCATTGCTGCAGCAGGTGATACTGGACATGTCTCAGCTTGCCCACTCTCACAGGCAGTAACGAGGAGTGCTAACAATGAAACTAATACAGCAGAGAGAGAGAGAGAGAGAGAGAGAGAGAGAGAGGTGTGTGTGTTAGACATTTAAGCTAACAGATTATCATAACATTAAATTCTTGCACAAGACATTATGGCCATAAAAAATTACAATCATTCTTTATTGAAATGGTGTTACGATGACAAGAAAAAAATGTCAGAAAGAAAACCAACACCTTTTTAGTTGTTTCAGGGGCAACAGTCCATATGATTGACTGATCTGGACAAGTAACATCAATCAAGATCATCTTAATGTGTTGGTAATGTAAATGGTTGAAACCAAATGGAAACAACAGCTGTTATCTGTCCCGAGGGCATGCAGCTCTGCTGTATACCTTAATGAAGATAGCATCCTCTTGGGTTCAATATCCAGATATAAAAATAGTCACCCAAATTGCTCTCTAGGTGCGGATTACTCAGGAGGATGTTATCAGGAAAAATGAAACTGACATTTGATGAAATCTTAGATCCCTTAATCAAGTAGGCAGGTTAGAAAATTTTTTAAGGAAATGGATACATTGAAGTTAGATATAGTGGGGACTGGTGAAGTTCAGTGGCAGTATGAACAGGACTTCTCGTCAGGTGAATACGAAGTTCTAAACACAAAATCAAATAGAGTTAAGTGCAGGAGTAGGTAAGCTACTATGAGCAGCATAGTGAACACATTATTCTAGCCTAGATGGACATCCATCACAGTTGTAGAAGTTCAGATGACAACTAGCTCCACAGATGAAGAGACTGAAAGAATATTTGACAAGATAAAATTATTGTGAGAGTTAAGGGAGACAAAAATTTAACTGTGATGGGCAACTGGGATTCGACAGAAAGAAGAGAAGAGGCAGCAAAGGATAACCGGTAGGAGAATACAGACTGGAGAAAAGTAATGAAAGAGGAAACTGCCTGGTAGAATTCTACACAGAGCATAAATTGTCACTTACACTTGGTTTAAGAATCGCGACGGAAGGTTGTGTATGTGGAAGAGACTTGGAGACAATGAAAGGTTTACAATTAATAATGGTAGGCGATAGATTCTGGAAAGAGATTTTAAACTGTAAGACATTTCAGGGGAAAATGTGGACACAGACCATAATTTATTGGTTCTGACCTGTAGATTAGAACTGAAGAATTTGCACAAATGCACAAAATTGAAGAGATGGGGCTGAGATAAGTTGGAAGAACCAGAGTTGGTTGAGAGTTCCAAAGGGTGCATTAGGCATAAGCTGACAAACAAGCAAAAGGAATACAGCAGAAGACAAATCAGTAGCTTTTAGAGATGGAATTGTGAAAGCAGCAGAGGATCGAATAGGTAAAACTTAAGGCCTAAGAGAAATCCTTGGATATCAGAGAAGATAGTGGATTTAATTTAGGAAAGAAGATAATATAAAAATGCAGCAAATGAAGCAGGCAAAAGGAAATACAAACATCTAAACATGAAGATGACAAAGTGCAAATTGGCTAATCGGAAATAACTGAAGAGTAACTATAAGTCTAGAGAAGATTACATCAAAAATATCTAGAAGCCTTTGGAGAAAATAGAAGCACCTGTATGAATATCAAGAGATCACATGGGAAACCAATACTAAACAGAAAAGGGAAGGCTTAAAGGTGGAAGGAATAAACAGAGGGGCTGCACAAGGAAATGAACTTCACAGCAATATTATAGAAAGAGAATAAGAAGTATATAAAGCTGAGATGGGGTATGCTGCTGCAAGAATATGACTGAGCACTGAAAGATCTAAACCAAAACAAGGTCCCTAAGATACATGACATTCCCACAGAATTATTGAGATCCTCAGTAGAGCCAGCCATGACAAGATACGAGACAGGCAAACTAATTCCAAAACAAGCAGATGTGAATAACATTGAACTATCAGTTTGATAAGTGATGGTTGCAAAAAAGTGACACACATTATTTACAGAAGAATGGAAAAACTGGTACAGGCCAACCCTGAGGAAAGTCAGTTTGGGTTCTGGAGGAACACTGGAACACATGAGGCAATACTGAATTGATAACTTACCTCAGAAGGTAAGCTGGAGAAAGGCAAACCAAGACTTTTAGATTTCAAGAATGACACTGTAGACTATACTAAACTCTTTGAAATTCTGAAGATGACAGGTAAAAATACAAGCAGGATAAGGTTATTTACAACCTGTACAGAAAATTAACAACAGTTCCAAGCATCGAGGAGCATGAAAGGGAAGTAGCGGTCGAAAAGGGGGATGAGATAGGGTTGCTGCTTAACTCCAGTGTTACACTGAGCAAGTAGTGTGATAAGCCAAAGAAAAATTTCGAGAAGTAATTAAAGTTCAGGGAGAAGAAATAACAACTTTGATGTTTGCCAGTGACCTTGCAATTCTGTAGAAGATAGCAAATGACTTGGAAGTACAGTTGAACAGACTGGACAGTGTCTTGAAAGGAGGTAAAAGAGGGACATTAATTAAACCAGGCAATGCTGAGGGAATTATATTAGAAAATAAGACACTGAAACTAGCAGATGAGTTTTGCAGTTTGGGCAGTAACATAACTGATGCTGGCCAAAATAGAGAGGATATAAAATGTAGACCGGAATGGCAAGGAAGAGTTTCTGAAGAAGAGAAATTTGTTAACATCAAACATAAATTTAAGTGTTTGTGAAATCTGTTCTGCATGCATTTGTCTGGAGCATAGCATTGTATGGAGGTAAAACATGGAAAATTAGCAGGCCAGACACGAAAAGAATAAAACCCTTTGAAACATGGTGCTACAGAAGAATGCTGAAGATTAAATGAAGTACATCACTTAACTACTGAGGAGGTGCTCAATAGAAATGGCGAAGAAATAAATGTGTGTAGCACAGTTTGACTAAAAGAAGGAATCAGATGATAGGACAGATTTCGAGATGGAAAACATTGCAGAGGGAGACCAAGACATGACTATAGTAAGCAGGTTCAAATGGATGTGGGTTGCTGTAGTTATTTTAAGATGATGAGACTTGCATATAATAGAGTAGCATGGAAAGCAAATACCACAACAGCAACAGCAGCAGGGCAAAATGACATAGCCCTTTTGTATGAGTAATGCATGTGTAGGAGATGCTATAAAAACTTAACACACTTGTAGAGATAATTCAAATACAAATTGTATAATTATTTACAAAGCACGTCCAGTGGGAAATAATACACAAGAACACTCCTTTGCTACCTATGAAGAATACCGAACACTGACAAATGCAATGGAGGATGGATCCACAGTTATATAACTGGAGATGCAATTGACCATGCCCATCAAATCAGCACCTTTATCGAAGAAGACAATGAAGTTTTTCTATTTATTTGGTTAGCATCAATGTAATAGTGTAACTCCTCAGTGAATAGGAAAATGTTTCCTGCACAGAAGCATGTAATAAGGATAATATGTGGTATCTACTCAATCCCTTTTTTTAGATTTCTTTAAACAGGGGGGGGGGGGGGGGGGGGCATACTGAAAAAGTTTCACAGTACGTCCCCCCCCCCCCCTCCCCATTACAGTCAATCACATTTTCAAACCAACAGTAACATTCATATATGTAAGGACAAATAACTCGGCCTTTTTGTGAAAAAGAGAGGCCTAGAGTATTCAGCCACAAAAATATTTGACCTCTTACCCAGTGATATGAAGAATCTAAAAGTCGATAAAAATTAATTTCAAACACAAACTGGAATCATACCTTCTTGACAAGACTTTTTACTACATAGAATAATTTCCTAACTCACTAACTAGCATGTAAAGAAGTCATTACATACCTCCAGCAGCAAAAACACGAGGTACTGAAGTTGAATACTGTCCAGTAGGTGTTTCCACATTACTGCGAGGATCAAGATTCAGTTCCAATTCATTGGCAATGTAACGTTCTGGTCCCAGGAAGCCCATTGCAAGAAGCACCAAATCACACTTGTAAACCTGTAACAAACATTCAGTGTTTATCAGTATGTCTGCTTAAGGTGCAAAACAGTATACTAACATCTGATATTGCTGGAGTAACTATGCACACAATGGTTAAACAGAACCAAATAGAGCTCTTTAATAAAATGATGAAACAGGAAACACCCACAGCATCTGTAATTTTCTTGTTTTGAATAGTCCCTTAGTATGTCTCCCTTTTAGATAGTTCCTTCTATGTTCGCGCGCTTGTGCGCGCATTGTGGGGAGGGGGGTGGGTGCATATATCTACTAACGATATTTCAGCAAAGATAAAAGTGCAGTAAGACATATTGCTCAGCTACCATCTAAAATATACTAAAAGAATTTTTTTGGTAAAATTTAGTATACTGTAATGACAGTGTACTCTAAAAAGTAAAAGTTCCTGAGGGGGCGAATATCATCTCTAACAAGGCAATAGATGTGTAGCACTATAATATGTAGTGTTCTTAGCCACTATGTAATGTATCATTAACTCCAGATGTTTTCCCAAAAAGACAAGTATGCCACTGTTAGACCTCTCCATAAAAAGTGTGACTTCACAGATTTTTTTCTATGACCATCCAGTGTCACTCCTTACATCATTTTCCAAACTTTTTTAAAAGCCAGTGTACTCTAAGGTTATCTAACACCTTCGTATTTAAAAACAGCAATTCTACTGACTTAACTATTTTTTCATTTACTGAGCATGTAATAAAAGTTTTAAATGATGAAATTTCACCAACTGGAATTATCTGAGACTTGTCTAAGGCATTTCATTGGCTGGCTCTGAGCACGATGGGACTTAACTTCTGAGGTCATCAGTCCCCTAGAACTTAGAACTACTTAAACCTAACTAACCTAAGGACATCACACACATCCATGCCCGAGGCAGGATTCCAACCTGCAACCGTAGTGGTCGCGTGGTTCCAGACTGAAGCGCCTAGAACTGCGTCAATCATAATATTCTAAAAACAAAGATGATGTGACTTACCAAATGAAAGTGCTGGCAGGTCGACAGACACACAAACAAACACAAACATACACACAAAATTCAAGCTTTCGCAACAAACTGTTGCCTCATCAGGAAAGAGGGAAGGAGAGGGGAAGACGAAAGGAAGTGGGTTTTAAAGGAGAGGGTAAGGAGTCATTCCAATCCCGGGAGCGGAAAGACTTACCTTAGGGGGAAAAAAGGACAGGTATACACTCGCACACACGCACATATCCATCCACACATACAGACACAAGCAGACATATTTAAATATGTCTGCTTGTGTCTGTATGTGTGGATGGATATGTGCGTGTGTGCGAGTGTATACCTGTCCTTTTTTTCCCCCTAAGGTAAGTCTTTCCGCTCCCGGGATTGGAATGACTCCTTACCCTCTCCTTTAAAACCCACTTCCTTTCGTCTTCCCCTCTCCTTCCCTCTTTCCTGATGAGGCAACAGTTTGTTGCGAAAGCTTGAATTTTGTGTGTATGTTTGTGTTTGTTTGTGTGTCTGTCGACCTGCCAGCACTTTCATTTGGTAAGTCACATCATCTTTGTTTTTAGATATATATTTCCTACGTGGAATGTTTCCCTCATTATAATCATAATATTCTGTTAGAGAAGCTAACTTTTTATGAAATACATAGGTCTGCAAATGCATCATTTGGTTCTTATTAAGAAAAACAGAATGCAGAAAGTTACCCAAGGCTACAAAGAGACACGCCATGTCATCAGAATGTGAAGCAATTACTTTGCGAGTCCCACAGTGTTCAATCATTGGCCCAATGCTGCTTTTGCTTTATGCTAATGATCTGCTATGTATTTTCATTCACTGTCCATATTATGGCATAATTTTCTGGAGCAACTTCTTGCTTAGGCAAAAAGTATTCATTGCAAAAGAAAATAATTAGAACTGTGTGTGGAGTTGTTCTTGCAGGTATCTCTTCAAGAAGATGGGCATATTAATCTCTGCCTCATATTACTTTTATTCTCTTATCAAATAATGGAAAATTCAGGATGGAATGTAACAATATTATGAAAAGGATAGTTGCTACTCACCACATAGTGGAGATGCTGAGTCACAGACAGGCACAAGAAGAAGACTGCCACACAATAAGCTTTTAGCCAACAAGGGCGGGCCACATAGTATTTAGCAGCTGGTGTGTGTGTGTGTGTGTGTGTGTGTTTTGACAAAGACCTTGTTGGCCAAAAGCTCAATGTGTGACAGTCTTTTTGTTGTGCCTATCTGTGACTCAGCATCTCTGCTATATGGTGAGTACCAACTATCCTTTTCATTTTATTCTCTTATGAAATTTGTTATCAACAATCCACGTTTGAAAGTAACAGAAATATTCACAAGTACAACACTAGAAGAGAAAATGATCTGCTTACGCTTTAATAACCGCCATTCAAACTAAGGCATTTATCATTCCATGGCATAAGTTTTTCAATACCATCTTCATATAAATCTGCCGCCTACGATTGCAACCACTGGTTTATACTTGCATGCACTTCGGCATCAGTATCAAAGTGTCATGTTGCGAGCCATGTCTTCATTGCTATGAAGAGGTGGTTGTCACTCAGTGCTAAATCCAAGCTGTATCATCGATGATTAAACACCTCCCATCTAAAACCCTGCAGGAGCTCTCGAGTACAACTGGCCTTGTGTGAACATGCTTTCTCATGAAAAAACAAAAGTTGTGTTTGACAATATCTCTCTGAATTAATTGTTGTGCCACATTCAAAGAAATCAACACACAACTGACACACTTCACCGAAGTCACATCACCAGTTACGATACAATCGTTAACTTTGTTACCATTTATCTGGTAATCCTCTTTTGTTTTCTGTGATCTTGCATCAGGATTTTGGGAACCTATCTAGCACAAAATTTGTAGTAACCAAGCCACCTCCACCACAATTTCATGCACCAGACTCAGTGAAACTGGAGGAAAATGTTGCAAAAATTCTGTAATCGCGAAAAACAGTTGCTCCTTGCAGTAGATTTTTTCATTAAGTTATGGAGTAAGATACGACTCGGCAAACGAATGGTAACAAGATGGGGAGCTATTAATATCAATGGGGGCTACTCTGGAAAGAAGGTAGACCTGGCAGAGGCTGCATGTAAGATTGAGTTGGACGTTTTAGCTGTTAGTGACATTCGGGTAAGGGGTGAGAAAGAAGAGGAAGTTGGAGAATACAAGGTCTACCTGTCAGGAGTCAAAGCAGGAATAGCACAATGGGGTGTAAGGCTTTACATCAGGAAAGAAATGGAACCCAGCGTACTTGCAATAAGGTATGTAAACGAACGACTGATGTGGATAGATGTGACACTGTCTAGCAAGAAAATTAGGATTGTGTCTGTATATTCGCATGGTGAAGGGACAGATCAAGATATGATGAATAGTTTTTATGATGCACTCAGTGATGTAGTTGTTAGAGTAAAGGACAAGGACGGTGTTCTGCTCATGGGTGATTTTAACGCCAGAATTCGAAATCGAACAGTGCAATAAAAGGGGCTGGGGTGGATGAAATTAAGTTGGAACTCATCAAATACAGTGGAATGTCAGGTCTTAAATGGCTACACAGGTTAATTGAAATGGCGTGGGAGTCGGGACAGGTTCCATCAGACTGGAGGAAAGTAGTAATCACACCAATCTTTAAACATATAAACAGAAAAAGATCGCAACAACTACAGAGGTATCTCTTTAATCTGCATTGTGGGTAAAATCTTCTCAGGTATTGTTGAAAGGAAAGTGCGAGTATTAGTTGAGGACAAATTGGATGAAAATCAGTGGGGGTTTAGGCCTCTTAGAGGTTGTCAGGACCAGATCTTTAGCTTACGGCAAATAATGGAGAAGTGTTACGAGTGGAACAGGGAATTGTATCTACGCTTTATAGATCTCGAAAAGGCATATGATAGGGTTCCTAGAAGGAAGTTATTGTCTGTTCTACGAGATTAGGGAATAGGAGGCAAACTTTTGCAAGCAATTAAAGGTCTTTACACAGATAGTCAGGCAGCAGTTAGAGCTGATGGTAAATTGAGTTCGTGGTTCAGAGTAGTTTCAGGGGCAAGACAAGGCTGCAACCTGTCTCCACTGTTGCTCATATTATTTATGGATCATATGTTGAAAACAATAGACTGGCCGAGTGAGATTAAGACGTGTGAACACAAAATAAGCAGTCTCGCATATGCGGATGACTTAGTTGTGATGGCAAATTCAATTGAAAGTTTGCAAAGTAATATTTCACAGCTAGATCAGAAATGTAAGGTCTATGGTATGAAGATTAACCTCTCCAAAACGAAAGTAATGTCAGTGGGAAAGAGATATAAACGGATTGAGTGCCAAATAGGAGGAACAAAGTTAGAACAGGTGGACAGTTAAAAGTACTTAGGATGCATATTCTCACAGGATGGCAACATAGTAAAAGAACTGGAAGCGAGGTGTAGCAAAGCTAATGCAGTGAGCCCTCAGCTACGATCTACTCTCTTCTGCAAGAAGGAAGTCAGTACCAAGACTAAGTTATCTGTGCACCATTCAATCTTTCGACCAACTTTGTTGTATGGGAGCGAAAGCTGGGTGGATTCAGGTTACCTTACCAATAAGGTTGAGGTTACGGATATGAAAGTAGCTAGGATGATTGCAGGTACTAGTAGATGGGAACAATGGCAGGAGGGTGTCCACAATGAGGAAATCAAAGAAAAACTGGGAACGAACTCTATAGATGTAGGAGTCAGGGCGAACAGGCTTCGATGGTGGGGTCATGTTACACGCATGGGAGAAGCAAGGTTACCCAAGAGACTCATGGGTTCAGCAGTAGAGGGTAGGAGGAGTCGGGGTAGACCAAGGAGAAGGTACCTGGACTCTGTTAAGAATGATTTTGAAGTAATAGGCTTAACATCAGAAGAGGCACCAATGTTAGCACTGAATAGGGGATCATGGAGGGATTTTATAAGTAGGACTATGCTCCAGACTGAATGCTGAAAGGCATAATCAGTCTTAAATGATGATGGAGTACAGCAATTAGGGAAATTAAGAAACGAAAGCTATTATAAGACAATCTCAAACTGTACATAACAAAAAAAAAAAAAACACTCACAATTTATGTATAAAAAAGATAGATAAATACAGCAACTGCAATTTTTTTTTTAATCCACAAGCAAACATCTTTAAATGTGGTGTCTTATAATTATGTAAGAGCTTTGCAAGTACTGAAATTATATCTCTACATAATGTGAAGTGATTAACTTGCCATTAACATGTTCAGGGTGTATTTCATTGAACAAATTTTCAATGTATAAAAATAAATAATACACTCAACAGTTTTAACTGATTTTGTCAGTCAACAGGCAACAAATCTTTAAATCAGTCTCAAATGGTGACAATGACAATTATTATTATAATGTTATGTAAGGACTTGGGGGTGGGCTCAGCCTATTTCATATTATTTTGATGTTTCGGTAGGGATCATACTGTTTGGTTATGAATTAACTATTGTTGGATTCACAGTGTGCGTGCTGTGTTTTAGAGACACCTGCTGTGAACAACATTTGAACTGTTTTAGACAGAACTGAGCTGACAATTTAAAGTTTGAGAAAATCTTATCATTGCAGCATAATTGTTACTGTTACTGAAATATTAATGGGTGCTCAAAGCCTCATACCGAAGTTTTGTTTAAATAACTGGGGATCTTTCCAAATCACAAGGAAAACTTCTGAAACAATGTCAAAGGCAATTCAGTTACATCAAAAGACCAAATGAGCAGTGTAAGTGATGCTCATCAAAATGATGAATTAAAGAAAGGAAATAAGAACCCACATCTCTCATCATTTTCTGTCAAAGCAGAAAGGAGTTAAATTGAAAGATGTCCCACAAGAGAGAACAAATATTGCCACAGAATAAGATAAACGAGGTCTCACACAAATAAAAGTAAGGACTGGTGTGGCTCAAACCCACTGACACGTATGGTCAGGGAAACTTGGGATAATATGGCACGCAGATGGATCACAAATGGAGTTTGTAAGAAAAGATGATGATTATATCCAATTTCCATTATCCCTGTTTTACCTAAAAATTATATGCCACAGTCTGTCTGCAAACCCACTGGCGTCGCAAGCAGCAGTTACAGGCTGTTCCACAAAATCATAAGCCCCTCTATAGCATGTCTTTCAAATCATTGGTGACACTGTGTGCAGACAAGCTCTCTAGTATGTGTGCCACTAATACACAAACACTACATGGAAGTTAGTAACCAATACAACAAATGCAAATCAACAGAATCTATGTAATCCACTGAGGACTGGACTGCACAGGAAATTCTTAGTGTTCTTGTATGGTAGTTGTTGCCTTCTTCTGGGAGGGCTAAACCCACAAGTGATGCTCTCACTGTAGTTTACAGTTAGACTGTATTGCAAATTTCTAAATATTTAAATGGTATGATTATATGTGCAACAATATTGCATCAAAATGTAGATACCTAAATAGTAACCCTTTCGCCACTACGGATGTGCTCTCTGCAGTCTATTCTGAGTAGTGCTTTTGTTATGGCTGTACTACTTGCCAAATGCTGGTGCCTGTGCTGAGTGATGGCACTGTGGTCACTATGAAATACTTAACTGATTTTAAGAAAACAATTAGTGAAAAAGTATTTTTTCTGCACATCTTCAAGTTTGATAAGACTCAATACAGGACTGACTTTTTATTCATTGCATGCCATAGTTAGTGCAATGCATCAAATTAAGTAAAACATTGCTGGAAATTTTAGTGGGTTTGCAGAGGTAAAAATGCATACTGTGAACTTTGCTTCTGGTTGATTTTATTAGCTCATACATCACAATGTATGAAATGTAGCTAAGATATCAAAATGTTTTTTTTTTTAAATTGAGAGCAGAATAATATCTCATTTCATTCTCGAGTTACTTATTTTCAAATCTAACGGATGGTCCACCCCTTTCCATCCTTGCACATTGCAGATCATGTGGTCTTAACAATCATCATATTTCATAAACGGTTCAAAATGACAAAATGTTGTTTTTTTTTTTGTTTTTCAAATGATTGCATGCACAGAGGCATATAAGCTATATGATAAATACTCAATTTTTTTTTTATTAGCCCAGGTATGGAAGTAACTTGTCCTCAAGAGCGAGACATCGGCAGAATGGGATGCATAAACAAGTCAATAGCAGTTCAGGAAAACCCATGGACTGCATTTAAACACATCCTCAGGACCTAGTGAGAGGTGGATCATGATGAGTTAACTCGTCCACAGCAGTTAAAGGCTGAACTATGTCACATACCGTACTCCTCAGTAAGCTGTATCTGCTAAGAACTCCTTCATTCGCCACTGTTCTCTAACAATCAATACTTATTTACTTATGGAATTTTTCATAACTACTACTAAAACTTTTAGCTCTCTCTCTCTCTCTCTCACACACACACTCAATCTCTCTCTCTCTCTCTCTCTCTCTCTCTCTCTCTCTCTCACACACACACACACACACACACACACACACACACACACACACACACAGCAGGTATTTCTGAGAATGTAAGAAACCTGTTCTTAAGTTTCATTAAGGCTGAAGTTATATCTTCTCCTGAAACAGTCGAAATTTTCATGTCTAGGCTGTAACTGAAGTGTCAACAGAGCAGGAACCAATGAAGACAGTCTTACTTTGGTGTGCTCGTGGTAGGAGCGGCCTAGCCCTCTGGATGTCAAATGCTAATTGCTTTGAATTTGAATTTAATATTCAGCAACAGTTGACCCACCTGAAGTTGCTTCAAACATATACATGCACCGACTTCTATAGAGAACCAGTGGAGAGAGGAATATATTTGGTAACAGTGGATACTGCATGTCTCAATTAGACCACAGCACAGCCAGAGAGACAGGTTATCCTTATGGCCTTTAGAAATACTACAGCTTCATTTACTATAGAAGGCTCAATACTGTAACACTGCAATGCACATGGGCCAATCTATGCTGATAGTCTTACGACAAATGCTCTGATCTGAGCTGGTGGCACACATGCCATTCCATCAGCTTTCATTGTCCACAAACAAACAAAAATACCTCAATCTGTGGTGTGCACTTTAATGACATATTTTGTGTTCTTAATGGCATTATAGAGAATAATACTGTGTTTCATTGGACATGTCCCACTCCCTCCTGCAGTGCTTGCTGTGTACCTGCTTTCTGCTACTGGGGTACCTGCAGTTTGGCAGCTTCCATTATTGAGCACCACTGTGGACAAAATCATGGAATGTTCAATGAAAACAACATTTAATCTTGATTCCAATGTCTTGAGGGTAACCAAAATAGCAATGACTTTACCAGACATATTTCAGAGCCAACATGTTTAGAGACTCCTATTACAATAAAGGAAGTGGGGGTGTTCACATATAGGCATCTGCAGAAATTTATTGATGAGGGAGGATAAATTGAATTTTTTTCATAGAAGTTTTTTACTTTGGATGAGTGTCATGCTAGAAGAACTAAATATTATAGGTGACACAAAAAGCTTCAGCTCAGATTAATAATTGTTATCCCTGATGCCTGAGAATTCTGTAATGAATACTCCAGACACCATAGCAGGAGGGGGGAATTCTATCTTGTGCATTTGTATGGCTCCACTTGAGTTGAAATAATGTACAGTGCTGTTACCCCTCATTTCTCATTTGTGTACTGTCATGCATCTAATCATTAGTATAAAGTTCATTTTAATCACATATATCCTTCTGGCTTTTTCTAATTTTCACTAACATAAGGAGACAGCATCCACTAAGACATCAATCCCAAATTGCCTTAGGACAGTTTGAGGAATACACCACTAAAAAGACTGATTGCACTTCCTCCCAAGTCAACTTATTTTATTGAGCACATCTGGGATACCAAAAGCAAGATTGGCATTCCTTAATACCAGTTTCAACAAGTCTCTATGAATGCTTTTACTGAAACTGTCCTGATCACACAAAATTACGAGTTTTGACTTAGTTGTGGATGGCAACTGGATAATCATGTATCAGTATGGCTTCCCGATGCATTCAGTATCTTGTGGAGCCCATGCCACATCATGTTGCTGTTATAATTAGGGAAAAAAGCTACAAAGTTGGTGCATTTAATTAAACTGCTCAAGAGTGTATATATTACCTTCTCAGTGTCTGGGACTTCATCCATTTTCCAGCGACCTGTATCATCCTTGGTCCAATTGACCGTCACTGTACGGATTCCGCAGACATTGCCTTTACCATCGTCAAGGAACTCCTAAGGAAAATATGTATCCATTAAAAACTTGTATTTAATCATACGTGCAAAAAATATTTTGCTGCAAACGCTTTTACTGTGTTAGTATAATGATTGCATGAGAGAAAACTACAATAAATAAATAATGCAGCTTTTACATAAGCGAGCCATTAGCAGTGCAGCTACTGTAAGCCTGAAAGTTCTCCCGATTGCTAAAACTTGTGAATGCCAAATTGTTATCCTTCTGGATAACAAAGGACAAAGATTATCCAATAGGTTAAAAGAAATTGTCCTAGTTTTTAGGTGAACTATGCTACAGGTGTTTCTACTGAGGGGAAACCTCTAATGTTTATGAGTCTACAGTGAGCCAACCAGATTTTTACAGAACTTCCAGTTTGCTTCTGAAGTGGAAGAAACAAAAAAATAGCTTTAAAAGCAAGGGACAATAAAATAGGAGGATAAATCTGACATTTATTGCTTGTAATTGCTGGACTAAATTAGTAACACTGAATGAAAATAAAATTTAAGGAAATACTAAATGGAAAATCAGTTTGAGTTCTAGAAAAGTGAAGGCACAACACACGCAATGTAAAACTTCTGTTTAGTGTTAAAAAGGCAAAAAACCTAGATATCTTCACAGCAAAGCACAGCACAGCACAACACAACACAACACCTCACAACACAACACAACACAGCACAACAATTCTTCTGTCGTACTACACATCAAATGCTTCAATTCGCCTCCATTCCAGTTTTCCCCCTGCCCATCATTCACTACCATACATGCTGTATTCCAAATATACAAGTGCATTCTCAGAAATTAAGGACTGTGTTTCATAACAGTAGACTTTTTTTGGCCAGGAATGCACTCTTTGGCAGGACCAGTCAACTTTTTATGTCGTCTTTGCTTTGTCTGTCATTGGTTATTTTGTTTCCACAGTAGCAGAATTCTCTAACTTCATCTACTTTGTGACAACCAATTTTGGTGTTAAGTTTCTCTCTATTCTCATTTCTGCTACTCCTCATTATTTTTATTTATTTCCAGGTTACTCTCAGTCCATATTCTGTACTCACCAGACTGCTCATTCTATCCAACAGATCCTGTAATTCTTCTTTACGTTCACTGAGGGTAGCACTGTCATCAGCAAATCTTATCATTAATATCCTTTCACCCTCAGTTTTAATCCCAATCTTATACCTTTCTGTTATTTCTGTCATTGCTTCTTTGCCGTATAGACTGAATGGCGGGGGCAAAAGACTGCACCCTTGTCTTACATCCTTTTCAATCCAAGCACCTCGTTCTTCATCTTTCAATCTTACTGTTCCCTCTTGATTATTGTACATCATGTATATCACCTATATTTCCCTGTAATTTACTCCTAGTTTTTCTCAAAATTTTGGACATCGTGCACGATTTCACACTGTCAAAACATTTTTTATAGACAGACACATTCTACGAGGGTATCTTGATTTTTCTTCAGTCTTACTTCCATTATCAAACTGCCTCTAGTGCCTTTACCTTTCCTAAATCCAAAATGATTGTCATTTTACAGATCCCAAATTTTCTTCCGAATACTATTTTTGTACGCAGCTTTGATGCACAAGATGTTATGTTGATTGTGCAATAGTTCTCTCATTTATCTGCTCTTGCTATCTTTAGTATTGTGTAGATGATATCTTTCTGAAAGTCTGATGGTACATGCCAGTCTCTCAGAATCTACACACCAGTTGTATAATCATTTGGTTGTCATTTCCCTCCTCAATGATTTTATAAATTCTGACGATGTTATCTATCCCTTCTGCTTTATTTCATCTCAAGTCTTCCAGAACTCTCTTAAATTCTGATTAATACTTCCTTTCTGATACCAGTTTCTTCTTCTGTCAAATCATCTGACAAGTCATTCCCCTTAGAGAGCTCCAGTGTACTATTTCCACCTATCTATTCTCTCTTCTGCAGTTAACAGTGGAATTCCAATGCACTATTTAATGTTACCACCTTTGCTTTTGGAATCACTGAAGTTTATTTTGACTTTTTTATATGGTGAGTCAGTCATCCTAAAAATCATTTCTTTTTAGATTTCTTCACATTTTCCCCTGCAACCATTTCGCCTTTGCTACCCTGCACTTTCTATTTATTTCAGTCTTAAATGATTTATATTGCTGTGCTCCCCTCACTCCTACAACCACTCCCCTCATTATAACAACCAACAGTCCTCAAAACTTTCCCATTCGACTGTCTCATCCTATACTTCCAAAAGGCCTTTTAAATAATCAAAGTTAGAAATTCTTAGGCAAATGACGATCAAGTAGGGTCTATTGGAGTAAAACACAGTTTCTATAGGAGTAAATAGAGTGGAAAACCCAAAAAATGCGAGCTCATGTTAAAAAGGAAGGCAGAGTTGCAGATTATTGCCAATATTGTTCAACTAAAGATGCGAAGAATGAAGTGAAAGAAAACTTCCCAGACAGGGTTAGAAGTACTAAGTGAACAGATACCAGTGCTAAAGTTTGCAATAGCCTGTTTAGCAGAAAGCTCAGAAAGTTCTTCAAGAAACTATCATGCACCAAATCTGTATGGAAGTGAAACATTAACTGTTCGAGAAGAAGAGAAGAAACTAAAAGCATCTACATGTTAAGCTACAGACACATGAACATTGCAGTTAGTAGCTATGTAGTGGTAGAAGGTATTATCAAAGGCGGCACAAGGCTAATGACTGTGAAAAGTATTTTATTTTACATCTGAATACAACTCACCTTACTAAGAGTGCTGAAACGACGCGGGTCACGCCCAAATTTTACCTGCACTTCCTCATGCCCATAATCAACCTTGAATACACGTGGGAACTGTGGCCAAGGATTATCCTTGCTTCGCCTTGCTGGTGGTTCTGGTAGTATTTCAAAGGTGGTAATTGATTTGGCACCTTGTCTAAGAGATGTTGCTATACAGTCACAGCCTGTGTCACCACCCCCTAGAGGCAAAGCCATAACACAATGTAACATATGTGGTTTGTATTATACTTAACATTTGAGAAAAATGAAAGGAAAATAATACAGATACTGATAAGATACTTCATCGAAGAAGCTTGTGTTACGTAACAGACACAAATTATAATAAAATAATCAGTCTTGATAAAAGGAGACGTTTTATTTGTGGTAACCTGTTTCAGTCTTGAAACCCCATCCTCATACCATAAAAACCCCTGAAATTTAACAAATTTCTATGAGAGGAAATCTGAAATTACATTATATTTTAACTATATACAGATTATGAAAACAAAATATGAAATTTTTTGTCCATCAGTGATATGCATAGACACTGAGTGGAGCTGTAGTGTATGCCAGATGGAACTCGGCAGCTGAGTAGTTACACCCATTAATTGTATAGAAATACAATAGTGACATGCATAAAAATGTTGGAAACATACGTTATTAAAAGGATACAAATCAATATTAATTGCCAAATGCATTAAAATACCATTTGTAATAATTAGAAAGAAAAAGAAGAAAGAAAAGCAGGTTAAGATAAGAGAAACAGCCACCTATGGGCAATATGTAAAAGTAATCAGCCATAAAAGTCTTTTCACACAAAATTTTCGGAGTATGTAAAATTGATTCCATTCTTTTAGATTTCTAGAAGGCTTCTGACACCATTTCTCATAAGCAATTTCTAATTAAATTGCCCACCTACAGAGTATTTTATCAGTTTTGTGACTGGATTCGTGATTTCCTGTCAGGAAAGACTCAGTTCATGATATTTAATGGAAACTCATCGAGTAAAACAGAAGTAATATCTGGCGTTCCCCAAGGAAGCGTTGTAGGCCCTCTGCTGTTCCTGATGTAAACAAATGATTTAGGAGACAATATGAACAGTCCTCTCAGATTGTTTGCAGATGATGATGTTACTTACCATCTTGTAAAGCCATCAGAAGATCGAAACGAATAGCGAAATGATTTATAGAAGGTATCTATATGGAGCAAGAAGTGCCAAATGACTCTAAATCATTAAAAATGTGAAATCATCCACAAGAGCACTAAAAGGCATCGCTATATTTCAGTTACATGAAAAATTGCACAAATCTAAACGCTGTAAACTCAATTAAATGCTTATAGATTACAATTCCAAATACTTCAGCTGGAACAATCACACAGATAACGTGGAGAAAGCAAAACAAAGATTGTGATTTGCTGACAAAACACTTACAAAAAGTAACAGGTCTACTAAAGAGTCTGCCCTGTTCTAGAGTACTGCTGCATGGTGTGGGACCCACAGCAGATGGGACTGACGGAGGGCATAAAAAAAGGTACAAGGAAGGGCAGCTTGTTTTGTATTATTGCTAAATAAGGGAGATTGTGCCACAGATATGATATACTAAGTGGGGTGTCAGTCATTAATACAAAGACTTTTTTTGCTGTGGCAGAACCTTCTTATGAAATTTCAATCACCAATTTTCTCCTTAGTGTGTGAAAATATTTTGTTACACCTACAGAGGAATAAATGATCATCATAAAAAACAGAAATCACAGCTCACATGGAATGACTTAAATAAATGTTCATTTTTCCTGCACTGTCAGAGTGAAATGGTTGAACAGTAGATAAGTAGCTTAAAGCTGGTTCAATGAACCCACTGCCAGGCACTTAATTGTGAATTGCAGAGTTATTATGTAAATGTACATAATACAGGAAACAGAAACATCAGTGCAAAGATGTAATCAAAAATAATGCTGCCAGTTGCCCTGGACATGGGCAGGAATGACTTTATATACATCAATATAAGCATCTGTGACTAGGGAGATGTCTCTTCAGACATATATCATCACAAGATATTCCCAGTCAGCATCGAGACAAAGACACCAACGCTTGTCAATGTACCATAACAAAGTAAGTCTATTTCCTGTCCAACAGCACAAATTATGGATGGCTATGCATTGGTCACATGTTGCAAAAATATTTACACACATTAGGGCAATACATTGACATACAAGGAAAAGAAAAAAAAAAAATCAAACAACGGAAAATCCAGGATAGAATATGAACACTATAATAAAGGATAGATTACTACTCACCATATAGCGGAGATGCTGAGTCACACTTAGGCACAACAAAAGGACTGTCACAAACAAGTAAGCTTTTGGCCAAAAATGCCTTCATCAGAATTACACAGAGTGTAAAAACCTCACCTATAACTATGACATCCTTATCCTTTGCAAGAAGAGCAGCTGCTGCTTCTGTTGGCTGGTTACCCATTTGACGTTTCTGCCATGCTTCCAAAAATTCCATAGCGAAGTGAATGCCGTTCAGCTGACGCCCTGGAATGGGCAAGTCACGAGGCCATGTTGCACCCATGCAAAGCAATAATGCATCATATTCTTCCAAGAGATCCTGCAGAGGAAACGAAGAATTTAAACAACAACTTTATGTTGCTCTTCATTTGATGTACCTGTATGTGCCAACTATTAATAAACACATTATTTAAGAGTACTAATCAAAAAA
This sequence comes from Schistocerca piceifrons, assembly GCF_021461385.2. NCBI lineage: Eukaryota > Metazoa > Arthropoda > Insecta > Orthoptera > Acrididae > Schistocerca > Schistocerca piceifrons. The sequence goes on along the minus strand of NC_060145.1, from coordinate 287,645,220 downwards.
TAGCTGACATATATAAGTATGTTTCTGCAAACATAGGCTGTGATGAATCAGTTCCTTTGAAGGGATCAGGAGGAGCAGAGGACAAAAGGGGCTGAGGAAGTAGGGGCTCAGTAACATCAATATAGAAATATTGATGGGTTCCAAAAGCACCAAAGATCTAAATTTTAAGTGTGTCAGTGAGCCACATTTCCCCAGTTATATATTCCTCATTGAGTGCCACATAGAACTTGCGAAGGCTGCATTATGAAGAGTAAATTGGTAGCCCCAACCTTGCTAAGTCCTGAAGTGTGTAAGTTTATCACAGGTAATCCTGTACAAAACTTCAGTCCTCTTTCTTTGTTTTTCTTTCACTGTTTTTCTTTCTTTTCTCCACCTCCACCTCCTCCTCCTCCTCCTCCTCCTCCAAGTCCCATTATCTTGTTGTTGTACATTTGAATAGTTACAACAGTTGGTGTTCAAAGGGCCTTCTCATTAGGTGTTGAAACCATTTATGTTGGTACTCTTTCACAACTTTCCTTAAATTGCTTTAAACAAGTGATCTCCAAAACTTTTGAATGTGAATGCTTAATTTGGCTAATTAAACTTGCACCTAATACATCACTTCTGCTGTTTCTGTTCTTTTCTTTCTTTCTTCAACTAGCATACAGTATTGCATGTGGATTGTGTCAAGTGGAGCAGATGAAGGGAAATAAGATGCGTGCAGCAGGAGGTAGGGGTGGGAAAATGCAGGAGGCAGGTGGCAGGTGTCAGATGGGAATGTTGAAGGACAGGCAGTAGGTGCACGAGATACGAATGAGAAACGTAAGCACCGTAATCAGTGAATTCATGCACTGCACTAAAGTGGTAACATGGGGGACTGAATTGGGAGGGCATGGCAGGACACAAAGTTTGTCATGTGGAAAGAGGATGTGGGTGTACGAGGTTATTGGAGATTGAAGCCAACAGGATTACGCGAATAAAGCATTTGTGGTCATACAGAGATAGATAGGGGTGTGTGTGTGTGTGTGTGTGTGTGTGTGTGTGTGTGTGTGTGTGTGTGTGTGTGTGTGAAGGGGGTGGGGTGGGAGGCGAGAGGACACACTCTAACCTGAAAGGGGATTCATCCAAAAACCAGTGCAGTTTTCATTCAGATTTGTTTTTTGTATATGTTGATGACTCACTGCCTTTACTATCTGATGTCATTTCTTTTGTTGTATTTCTGTATCTTTTTCCCTTAAATCTGTGTTTCTGAAATAAACTGGCATTTCCCATCCACATACTTCAGTTTTAATCCTGCTAGTCTACTGTTGCCATTGGTCTCATTTTATTCAGTGAAAATTTCATACTATCACTATTGTATATTTTGTTTCATTTCGTTTTATCTACTTACAAGAGATCTTTTTCATTAGCAAATACTATAGTTTATTGTTGCCCACATTTATAGATTTGTGGCTGTCCTGTTTCTGTTCTTGTGATTTTAGCCACATTAAATAAGTTGCTTGCCAATTTTTAGATATAATAGTTAATGACTATCACTTTTAATTGTGACTTAAAAGTATTAATTAAATTTCTAGAAATTCCAAATTTCACCAGTATTTTCCCTAATTTTGGTCTGTTAACCCTCTCATAAGTATTCTAATACTTTCAGGCCATAATTAAATATTGCATTAATACAAGATGATACCTTTCTAGAACCACAAATGTTCTTTCTGTCAACTACTTTGTACTATTGGTTGTATTTTTTATTTAATTATGTATGCATATACTTTGTATGCATTATTTAACATTGACATGCCTGTACGTGTGGCAACTTTTTCAGTCACCTTATTAATGTTTTTAGGACACACTATTAATGAAGCCTATTTCTATAGCCACAGATGTTATTTAACAGTCATACAAATCTCTATTTTTATGTTTATCCAGGGTATTCTGCACATCTACTATATTTACATTATGAAATTCATTGATTTCACTATCACTTCTACCAAATACTGCTGTTTCACTATTGATACTTATATATTTGTAACAACTGATCCATTTATTTTGAGTTTATAATTCTCATAAATTTCCAGTCCCAGTTTTTGCACTTCCATCATTTAATATTCCTATCTCTTAAATCAGTTGCCAACTTGCTTAGTCTGCTTTCCTTGAATCTCCTAACTACTGATATCTCCCTTTCAATGTCACCAATTTTCTTATTGTTTATCAATATTAAGATTATTTTCTTTTCAACTTGCACTGTTATTAAATTCTTCATTTAAAATTTTTAGTCTTATTTATTTCAGTATGTTTTTAGACCAGGTGCTTCATTAGCCGTTTTAAGAAGTATTGTCCTGCTCTATATTACCTGTTAATCACCTAATAATACTGTCTAATCTTCTTCTGAAACCATCTCAAACTTGTCTGTTTTTAGACTTAACTAAATTTTGCTAGTTTCATTCATTTTATTACATACATTTTCTTTCTTTTAAAATTTATCTCCTGAGTAATTTAATTTTAGCTGTGAGAAAATAGTGGTTTGTCTCTGCACACGCCTCACCCAAAAACACCTTGTATCAATATACCAGTTCACGTTTAATGCTGCAGTACCTCCCCCAAAAAAATCTAGTATCAATATACCAGCCCACTTTTTAATGCTGCAATCTATTACTGACTAAACTTCACTACTACCAAGTATAGGTTTTTACAGATGTGTATGAAAATATAATTAATTATTCTGGCATTAATGAACGCACACCGGCTCAACAGTTTTCCACTGAATTTAATTAACGTTCACCAAGTGATCAAATTAATTTAGGCATTACTACTTTCCCAGTTCTAGCACTGAGGTCTAGTTAGATTTAAATAGTACATTTATAAATTATGTTCAGTGATTCTTGAAGCAATTTATGAGACTTTTCTGCCTCTTATTTCTCATACGACTGGTGCAAGAACTTTTACTATATTTCCATGGAATCTACCTGACTGATCTTTATAACAATAATTCATTCTCTAATCCAACAAGCACTTGTTTTAAACCTTCTGTGCAATATTATCCGTGCACCAGTTCCAGCCTTCTTGCCTTTAGGTACACAATATATATGTTACATGCTTCTTCCCTTCAACTTTTCATCTTTCTTCATAGTTTCTGTGTTAACTAATTCGTCAAGTTTTTTTTTTTTTTTTTTTTTTGTTTTTTTTTTTTAATTTATTTCAGATTTTTGCCTATTTTTTAAAATTAAAATTCCTTGAACATTCCCCACTGTAACAGTACCTTGTTCTAAAAAGACTTGCTCCTGGTCTATTGCGATTGACACCATCAAAGTTTTTACCATTCATAGTAGCAAGATGAAGAGTATCCTGTGAACTCAATGCTTTGAAGGATAAAGGAGCACGCAGTTTAGTCACACCAAACAATGAAGGAAATGAATCAAAAGCCACTGCCTTTTGGGTAAAGTGGGGAATTTTAAAGACTACAGGGAACATGCCCTCAGCAGAAAAATTATGTATGCAGGTCTCGAATCATTGGATTAGCAGGTTAATTACGGGATTATTCAGTTATAACCTGTTTCCTATACTGGGAACATTGACAAATTCACTAAATAAATGAAGAAACAGCCACAAGGTTAAAAAAAAAAAGCACACTTGCAATAAATACAGCATTATAATTCATTTTTTCCATTACCATAAACTGAAAACATCTTAAACAGAGACATCCCATCATTTTCTTGTGCAAGAAGCTCATCACATACAAATAAAGTGCAGCAACCACGTGTAAATTAAATTTATGCTACTCTTGCTATAGTGCGACGGTGAAGTAATTACCTTAGCTGAAATGTCTTTGCCAACATTTATGTTGGTCTTGAATTCAACACCCTCTTGTGCCAAGAGATTGACACGGCGCTGTACAACTTCCTTTGACAATTTCATGGTTGGGATGCCATACTGGAGAAGACCACCAATGCGATCATTTCTTTCAAATACAGTCACCAGATGACCAGCCTAAGAAGAAAAAGAAATATACTTCAGTTTACTTCCTTGCTTTCATTTAACTTTTACTGTCTGATATTTATTTACACAATTTATCCAAGGACAGGCTTACAAGCTGCACTTGTAAAAAAACAAAGCTATATTTTGTGCTTGTTAGTAAGGGCAATACATAGACATTGATCATTTCTCTTAGTTTCAGCATCTCTCATTTCATCCACCAATCACTCACTCAATAACTTCTGGTATTTTTTATGCATATAATTCCTAGAGCGCAGCATCCTGTAGGGTCACAAAACTGTTGCCACTATTGTTCATACCCTTGTCAGAGGCACAATCACAGACAATGTCTAATTTTGCAATTTTTTGTTCTAATGGACTATTATTAAATAATTTCTTGTTTTTTCTTTCACAAGCAGTTAGTTCTGCTTCCTCCACCACCACCACCACCACCACCACCACCACCACCACCGGTCCGACGGCGGTTCGTTCGCTGCATTGTATAGACTGGCCCCTGTTTCGCTTGTTGCAAGAGCCAAAGATGTTCAGAGGACAAACTGCCCAATGATGCATACACACTGTTTTCTGCCTTTTTAACAATAATTACTGTTAGTTGTTTTTCTTGACTGACTGGAGGAAGTTTTAAAGTAAAGAAATAATACATGTTAATGAGCTCCATTGAGCAAAATTTAACATTATAGTAAAATATATTTTACACTGGCAGAAATAACATGATTAGTTTTTACATAGTAATGACGAAAAAGAAATTAAATATTTTTCCAAGTTAGCTGTCTTTTCTAAGAATGGATTTTGTTCCCCATCACTCGCTTTTCATGCAACTCAGCTTCACTCAGTCACTTACTCACATGTAGGCAAGCAGTTGTGGATATGACCCAACATATGTGTGTGTGTGTGTGTGTGTGTGTGTGTGTGTGTGTGTGTGCCTTTCAAATGGCTAAGTGAACACGTCAGGCACCTACATCACAATGTAGACTGAAGAATAATGGTGGGCAAAAAGTACATTGTGTGCGTGTACAGCGCAACTTTGCAGCATCCAAGCGAGATCTGCATGGCTATATTCATTGCGCAGGAAACTGTCATTAGACAAGATAATATTGACCACTTTCATCAATTTTGATCACGTGTGTCTCCAGTGCCCTTATATCACATAATGATGTAATCTTCATTTATGCTACATTAAAAGACAAGAATGTGGCTAAGTTAATCTTCTGAGTTCTCTCAGTATATATTTCAGAATATTGTCTCTCTATATGGTAAAGATAACAAAGACTTTTTCATGTTGTTGATCATTTCTGTTCACTGGGTGTATATGTGGATAAAGGGTGGGGGAGAATTTCACGGATTTTTCCCAGATTTCCGGTTAAAAATACACTTTCTCCCAGGTGAAAACATGCGTTTTCCATGTTAAGTGACAGTATATTATCCCTTATCAATCCTTTGAACGGTTCCATTTTGGAAATATCTTTGATGTGCAGCAACACATACACTGCGTATTTTCATATTACAAAAGTTGTTGTTGTTGTGGTCTTCAGTCATGAGACTGTTTTGATGCAGCTCTCCATGCTATTCTATCCTGTGCAAGCCTCTTCATCTCCCAGTACCTACTGCAACCTACATCCTTCTGAATCTGCTTAGTGTATTCATCTCTTGGTCTCCCCCTACGATTTTTACCCTCCACGCTGCCCTCCAATACTAAATTGGTGATCCCTTGATGCCTCAGAACATGTCCTACCAACCGATCCCTTCTTCTGGTCAAGTTGTGCCACAAACTTCTCTTCTCCCCAATCCTATTCAATACTTCCTCATTAGTTATGTGGTCTACCCATCTAATCTTCAGCATTCTTCTGTAGCACCACATTTCGAAAGCTTCTATTCTTCTGTAGCACCACATTTCGAAAGCTTCTATTCTCTTCTTGCCCAAACTATTTATTGTCCATGTTTCACTTCCATACATGGCTACACTCCATACAAATACTTTCAGAAATGACTTCCTGACACTTAAATCTATACTCGATGTTAACAAATTTCTCTTCTTCAGAAACGATTTCCTTGCCATTGCCAGTCTACATTTTATATCCTCTCTACTTCGACCATCATCAGTTATTTTGCTCCCCAAATAGCAAAACTCCTTTACTACTTTAAGCGTCTCATTTCCTAATCTAATTCCCTCAGCATCACCCGACTTAATTCGACTACATTCCATTATCCTCATTTTGCTTTTGTTGATGTTCATCTTATATCCTTCTTTCAAGACACTGTCCATTCCGTTCAACTGCTCTTCCAAGTCCTTTGCTGTCTCTGACAGAATTACAATGTCATTGGCGAACCTCAAAGTTTTTATTTCTTCTCCATGGATTTTAATACCTACTCCGAATTTTTCTTTTGTTTCCTTTACTGCTTGCTCAATATACAGATTGAATAACATCGGGGAGAGACTACAACCCTGTCTTACTCCCTTCCCAACCACAGCTTCCCTTTCATGTCCCTCAACTCTTATAACTGCCATCTGGTTTCTGTACAAATTGTAAATAGCCTGCCGCTCCCTGTATTTTGCCCCTGCCACCTTTAGAGTTTGAAAGAGATTATTCCAGTCAACATTGTCAAAAGCTTTCTCCAAGTCTACAAATGCTAGAAATGTAGGTTTGCCTCTCCTTAATCTTTCTTCTAAAATAAGCCGTAAGGTCAGTATTGCCTCACGTGTTTCAGTGTTTCTACGGAATCCATACTGATCTTCCCCGAGGCCGGCTTCTACTAGTTTTTCCATTCGTCTGTAAAGAATTCGTGTTAGTATTTTGCAGCTGTGGCTTATTAAACTGATTTTTCGGTAATTTTAACATTTGTCAACACCTGCTTTCTTTGGGATTGGAATTATTATATTCTTCTTGAAGTCTGAGGGTATTTCGCCTGTCTCATACATCTTGCTCACCAGATGGTAGAGTTTTGTCAGGACTGGCTCTCCCAAGGCCGTCAGTAGTTCCAATGGAATGTTGTCTACTCCCGGGGCCTTGTTTTGACTCATGTCTTTCAGAGCTCTGTCAAACTCTTCACGCAGTATCGTATCTCCCATTTCACCTTCATCTACATCCTCTTCCATTTCCATAACATTGTCCTCAAGTACATCGCCCTTGTATAGACCCTCTATATACTCCTTCCACCTTTCTGCTTTCCATTCTTTGCTTAGAACTGGGTTTCCATCTGAGCTCTTAATATTCATACAAGTCGTTCTCTTATCTCCAAAGGTCTCTTTAATTTTCCTGTAGGCGGTATCTATCTTACCCCTAGTGAGATAAGCCTCTACATCCTTACATTTGTCCGCTAGCCATCCTTGCTTAGCCATTTTGCACTTCCTGTCGATCTCATTTTTGAGACGTTTGTATTCCTTTTTGCCTGCTTCATTTACTGCATTTTTATATTTTCTCCTTTCATCAATTAAATTCAATATTTCTTCTGTTACCCAAGGATTTCTACTATTCCTCATCTTTTTACCTACTTGATCCTCTGCTGCCTTCACTACTTCATCCCTCAAAGCTACCCATTCTTCTTCTACTGTATTTATTTCCCCCATTCCTGTCAATTGTTCCCTTATGCTCTCCCTGAAACTCTGTACAACCTCTGGTTCTTTCAGTTTATCCAGGTCCCATCTCCTTAAATTCCCACCTTTTTGCAGTTTCTTCAGTTTTAATCTACAGGTCATAACCAATAGATTGTGGTCAGAGTCCACATCTGCCCCTGGAAATGTCTTACAATTTAAAACCTGGTTCCTAAATCTCTGTCTTACCATTATATAATCTATCTGATACCTTTTAGTATCTCCAGGGTTCTTCCATGTATACAACCTTCTTTCATGGTTCTTAAACCAAGTATTAGCTATGATTATGTTGTGCTCTGCGCAAAATTCTACCAGGCGGTAAGTATACACTGGAATTCCACCAAACACCGCATGTTACTTTCCGAATCATTGAAATCAAGATAGCGATGCGCATCTGTAAGCCAGTCATAGCCTATGTCACGTGATCTCACCAGCCGATGGCAGCGGGTATTCAGAGCATAGAACACGTGATGTAGTCAGCCAACAGCAACATCACTGTTAAGTAGCACGAACACACAAACAGGGAAAGTTAGTAGTTTAAATTAATATGCATAGTGCGCTACAATAAAGGGAAAGCTTTCACATATAATATTTGTCTCCAAGATTAATAAGCTGCAAGACAAGCTAAGCTTTAGCTTATAATGTTTATCTTTTTTGCGCGTGTTACATTTAAGATATATCACACAAATGTGCCAGTAAAATGTTTAATAATGACATAAATGTCTGATCTTCAGGGTTCGAAATTATTCTAAATGGCTCGTCATCAAAGAGTTGATTTTTAAATGAGAGTCAAACGCTCTGTTATTTAATAAATTCATGGTACGTCCTCGCACACAGTTCAACTTACGTAAAAGGATATTTACCTTGAAAGTAACGCTTTTCAAACCACCATTCACAATATTTTCCCACGACCTGTTAGAAATGGGTCCGTTTCAGCAGTTGCCAGTGAGTGCAGGTAACAGACGACACCGCGTTTGCGCAGCTATCATGACGTAGGAAGCCCATATGTATGTGTATGTGTAAAATAATAAAAGATCATACATTATGTCATAAAAGAAACAAGACATCAGAAGATACTCCAAGAGCATTGGAATTTTGTGAACCATACTAAAATGTGCACATTTAAAGTGCATACTTAAGTGCACATTCATATGTTCAGATTCCCAATGAAGTAGACCTTGACCTGATATTAAGCTTTTCAGTGTCGTTTTCGGGATGTAAATTGTCTTGGAGCACCAGTACTGTATTGTATCATGTTTGGTTCTTTATTATGGCAAAATACCATATGTGCTAGAAGATGAAAATGTGCACTTGAAATGCAGCAAACAGTTGAGACTAGCCAGTACTGTGTAATTAAACATTTCGTTTCAAATACATTGAGTGCCTCCGCGGAAAAAGTTTATAAAAGTCAAATTTCTTTGGCAAACAGACAAAAATAACTCTATTGTTCTGCAAGGCGATTAATGCTTGACTGTCAGAAAAGTGGAAATAAAATAAAATCTGAAACTAGTGACATATTTTAGCCTTCCGTAATTATGTGAATGCATTTTAATTCACTTGATAGCTCCCGGCCACAGACATCCGTTTTGTTTTCATTTGACATGAGAGTAAATGAGGGGAAACAGCAAAATCACTAAATGTAAATATGGGTCACGTGGAGACTACCCGCTATAACTCTTAACTGCTCTGCGCATCAGCCCCGGATCTACGATATTTGTGAACTGAGTCAATACTAAAAAAATCGAATTTTCAAAAATATGCTCATCTTGTTGCACATATCTTTCTGAAAGATCTGAAACATGTGTTCGAGGAAATGTTAAGACATATAATTTGGTCTTAAGTGTGCCAAAGTGCAGTGCCACGCCTCATCATAAAGCATTCTTCTATCGCATGTCACTATATTTCGCTCTGTGGAATTAAAACGTGTATAATTTTTTTAATGGATGCCATCAAATTATATTCAGGATAGTGGAAATTGAAATGTCCTGTGGTGCCTCTCCTGCTCACAGTTGGCCGGTTTGAGAGCCTGCCAAGTTAAAAAAAAAAAAAAAAAAAATATCTCGCAGTTAATAGTGGATAGGATTATTTGTAATCGGGAGAACAAGAACTCTCCACAAAATTTGCACTCTTTATTGCCTATTAGCTAATAACTAGCTGTTTTGTGTGATATAAAATTAAATATAGGATACATAAAACCAATAAAGAGAAGAGATAAGCAAGAAATTACACATTTCTTCAATCCTTAGCTCCTAGCAATTTTTTTTTCTGCCTAATCTTGCTACAGATTTACATGGCATGCTTTCCTTTCTGTGAAAGGATCTATTACCTCACCAAAGTTTGTCAAACGTTTTGCTACACGAAAAATCGAAATGTTGTTTTATCTAATACTGAACAAGCTGTTAACACAAATAATACCCAAGACTGATGTGGTTTCTCGATCTGATTATATCTATTTTGTCACTGTCTGCTAGATAAAACAAAATAGGCTTTTGTAACATTGCATCAATTTTGAAACACACATCACATAAACGAGACTGTTTATAACAAGACAGAATATAATTCACGAAGTACCAATATGAAATACCTATTAGGCCTACTAAAAGCATAAAGCTTTATGTTAGGAAATAGTTTCACATTTCATTCATACGCATCAGTTTCTCAAGCACGAGATCGAAAAGTAGTATTACAAATTTTTTATATAAATTTGGAATCATCTTATTCTTCCATAATTTGTGTGATGTCCCCGTTTCTTCTCCTTCCTCATTCTAACAATCAATCTTGTCATCACCAATACTGTAGCTATTCTCGCCAAGGTCAAAATTTGTTCGCCGATTAACTTCACTAGCCCTGCCAGGATCACAGGTTTAGTTATCCCACAATTATTTTCCAGTTAGGCACTATTACGTGTTCGTACAACACGTTTTCCACTTTACTTCCAAAATAGAACTTAAGCGGCCGCTAGCCGGGGACTGTACAACTAGTCCTTACTAGTATAGCGATCTGGCCAAAAATTTTCTGTCAAAATTTCATTTTCTTGGATACACCGTGAAGATAATACATAATCTTTCTCACCTGTTATTCCTGTCAGTCATTTATTTCCATTCTGGTAGTCTGAATCTATAGATTTCACTAGTAATTATAACAATGCTGATCATTCGCAAACCCAATAAACCACATAATCAGACAGCGATTGGCATTCATCCGTTTGGCTTTACTCCGCTCAGCTCGTATAGCCCCGTCCCCTTTTGTCTGCGGAAAGTTTATTCCTAGATGCGATGAGGATTCTCCAGATACAGACATCACGCATTCAAAAATGAACTTATGATTCATTCAGAAATCAACTTAAAATGTGTTCAAAAACCAACAGAGAAGTGTTTCCAACTCATATGAATAATCGGTAGATAAATATGCGCTGGCTGCTAGGTGTTTTGTGAAACAAGTTCTTTTCCTCAAGAATATGAATTTGGCACCCTCTTTTCCTGGTAGCATCTAGCTGCTTGCTGCGACTGCTTGCACAGCCAAGAGCCACATTCCTGCAGCCAGAAGCAAGAGAATCTACAACTCAAACGTGACTCAGCTGTGCATGCGCACGAGCCCGCTCTTAACTCTAAAACAAGAGCTCGCTCTTAACTCTAAAACAAATTTAATGTAAACAGTTGTGACTTCATGCTCATCGGAGGCAATTTGTTGCTATGAAGCATTGCATAGTCTTCCTAAAGCCTTTGACACATTCTGCTGTTGGCAGACACTTGCATGAGCACTGTGTGCTGTCTTTGTATATGGCGCATTTTCTTTGCAATTTACGTTATTTTTGTTTTTTTCTCTTATTATGTTTTATTGTTGAAGTACTATTCTGCAATAGCGGTATACACTAATATCCATTGTTAGAGTATCAGTTCTTACCAGTCAAAATTACAAAAATTTAACTGAAAACTAAAACAATGAAAAATTCCCGGAATTCTAAAAAATTCCCGGGGTTTTCCCGGTTTCCTCCTGGATGAAAAAATTCCCAGGTTTTTCCCGAATCTCTCTGTTGTCCCGGGGCGTATACACCCTGGTTTATATTGAAAAGAAAAGTTAAGAGAATTTTACTTAAAGCTAAGTAATCAACATCTATCTTGGAAGACACACTGTGAATTTAGTGGAAGGTGAGAAATAAGAAGATAATTCCCAGTGTTGAGAGTATGACTGGATTCTAGTCCACTGATAACCTTGCAAGCAAAGAAAAGGCAACTTCACAACAGTGCTGAAATGGGAACTGTTTCATGTAAATTTACTTTCAGAACTGAAGTATGAATTTAAGTTGGATATTATATGACATTTGAAATTGTTACTCTTATTGTGACAGTCTTACAGTTTCAGTAAAATTAATATTGAAAAGAAGCTTTCTTGGTGTGGTTCATGTGTCGCCAGGCATGCTGACATGTTTCACACAGCCGCCATCATGGCATGAGGGCACTATCACAAACACTTACACCACTGCCAATGACATGCAAGCATAACCTCTCTGGAGCTCCAGCGGTGGGTCTACTCGAGTTCAAACTTTGACACACAGAGCACATTTTATGTGTCTGGCATTTCATAACATTTACAGACTTTAATAATGCTCAGGGCTCACCATCTATGGAATAGTCATCATATCATTTTACTGAATGCTGACAAACACAAAACTTTGCATCTGTATGTATTTCAACATTCAAATCTACTGTTAGCAACTGACGCTGCAACTACAGCAAACAAAGTTACGTATTACTTTTAGTATTTGATATTAGATGTAGAATAAATTAATATCTGTATTCTCTGCCCATTAACCACATGTGTTCCTCAATCATGTGTCCACTAAAGAACCACAAAGCATGCAAAGAAAGTTACAATACTTAGAAGATGAAAGTCAATTCAGGACCCATTAACAAGCAGCTACAAAGAGGGAGGTGGGGGGGGGGGGGGGGGGGGGCAAGCAAGCAACCACAGCCCTTTGTATTCAGAGTGAGTGATGTGACTGTGTCAGTGGCCCTGTCTAAGTAATATTAAATCTTTAATGTAGGCTTGAAGGTTTTTGTTGCAATATTAACTATCTAACCTATCACTAGGAAGCACAGCATTTGTAATGCAGATGCCTACTGGCTTTAATTTTGGCACACCTAAATATATATTCGACACATGAAATGTGTCTACATCAGATTTTATGTAAAAAGTGTCATGCAGCTGTACGTTCCGCAATGGTGATTATTCATTGAAAAATAAAGTGATCCAGGATCAAAAATGCTACTTTCGGTTTTTTTTTTTGTGGGGTTTAAGGGCGCTCAACTGCTGAGGTCACTAGCGCCCAGTCACTGTTGTTAGAGCACTTGGAATCTAGTAAAACTCAAGGGGATGGGGGGGACACCAGAAGGATCTGACAAAGATGCAGATAAAATAAGTAAAAAGGTTAGATGTCTTTGGACAAGCCAGTTAAAGTTATAAAACGCAGAATACGAGCAGCTGCTCGAGCGTCATCAGCTAAAACATCTGGTAAAGTAGATGGCAGGGACAGGACAACACGAAATTGACTAAAACGGGGACACGACAATAAAACATGGCACACTGTTAATGCCTGACCACATGGGCACTGCGGGGCTGGGTCACCGGAGAGCAGGTAGCGGTGGCTAAACCGGCAATGCCCAATCCGCAACCTGGTCAGAAGGACCTCCCGACCATCTCGGCGAGAGGAGAAGGTTGTCCAAGCAGTTGGGAGCGGTTTTACTGCCCGGAGCTTGTTTCCTTGGAGGGATGACCAAGCATCCCACCACAACGACACAAGCCTCTTAACATACATCGCCACGAACGTCAGATGACGGGACACAATGGGAGGCTGGCCGAGGCAGGAGGACTGCAGCCTTGGCTGCAGCATCCGCAGCCTCATTCCCAGGCACTCCTACATGTCCGGGAACCCACAGAAAGCTGACAGAACCACCATTATCAGCGAAAGAATGGAGGGACTGCTGTATCCGTTGAATCAAGGGATGGACCGGATAGGGAGCTCCAAGGCTCTGAAGAGCACTGAGTGAGTCAGAGCAAAGTACATACAATGAATGGCGGTGGCAGCGGGCATACTGAACGGCCTGATGGAGAGCAAAAAGCTCGGCCGTAAAGCTGGAACATTGGTCGAGGAGCCGGTATTTAAAGGTGGCAGCCCTGACGACAAAGGCACAGCCGACACCATCGTCAGTTTTGGAGCCATCGGTGTAAATAAAGGTGTGACCGGCAAGTCGAGCACGAAGTTCGACAAACCGTGAGCAATACACTGCAGCCGGAGTACCCTCCTTTGGGAGTGAGCCGAGGTCGAGATAAATATGAACCGGAGCCTGGAGCCAAGGTGGTGTCGGGCTCTCACCCTCTCTGAAGGTGGTAGGGAGGGCAAAATCCAATTGTCGAAGCAGGCGACGGAAGCGGACTCCGGGGGGCAGCAGGGCAGACACATACAACCCATACTGACGGTCGAGAGAATCGGCGAAGAAGGACTGGTAAGAGGGGTGGTCGGGCATAGACAACAGCCGGCAGGCATACCAACACAGCAGTACATCGCGCCGGTAGGTCAATGGTAATTCGGCAGCTTCAGCATAAAGACTCTCCACAGGACTAGTGTAGAAGGCTCCGGTCGCAAGACGTATCCCCCGATGGTGGATGGAGTTGAACCGGCGTAAGAGGGATGGCCGAGCGGATGAGTAGACGAAGCTCCCATAATCCAGCTTGGATCGGACAATGGACCGATACAAGCAAAGCAGGACAGTGCGATCCGCTCCCCAAGATGAACCGCTAAGAACTCTGAGGACATTAAGGGAACGTGTACAACGGGCCGCCAAATAAGAGACATGTGGAGACCAACACAGTTTTCTGTCCAACGTGAGCCCTAGAAACTTAGTTGTTTCCACGAATGGGAGAACAACGGGACCGAGATGTAAGGATGGCGGAAGGAACACTTTATATCGCCAAAAGTTGATACAAACCGTCTTCTCTTCAGAGAACCGGACCGAGCGAGGTGGCGCAGTGGTTAGCACACTGGACTCGCATTCGGGAGGACGACGGTTCAATCCCGTCTCCGGCCATCCTGATTTAGGTTTTCCGTGATTTCCCTAAATCGCTTCAGGCAAATGCCGGGATGGTTCCTTTGAAAGGGCACGGCCGATTTCCTTCCCCATCCTTCACTCACCCGAGCTTGCGCTCCGTCTCTAATGACCTCGTTGTCGACGGGACGTTAAACACTAATATCCTCCTCCTCAGAGAACCGGAAGCCATTTGCCACACTCCATGAGTAGAGGCTGTCGAGACAACGCTGAAGGCAGCGCTCCAGGAGGCATGTTCTCTGGGCACTGCAGTAGATCGCGAAGTCATCGACAAAGAGAGAGCCTGAGACATTAGGTGGAATACAATCCATAATTGGATTGATCGCGATGGTAAAAAGGGCTACGCTCAAGACGGAGCCCTGAGGCACTCCGTTCTCCTGGAGAAAGACGTCGGACAATACAGAACCCACACGTACCCTAAACTTTCGATCCGTTAAAAAGGAATCAATAAAAAGGGGCAGGCAACCGCATAGGCCCCACCTGTGCATAGTGCGGAGGCTACCTCCTCTCCAACAGGTATCATAAGCCTTCTCCAAGTCGAAGAACACTGCTACCGTTTGGCGCCTTCGCAAAAAGTTGTTCATGATGAATGTCGACAAGGTCACAAGGTGGTCAACAGCGGAGCGGCGGCGACGAAAGCCGTATTGGACATTAGTAAGTAGTCGTCGAGATTCAAGAATCCAGACTAACCGAGCATTAACCATGTGCTCCATCACCTTACAGACACAGCTTGTAAGAGAAGTGGGGCGGTAACTAGAAGGAAGGTGTCTATCCTTCCCGGGTTTGGGTATAGCAACAACGACGGCGTCACGCCAACGCATGGGGACCTGACCTTCGGTCCAGACGCGATTGTAGGTACGAAGAAGGAAGCTTTTGCCCATCGGAGAAAGGTGTGCCAGCATCTGAACGTGAATGGCATCTGGCCCCGGAGCAGAGGATCGGGACAGTGCAAGCGCACGTTCGAGTTCCAGCATAGTAAAGGGTGCATTATAAGTTTCCAGATTCAGCGAGTGGAAGGAACATCGCCGAGCCTCTTCTGCCTCTTTCCTGTGAAGGAAGGCAGGGTGGTAATGGGCGGAGCTTGAAACCTCCGCGAAAAAGCGGCCAAAGGCGTTGGAGACAGCCACAGGATCAACAAGGACCTCATTACCTGAGGTCAGGCCAGGTACCGAGGAGTGGGCCTTAATGCCCGACAGCCGGCGCAGGCCACCCCAAACGACGGAAGAGGGAGTAAAACTGTTAAAGGAGCTGGTGAAAGAGGCCCAACAAGCTTTTTTGCTGTCTTTGATGACTCTACGGCATTGCGCTCGGAGTCGTTTGTATGCAATACAATTCGCCAACGTAAGATGGCGGCGAAAGGTGCGAAAAGCATGTCGTCGAGCACGGATAGCGTCCCTACAAGCCTCGTTCCACCAGGGGACGGAAACGCGACGTGAAGAAGAGGTAGTACGAGGAATGGAACGTTCGGCAGCATTGATGATAACAGCCGTGAGGTATTCGACCTGACTGTCACAACTGAGAAAATCGTGGTCCGGAAAGGTCGCCAGGGAGGAGTAAAGTCCCCAGTCAGCTTTCAGTATGTTCCAGCGCGAAGGACGTGGGGATGGGGTGTGGTGCAGGAGACGAACGACACAGGGGAAATGGTCGCTCGAATAGGTGTCAGAAAGGACATACCACTCGAACCGACGGGCAAGAGTGGTAGAACAGATCGAGAGGTCCAAGTGGGAGTAGGTATGAGTAGAGTCAGAGAGGAAAGCCGGGGCGCCGGTATTGAGGCAGACAAGATTGAGATGGTTGAAGACATCTGCCAAGAGTGAGCCTCTTTGACAGGATGCAGGAGAGCCCCAAAGGGGATGATGGGCATTGAAGTCGCCAAACAATAAAAACGGTGGGGGAAGCTGAACGATCAGGTGCATCATGTCAACCCGACTAACAGCAGATGACGGTGGAGTGTAGATGGTACAAACTGAAAAAGTAAAAGCAGAAAGAGTAATACGGACAGCTATTGCTTGGAGTGGGGTGGTCAATGGGATGGGATGGTAATAGACATCATCCCGAACGAGCAACATGACCCCACCATGAGCTGGGATACCGTCCACAGGGGTGAGGTCACACCGCTCCGAGGTATAGTGGGTAAAGGCAATACGGTCAGTCGGGCGCAACTTGGTTTCCTGGAGACCAAGGACGAGCGGACAGTGCAGGCGGAGGAGCAGTTGTAATTCCTCCCGATTAGATCGAATACCTCTTACGTTCCAATGTAACAAGGCCATCACTAGTCAAAAAGTTGGGGGAAGGAGACGGGGGAAGAGCTGGTCACCTCGATGGCCGTGGAGGGCCAGGTTGCGAGGGAACAACGCTACAGCCGGCGGGAGGCGGATCCGGTTCCATCGAGTCGTCGCCAGCTGCGGCCGCTGTCCCTGGTTGTGTAGGAGGGGCAGCATCATTTGCCGACGAAAGGCCAGCTGAGCGCCTGGCAGCAGAGCGTCCCGGCGAAACTGAGGACGGCCGAGAGCAGCGACTCACGGATGGAGCGTCAGACGAAACGCGCCGGGGTGGAGAGGGGGATAGAGACTTCTTCTTGGAGGCCTTCTTGGAAGGCCGAGGAGGCACAGGGATGGTGGGCTGGACCCGAAGAAGGTCCTCACGCGCGGGGTCCGTTTTGGAACGCCGGACCTCGGAAGCTGGGGTCCGGAACGTTTCCCCGATGGACGCCTGAGAAGAGGATCGCTTCTCAGGTGGCGGGGGAGGGGGGGGGGGGAGGAGGAGGAGGAGGAGGAGGAGGAGCAGGAAGGGTGGCCCCTGGAGCAGAGGGGGTGGGGGCCACGGGGGAGGAGGATTTGGAAGGGAGGGATTTGGGAGGCGGAGGCAGAGCCCCCTGATGGGCGGAGGAGGCGGAGGGGGGACAGGATAGGGGTGAGGATACTACGGAAGGAGTGGACACAACTGAGGCAAACGAAGTGGTCAATGGCACGGGATGGAGGCGGTCATACTTCTTCCTGGCCTCAGAATAAGAGAGCCGATCCAAAGTTTTGAGTTCTTGTATCTTCTTCTCCTTCTGATATGCGGGGCAGTCTGAGGATCTAGGCGAGTGGACACCAGGACAATTAATGCACCGAGGTGGTGGGGTGCATGTATGTTCCTCACGAAGAGGACGTCCACAATCGCCACAAAGGGGCTCAGCCTCACACCGTGACGACATGTGCCCAAAGCGCAAACACCGAAAACAGCGCATAGGAGGCGGGACGTAAGGTCGCACGTCACACCGGTAGCACATCACCTTTACCTTCTCCGGGAGAACGTCCCCCTTGAAAGCGAGGATAAAGGCCCCGGTGTCGATGCGATGGTCTTTGGGGCCGCGCTGGACTCGCCAGACGAAATGCACGCCTCAGCGCTCCAGGTTGGCCCTGAGCTCCTCATCAGATTGTAGCAGGAGGTCACGATGAAAAATAACCCCCTGCGTCCTATTTAGTGCCAGATGTGGGACAATGGATACTGGGATGACCCTTGGCGGTCGCACGCCTGGAGCGCCGCCGACTGTGTGGCGGAGGTGGTCTTGATAAGAATGGACCCTGAACGCATCTTGCTGAGAGCCTCGATTTCCCCGAAGATGTCCTCAATGTGCTGAACCAAGAACATGGGCTTGGAGGTGGCGAACGTCCCCCCATCGGTTCGAGAACAGACCAAATAGCAGGGGAAGTACTTCGCCCCAAGCCAGCGGGCCTGTCCCTCCTCCCAGGGAGCGGCCAAGGGGGAAAGGGCAGGAGAACTAGAAACGGTACTTTTTCTTTTGAAAGACTCGGCCGCAGAGCGACCTGATACGTGTTGACGTTTCATCTGCGAAACGTCTGCCCCGATACCACCCACTCCGACCAGGGGCTCTCCCCACGGGGGCCACCCAGCCGCAGCAAGGGCCACCTGGCAGGATGACCATTGCCGGGAGTCCTGATGCCCCAAGGAGACGGGCATCTACTCCTTGGCCGACGTGGGGAGGGTGCAGCTCAGGTATTGGCAGTACGATCCCTGTGTTGTCAGGGGGCTACAACCTAGAGGGTACATGATGACCCCACCACAACGGGCTGGCTACCGTGCTGGATTTCTGGTGCCATGGAAAGTCCATCATGATCGCTGGTGCAGATGGAGACGCACTATGGGCGTAACTTGGACAACCCATCAGGCGTTTAGGCCCAATTTGAGGAATAGTGGGTATGGTTACAACGCCGGTGCAATGCTGAGTGCCAAGGTCTTAGTGCACTTAGGACCAGTGGTACACCACGTAAGGTGTCCTTCCCCAAAAGGCTCGTACTTCTGTAGAATTTTGAAAAATGGAGGTCAAACCCCAAGGGGGACCATCACATGGAAGGCCGAAACGGTTGAAACTCCTTTTAGTCGCCTCTTACGACAGGCAGGAATACCTCGGGCCTATTCTTACCCCGGACCCGCAGGGGGGTCAAACAGGCTACACCACACTCACACTTGAATGCAGGGCAGTAGGCACAGGTTGGTGTGATCTGAGCAGCCAAAAGAAGGTTATCATGGAACTTTATTCCATCCTACAGCAGAACTGCTGACAGTATATTAAACGAAAGCACTGAAGCGACCTACCTTTGCAACCAATATTCAACTCAAATCTGGGCTTCCTCCCAGTTTTCCTAATTAAGATGCAAATTTTTTTAGTATCTATCCTACCAATCTCTGTCTCCTCCCTCTTTATGTATTATTCAAAACAGAAAAAAAAAACATAACACATTCTTCTTAAACAGGTGGAGAGAAAAATAAAGCCACAGATTAGCCTGAGTCACATGGGAATGTTAACTAATAATAAGACTTCTCCCTCTGGGTTCTTTCTCAATGAAATGGCTATCATTCTAGAAATATTGGAGTGGATGAGAATCCCATATGAAGGGAATTTCTACATTCACACTGAATTTCTTGGATGTACAAGCACATTGTCAACAATCCTACCAAAAAAAAAAACGAGTTTGTATTCCATTCTCCATTTACAGATTTAGGGCAAAAAGATGATCGTCTGTAGAATACAATGTCACACGTGATCTATCACATCGGACCACTTCACACACTTATGGAATAGAACTATCAAATCAAGATTAGCTGACTCAGTTACAATTAACAACTGTTAGTGCAATAACATCTCAGTCATTACATTGTTTCTCCTAGCCACTGAAAGAAATGAAGTAATCCAACCCACCCCATATGACCCTACTTCTTGGCACATTGATATTCATTTCACTGTGACAGCCTTACAATGTATATTGAGTGTGGCACGCTAGTTTCAGAAAGTTATTTTAATACAGCAAATTTCATATATGGAATGAAGGTAGGTCTTCAATTTACTTTAGGTAAATCATCTGAAGCACTCTGCGAAAGTAGACACACAAGAAAATTAAGACTTTGTGGAAATAAAACTGGACAGCAGTTTCAAGGAAGTGAACAATTTAAATCAGTTTGCAACAATACAAATGCTATCTATGGTTACTCTTCACGTATAACTACAGCATTTCACCTGACAGGTCACACTGTGAAACGTTCATTGTATGTATCTTATGATTTGTGTATTGAATGCTGCCTACACTGAAAATGCTATATGTTTACCATTCTGCAAAAAGTATTGCAAACAAAGGTTAATATGATATGTGACTATGAGTAGCTCCTCTGTTGCAGTTTTAACATAATAAAGTTATGAAATTATGTGTTTTCTTCAAGTATGAAAGCCTACAGAGGGCACAATACAGGAACATGGGTTTTCTGGTCAAGTCTTGCACCTGCATGATGGTTCTTCTTTGCAGCCCCCCCCCCCCTCCTTTAAAACAAATAAAATGTCTCCACCTTCAATATATAAAAATTTCAGGCTAATTTTATGTAAGAATAAACTTACTTTCTCACAAAAATTCAGTTCAAATTTTATTAGCAATATTTCTGTAGCACGAATTCTCTGTTTCAGTCTGCCTTCATTATTATTTTGGGAGCAGAACTATTTCTGATTTCCTTCCACTCAGATGAATCATCTGTAAGTTCCACAATCCCTTTGATAGTGCAAGAATAAACTAATCTCCATTTTCACTTTCAATCAAAAGTTTCATAATTTCACTGTCAATTAACCCAACCTATGCAGCCCATTTGTGATAAACTACAACAAACATAAACCATGCTTAAGAATTTGATGCACGCAATAAAAATATGAAACCTTTGTATAAAGAAAGGCTAATGGAAAATATCACACTGCCATCTAGTACTGGTCTCATTAATTACTGAGGCAGAGATGCAGTATGCATGTCCAATCATTGACAACATATACCCCCAACACTGTGAGGTGGGTGCTACCCAATGCCATCGCTTGAAGGATTATGATGATTTTGTGAGACAGCTACGCAGAAGGTAAATTGGTTTGATTATTAAGGAGCACAGTTAAAATGCAAAACCAACCTTGTTCAGCTGATGAGCAGCTGCAAGTCCAGAGGGACCAGATCCAACAACAGCTACTTTCTTCCCAGATCGGAAAGCTGGTGGCTCAGCTCGAATCCAACCTTGCTCGAATGCATGATCAATGATTGCACACTCTATGTTCTTTATTGTCACAGGTGGTTCACTAATACCTAGCACACAAGCACCTTCACATGGTGCAGGGCACACCCTTCCAGTGAATTCTGAAATGCACGAAACAACACAGTGTTGACTGAGCTGCTATTGGTGCTGTTAATAACGATTATTGCTATTCAGGATTTAAAAGTAACTATATACAAAAATTATCTTCTACCAATTTAAATTCAAGCAACACAAAGCATCCTGGCAAAACTGGAAAAATCTATTGGATAACAATCCTATACAAAAATTTTAGTGCTAACTGGGAAAATAATGGTATTCATATCTTCATAAGGTGAAGCAGTAATTTTATCAAAAATAATTTTATCAAATGACACCAAGAGTCTTGAAAAACTCTTCTTCAAACCATTTCACATTGTTAAAAAGAAACCGCACAATTTTTGTTCTATTCCAATTCACAAAACTTGGAGAGAAAAAGAAATGGCTATGGAATCAATGAAGAATTGCAACAGACATATTCAACCATTCCTGTTACAGAATATTGCATGTACAGAAACACTTCAATGACATTTTTTAAAAAATAAAATCGAGCCACTATGAAGTAACTCTTCACCTGGGAAATTGTTGGTTTGTAGAAGTTGATTGAGAGCTTCACGCCAGTTGGACTGAAAAATTAGATCATTCCACTTTGGAATGATATTACCAAGAGGGCAGCCATGAGAGCTCTGGCAAAAAGGTACACCACATTCCATGCAGCGAGCAGCCTGCACACGCAAACCTTTACGCACGTGGGCAAAGTTGTAAATTTCCTCCCAGTCCTTCTGACGTTTTTCAGCTGGGCGGTACATACCAGTTTCTCGTTTATATTTGACAAACCCTCTGAAACAGAAATGCATTCTTAAATTGGAACACTGCTACACACACACACACACACACACACACACACACACACACACACACACACACACACACTTTCTAAAATTCATGCCAAAGAATGCGATGCTATATTCAGAAACCACTTAATGGTAGTCACATGTGTGAAACCACTTTTCAGGCCAACATACCTGAGAAGACACTACTTTTGCTCATCAGAATATTTGGCTCTCATACCAATGAGTGCCATTTACTTCGTAGGTGTATGGAAAGAAGACAAGCTGTACATGCAAATATTGGAAATCCCCTCCCCCACCCCCACTGCAAAATATAGGTAAATAAATAATCAAAATTTTTCTCTTGTCTGTGCATATTTGTAGCATCGGTGATGTTGTCATCATCACTGTTGTCATCTTCAGTCTGAAAACTGATTTAATGTAGTTAGTCTATTCTGTGCAAGTTTTTTCACCATCTCTGCTTAACTTCTGAAATTTACATATATTTGAATCTGTTTACAGTAGTCAAGCCTTGGCCTTCACCCTTCCCCCTCATTCGCACATGCACGTTAAGCCTGGGCTACTCAAACTGACAATTTCTTGATTTTAAATGATGGGTCCCATCAACTGCCCCTTTCTTTTAATCAAGTGTGTCATAACAATCTTTTCTCCACAGTTTCATCCCTTCTTCATTAAACAATGGAAAATCATGGATGGGATTAACAATAGTATGAAAATGATAGATTGCTACTCAATACATGAGAAGCACTGAGTTGCTGACAAGCACAGTGGAAAAGACTGCTCAACATATAAGCTCTGTGTGTGTGTGTGTGTGTGTGTGTGTGTGTGTGTGTGTCTTTTTCACTGTGCCTTGTGCCTGTCTGACTCAACACCACCTCTGTGTGATGAGCAGCAACTATCCTTTTCATATTGTTGATGCTTCCTCATTAGTTATTCAGTCTATCCAACTACTTTTAAAATTGTTACGTAGCACCACATGTGAAATGTTTTTATTCTGTTTTGCCTGAACTGTTAATTGTCCACATTTTACTTCTGTACAGGATACCTTCAGGAAAGGCTTTGTAACACTTAAATTTATATTCAGTGTTAAAATATGTCTTGCCCAGAACTCTGTTTTGTGTAATTTATTTAGTTTCCTGTCACATATTCCTCAAGAACCATCACCCGCATGTATCATGTGATTTTACGATAATTCCAGTGTTTTATTCTGTTCTTATAGTATACATTTGGACTGTCCTTCCTTAGCACAATAAATTTCTGTATACCATACAACTTGTGCAATATCCTAGTTTCTGCAACTGCCAACCTCTCTCCGAACCACGTACCACATAGGTCATTCCTCTGTGGATGACCCAGATGCAGGACCTGTTTTATACATCCACCAGTCTTATGGTTGGTTTGATGCAGCACGTCAAGACTTTCTCCCCTGTGCTAACCTCTTCATCTCAAATTTCCACTTGCATCCAACATCCCCTATTATTTGTTGAATGTATTCCAGTCTGCCTTTCCCAACAGTTTTTACCCTCTACAGTTCTCTCTGCAACCACAGAACTTATTCCCTTATATCCTTTCATCCTGTCACTTTTCTGTTCAGTGTTTTCCAAATGTTGCTTTCTTTGCTGATTCTGTGGAGGGAACCTTCCCAATCTCTATCAGCCCACACAATTTTCAACACTTTTCTACAGCAATGCATTTCAGATTCTTAATTCTCTTCTTTTTCTGCTTTCTAACAGTCCACAAGTCACTGGTACAGAATGCTTTTCATATATTTCTTCTCTAATTTAAGGCCAATATTTGATACAAGTGGACCTTTTTGGCTACATTGTCTTTGTTGTTTTGTCAGTCATTGTCGTCTTGCTTCCAAGGTGGAAGATTTCTTGCACTTTGTCTGCTTCACAGTCACCAATTTTAACGTCAAGTTTATCACCAATCTCATCTCTGCTGTTTTTCTTTACTTCCATCTTTCTTCTGTTCAGCCTCATACCCTATTTTGTACTATTTAAGACTTTTCATTGCATTCAACAGGTACTGTGGTCCACCTCAAATTTCACTGAGTATGGCAGTGTCAGCATCAAATCTTATCATTGATATTCGTTAACCCTTCTTTTAATCCCACTCTTCAGCTTTTCTTTTATTTCTGTCATTGTGCCTTCTTCACATACACTGAAAGTGGGGGGGGGGGTGAAAGACTGCATCCCTGTTTTACATACTACAAATCTGAGGATTTTGTTCTTGGTCTTCCATTCCTATTGTCGCCCCTTGGTTTGTGTACGTTTTATACATTACCTGTGTCTCCCTACAGCTTGTACTTATTTTTCTGAGAGTTCTGAACATCTTCCACCAATTTACAATGTCAAACATTTATTCTAGGTTGGCAAATCCTATAAAGATATCCTGACATTTCTTAAGCTTCCTTCCATGATCAAGCACAGCATCAGAATGACCGCTCTGGTGCCTTTACCTTTCCCAAAGCCAAACTGATCACCACATGGCTTATATTTTATTTCCTTTTGCATTCTTATGTACATTATTCTTGTTAGTAACTTTGATGCATCAGCTGTTAACATGATTTCATGATAGTTTTTGCGCTTATCTGCCCTTCCTATTCTCAGTATTGTGTGGAAGATATTTTTGAAAGTATGATGGTATGTCTCTTACATCATAAATTCAACACATGAACTTTAATAATTGTTTGTTTCCCAAATTCTTCAATATTTTGAGAAATTCCAAAGTGAAGTTATCTTCATGCTTCTGCTTTATTTAATCATTAGTCTTCCAAAGCTCTGTTGAATGGTGGCTCTAATACTGGATCAACTACGTCTCCCATATCAGTTCCAAGTTTTACTTGTGGTGTCACCCAAAGAATGAAGTTCCATGTCAAAGTTGGTGCCCCTCATGACAGAACCATAAGTAAGAACAGTCGCTGCTTGATGAAGTGATGACTAAGAGACGTCGATGAAGAGAGACCCTCAAGAAGTTCCATATACCAACACTGCAGGAAGATTACTTATGTCAGAGTGCAATGTTTGTCGGTCTACCTCTGCAACCATAGCTTATAATGACAGCATCATCTTAATCACATACAGCAGTGCCATCTGTTTCAGAAAACAAAACTGTACACTGAAGTTTAGAGTCAAATGTACATTGAGATATGAGTATCATTCTGTATTTTGCTGCCGAGAATTCTACTGGGTTGTATGGCCTTGGTCCATGGAACTCTTCTGTCCCTGACGTTTTGCCCAAAGCTATGTTGGACATCTTCGTAGGCGCTCCTGGCTGTGCCGAGTCTTGCCGACAGGTGAGTGACGTCGAAGAATAGCCTAAATACTGTGGAAAGTGGGTGTGGTCTGGATTTCACGTGATAGCAGAGATAAACCTTGTCAAGGATAAAATATAACTATCGATCATAGTACACCAAAGAAAAATACTTCTCATTGATTCTGTAGCGCTACTGTCCATATATCGCTGAGTTTCATAGCTCTTTCTTCTCTGTTAAAATTATCCCCATGTTTATATATTTCGATGGCTTCTTTATATAGCCATGGATAATAGTTCATCATAGGACATAAAACTTCAGTTTCTGAAAATTTCACTGCGTGATCACCCGACTCGAGCATGTTCCGCCACGGCTGACTTGTCTGTGTTCCCTAGTCAGCGAAGACTTTTATGTTCCTTCAACCATGTATTCACACTTCTCTTTGAAGTTCCAATGTAGACCCTACCACATGTACATGGAATCTTGTATACGTGACTTGCAGACAGAGGACGACATTTATCCTTAACGGAAGAGAAACCGTGTTCTTCCATCGCTGTATACTGTCGTTGTCCTTAGGCCTCCTGTTATTCGGTCGCAAAACTCTATTAATTTCCTTACTAGAGTACCCATTCTTCTCAAAATAAATATGCTGGAAGAACAGTTCCCATGTGAGTAATTCAGAGGATCTGGTGCTGTAGGGAGAATCAAAGTGATTTGAATACTGAAGCAATTACTGAACTAATTGGTGCTGTTGTGTCCAAAATGTTCAACAGTTTGGTGGCAGAGTTTGTGATTAGCCACAGTTTGGCAGTAACTATTCATGTGAGTAGACCAGCAGTTGTTATCCCTATGAAGAATGCTGCACAGTTTTACGTTTTTAAAAAAATAACATCCACCAAATAACTGTCCATATTGCCTGATTTACACTAATTTATCCAAATTCTGAAGTTCCAATTGACTCTTTGGAGCATCGTGATTGGTTGGAACTTAGATAAAACCAGAAAAGGGGCTAAATCAGCCAAGCACACCACTCCTCAGAGAGATCAGGCCTAATCTTATTGAACCACACACCCACCACCAACATCAATTTGTTCAAAGTTACAAAACAATGTAGGTCAGTTTTTTTTTATGAAGACAATCTCCTGTGACATTCTCTGGGATTGTTGGAACAATAGGGCGTATTTTGTTTATCGACATACCCTCATACTGTTAGAGGGGAGGAAAGGTTAACTCACCGAGTTTTATCCAGTATCATGTCCAAACGCTTCTTTTCCATTGCACCATCAGCAATGGCTTCTTCAATGTCACGCACTTTTCCACCATCAGTGGGAACAGCTGCTGGAGCAGCCTGCTCTGTTACTCCATTTACCAGTGGTTGAGCAGCCTTCGTTTCCTCAGCCAGTTGACGCAAAGCTCTCTGATATTCATACGGGAACACCTAACAGCAAGACAGAAAAATTGAGATTAATATAAACTGTGAGAATCCTTTATACAACAGCAAAATGACTTTAAGAACTTAAAACATTTCTTGAACAATGTACTCACTTAGCACAAAGTGAGAGGTTACATACCTTTATGAATTTGCTGGTTGGCTGAGGCCATGTGTTAAGAAGATCTGCTGCTATAAGTGATCCTGTCTTTTCTTTAAATTCTTGAAGCAAGGTTTTGACGTAATCTATATCATCCTGCTGGTCTAGTGGCAATAGTTCTACCATCTCCATGTTGCATTTGCTGGAAGAAAACATGACAATTCCTGGGTTAATATTAGCCAATTTTCAGAAAAAAAGGAACTTATTTGAAGTTGGTGGAGACAATTTTTAAGAAAGATTCTACTTTTAAAAACATTACATGGTGCCAGAAACACTTCTGACTTTTAATGATTAATATTCACCCAAAAATCATTAACACTGTTTCTAAAATGTTTCAGTGTAGTCTGCATACTGCTTATACAGTTTCTTAACAAAACTGTATCAACAGACATTATTTACAATTAATGTATAATGATATGCAATTACTCCTTGCTGACATTTGAAGTCTTCTCACATTATTTTTAAACTCTTGAAACACTGACATGAACTGGGACATCTTTACTAGAGGAACTGCATATTTGTTAATCAATAAAGTTTGTGCTTCTAACCCAACAAATTAACTTACCTTGCAGATTTCAGATTCATGTTTTCCTTTTTACTTATCTTCAAAACAATACCTTCCAGAACAAGATGAAGCCTTATTCTTTGCTGAAGAAGTCCTAATAGGACACAAGTTAAATTTCAGAAAGCATAAAAAAACCTGAGGCTTGAAATTCTACATTACAGCTTTTCAAGTGTAAGAGAGGAACAACAAAAAGAGCTCAATCTCAACTGCCATTACATACATGATCATTTACACAAATGCTTTTCCTGAACATATCTCGCAGCACAAAGGAAACTGTCTACAGGAATTCCTCCAGCCAACTATGAAATCATAGCAAGTTAGGACAAGTGAAAGAATAGGATTATTAAAGTACAGCATGGTTCAGAGAGTTGTTATTTTAGATCTTACACTGAAAAAACTAGTTAAGTGTTTATATTCTTTCATTTTAATATAAATACAGACCTACATTTTATGATAGTGAAATTACTTCCCAAATCCTCTCACAGGACACAGATTTTCATTCCAATCAGTTTCTAGCTGGATATATTTACTCAAAAGCATCCATTTTTTACCTAATGGATGTGGAATTTACACTTAAATCCCAAAACATAAAAACTAACACATTAAAAACAAAGTGGTGATCGCATACCTCCTAAATGATCCATCAACATCCAAAACATAAGCTATTCCACCAGACATTCCAGCAGCAAAGTTGCGACCAGTTAGACCAAGTATAACAACACAGCCTCCCGTCATATACTCACAACCATGGTCACCAACACCCTGTAGTTATACACAAATTAACCATTAGAGACAATGTTTAATAAACTGTTATCTTAATTTCATTAATGAAATACAGCAGCATACAAATGTCTCAGACATGAACTTTCAGAAAGCAATATGTGCGTCTTTAAACATTACAATGGAAGTGTTTAAGAATGTCATTACAGTTCGTTACATAAGAAAATAAAGTTCCCATGTTATTTCTAAGATATAAGGTAAAATAACCAATGTATGATTTCTGTTTTAAAGTAATTAAACATGTCAGTTTCTTTTGAAGGGAAAAAAGAGCTTTTATAAGGCATCAATTGGAAATGAGAAAATCTGAGTGTGTAACTGTGGAATCCATTAGCCATTTGTTTTGAAACTACATGATCTCCAGATTTCAGTTTTTCCGGTCCTTTCTGTGAAGATATCCTGATAGAATATTGTACACCCTTGTATTTATCATCTGGCAGTACATCCTTGTATTTATCATCTGGCACCCGCAGGCAAAGTATAAAATATGACCAATATGTGATACATCAAGAATTTCAAAGTCTGCACAAGAAGCAGCTGGAATGTGTGTGCTAAAATGGAGCAGATCTGATTCTCATCTTCAGCAAAGAATGACAACCAAATGTCATTTGCAATAACATACTTTATGACAGACTGCACATTCTATCATTAAACAGGTTTTTTTCCATGTTACATATCATTGTATTCTCTGTGTCTTTTGGAGAATTAAACCAAAGACAATCTTCACAGCACTTAAGCTCATTATTCCTACCTCAACAACAGCGACAGCTCCGGAATTTCGCACTGAGAAGCGCTCGGCTGCTATTCCTCTGAAGAATGCCTTTCCACTTGTAGCACCATACAAGCAAACATTTCCCACTATAACATTAGCTTCTGACTTGAATGGAGAAGTCTTTGGAGGAAAGATGACGACTTCACCACCAGATAAACCCTATTGTGAAAGAAAAAAATAACATTAGGATTAGGATTATCATTCCTGAATCTTGAAATATTAAAATTGTTTAATTTCATACTAACTTACTGCAATGCACTAAATTCCTGAACTGAAAGTTCTCTTAAATGCACTTTGTAAGAAGAAAGTTTAAAAATTACAGATGATTTGTCCTCCAGGATCAGTTAGGACCATTTTCAAACAAGTTCAAGGTTTCAATAGCATAATGATCAGGAAACAATACATTGGCTACCATTTAAATAAAAAACTAGTATCCATCAGAAATCTAAATTCAGAATACAAAAATTAGCGCAGACACTATGTGGGATAGTATCTACTTAGCCTCATATTTCAAGACTCATCCATCAAAGCTCTGTATGTGATTTTAACACAATATACTGTGATTTCCTTTGTTACCTTGCCCACATAATCATTAGCATCTCCTTCAAGTGTCACATGAATTCCTTTTGTCATGAAAGCACAGAAGCTCTGGCCTGCTGACCCTCTGAGCTTCACATTTATGCTGTGTTCAGGAAGTCCCTCATCTCCAAATTTCCTGCAAGACAAACAAAACAGTGATGTGACAAAAAAAATTTAAAAGCTAGTCATTATCACAAATAAAAATACAGGAAAAGTGAGTGTAAGGGGAGGAGAAAAGAAGTACTGTGGAATGTTGGAGTGTAAAGTCCCTCATACATCACTGTCACTAGAAACTGGGGAGTGGATCAGTAGAAAGGTAAATGAAAGATGTTGTTATGGTTTGAAATTCCAAAAACACCGGGGTACAACACACAGTTGAGATTCATTCTATCACTTGAGATTCACTGTATCTTTCAAAGAAAAGGCGTGTCAGATAAAATAAAAACAACAGGATGTTATTTTATAGTATTCTGTGTGACCTACTGATACATTTGTTAATGTTTCGCTGTACTATGTCCTACGGGATGAGTAATGGAAGCAGTGAATGCTATGCGTTGGTAGATGTGATATATATGTACAAACAAACGATTACAGTTTCAAAAAACACGAATGACTTGTTCCAGGGAAAGAGCTCCACAAATTGGAGAGGTCGATCACTTGATTGTCCACCTCTGGCCCCTATGAAAGCAGTTATTCAGTTTGGCATTGATTGATGGAGTTCTCAGATGTCGTCCCGAGAGATACCATGTCAAATTCTGTCAAATCGGCACATTAGATCATCAAAATTATGAGCTGGTTGGGGGGGGGGTCCTGCCCATAATGCTTCAAATGTTCTCAACTGGAGAGAGATCCAGTGACCTTGCTAGCCAAAGTAGGGTTTGGCAATCATGAAGACAAGCAGCAGAAACTCTTGCTGAATGTGGGAGGGCATTATCTTACTGAAATGTAAGCCCAGGATGGGATGCCATAAACGGCAACAAAACTGTGCTGCACTGTAAGGATGCCACAGATGACAACCAAAGGGGTTCTGGTTTGAAAAGAAATAGCACCCTGTACCATCACTCCTGGCCGTCGGGCCACATAGCAGACGACAGTCAGGCTGGTATACTACTACCATCCGGGGTGTCTCCAGACACTTCTTCGGTCTCTGATGTCATTGACTGGTGCAAAATTGTGTTCAGCAATCAGCCCTGCTTTGAACTAAGTCCCAATGACCAGCAAAGATGTGTCTGGAGATATTTTATGGAAGTAACTGCTTCCAGTGACTGTTCGAGAATTGTGTAATCCTACAATAATGGGTCTTTTTGTCTATGTACATGTATTGCATTACATTTGCTTATGTTGAAGTTCAATTGCCACTATCTACACCAAGCGTTAATCCTCTGCAGGTCTTCCTGTTTTCTGCTACAGTTTTCTTGCATTGTGACGACTCTGCATACAACAGCATCATCCATGAAAAGCCTCATGGAACTTCTGATGTTATCTGTGATGTCATTTGTACATATTGTGGGAAGGAATGATCGTGTAACATTTTTTATCACTTAAGATTTCTCTCTGTTAAGAACGACATGCTGCATTCCATTTGCTAGAAACTCTTCACTACAGTCACACATTGAGCCTGATATTACACACACTTGTATTGTGTTCATTAGGCAGTAGTGAAGACCTATACTGTGCACCTTCTGGAAGTTAAGGAACATGGCATCTACCTGTGCGACTGTATTTACTGTTTTCTGGGTCTTGGGGATGAACAGAATTTTCACCACAAGAGTGTGTTCACAATGTGCATTTCGTAACACAGCTAATGAACATCCCCCCCCCCCCCCCCAAAAAAAAAAAGACATTTTCCATCCATTTCTCGATACAGGCAAATTCCATGCATACTGCATTAACTTAGGCATTTACATAGCTTTATAAAGTACAAGCCAGGCAGCAGTCCAGAGAATAATTTCTGAGAGTCGTTATCATACAACATTCTTATGTATTTTCTTCCGATTATGTTTGCCTGTCTATTCTCCACATTTTCATTATGTTTCTCTCACTCATGTGCATGACAGTAATGCACAAGTGGCCACCTGCCTTTATGATATAAGTTTCAACCCAGCAAAAATTAAACCGATAACACTTTTTCCTGCAACTATTATGACCACCACCACCACCACCACCACCACAGAAAAAAAAACTGTTTGCAAAGTTCTTTTGCATTTGATTGTTTGTTTCTTTTGTTTTTGCGCCCATCACATTGCAGTCACCATTATACTTACATTGAAATTTGGTAGCTGAGCGTAGAAGCAAATGCACGGTCCTCATTGCATATGTTCATCTCAATATCAACACTGGATTTAGTACCGGCCAATACAGGAGCTGCTGCCTCGATCAGTTTGTTGTCCAGTCTTTTCTCCAGTCCAAAATCCTAATGAGAAGCAGAAATTGTCTGTTATACATAAACAGTTAAAGAATACGCAGTTAAAAATTACTTACGATTTACCAAAAAATCATGGAAGTAACTGCCCAAGCAAACTTCTCCAGTCTGTTAGTTAATGCTGTTATATTGCATAACTAACTCTACATGTCTTACTGCGAGAATAAACCATGCTATGTGAATCACTCATTTGAGCATGAACACAGCATCCTTGCTGAACTTTTAGCAATCCATTACCACCCAATCAAGGTATGGAGGTTGACTGATAGATGTACACTGCACATATATTAAACACCAACATTTGGCAGTACCAAAATGAAGCAAATTGTAATATGGTGTGTGAAGTCCCGTTAACAATCCTAGTATACTACATCTGCAAATAAAACAAAATTTTTTGGACATTTTCCTTAGGAAAAAATAGCGACTGGTAAAACTGTATTAAAATTATTTCATCAAGACAGTCTACATCACATGGAAGATGTTCATATTTCACTTTATTAGTGGTTTCTATCTCTTATTAGACCATCATCAGACCACTCTTTTTTACTCTGTAAACAAGAGTACTACATATTGAAAGTTGTCGAGGAATGAATACAATCACACATGTCACATAATAGAAATAAATGGCTGGTATACCCTTGGTGACAGCAGGAGCGGGGCCACTCTGAACTCTGAAGAGGCATGTGGAACACTGCTGAGTTGAACTCAGTCAATCGTGATATTATAGCAAAAAGTTCCACCCAGCGTCACTGGCATAACGCTGCCACTAGCCAACAGTAGAGGGCTGTTACCATAATCTATGAAAACTGATTGTAAACGTATATTATCGTAAGCTAAAGTCATAGGAAAATCATGGAAAAAGAATTAGAGATATTTT
Source organism: Schistocerca piceifrons (assembly GCF_021461385.2). Classification (NCBI taxonomy): domain Eukaryota; kingdom Metazoa; phylum Arthropoda; class Insecta; order Orthoptera; family Acrididae; genus Schistocerca; species Schistocerca piceifrons. Next base: position 287,612,277 of record NC_060145.1, on the reverse strand, counting down.
GAATACACATAAAAGATGCATATTATAAACCTTTTTAAACAGAGAAGAACATCTCTGTCCAGTGACACTGTCTCCTTTTAAAACGTGCTGTCCACTACAGGTACTGGCTATCAACATGTGTTTGGCAAAGATTGTTGGCAGGACACCAACTGGTTACCACAGAGACAAATGTTAGTCGATATGCACTGCTATCAGCCAAAGATGTTGCAGCCTCAGTCGGATGCTCTCTACTATTGGCTAGAGGTGATGTTATGCAGGAGATGGTGGGCAGAGCTTCTGTTATAATATCTTGAGTGACTGAGCACCACTCAGTAGTGTTCCGCTCTGCTCTTCAGAATGGCTTGCTCCACATCACTGGCTCCTGCTGTCACCAAGGGTACATCAGCCATCTATTTTATATTATTTTGCATATATGATTCTATTCATTCCTTGACAGCTTAGAATATGTAACAGTCTTGTTCAGAGTCAAAAAAAAAAAAAAAAATGGGTGATGGTCTTAAGACCAAACTGGTCACCAAGTGAAATACACAATTTGCATGTGATCTAGACTGTTCTATTAAAATAATTTTAAAATATAACAAAGAGGGAGAACCTTTTTCAACGACTGACTGGCTTTCATAATACATAACTTGACATTAGTTTCTTCAAACACTGTGAGAAGTAGAGTTAGTTTCACAAATATACTCGAAAAAGCAAATACAGATCTGACAAAACTACATATTTCTACTTTTTTTCCCACTTCTATGGTATGTTTTCATCTCTATATTTGTAACATTCAGTAGGGCAGGATAAACGATGTCTAGCTCAATGGTAAGTATCTGATTCTGAGATAGAGTGATATCACTTCACTAAACTGTGCCACTGTTTGGAAAAGTGTTTCTAACTGTCTACAGACTATGTTGAAACTGAAAATATGTAATCGAACAGGAAAGTCTAAGGAACTCTTACACATAATTTCCATCCAAAAATATCATCGACTGAGCCAGCTCTTGATTATAACATGTTTTTACTGCATGAAATCAGCTTTGTAAATGAAATACTACAGTCTACAAGACAAACTGCAGATCTAATAAGTTTATACAATGTCATCCGTAAATATTTTGACAAAACAAAGTGCAGTGACAATTTTTACAGCATTGAGCATGAGGATATGAAACGGCTTAGCTTTTCCTGAGTATACTGTTCAAAAGAGATTAAAACAAATTTTAAGATACCAGATTTCATTTTGAAATTCTTTAATAAAGGCTGTGATAGTCTTACTCAGAAATATGCAGATATGCCTTATACTATGATCTGTTTCTAGCAATGAATCTTAATTGTTTAAGTGTAACAAGGTTATGGATGGCCTAGACGCATCTTCTGCCTTTTCTCCCTGCAATCACTATTGGCCTATAGACTAAAGCAGTGCCAATATCTTCCAACTATTAAACCTGATGTGTGCAACACAAATGTCATTACCAACATTTAGAACAGGCTTTGGGGTCCTATTCATGGTCATCTGCAAGGAACACAGACAATTTATTATTCACTGCAAATCTCTTACACATATCTAGAAACTGCTGTCTGTTACTCTGACAAATCACAGGTTCAATTTATTCAGGCATTACACTGCCAAGCATAACTGAAAATATCGCATTCTTCACAATGGCTGCAGAGTTTAGGTATGAAACTTCCTGACAGATTAAAACTGTGTGCCCGACCAAGGCTCGAACTCGGGACCTTTGCCTTTTGCAGGCAAGTGCTCTACCATCTGAGCTACCGAAGCACGACTCACGCCCGGTACCCACAGCTTTACTTCTGCCAGTATGTCGTCTCCTACCTTCCAAACTTTACAGAAGCTCTCCTGCGAACCTTGCAGAACTAGCACTCCTGAAAAAAAGGATCGCTCGCAGGAGAGCTTCTGTAAAGTTTGGAAGGTAGGAGACGAGGTAGTGGCAGAAGTAAAGCTGTGGGTACCGGGCGTGAGTCGTGCTTCGGTAGCTCAGATGGTAGAGCACTTGCCCGCGGAGGCAAAGGTCCCGAGTTCGAGTCTCGGTCGGGCACACAGTTTTAATCTGCCAGGAAGTTTCATATCAGTGCACACTCCGCTGCAGAGTGAAAATCTCATTCTAGAGTTTAGGTATGTTTGGTAGTCATATTATTCGTGGCAAATTATGCTGTATTCTTTGATTTGTTCACTGTGTTGACACTATTATACAGTGAAGACAGATGCAAAAATTTGCACAACAGTGCAAAAATGAAGTCCCTAAATTTAACTTGTCACTTCATCATATATGCTGTTACTGAGCTCCAGAACACGTTACATTACACACTCAACACACAAAATCAGTCAGCAATTCATTGGACACTTACCCAGTTGTAAAACAAGTTTCCCTAAATTTGTCATTTGAAAAATATGAGGTGTTCTTATATTCTCAGATTACACTATTGCTGCCAAGGTCAACATTTTTATTTTTAATAGATTAATATAGGAGTCGCCTTACATTTACATATGAAGCTTTGGCTGTTGAAGTTTCATACAAATTTATTTTGAACAGTCCCAAAGGGTAAGCCATATTAAACAATATTTGCGTTGGAATAGGCTCAAGATTTCTCGATATGACAAAGTGCTCCATACGGTGTTGACCTTGCACGAACAATCACATGACATTTGACTCGTGGTGCTAGTGCTATGGATTCTTTTAACCAGCTTTAAAACAAGTTGATGACATTCATTCATATGAACCAAGAAGGAATATTCGTCCAGAATGAAATGTCCAGCGAATGAAATAAATCACATTAAATGGACTGTAATTGTTGTTGCAAGAATAAATTGCAGCTGAAAGACCCATTGTGGAGATAGTATGAACAGATGCCACTAGATCGCGGGACGTGGGAAAGTTCAAGAATTGGACTGAATAGTCTTATTTATATATTGGTTGCTGTTGTTGCATATGAGCTGCACCCTACAAGATATTGCCATCAATGTTTCACTATTGCTTGAGCACAGCACTAGCTAAGGTAAGTTGGAGGGGGAATAGTGACCCAGCTTGGCTGCAAACTGTTGTAAGTGCAGGAAGGAGGGTGTTGAGGAGGCAAAAATTTCATTGTCCAGCCAACCATGAGAATGTACTGCATATATTGGCTTTTTATGAACATCTACCATGCTTAAACTGCAATTTTCCTGAATCCATTTGCTCTCAGAATCGAACTGACTTTAAAACTGGACAAGTACTCAACAGTAGCATACATTTCTGCAAGAGACGCTGAAAATCTAGATCTAGATGGGGGAGGGGGGGGGGGGGGGGGGGGCAGTGGTGTATTTACATGTGTATGCAGCAATGTTGTCAATGCTCAGCTGCTGGTCCTACACATACAATGAGAGAGTGGCCGGCAGACAATATGTTTGGAAGCAAGAGACGTAACTTTCTCGCATCAGTATAGAAGCGAAATTCACAATGTGTACAGAAAAAAGTAGCTGTGTTCTCAGATCCCACAGTAAATATTTGTGACAACAGAGATTTAAGTTTCACAGCTGTCCTGTTAGAATGATGATGATGACTAAAATGAAACCACAGACAACAGGATAGGCAAACAAAAAAATGCAATGAAGACAAAAAAACTGATATAAGCAATTTCTTTTTGTTTAATTTATGTCTCCGTGTATTATCAAAATATTGACAATCAATAAGTGGCTTAAATTCAAAATGGGTGTCATATTAACATTTTACACAGCTCCCTTACAACAATGGAAGTTTGTAATTTTGATTAGTCACTATATATTAAAAAATAAAGTTTTCTCAAGGGGCCTGTTAAAAAAGTTGAGGTGATCTTATATTCAGGGTCACTTTGTACTTTGATTGATACAGTACTCTCACTCTTCTACCAGTGCTACTTAAATGTGAATACAGCCCATGTGGCCAATACTCTTGTCCACTACTAGAGAAAAAATGTTTGGAATCCATTAATCATATTTGAATGTGATATACAGGATGTGGTGGATGTACTTTCATAAATTATGATACGAGTCACGACTCATATATTAAAGACCATGGGCCAAGTATGGCAACATTCTACGTTTGAGTCAGGTATAGCAGACAGTTTTAAATTGCCAAGAAGTTTCAAAACACTCTGCTGTAGTCACAGAACATGTAAAACTGCTTTACTAGGTTGCTAAAATAAACATATGTTTCAGCTTAAACTCTGCTGCAGGGTGAAAATTCGTTGTGGAAATGGGTTAAGAGTTTGTGGAAGGAGCCACTGGTATAAGTTCTCCCTCTGTCGGTAATTGGCAGGCAAAAGATTCTGCATATGCTGGAAATTGTGAAACTGTAGCTCCAAGGAGCCCACTTTTTTTTTGTTAATTTGTTTTATTCATTATGTTTAGCAACATTCAAATAATACAATATGATAAATGTTTCAGATTATCTGTGTATAACTCAGCTATAAAAGATCCACAGCCAGTGGGTTAGTTTTTCATGCTTAAAGACACAGATAAAATACTTAAATTAATATGTGCACCTTATCAGTTTGTTTGGAAGCAAGATAATGAGTAGTTCTGAGTCAACCACGAAATGAATGCTGTGTTTTTATTCCTGTATGAAGTAAGACGGTTTTCAAGTGTCCAATGGACACAAATTGGTGTGTACCATTAAAACAAGTCAATCACTCTTTGAACTGCAACTGTTTCATGGAAGCAATGGAGGAGTATATTGTTTAGAGAAATATATATTATAAATAATTCAGTGCTGTGTATTTCAAATTATGCACTCTCTGAAACAGCAGTCAGACAACTTCAAGCTCATGATAACAGCTGTAACAGTACAGGACACTTTTAAGAATTGTCAAATATCAGGATTGTGCATCGTTGTCACACCACACTGTCACAGCGGAGACTTTTTCAGAGTGTGTGTTAAATACAAATTGTATACAAGACATGTCTTTCAAGTAAGTATTGTTTTGAATCAAAACTAAGACAAGTAGACTTTTATTAGCAATTTTATTTTTACCTGGAAGCCTGTACTTCAATCTACTTTTCCACATAATTCCCACCAGTATTCAGCATGTTTACATTTGTTTGCATTTTAAATGCTTCCTCCAATTGAGATTCCCTCTGACTATGAAATATGTGCTGTGGCTCATTTTCTTACAGTTATGGGTGTGAAAGTGGCTGAAATTCATCAGGTCAGTGAAGTGTATGGAGAAAACACTACAAGTGATCGGATGGTATGGAAATGGATAAGGGCTTTTAAAGATGGCTGTACAAATGTCCACGATGAGGAACAAAGTACGTAATCTTTAGTTATTACTGATGATATGGTGCAGAAAGTTGATGGAGAAGTGAGAGAGGACAGTTGCTTTACAATTTTGATGTTACATGACTATTTTCTGCAAATGTCAAGTAGTGTCCTTTATGCAAATGTTGCCTAATCAGGCAGCATATTTCTAAAAGGATGGTATTCGAAAGCGGTTGTATGACACAATAAGTGCCTTAATATTGGTGAGAATTATGTAGGAAAGTACATTAAAGTACAGGGTTTCGTGTAGAAATAAAATTGCTAAGAAACACCCACTTTTTTTATTTCAGAGTAGTACTTACTTAAAAAACACTCCTCATTTTTTTTTTTTTCTTTTCAATAAAATGTTGTTCCACTTTAAGTACTGTAATTTTGAGACTGATGTTGACTCACTCACTGTGACAGTACCAATATAAACATAGCATTTGCTCCACACCCCTCTCTACAGTTTTTCTGCTTTTTAAATTGGTACTTAAACATGCTCTCATTTATTCAGTGCATTTGTCACTTTCATATATTTCATATATTTCTCGTGTAATAAATGAATAAATTTCTGAAATGAGAAAAATTTGCAAACCACCACTGTATGGTATGCGCATGATCTTACCATATAGATACTTTGTTCTGATTGGTTGAGAACTGTAGCCTGTGCTACATTCAAATTTGACAGCTGGCATACATGTGTTTTGGGCTGATTTGTTTATAATATTACACAAGTTGCATGGGGTGAATACATCAGTGTATTTCAAGTAACTGAGGACATTTCTGTAAACATGCATATTTATTACTCACCAACATTGGTACTATATGGTTGTGGGAATTATATTTGATATCAGACAATGATGTCTCTGTAATTTTCTTGATCTTTATTTTTGCATGTTTGAGTAAAGGTAGATTGTGATTATATGATTACAGTTTTGTTGCTTTACAGTTGCATAATAAATTTTTCATTGATTTCACCTTGGAATCCCACGCATGGAACTGATCGCTGTTGACCAACACAAATACATTCAGTGTAACGTAACAAGATTAGGTCATGACTTTACTAGGGAAAACACTGCATTTGTGATACATTAAAATTGTTGTATAAAACTTATTTGTAGAAGCAATCTGACATTTGCATTTGTGGATATGGGCAAATATTCTGAAAGTCATACCCAGATTTGTTACTAATCCAGACAGATGATCGTTAATTTCACACTTCAATTTAGTTTCCTTGTGATTCACTTACATAAATGCTTAACATATATACTGAATGCCTCTTAATGAATCCAAAAAATATTCATGAATTAATAAAAGTTTCTCCCCATATCATTCTTATCATCTTTGTATGGGAGAAGTTGAATTCCGAACTTTCATGAAAGAAAGTACAGGGTGGCACAGATACAAGTATACAACGTAAGTATAGAGGAAACATAGCGAAATTACAGAAACAAGGAACTGAAATGGACTTACCATTTATTTACAATGAAATATACAGCGAAAATACATTTATAGAAGATGCTGAAAGTGACCCACTGCAACATTAATACAGAGCTAATTATATCTAAACACATTCCGTATTGTGAAAAGGGAAGCTGCTACTCACCATACTGAGGATCTCACTGAAGGCTTCACAAACCACAATTCTCCTCCCAAACAAATCTCCCGTGCCTTATCTCGAGTCTCCCACCACCTCACAAAGTCGCACAGTCTGGCCACAGAGCAGTATTCCCCTCATAACTAAGTACCACCCAGGGCTGGAGCAACTGAATTACACTCTCCAGCAGGGTTTTGACTACCTCTCATCATGCCCTGAAATGAGAAATGTCCTGCCCACCATCCTTCCCACCCCTCCCACAGTGGTATTCCACTGTCCACCAAACCTACAAATATACTCATCTATCCCTACACACGCCCTGCTCCCAACCCCTTACATCATGGCTCATACCCTTGTAATAGGCCTAGATGGAAGACCTGTCCTATACATCCTCCCACCACCACCTAATCTCGTCGAGTCACAAATATCCCCTATCCTATCAAAGGCAGGGCTACCTGAGAAACCAGTCATGTGATCTACAAGCCAAGCTGCAACCACTGTGCTGCATTCTATGTGGGCATGAAAACCAACAAGCTGTCTGTCCACATGAATGGCCATCAACAAACTGTGGCCAGGAAACAAGTGGACCACCCTGTTGCTGAGCACGCTGCCAAACATGACAGCCTTCATTTCAATGAATGCTTCACAGCCTGTGCCATATGGATCCTTCCTACCAACACTAGCTTTTCTGAATTGTGCACGTGGGAACTTTCCCTGCAATATATCCTACATTCCCATAACCCTCCTGGCCTCAGCCTTAGTTAGTCATTGTCCTCTCCCATCTAGCCCCTTCTCTGTTCCCATTGTTCCCATTCCAGCACTGCAAAGCCCCCATTCCTCCATTGCACCCATTCTTTTTACTTCTATCCTTTTCTGCTATCTCTCACCCCCTCCCTCCCCCCACCATCTCTCTGCTGCCCTCCGTGTAACCTCCCAACTGCACTAGCTGCCCGACCCTCTTTCCACCTTGTCCCTGCGCATTCCTCAACAGCATGTCACTATCCACCACCCCTACCCCACTATCCCTCCTCCTCCTCACCCCAGCCTCCTCATTATCCCCACCCAGTCACCACTCCCATCATGCACTGGTGCTGCTGCTGCTCGCAGTGTGACCTGTGTTACCCGAGACTGCAGTCGTGTGTGAGAGTTGCGTTTGCATGAGTGTGTATGTGTGTGTGCCATCTAATTTTGAAGAAGAGCTTACTGGTCCAAAGCTATCTTTGTGACAGTCTTTTTGTTGTGGCTATCTGCGACTCAGCATCTCTGCTATACGGTGAGTAGCAACTTTTCTTTTCACAATATCATTACATTCCATCCTGGATTTTCCACTGTTTGATCTAAGCTTATTCAGATACATCTGGCGTAAAGTTCGGATATCGACGACGGCAACTTCATGGATGACGTTGTTTCATAGTTCCTGTATTGTGTGTGGGTTTGTTTCTTGGATCTTACTCTTCAAGTATCCCCCACAGGTAAAAAATATCACATCCTGTTAGATGCGGCAAACATGGTGGCCATAAATGTGTGCTGAAAGTTCATTCCTCAGTAAAGACATCGTGGACTCACTCCAGGGGTAGCTTAAAAATGTGGCATGTTGCCCCATCTTGCTGGAAGAAGCAGCATTGTCTTTCAGATTCAGGAGCTGATCACAAAAGGTATAAAAAATTTCGATATATCTAATCTTGTTGAGGATATTGTCAAAAGATATCAGCCCAATGATGTGCATTCCTCTTACACCACACCAAACGCATATTTTTTCATCAGGACGTGGCTGCTGACACACAATGTTAGGGTTCTTCATTACTCAGTACCTTGTGTCCTGTGAATTCACATGAACAGAAAGATGTAACCATGCTTCATCACTCATGATGTAATGCAAAGGGTCTAGCATAAATCCAATCGCAGTAATCTACACATTTCTGATTGTCATCCTTCTGTAACCACTGCACAACCGTCACACAATATGGTTTTGGATCAAGACTTTTCATTATCTCCTGGCAACCCCTCCTACTCACATGCACCTGTAGACTTCTTTGGGTTCAGACTAATTCTTCGGCGAATGTCTGCAATAATTTCTGGTGTGCAGACTGAAGGAATTCTTTGTTGTTTTACATTTTTAACAGATCTGTAGTTATGCCAGTTTGTATACAGACTCCATATTGCTCTCTTTGTTGGTATCCTCTATCCACACACTTTAGCCAAAAATTTTTGCAAGTTTCCTTAACCAAACCTGTTTTTACATTTACTTCCACAATTTCAATTATTTCTTCTATCGAGAAAGTCACTTTTCAGACGCAAAGATAAACGTCTAACTTCATTGATGAAATAAACTGAAATGCTGACAGAAGAATGCTAACAATTTATTATCGCATAAAGACTGTCCATTTCTGTAGGTGTGTGCTCTACTTCAGACATTGAAATATTGCATTCCAATTCAAAGGGGAGGCAGGCCAGTTTGAACTGCACCACCCTGCATTATGCAGTCTTCATTATTGAAGAACAGGACAGACAGCATAGGTAACTTAATTTCCATCCAATTTTTCTTCCTAGTGTAACATTCGTGTGCTGCTGTGTGTGTCAGGGGTGGTAGAGATTTTCGGTGCTCAGCAGTGAGGTTGTCAGTGCCCATATTTATGTGTTGTACCTATAATTATGCCATACTGCCTACCTGTAACCACATCCTTACTATCAAAAACAAAAATACTATTAAATTCTCTCTCTCTCTCTCTCTCTCTCTCTCTCTCTCTCTCTCTCTCTCTGATATATTTAATTAGTAACACCTACTAGAGTTGCACTTACGCACTTACTTGTGTTTCTGAAGCAGCTACAATGTTCACACCAGGACGCATGTGTAAAGCATTCTTCAGAATCAAACCGAAGTTGAGCATCTTTGCCTTTGCATTTGCAGAATCAGTAACACGCAACAAATCTGTACGACCAATCAGGTCCTGAAATTTTCTTATACCCAACTTTGCCATGTGACCACGTATCTGAAATAAAGCAGAATGATACATTAGATACAGATTTTTCTGCAGAAGTATGGAAAGTGAAACCAACTTATCTTACTGAAGTAATATTTAACATATCATCTTGAAACTGATATCAAAATATAAAAATAAATAATCTATAATAATAAGTTTCATTTTTAATATTTGTTTGTACAGTTATTATTCACGATGTTAGAAAATTAGTAATATTTATTTCAATAATGTAGTCTACTCTTGTTAGTAATGAAGTTCGTATGTTTTGTAAAAATTTTGTGAATGATGTGGTGTAACACACAATGAACAATAGTTTGTGACATTATACCTCTTCAGCAAGCATAAATAAATAGTTGATGACATGCTCTGGTTTTCCTTCAAACTTCTTGCGGAGTACAGGGTCCTGAGTTGCAATTCCAACAGGACAGGTATTAAGATGACATTTCCGCATCATTGTGCAGCCCATAACAATAAGTGGTGCTGTGCTGAATCCAAACTCATCAGCTCCAAGCAATGCGGCAACAACAACATCAAATCCTGAAACACAAGTGATGACATTTAAATTAATAAACAAAGAAAGAACATTCATGGAGGAATGTCTTTGCAACTGAATGAATGGCAGTTTTGTTTTTTTACCACAAATGTTTCACTTCTTTCATTTATGAAGCATTTTCGTGGGTTATAATACATCTTTGTTTAAATATGCATTATGTAGTAGTAACAAGTACATTACTATGTTATCTGTTCTCACATTATTCTCTTGTTTTCGTTTTTCAGGTTACAAATAACTTTTGCAGCCCAAGTTTTGAGAGGTTAAATTATTGGTTGGTGTACCTCATGATTTCCAATGTTGCTAGCCCATGTTGTAGTCCTGGAGATGTATTTACTCAGTCCCCATACTCCAGATGGCTGATTTCCGATATTTTTTCACCCAGATGTACTACAACACTTCACTTGCACAAGTCATTATGTATTGACCATGTTTGTGCTTAGAATGTGCAGTGCTGCCAATTGTCACTGTGTTTACCTCACTTGTGTTTGTGTGTGCCTTTACCTTTGCTGAACACACAATAAAATGTGGACATGAACCATCCAACATGGATCAGGACATGAAAATTATTAGGGTGAGTAATTGCAACAGATGACTCCCGACATTATAGGAAAACTTTCATGTACAAAGAGCCCTTGTAATTAAAAAGAAAGTAATTAATGATCAAATTAGTGTAAGGAGTAACTCAAGCCACTAAAACAATAACAAACTGAAATGTTAAACATGAACACATTCAACACACAATGCCAAGTGCAAGTGAAGTGTTACAATACATGTCCGTGGAAAAACACCACAAACTGGCCATCTGGAGTATGGGGACCAAGTAAACACAAATGAGCTAACAACATTGGAAATCTTAAGTAACAGCAAACGATAATTTAACATTGGAAAACATGTGCTGCAAAAGTTATTTCTAACCCGAAAAATTAGCGAATAACATGAGAAAACTCAACATAGTAACATACTTTTAATTATTACATATTGAATTTATTATATATAAAGCAAATCTATATTACAGGCCACTGAAAATTCTCCATAAATAGAAAAAGCAAAATGCATATGTAAAAAACACACTGCCTGTCATTTAGTTGCAAACACGGAATGAAGGTCAATGAATTTTGAAGTGGTAAGGAATGATAAAATTCAAAGAAATGACGGGGTCAAAAAAGGAAAAAAAAAAAGAATTTTTGTTCCAACAGAAATAATACTGTCATTGTGCTCCAGTCCCTTCTGGTGATACCATCATCAGCACTAAAAAGCATTAAGTGTAATGCTGCTTTTTGTTGACAACTAACAATCTAAAATATGTAAAGGTTTCATATGCCACTGAAAATTTGACACAGTGTTTTTAATTTTAGGTGTTCCTATTGGCAATACTAAAAGCTGAACCTGGTAGGTATTTCTCTATCACTTTTTAAAACTACAATTTTCTGAACATAATTTTTGATGTTACACAGTTGTCGTAACTGTATAAAATATAGTAACTGAATATTAATATTTTATTTATTTAGCATATGGCTAATACAGACATATACATATGTACATATTGACACACAAGAAACTTAAGTTTGTCTTTACAACTGAATATCCAGTTCTTCAATCCAGCGCACTCCATCTGGAGTTGCTAGCAGGAAGTCCTCTTCAGCACCGTGACAGGCTCGAATCCTGCATTCACTGACAATGAGGTGAACAGTCTGGTATGGAGCCTCGCAGTCACAGGCTGGATTAGGCCACTTCTTCCACTTAAAGAGAGCATCCCTGCATCGACCATGGCCAGTACGGATTCTGTTGAGAGTAGTCCAGGTCTTGCACGGTAAGTCGAATCCACTTGGAAGTTTAGCACCTGAGAAGATGTTATGCAGGCGCACATCTGTCATTGCTTCCCACCGACTTTTCCATTCTTCAAGAGGTCTGAAATCCTTAGCAACCATGTTAGCACCATCACACAGAGTTGGATGGCGTGATTTCAGACTCTTACGAATTAAAAAAGCCAGGTCGCTAAGCACGGGTAGGTTAGAATTCCTGGAGATCTTGTGGAAATCTCTCATAAGGGCAGTACATCTGCGTAGATCAGAAGGCATTATACCGGTTAACAGTGGAAGCCAATGAACTGTAGAAGATCTGACTGCGCCAGATAGTATGCACACTGTCGTATTCAGCTGGGTGTCAACAAGCCTTGTATGATGACTGTTCATCCAAACAGGTGCACAATACTCAACACTTGAGTACACCAAGCCCACAGCTGAAGATCGCAGTGTGGTTCCTGAAGATCCTCAGGTAGTTCCACATACCTTATGGAGGATGTTGTTTCGAGTCCTCAACTTTTCAGCTAAGTTAAGAAGGTATTGTTTGAAGCATAGTGTATTGTCCAAGATGACACTAAGATATTGTGGGTTCCAATTATGATGAAGAATTCTGCCTCTGAAACTGAATTCCAGTTTTAAGTTCGCCAACCAATTATTTAAGTGGAAGCAACACACTTCTGTTTTACTAATACTGGGTTGGAGTCTCTAGATTTTTAAGTAATTATCTATTGCAGTCAGGTAATTGGTTAGAATTTCTTCTGTTTTCATTTCCTGGTGTCATACGGCTAGAGCCAGGTCGTTGGCATAGCAGTATTTTCTGGACAAAGTGTCAGGTAGATCAGATAGATATAGATTGAAGAGTAATGGTGAGAGAACTGATCCTTGAGGCAATCCGTTGTTCAGATTCCTCTCCTTACTTATGTTGATTCCAGTAATTACCTGGAACTTCTGATCGCTTAGCATGCTGTTAATCAGTCAAGCCATTGTTCTGCATGGTATGATGTGGAGAAATTTGTAGATAAGGCCTTCCCTCCACACAGTGTCGAAGGCGGTAGTTAGATCGACAAACACCACAGATGTTTTCTCTTTCATTTGGTATCCTGACTCTATGAAGGATGAGAGAGACAATACTTGGTCGCAGCAGCTACGCCCTGGTCTGAAGCCTGCCTGATCAACTGGAATGTTCTCTAGGATAGCACTACTTATTCTATTATACACTAGCCTTTCAAAAAACTTGTAGCAGCAGCTAAGTAGGGCAATGGGCCGATAGCTTTCTGCCGAGAAGCTGGGTTTGCCAGCAGAATTTATTTCAGAATAAATATTATCTTTGCCTTTTTGAACTCCAATGGAAGTTGATCAGTCAGCAGGATATCAGTGAAGAATTCTGCCAGTCACTTCCTAGCTTTTCCTCCCATATGGATCAGGAATTCTGGATGGATACCATCGAATCCAGGCGCCTTAAGAGATTTGAGGTCCTTCAGTCCAGAGTCAATGTCTGAAACTGTGAAAGGATGGATATACTCAGATGAGAGAGATGCCATCTTTTTCAGGTCACGAAGCTGTTATTTGGTATGTCTATTATGTTTCTTGTCAGGCGGCACTCTTGAGGTAGTAATGATGTGGGAAGCAATTTGGTCTGGTGATACTTCAGAATTTTTTCTGCAAACTGGTGCACTTCCTCCCAGTTTTCTCAGAAGACTCCATGCTTCCCTGCTCGAGTGGGTAAAGTTGATATTTTTGATTCTTTCTGCCCATTTCTGCCTCTGAGACATGTCCAAGCTGGACAATAGTTCCATAGTTATCTCTGTGTCACCACTTTGCTGGAAATGTTGGAACAGTGTTTCACTTTCATCATTTCATCCTGGAACATACTCTTTTCGGTATCCTCTTGGCATTTTAATATTGATTACATTATAGTCTAAAACATTAATTTTAAGTGTGACTGAGAAGGCACTAACTCATGCAATAGTAGGAGTTGTCCTATGCATTACCCACAAGAGATTGACATTCTCCGGCAAGCTGATTCATATTTATGTACCCGTGTATATAACTGCCTTTTTTTCTATTTTAGTATTGAAGTCTTCGAAAATATTTTTTTTTGTCTTTACACTATTTTCTGAAAAAAAGATAAATTTTAGTATAAAAAAAGGCATTAATGAACACATGTATTGGGAAGCAATTGTCAAAATACCAAATTTTCTGTACAAAAATTCCAGAAATAATTCAATGAAACCCTTTTATATTATGAAATTCCCATCCGTGAAGCCATGTCCACGCATTCTTTCATTCTTGGAAATATGCAAAATAAACCAACTTCTTTATTTTTAAAATGAGGATGCTGCAAATGTAGCTGAACTGAAGAGCTTCACTATGTCGAGGATGCAAGTTTTCCTATTCAGATTGTAATTTATATGTTGCGCCAAAAACTCAACCATATTTATTGCTCGTACCTCATTCAGTAAGTAACAGTTCTCATGGAAAGTAATGAACTGTGTGTACATTTTACAATAATCCGTTCACCTTAAACCATGTGTTGATATTTTTTAGTATTTTATTGCTTCTTCAGTAAGAAGCACTGCTTCCATTTTACATGCCTATAGGCTTGTAGAAAGCCATACCAGATAATTAGTTTTTCCAAATGAAGCCAGTATTTACCCGAGTGTAAGACGACCCTGATTATAGACAATGCTTCTTTCTTTTTCAAGAGGTCTTGAGAAAAAAAATATTTTTAGCATATTCTTATTAAACAAAATCAACAACTGTTTTATCTGACAAAGTATCTGCCTAAGAAATTATTGTTACACCTATTCTAAATTTATGCCATTTATTGATTTTGATAATACAAGAAGAAATAAAATAAACAAAAAGACATGGGTTACATTAATTTTTGGACAATTTCCTTTTCTACATTGTTTACTTACTAATCCTGTCATCTGCAGCATCACTATTTTTAATCATCGTCCTAATAGCACAGCTGTGAAATTTATATCTTTGTTGCTACAAATAACTTCTATTTCTTCTGAAAATGTTGCGATTTCTGGGGCTGTGGTTAGATTTTGGACGTGATAACACAGCTGTTTTTTATTCAAATACATAAATGATTTCGATTCTCTACTGACATTAGATTGTAACAATGTCTCTTGCTTATCATCTGTGTGCTGCTCTCTCACTGACTGTGTACCTCCATTTCGTTCCCATCAAACGTCACAGTGAAGATTCATACCACTGCAGCATGAAACACCTAAGTATGCCGGAGCATGAAACACCTAAGTATGCCAGTGGCCCCTATCTGAACTTTTGCCATCTCCTGCAAAAATGAATGATATTGTTGTGTATTTATCCAATTTTAAAGTCAGTTCAGTTCTGAATACAAATGGATTCCAGGCAAACTGCAATTTAAACAATGTAGACATTTCTACAAAACCAAAGTATGTGGTATAGATTCACATGGTTTGCAACAGGACACAATTTCCTGTCTGCTCACTACTCCCCTCCCTGCACTTATTTAGTTCACAGCCAAGCTGGTCCTGTTCCCCCTCCAGCCACTCCATAGTGCTGTGCTTGAGCAACTATGAAAGAGAGATTGCAGTCTCTTCCAGAATGCAAGTCATATGTAACAACAGCAACAACTAATACATAAATTAAAGACCACACTCACAATTCAGTTCAATTCTTGAACTTTCATTCGTCTTGCAATCTAATTAGGTCTGTCTGTACTATTTCCATGATGAGTCTTGCTGCTGTAATTTATTCTCATTACAATTACAGTCAGTTTAATATGATTTATTTCATCTGTTTTCATTCTTGATTATTTTTCCTTTTTGTTTCAATTGAATGTCACCATCATGTTCTAAAGCTAATTAAAAGCTGGTAACATTTTTATCTGGTATTCGAATACATGAACAGTAACTGACTTTCTCATTTGCAACCCACTCAGTAATTCGAAAAAATGTTCAAATGTGTGTGAATTCCTAACGGACCAAACTGCTGAGGTCATTGGTCCCTAGACTCACACCCTACTTAAACTAACTTATGCTAAGAACAATACACACACCCATGCCCGAGGGAGGACTCTAACCTCCGGCGGGAGAGGCCGCACAATCCATGACATGGCACCTCAACCCGTGCAGTCACTTAGTAATTCATTACAGTCTTTCACAATCAAATAAGATATCTACTTCAGTTCACAATCAAGTAATGTTTTTCTGAAGGGCAAATTTCGCATTTGAACATAACCTTTACTCATAAAGCACCATTAATGTTTGTACGTGAATATTGTCTGCCCAGCCCTGCCTTTCTGAATTCTTTGAAATAAATCTTCACGTAACCTCAATAGCCAAAGCTTTATCTGTAGAGAGCATGCCTATAGATTCTATTGAACAATGTAAAAATGTTAAATTGTTTAATCTGCAAATTATAAGATGACTGTATTTTTCAAATGACAAGTTTAAGAAAAAAAAAAACCTCATCTTATAATTGGGTAAATATGATATATTTTAATTTATTGCTTCTTTACAATGAGATGTGGAAACAGTCTTACCTGTGCGGATCTGTCCATCAGCCTGAACAACCACTCTTGACCGGAGGTTATTTAACACAAGCACCTGATGTGTCTCTGCAATTCCAAGTTCCCATGGCAACCCAGCATTCTTAATTCCTGTCCATGAACTTGCTCCAGTGCCTCCATCATGGCCAGAAATCACAATGTGCTCTGCTTTTCCCTGGTAGATAGGAGAAAAGAAAGAGATGATAATTATACAAGTTAATGTTCTTATAAAATAATACAAGGCCTCCTGACCATGATAGTAGCAGAGTGTTTTTCACTATGTATGTATCTTACCTTGGCTACTCCTGAAGCAACAACACCAACACCAACTTCTGATACCAGCTTGACAGAGATTCGAGCATTAGGATTAGCACACTTAAGGTCATAGATCAACTCTGCAAGATCTTCAATAGAATAAATGTCATGATGGGGAGGTGGTGATATAAGACCCACACCAGGAACAGAATGTCTTGTTTTCGCAATATCTTTGGTCACCTGTAAGAACAAATGGTTTCTAAAGATTGGTGTTTACAGCATATTCGTGTAGAAACATAACTCAAAATATTCTCACATGTCATAATACATTTTTACATGTGTTTCAAATTATAGAGAGTGGAAAAGTGCTTGAAGGAATGTTTTGTAATTCAGTCAGTAAACTGCTGCCTAATGTAATTAGTAATTATGAAACCACCAATGAACCACCATACACGAAAGCCTTATGATTATCATGCTAACAGTAATTTCAGAATGTCATTTCAGTAATCAATCTTGAAGGTGGTTTCATGATATTCTCCATTCCCATTGGTTGTCAGCAGTCTTCCGCTTTTCAGCCCAACTGCTGCATCATTCCTCATTCATGTCTTGCCTTACGTAGTCTTATCAATGTCTATCCCATGAGTCTTTCCTTTCACCTATGTTTTCAGCAGAGGTTCATGTCATAATGTGTATCTAACCATTCTCTCTCTTCGCTTCATTATAGTCTTTATCAGACACTCTACCTCACTGAGCTGTTAAAGGAAAGTTCATTCTTTAGTTGATTAATACATTTTTAAACAATGTCCTGTATCCCACATTCCAAAAGCTCCTAATAATTTCATTCTATTTCTGCCTTGCACAATATCCACGTTTCACAGATGCAAAGAGCTGTACTATAAAACCAGCTTTCAGTGAATCTTTTTCTGGTCTCAGGATTTACTTTTTTTGCGGCTAGTAGCTGACTTTTTACACAGAGCCATTTTGCCTCAAGCAATCCTTTCTTTACCTGTTTTATTTCAGAGCCTGTAAAAATCACACACATGTTCAATATTTTCATGTCCAAGTTTAACATTTAAACAATCAGCATGTCCATCTGCTGTGTTCACCATTCCCTCAGTTTTCATTTTGTTTATGAACATCTTATAGCCACCAGCAAGCACACAACTCAATTCTTGTACAATTTCAGCAACCACTATTGTCATAATGTTTATTTTCTGTCCTCTAAAGCTTCCACACTGATAATTGTACCATATTTCCCTTACTGCTTCTTCCATACATAAATTAAATGTCAATGGTGACAATTAGCAAATCTGCCTCACACCATTTCAGATTTTGGTCTCTATCCCATTGCATTAGTCCCAGCTTCAAATAAAGAGAATGGATTACTTTTTCGTCCCTGTAGTTGCTATCACATTGTCAAAGGAGACACATCTTATGTTATTCAATATTATCAAAAGCAATTTTCATATTTATAAATTCAACTTGTGTGTTCCTTTTCTTTTCTCATGTAAATATATCCTGTATTATTTTGGTTGCCGTGATACAAATTTCTAAATTATTCTTACTTTTTCCGAAACAAAATGAGTCCACTTCAGATCTACTCCTATTACATCCTTTCTTCCAAAAAGCAATCTCTTGAGACTTTTTACATGTGGCGGTACACTGATTTTACCATAGGTTTTACATGTATTCACTCTTGCTTTTCTCAGGAGTAAGCTAGGTACATGATTTTCAGCCTCTCAACGGACATCCCCTCTTAAATAAATTTCATTTACAAATTTCTGTAATCCTTGGCCTACACTTCAGCCTCAAGCCTGGAAGAGATGTGATGGCAATTCCTCAATACTTGGGTATTTGCCCCGAGTTTATGCAAAGCTTTTTGAAATTTAGTGATACGAACCTGATCTCCCTTATCATACTGCTGAATGTGTTCTAATTTTCAATTGGCCTAATTACTTCAGGACAAAAATAGAGTTTCTCTGAATAGTGTTTCCATCTTCTTGCATTACTTTCTGCTTTTATTGCCCAATAGCTAATTTGTAACTCTAATCAATGTGCTCCTTTCTCTGAGCTCTTTGAAGTTATAGTTCATTAGCCTGTGAGGAGCACATGTACACAGTTTCAGTTTGCATCTATCTTGTAATACCTGTAGTTAACGTTTTCTTCTTGTTTGGCTTTTCTACATTTCAGAGGAACTTGAATAGTTGCTGCTGACTTTCAACATCTCTACACTAGCATCATTTCTTTATTAATTTCTGTGCCTAATCAAATATTCATTGCTGAACCTTTTTTTGTCTTTTCCAATCCTAGCATTTCTTCTGATGCATTTACTCTCTGAAGGGCATTACAGAAGAAACACTTCTTTCAGAGTGGGCGACTGTTCTCTCTCTCTCTCTCTCTCTCTCTCTCTCTCTCTCTCTCTCTCTCTCTCTCTCTCTCTCTCTCTCTCTCTCTCTCCCCCCCCCCCCCCCCCCCCCTCCCTGAACATTAAGGTAGTCTATATGCAAATTAGTCCAGTTTCTTTCTCATCCATTTAACATCTGCCAATATTGGCCCCATTACATAGGTATCATCCATCATCATATTAACAACTCTCTTCAAACTGAAATTGTGTTACAGCAATTTACAAAGGAAGATAGATAAGGAAAAGAAGGACTTATTTCCACCGGAATTATAGTGCTATTATTTAAATTCATTATCCCATTCATATTCAGCTCACCTTGTATCCTGGCAGCTCTCCACCTTCACCAGGCTTGGCTCCCTGTGCCATTTTTATCTGGAGATCATCAGCATGTGCTAGGTAAGAGCTTGTAACTCCAAAACGACCACTGGCCACCTGCTTAATGGCTGACCTTTTATTGAACTCAGGATCTTGATTCAAGTATCTGTCAGCATTTTCACCTATTTTTTGGGTAGCCCAAAGTATAAAAAAGACAAGTTATCATATTCAAGCACAAGGAAAATATTATATGAATTGATGCATTAAAAATAGACGCACACTATGCACTAATTTCATCACGAAGACAGGTTTCCAGGAACATGCATCCTCCTTATACAAGGGGCGTTCAAAAAGAAATGAGCCAGAGGCATAATTACAGAAACCAGTACCTGTATGTTAGAAGTATCAACCCTGGCTGTTGAGACATTTTTCCCACTGTGACACAAGGTGCTGAATGGCTGCCTCATAAAATTCCTGGGGCTGCGATGTTAACCAGTTCCACACATACCACTGGATGCAGCCGTCCACACAAGTGCAGAAAAGGTTATGCTGACGTTTTTCTTTGTCCAAGATGGCCCCATTCTGACTCACTTCCTGCAACATGCCCAGTGTCACTCGCAAACTTTGACCCCCCCCTTCACCAAGCGACCAAATCAAAATGACCTGGCAATCTCACCCATGGTTTCATTCTACTCCATGACAATGCTAAGTCTCATCGGCCAACACAGTTGCAGCAATCCTACAGAAATTCAAATGGCCACCCTCCATACAGTCCAGACCTCTCTCCCTGTGATTACGCCAATTTTGGTCCCCTTAAAAAGGCTCTGAGGGACAAACGATTCACCTCGCACGACGATGTCCAGCTGTACGTGCGGAACTGGTTAACATTGCAGCCCCAGGAATTTTATGAGACAGCAGCCATTCACCACCTTGTGTCACAGTGGGACAACTGTCTCAAAAGCCAGGGTCAATACTTTTAAACACAGGTACTGGTATCTGTAATTATGCCTCTGGCTCGTTTCTTTTTGTATGCTCCTTATACACGAATCAACGACATGTAATTGTGAGAACTACAAATAATTCTATATGGTACTGGAAATTACCAACTAAAAATTAGCTTTGCTCATACATGATAGCTTTTGTTACCAATAACTAGTTCTCTCACTACAATGTAAGTGATATGTTATGGCACATAGTCGACAGCAATTTTTCTTCCCAACATTGTGCATTAAGCAGCATTAGTATTTGAATTAAACTACAAAATTTATTTGCAAATGTAATTTAATATGGCTGTATGATCGTCGGTAGTGTCTGTTTCTTTAGACATCCTTGCACTGCATTAGACTATACAGACACTGAACAATACAATCATTAGTAATTGTCAGCTTGAACTACATTACATTAACAGTTGAAGAAACATGATTTTTTACCTTTGCCCCTTCCTCTTTCTAAATGTAATGTTGCATTTCAAAGTACTTAAAAGACATGTAGGCTAAAAACTTCTCTAAAACTGCAAAAAATATTCTGAATAATTGTGAACTGACAACCACTTACCGCCTTCCCCGGTGTTGGATTTAGCTTTTACTCTGTTCATAGCAATAGCCAATGTGGTGTGAGCCTCTAGTGAAATACTCCCAAAGCTCATAGCACCTGCACAGACAGAGCAATAATCAGAATACAGCAAAGTACAAGAATACATTTATTAATCATTCCATATACCTTTGTCTATGGTAATGTCTACATTATGATTTGTCATTTCCATTCTTATGTTAATAGTGTCTGAAGTTCACATATTTTCAGTACTGGTAAAACACAGTGCCGTATGTCATTAGTTAAAACACCAACAACTGTCCACTCTAGGAACTGTCTACTGCCATATAGCCACTGTTTAAGTGTTATCCTCATCATCCCCAATTCTCACCCTTAGCCCCAAATTAATCAACATTGATCAATTTATTGATAAAGTAAGGAACATTATTGAAAGGTCATCAAGTAAGCTTGACTAAGAGAAAGTGATATTTGTAATAATACAGAGCAAATGATTCACCTGTTGCAAATCGCTTGACAATTTCAGAGGCTGGTTCAACTTGATTAATATCAATAGGACTTTCCGATGGTACAAGTTCCAACTGCCCACGAAGTGTACATGCTCTCACACTTTGCATTGTTGATTCACGAAATTTATCATAAGCACTGCGATTCTTGTTCACAGCAGCTTCCTGTGAATAGAGAAAAAGTTTATTTTTAGTTGCATGCAGATACAGTTTCAAGTGTGCCTCTGAGGCGAAGATGATAATTGTAAGGCCGCAAATCCAAATTTGTAACATTCAACACCCAGTTGATCCTATAGTTTTTTTTCCATTGCTTATAATTTATTTCAAAACTGGCAGATACTAGTATACCTGAAAATGCATAGTTGCACCACAATTTAGAGTGCATGTTAAACTGTCCCTCTATAACAGGCTGTGTCAGCGTGTCATGCATCCACTGATCAGAGAAATATGAAGACATACCTAGTAAAGCACTGTGTCATTCAAATCAACCTTTAGGTTGAGGAAAACTTTAAATCAGAAAGAATATTACCCACAGAAAGAAGCCCCGAAATCAAACTACAATCAGAACCCAAATTATTCAAAAACAACAGTTTTGTCTACAGGACTGCAGACTGACACAGTATTTCCACTTGCTGGGCTGAAAGGTACTTATTGAAAAAGTAGACAAATGGAAGGTAATGGAGACATAACTTCCTCTTATAAAGAGTAAAGGAATTGTAGGAAATTGGATTTTCAAAGTGTCATGCAGTAAAGTCATTGAGAACCAGTGCCAGGGGAGACCACAAAAAAAAAAAAAAAAAAAAAAAAAAAAAAAAAAAAAAAAAAAAAAAAAAAAAAAAAAACACTGGCAGTGAAATACTAGCAACAGAGGAGATTTGGAAACCTTGAAAGTTAATATGTCACAGTTGGCAGACAATTCAAAAGTAAAAGAATGTTTTTATATGGCTGGGAAAAAATAGTGCTCGGATGAAAGTAAACGGAAGAGCTTGTAATGGATCTGGGAGATGTCTTATTTTCTAACGGATTTGTCGATACCACATCTAATGAGGGAAGTTTTAAATGTTTTCTTATATTTTTGTCAGAATATTTTTTTAATTGTAATTTGCCTTATTTTATGCTAATTTACTTATATTTTTGAGAGTGACAGCATATTGATTAACATTAGCAGATGTGACGAAGAATATCAAAGAGACTGATTACAAGTGGAAGCTTGTGTGTTGTGTAAAATGACTGACACTGGAGTTGTCTTTGACCATAGTCATAATCGGCTGTGAACTCTTGGTGTGTGTTGACGGTGCAACAATGTGCAGGTCGCCATCATAATAATTTGCTAGTGAACAGGAAAAATGAATTATGTTACAATATTTTTTATATAAACTTTAAGAAGAAACCACATTCGAAGAAATGGTATTTAAAGCACCAAAAATGAGGCAAACACATTGAACCAAGTCATTTCTGCAGCCAACAAAACTGCATTGAGGAATCATACTTCCACTGGACGACTGAAGCCAAGACAAATATCGTCTTGTTAACATTTCACGGAAAATGTACTGTCACGAAATATGCTAAATACAGTATATAAAAATAGCGAGCATATTTCAAGCTGAGTGATGAAACAAAGCCTCGTCAATTCTCGTAACACTCCACAAACTGTTTAACAGAATTATGCAGTGGACAAAGCACTCTGACTGTGTCTGTTCAAATGTTTAATGTCTGGCAAAACTTTTAGGCCAACATAAATATACAATGTAGTTTCAAAGATCATATGTCCTTGGAATATACATGTTTCGAGAATGGTGCGACTGTACTCTATAGTGTCGGCAGCTTCTAGGATGTAACAATTCATCTGCATACAATATGCCATTGGCTGAAGTAATATGTGGAAAACAAGGCAGAATGAGAAAAGAGTGGCGGGAGGGGGGGGGGGGGCTGATTCAGTGGGATACATCTCAGATCGGTGCATGTGTAAACTGTATAGTCAAAGACTGCAGTAACGGAATAGAGGCCCTTTCATACAGCCTTTATTCTGTTTCGATTGGGCCACAATGGATTAGTGGATTCTTACACGAGCTCACATAGTACTTTTGCTAAAGCAGGGTGTACCATAAGATTAGATTAGATTAATACTAGTTCCATGGATCATGAATACGATATTTCGTACTGATGTGGAACGAGTCAAATTTTCCAACACATGACATAATTAAGTTAATTTAACAACATAATTAAGTTAATATAACAACTTTCTTGTTTTTTGTTTTTTTTAATTTTTTTCAACTTTTTTTCTTTTTTTTCTTAATTTGTATCTAAAAATTCCTCTATGGAGTAAAAGGAGTTGTCATTCAGAAGTTCTTTTAATTTCTTCTTAAATACTTGTTGGTTATCCGTCAGACTTTTGATACTATTTGGTAAGTGACCAAAGACTTTAGTGGCAGTATAATTCACCACATTCTGTGCCAAAGTTAGATTTAATCTTGAATAGTGAAGATCATCCTTTCTCCTAGTATTGTAGTTATGCACACTGCTATTACTTTTGAATTGGGTTTGGTTGTTAATAATAAATTTAATAAGAGAGTATATATACTGAGAAGCTACTGTGAATATCCCTAGATCCTTAAATAAATGTCTGCAGGATGATCTTGGGTGGACTCCAGCAATTATTCTGATTACACACTTTTGTGCAATAAATACTTTATTCCTCAGTGATGAATTACCCCAAAATATGATGCCATATGCAAGCAATGAGTGAAAATAGGCGTAGTAAGCTAATTTACTAAGATGTTTATCACCAAAATTTGCAATGACCCTTATTGCGTAAGTAGCTGAACTCAAACGTTTCAGCATATCATCAATGTGTTTCTTCCAATTTAATCTCTCATCAATGGACACACCTAAAAATTTTGAATATTCTACCTTAGATCTATGCTTCTGATTAAGGTCTATATTTATTAATGGCGTCATACCATTCACTGTACGGAACTGTATGTACTGTGTCTTATCAAAATTCAGTGAGAGTCCATTTACAAGGAACCACTTAGTAATTTTCTGAAAGACATTATTGACAATTTCATCAGTTAATTCTTGTTTGTCAGGTGTGATTACTATACTTGTATCATCAGCAAAGAGAACTAACTTTGCCTCTTCATGAATATAGAATGGCAAGTCATTACTATATATTAAGAATAACAAAGGTCCCAAGACCGACCCTTGTGGAACCCCATTCTTGATAGTTCCCCAGTTTGAGGAATGTGCTGATCTTTGCATATTTTGAGAACTGCTTATTTCAACTTTCTGTACTCTTCCAGTTAGGTACGAATTAAACCATTTGTGCACTGTCCCACTCATGCCACAATACTTGAGCATGTCTAGCAGAATTTCATGATTTACACAATCAAAAGTCTTTGAGAGATCACAAAAAAACCCAATGGGTGGTGTTCGGTTATTCAGATCATTCAAAATTTGATTGGTGAAAGCATATATGGCATTTTCTGTTGAAAAACCTTTCTGGAAATCAAACTGACATTTTGTAAGTACTTCATTTTTACAGATATGTGAAGCTACTCTTGAATACATTACTTTCTCAAAAATTTTGGATAAAGCTGTTATAAGGGAGATTGGACGGTAATTGTTGACATCAGATCTATCCCCTTTTTTATGCAAAGGTATAACAATAGCATATTTCAGTCTATCAGGGAAAATGCCCTGTTCCAGAGAGCTATTACACAGGTGGCTAACAATCTCACTTATTTGTTGAGAACAAGCTTTTAGTATTTTGCTGGAAATGCCATCAATTCCATGTGAGTTTTTGCTTTTAAGCAAGTTTATTATTTTCCTAATTTCAGAGGGAGAAGTGGGTGAGATTTCAATTGTATCAAATTGCATAGGTATGGCCTCTTCCATTAACATCCTAGCATCTTCTAATGAACACCTGGATCCTACTATATCCACAACATTTAGAAAATGATTATTAAAAATATTTTCAACTTCTGACTTTTTGTTCGTAAAGTTTTCATTCAATTTGATGGTAATACTGTCTTCCTGTGCTCTTGGTTGACCTGTTTCTCTTTTAATAATATTCCAAATTGTTTTAATTTTATTATCAGAGTTGCTGATTTCAGACATGATACACATACTTCTGGATTTTTTAAATAACTTTTCTTAATATAGCACAGTATTTTTTATAATGTTTGATAGTTTCTGGATCACTACTCTTTCTTGCTGTCAGATACATTTCCCTTTTCCGGTTACAAGATATTTTTATACCCTTAGTAAGCCATGGTTGGTTACATGGTTTCTTACGAGTATATTTCACTATTTTCTTGGGGAAGCAGTTTTCAAATGCATTTACAAAAGTGTCATGAAATAAATTATATTTTAAATTGGCATCAGGTTCACGGTACACCTCATCCCAGTCTAACTTCTGTAGGCTTTCCCTGAAATTTGCAATTGTTAAATCATTGACTGAACGTACTACTTTGGAGGACTGTTTAGTACTGCTGAATGGAGCTATGTCATATATTGTAACTAGCTGTGCACCATGATCAGAAAGACCATTCTCAACAGGCTGAGCATTTATCTGGTTAAACTTATCTTGGTCTATAAAGAAGTTATCCATCAGTGAGCTGCTATCCTTCACCACCCGAGTAGGAAAATCATTAACGGGTGTCAAATTGAAAGAACCGAGTAATACTTCAACGTCATTTTTCCTATTACCCTCTTTCAGAGAATCTACATTGAAGTCCCCACAAATAATAATTTGCTTCCCCCTGTCTGACAGATAGCACAACAAGGAGCCCAAATTTTTCAGAAATAGATGAAAATTCCCCGATGGGGACCTATATACAGTTACAATTATAAATATGCCTTTATTTAATTTAAGCTCACAGGCACATGCTTCTATATGTTTCTCTACACAAAACTTTTTTGTTTCTATACTTTTTGCACAATGATAACTTTTGACATATATGGCAACTCCTCCTTTCTCCACATTTTCTCTAATTACATGTGCAGAGAGCTTATATCCACTTACATTAACCTTATCCATATCAGTAACAATGTAATGCTCAGACAGGCATAGTATATCTATTTCATCCTCAGCTTCTAAATCTTCTGAACAAACCAGAAGCTCATCTATTTTATTCTTTAAACTCCCAATATTTTGATGAAATATACTTACATTATTTTTAATTATACTTTTATGAGAACCTTTCCTTATTCTAACATTTGCAGTACTTTCCTGTCTGAGTTTCTCATTGTGCTTAGGCCTAGTTCCTATACCAGTGGTCACATGGTGTTCAGAAAATGGTTCAAATGGCTCTGAGCACTATGGGACTTAACTTCTGAGGTCATCAGTCCCCTAGAACTTAGAACTACTTAAACCTAACTAACCTAAGGACATCACACACATCCATGCCCGAGGCAGGATTCGAACCTGCGACCGTAGCGGTCGCGCGGTTCCAGACTAGCGCCTAGAACCGCTCGCCCACCCCGGCCAGCATGGTGTTCAGAGAGGCAGATTATGTCAACTGGGTTGGGTGACTTTAATTCATCAATGCAATTATCTAGGACTGAGATACAACTTGGTGGAGATAAAATTTCTGGTGATTGGTGAAAATTTATAATTGACAGCTGTGACTGGTGATCCAATGTGCTAGAATTGTGCTGCTTAATTTCTTTCCTAAACTGAAGATTTGTTTCAATCCTGACCTCTTGTAGAACTTGACATCTTTCTGTCTTACCTATCCTAAAATAGGTGCTGCTCCCAACACCTGTAACCACTGGTATTTTACCATTCACGGCAGTGCCTCCCCCCCTTAAATTTCCTGCTATTACCCCAGCCAGCTTACCCTTCCCTTTCCTGTTGAGATGTAGGTCGTGCCTGGTATAGTCCCACCTGCTGAGAGAATCAACAGGAACCACACCAATAAGAGCCCCCGCCCGACCCAAGGAGCCGTTCCAACTCCAAATTAATTCTCCCAACAGAAGAGTTCAAATGAGGCCGGTCATGGCGTCTCAGGACAGATACAAATTCAACATTGGTGTGTCTCGATGCCGACGCAATCTTTACCAGGTCACACTCTATGCTGTACCCAGGATCTCTGTCGATACTGTTCCCTGGCCCTCCCACAATAACCACGATGTCTTCCCTGGTAAATCCTTTACAGAGTGAACCTAAATCCTCTGTCACCTGATCCAGACAAGCACTAAGAAAAGGTCCATTTTCCATTCATTTAGGATTTTAAGGAAGTGAATCCCCGATGTGAGCAATGTATATGAGTAACTGTATAAGAGATGATACTGCTGTTTGAGTAAATAGAAGTGAGGAAGTAATGATCACTCAAGTGAATATCAATGCAAGAAAATTAGCAGAAAGCTCTATGACTATTGCTACTTTTATTTTTTTCCACTTACCTGTAGATTTGCAATGCTTAGGGGATCGTTGATGTGTTTCTCTCCACCACTGCGCCAGTGATATTGCCCTGGGTTACGGAGAACCAACATGTCGGGTGCATGATTCATATATGATAAATTGTGGCGTTCATATGTTTCCTTTGCAATAACCTCAAATGTCACACCACCAATGCGTGACGGAGTGCCCTGCAGATTTAAAAATTCTTCATATATAAGTATTCACCATTCTTGTAGCTTACATTGGTGGTAACTTTTCATGCCATTATTTATTTAGTTTTCACTGTGTACTAAACTAAGACTGAAACCACATGTGAACTCAACAATTGCACGTTTCCAGTATATCATGTATTTATGGAATGGCCACAGGACAAACTGAACAAGATCTGCATTATGTATGGTGTATGATTACACTACCTTTTTACAATTAAAACATTTGACTACACATAAAGAAATACAGGATTCAATGCAACAATGTTATGAAAAGGAAAGTTGCTACTCATCATATAGCGGAGATGCTGAGCCGTCAATAGGCACGACAAAATGACTGTCACAAATTAAGCTTTCAGCCAATAAGGCCTTTTGTGACAGTCTTTTTTTGTGCCTATCTGCAACTCAGCATCTCTGCTATATGGTGCATGGCAACTTCCCTTTCCATAATATTGAGACTATACATAAGGTCACATGAAAACGAGAAAAACAAACACCATTAAGAAGGTAAAGTTCATTTATAATCCAGGTGTGCATTACATATGTCATAATTATCCATACCCACATCTTAAAAGTTCATGCACTGAAATTGTGTCACCTTTGTCAAGAATGTGCTCCACACCAATGAGATGTACGGAAAAAATAGCCAACACATTTTTCAGTTTCACTGGTAGATACATGGATTGGGAAATTCAACAGTGGTCTTACGTGTCCCCAAGTCTAACCTCTGTGGGTTATGACTACACCCCCTCTCTTTCTGGAGTTTCATTTTCACTTTTGCATGACCTACTCAGTACCAATAATGGATGTAAAATCCCTCTCTATAGTATTTACTGCATTCGTACATTCTCCCTTCCGCAAATTTATACCCTTTCAGTGACAATTTTGTGATACATTTCTGAAACTCAAAGATATACACTATGTGATCAAAAGTAACTGGACACCTGGCTGAAAATGACTTACAAGTTTGTGGTGCCTTTCATCGGTAATTCTGGAATTCAATATTGTGTTGGCCCATCCTAAGCCTTGATGACAGCTCCCACTCTCACAGGCATATGTTCAATCCGGTGCTGGAAGGTTGCTTGGGGAATGGCAGCCCATTCTTCATGGAGTGCTACACTGAGAGACGTAGCAATGTCAGTCTGAGAGGCGTATCAATGTCAGTCTGAGAGGCCTGGCACGAAGTTGAGATTCCAAAACATCCCACAGGTGTTCTACAGGATTCAGGTCAGCACTCTGTGCAGGCCAGTCTATTACAGGGATTTTATTGTCATGCCACAGGCCGTGCATTATGAACAGGTACTTGATCATGTTGAAAGATGCAATCACCATTCACAAATTGCTCTTCAACAGTGGGAAGCAAGAAGGTGCTTAAAACAACAGTGTAGGCCTGTTCTGTGATAGTGCCACGCAAAAAAACATGGGGGTGAAAAAATACGACCACGTCATAACACCACCGCCTCCAAATTTTACTGTTGGCACTACACACACTGGCAGATGACATTCACCAGCCATTTGCCATACCCACACCCTGCACCCTGCCATCAGATCACCACATTGTGCACCGTGATTTGTCACTCCACACAATGTTTTTCTACTGTTCAATCGTTCAATGTTTACGCTTCTTACACCAAGTGAGGTGTCATTTGGCATGTGTGGCTTATGAGCAGCTGCTCGACCTTGAAATCCAAGTTTTCTCACCTCCTGCCTAACAGTCATAGCACTTGCAGTGGATCCTGATGCAGTTTGGAATTCGTGTGTGATGGTCTGGATAGATGCCTGCCTATTAATCATAAATTGGCCAGAAACACACATTTTTGTTATGGTGAAACCAGCAAAAACATCGCAATCCTCCTGTTCTTAAAATTTGCATTTGACAGGTAATGAGTAAAAACCAGTTGAAAACTCTTAAGATACGGGTTCTTCAATTCCTTCGTCCCATAAACACATGGCTGTATTCCCAGTCTTAATGTTGTGTAATGTAAGTGGGTCTACAGGTTCCTTTTGTAAAACTGAATACCAGTTATAGCTCTTAGGAGTTGGTAGTGCCTACCAGAGTCAAATGTTATGGCCCAAATATGTCTAGTCTTGTCGGATGTTGGAGAAACATAGTTGATGGAATCTTTTCCCAACTCAGGTGCAACTGTTCATCTTTTTACAACTTCTTCAGTTCTTCCAAATTCTGCTGACCACTGTCATTTGGGTTTCTGACAAATATTGATTATGACAAACAAGAATAATATTGATGACAAACTAGCAAGTACCTCATCTGGGAGGTGAAAACCCAATATTAAAATGGGTGGGTGTTGAATCTGTTGAGCAAAATTGTTTGGAAATAGATTCAAAAACCTATGTAATTTTAGGTCAGCCACTGCACAGAGTTCATAATGAGCATTCAGACTGGGATGGAAGTTGTTCTCTGAAAGGAGGTTTTGCCAAACTGTAGCAGTTTAGAAGAACGGGCAATGGAGTAATGTGGAGATAGATATTTGACTGCCATTGCCACTGCCACTGCCACTGCTTTTTGTATCTTGTTTTGTACTGTATAGATGAAGTACAATGTCCCAGAATGAGATTTTCACTCTGCAGCGGAGTGTGCGCTGATATGAAACTTCCTGGCAGATTAAAACTGTGTGCCCGACCGAGACTCGAACTCGGGACCTTTGCCTTTCGCGGGCAAGTGCTCTACCATCTGAGCTACCGAAGCACGACTCACGCCCGGTACTCACAGCTTTACTTCTGCCAGTATCTCGCCTCCTACCTTCCAAACTTTACAGAAGTTCTCCTGCGAACTTCTGTAAAGTTTGGAAGGTAGGAGGCGAGATACTGGCAGAAGTAAAGCTGTGAGTACCGGGCGTGAGTCGTGCTTCGGTAGCTCAGATGGTAGAGCACTTGCCCGCGAAAGGCAAAGGTCCCGAGTTCGAGTCTCGGTCGGGCACACAGTTTTAATCTGCCAGGAAGTTTCGAAGTACAATGTGTCTAACATCAACAGTCTGGGTATTCATTTGCACCTGGTAGCTAATGCAACATAATGTTTAGCTAGACTTTCCTTTAAAATATGTGTTTTTCATGTCACTGGTCCTTGAAGTTCAGATAAGTATGAGTTTTGTTGATTGTAATCCTCCCACAAACAAGAAGATGTCAAAAACAAACTGAGTTTTGTAATGACCCAACATGTCAAAATAGACACAGGAACAAGGTTCACAATATGATTGTCAGGCCTGTTTAGTTTTGTTTTTTTGAGATGCATACTCTTGCCCCCACCCCTCTCTAATTTCTCTTTGAGTATGTTCTGATATGCAACACTAGCTCTGCTGGACAGTGGCAACAGAAAATGCACTGCAGAATTCACCCTTGAAAATCTAAGGGATTCTGGTTCACAAGATTCATTTTCTATGGGGAAAAAAAAAATGAACTCACCCAAGAAAAACAGGACTGTGAATTGACTTTCCTAAGATTCAGGGTGGTAACAAAATAAATTGGACCAATATCGAGTTTGTCCCTGTAGCTTCCAGTGTCTCACATTTTGCTCCCTGGCCAAGAAGCTATAGGGACACTAGATCCAAAGAAACAAGTTAACATGAAAGGTGAGTGAATATTTATTACCATTTCACAAAACTTTAACTGTCTCAGTACACTATTTTATCCACATTACACTAATGGAATCACATCCAATGTACTTTCTACAAGTTTATTTTTAATTATCACTATGTTTTTAAAAAATCTCTTCTCATATTTGTAATCAAATATACAAGCATTAGACTCATAAATCATCATATATCATTGGAGAATGCAACCACCACCACTCACCTTGAAACATTTATCAATCACTTCATCTGCAAGGCCAACGGACTCGAAAATCTGAGCTCCTTTATATGACTGTAGAGTTGAAATGCCCATTTTTGCCATGACCTTTGCTATTCCACGATCCATAGCTTCTGAGTAGTTCTAAAGAAAACGATTGAGAATGCACATGTATAAATAACCCACAGATACATATAATACATCATTCTAATTGTCTTTTGAAAACAGAAGTAGACATCTAATCACAACATTCCACAAAATAATGGCAGCAAAATCCACAACTAAGACGCAGTAACCTTTTTCTATTAAAATGTATTTTAACAGCAAAATTATGAGGACAATTTGAAAATAACTTCAGCTGAAATATTACTGAGGGAAGAATATGCCTGCCTTCAGTAATTTTTGAGAAGATACCACTGTAGCATTGTGCCTTCTGTGACAAAGATTTCGAGTGTCCACTGGTATCACAAAAACCACAGACAGTAAACAGCATGCAGTAATATGTTCTACGTGCATTTAAAAAACACAAAGCAGACATTCCCTTTGATGTTTGTACAGTTTAGGTACAGAATGTTTCACGTGATGCCTTTTGCTTTGGGACAAAGACACGTGATATGCAGCATCACATAAGGAAACTCAGTTATTCACAATCACGGAAGTAATTGTTGACTTGTCATGATAAGAGGTGGTTACCCTAATTTTTGAGCTCGTTGTGCACTCAAACTTCTTTTTGGCCAACATTTCATAACCACAGAACACATTAGGCTGTCACTTATTTCTGCTATGGCATGCAGATGAATGCAACTTGTTTTTTGATCTCTCAAAGTTATAATTCATAATACTCTAGTCTTCTGCATTAATGGCCAGACAAAATAAGTGCGTATTCTACATGCTGACAACAAATAACCAGGGAGACATATGAAATGCTACATGAGTGACCTCCTCCTCCCCCCCCCCCCCCCCTCCCTCCACGTCTCGTCATCTTTCCACATGAGTTTACAGTCAGTCAGCCAGTCTTTCAGCATAGGAAAACCTTACTGCTGCTTCAGTTTATGAAATCAAGCACATTAATCAACTAACAGCTTATAATGAAATGTTAACAAAGTTGTGAACAGCAAATAAATTTTTAAAAAATTCTAGAAATCCAAACAATAGGAAATGATGTGTTCCGTTGTAGATTTGTTGTACAACAACTCTTTTTCATATATTGTCATAAAAATTTGAGAACAAATTTCAAATCAGTGCTTTTTCCATAATCATCTGTACAGCCTCATTTGGTTGACGGTAATTCTGACCTCATTCTCAACATGGCAACAAGTAACTACAGTAACTTAAAACTTCAAGAGCCAGTCAGGTCACGATTTAGGTTGCTGGCAGCAGAGTTCACAAAGGGTACCCACAAGATGTCCGCTGCTACAATAAATGGTATAATTTCTCCATATTGCTGCTTTAGTGCGTATATTATACTAACTCTTAACTTTTTTTCACAATATAGCTAATAAGAAAATGTTAGTTATCTGCAAATTGTAGTAATAGTTAAAGAAAGTCAATTCAATTCTAATTAACATCTTAATAATAATAATAATAATAATTCAGTGCTGAGTATCTTTAGGCACACTTATAATTAATTACCTGATACAATATTTCATCGGTAAGGTTAGCATCCAGAACACCCTCATTCCTAAGAGAGCGTGCCATTTCAAACACAAGGTAAGGACATATTGCATCTGCTCCATAACCCAGCAGTACACACATATGATGAACCTCTCTGGCAGAATCAGAAACAAGAATATCACTCAGTGTATATTGTCACTATTATTATGGTAAGGCATGTAAGTTTGTATATCATTTAACAATGGAAATTCCTGAATCCAATAATATGTAAAATAAAGGAAAGGCTACCATTCACCTATAACTGGTCAATGTGTGATGAATAGAAACACACAAAAGGAAACAGTATTTGCACTAGCTTTTGAGCTCTTTCTTTTCCTCCACCAGAAGTACACACATTCACAATCCAATGTACTCACCTGTGGCTGTGGGAGTGTATTTTTGGGTGGCTATGAATGTGTGTACTTTTGCTGGAGAAATAGCAGAAGTTTGAAAGTTAGTGTAAATACTGTTTTCCTTTGTGTGTTTCTATATACAACACTATATACAACATATCAGTCAGTCATTGGTGAGTGGTTGCATTTCCTTTCTTTATGTATAATATATAAGGATTTTGGAACAGTACACAAATTTACTATGACATCTAAGAATTAGTTCTGATTAATTCT
The DNA here is from genome assembly GCF_021461385.2 of Schistocerca piceifrons. Lineage (NCBI taxonomy): Eukaryota > Metazoa > Arthropoda > Insecta > Orthoptera > Acrididae > Schistocerca > Schistocerca piceifrons. Next base: position 287,577,814 of record NC_060145.1, on the reverse strand, counting down.
TTAGCAAATTATAGGTATACTTTGACTCATGTTATACCAAATCAAAACACCATAAATGCTATCATCAGTCATTCCAAATTTATAGTTTTCTCTATACAAAAATGTTCACTGTATAACTTGATTTAAACAACCAAAGTCTGGGTAGATGTCCAACAAAACCCCGGCATTCATGTCGTCTGTCCACATGCAATTTTTTTGTGTCTAATGAGGAAACATTTGCCTCTTAACCACTCGTATTTACAAAAGGGCAAGAACTGAAGGACATAAGTACAATGATTTGTACAGAATTTTGTGCAGAACTATTAAAATGTCTGCAAGTAGACATAGAGTTGAAGAGAACATAATCTTCAATGACAAATCAACTTTGTACTACAAGAAGTGATAAAGTGCCTTGAATAGGAGCAAAGTTTATTATACTTTCTGTCATCTGGAGAGGTTAGTATACTCTATTTGCTGGAAAATTCAGAGATTACTCAGCTTGCCAAGTATAGTCAAGAATACAACATATACTTCAAACAAAATTATACGAAACCTCACAGAGGCCTAATATTTCTTTAATGAGCAGTTCCATGTCAACTGTGAGATTGAGATAGGTCAACTGTGTTGCTACTTTGTTTGCAATTCAAATTATGCCAACCGTGCTTTAACCACTTTGGAAAGAAATCTTAGCAAGGTAGGACTACGCAGTATTACCAGTGGAAGTCACACTGATCGTCAAAAAGCTATAAAGTAAAGAATGATACTGAATGAGCTCCATGAATTGTTACATTAGGTTTATACACATCATGCAAATTATGAAGCACTTATTAAATCACCACATATATTTGGTGCAACAGGGCTTTACTTTGGAAGTGGTTATCTCCCTACTTTTTAAAAAAGGACATTCATAAACATTTTGACATTTATTTGGCACAGTACTGAAAAGGATTAACAATGCAACTCATGTGTTGCAGTTAAGCTATGTGTCTCAAATGAAAAGAAAGGAACAACTGTAGAAATGTTTTTCCAATGCCTCATTAAGAATTCACAAAATAAAAACAGTTAAAGCTTTCCTTATTGCTGTTTCTAGAAAGTCCTGATTGCTGTTTCTCAAGAGTATCACAGTTGTCTCTTCACATTCTATTAATATTAACTGCGTGTATTCATACCGGGCTTCTCCTGTCTCTAAAATCAGCCCTACTTTCATACGTTGACGCTCCTCAATCAGATGGTGATGAGTTGCACCCAGAGCAAGCAGCATGCTGACAGGAACTCTGAAAACATTAAAATTGTAAACATTAACAAATACTGAATCTCCTTATTAGCCATTTGCTGTCTGTTACTTTCCTGAAGCACAGCATGACTTAATTTTGTTTAACAATGGCATCACAGTATATAATTACTAATACTTGATTCACTGACAAGAAATGTTTATTCCATGAAACCAGTCATACTATCTTGACCATTAGTCTTGTACAGGAAAATTTTCACTACTTGAGAACAACAACTGTAACCTTGCTCATTAAAGACCAAATATCTTTAACAAATGCTGTGGTGTCATTTTCTTAATAAATTGTTCTGTTCACATCCTGAAATTTTTAACCTGTTGTAACTATCACAAATTCATATGATCATGGAACCAAGACTGAATATGTGTAAAAATTTTAGTATTTTTAGCATTAAGTTCATTGTAAACTCTCATATCTTGCATGATCTAGTAACATATAACACTTCTTTCTTGTTGTTGTTGTGGTCTTCAGTCCTGAGACCGGTTTGATGCAGCTCCCCATGCTACTCTATCCTGTGCAAGCTTCTTCATCTCCCAGTACCTACTGCAACCTACATCCTTCTGAATCTGCTTAGTGTATTCATCTCTTGGTCTCCCTCTATGATTTTTACCCTCCACGCTGCCCTCCAATGCTAAATTTGTGATCCCTTGATGCCTCAAAACATGTCCTACCAACCGATCCCTTCTTCTAGTCAAGTTGTGCCACAAACTTCTCTTCTCCCCAATCCTATTCAATACCTCCTCATTAGTTATGTGATCTACCCACCTTATCTTCAGCATTCTTCTGTAGCACCACATTTCGAAAGCTTCTATTCTCTTCTTGTCCGAACTAGTTATCGTCCATGTTTCACTTCCATACATGGCTACACTCCGTACAAATACTTTCAGAAACGACTTCCTGACACTTAAATCTACACTCGATGTTAACAAATTTCTCTTCTTCAGAAACGATTTCCTTGCCATTGCCAGTCTACATTTTATATCCTCTCTACTTCGACCATCATCAGTTATTTTACTCCCTAAATAGCAAAACTCCTTTACTACTTTAAGTGTCTCATTTCCTAATCTAATTCCCTCAGCATCACCCGATTTAATTTGACTACTTCTTACTTATCACTTAATTTAATCTGTAATGTTATTTTCGCTCTCATCTCTGCTTAAGTACATATTTTATTTTGTGCCCAGGCATATGCTTCTGCAAGTATACAAACATATATACCAGGGATTGGAATTAATAGATTTTCAAACACATCAATCTGGTAATGCCTTATCAAATATTCACACAGAAGACTTGGTTGAGAATGGTTCATCAATCATAATTGTGTGGGTGCAAATGATCTTAATCAGCATGAGGAATTGCAAAAACCACTTGTTTTTATCTACTTGTTCAGATTAAGCAATCCTATTTTGTACTGTTTGACATTTACTATGTTCTAGAAGTTCATTGGCTGTCTAAATTAAAATGTTAATGAAATGAGTAATCAGTACATGAACTGAAAAACCATGAGCTGTGTCTAGAATGATCTAACAGTTTATTCAAAAAGTCAAGTGAGGTCAACTTTACATTGGGATGTTAATTATCATCATCAGAGATAAAACACATTTTTAACATTCTGGCCCCTATAGGTGCAGTCCATATTTGCACAATAATAAAAATCAATGCAATATTTGAACAGTAAAAAAATAGTCATATGGCATGAACGGCTGGGAATTGCTCAAGAGGTGCAAGTCGTCAAATGGATGCCACTTCAATGACTTGCATGCCCTTAAAACCTACCCCAGTAATTCTATCAGGGAAAGAGAACCTACAGTTTACAGTGGAATCTGAATTATGTGCTTTTCCTGGCTTATCTTCACACCACAGAAATGTGAAGGCTAGGATAATGGCAGGTTGAAACATTTCAAAATCTGACCACCATTCAATCCCATGACCTCCCAGTTTCCAGGCATGCACTTTATCACTAGACTGCCAAACCTGACATTCAAACAACAGAAGCATTGTTATAGTTTTTGATAAGAACAGGTGATCTAAATTCAATTATTTTCATGTCATATTTGAAAGCAGCACTAAAACCTTATTGCAGAACTTTCAAAATATACAACATATAGAATACTTTTTCCCCGATCATTCTCTAATATATTCTAGAATATTGGAGGTGGTTCCACAATGTTAATCTCTACAAATATGTTAATCAGTAATTACCTTTCTGGTCCAGCACGTCGGTCTGACAGAACAATCAGTTGGCACTTGCTCTGTGCAGCCTGGCACGCTTCATTACAGATGCGATCAAGTGCTTTTGACAACCCACCAGGACCATCTGATCGATCAAATGTGATGTCAATTACCTTTGTCTGAAAGAAAAATGTATTGCGCACTGATCATAAAAACCCCATTTAATTGTACTGCTGTACAACTGCATATATGTTTCTATGCTATTAACTACACCACAACCATAAAATAATGACAGCCCTAGCCTCAAACCACAATTTAGCAAAAACATTATCAATTTCTCACTCGTTTCCTTTAGCTTTGCCTTACAGAAAAAATTGGTCAAAGAATAACAAATGGTTAGAATAATGAAAAATAGGTAAGGAGCAATAAATATAAGCTTGTCCTCTATACATGTGGAAACATATGAGAAATAAATGAAGTGTAACAGCTTACATCACGAAATATAATAATTTAATAAATATTTGTTACCTTCCACCCACGGTGAGTTGTTGCCTTGATAACTTCTAAATCACTAAGTGATAATATAGGACGTTTCAAGAAGAGCCTGTGGCACTGTTTCTCACTGGGTTGGAGCAAATTTGCCTCAGGTCCAATGGGGCACATCAGTGACATAACTATTTTCTCTCTGAATGGATCAATTGGTGGGTTCGTCACCTGGAACAAAACCATTTAAAATATGGTAATGAAAAGTCCTTGGTGAAATATGACTACTTTAAGGACTAAAGTTACGACCTCACCAAATAATTGTCGACAGACACATAAACAAGACTGGGAATATGTGTTCACGCAGATATTTGGTATACGATTTTAGTGAGATTGTAGGTAAATACTACAGCAACAAGTACAAAACATACTTAGTTTAAAGAAAGTTTTTATACACAAACAGTACCTGAGCAAAAAGTTGTTTAAAGTAATCGTACAGCAATGGCTGGAACTGTGAAAGGCAAGCAAGTGGTGCATCATTTCCCATAGAACCTAGTGCCTCCTTCCTGGACAAACAAAATAAGAACAACATTAGCACGTTGGAAAGGGAAGACAGGAGAAATGGAAAGCTACCAATAAACTCCCTGTAGTATCAGTTAATATTAGTCTTTACAAGTTAGTTTGCTTACACAAAAAGGCCCAAATGCTTCTATTTGGCATTTTCTTGAACTTATCTTTAATTACCTTTTGTTTTTACAATGTTGAAACACTGGGGAGAAATTTCTCACACTGAATGGTGAACACACAGACTGACACCATCAGCAAATTTAAATGTTGGCGTTTGAGTTATTGAAGTAATTATTAAAACTTTATGACCGCCCTTTTAATGTTTGCAGCTACTTTGAATTCTAAAAGGCACATGCAAAGTACATCATTTTCTATTAATAATATCATTATGGATGCCACCTTTTTCAATGTAATGGTCTAAAGTGTCATGGTCATATGAAATTCAGCAATCCATGAGTTAGGAAATAAAAATAGAAAATGTAGACAAGAAATACAGTATTTTATTTAATTAATAATGTTGAGTTAATACTGAAAATTAAAAATATGAAACAAATGAAGTCAGAACAACTCAGAAAATCATGTTATGTATCAACAAAAATAATTAGCAAAAAATTATTCCAATTTGATGGCATTTGCAATGCATCGCTTATGAAACTTCACATGTGATCAATGTTAACTGATGTGGCAGCGTCTTCATGTCTATTTTTTATGCTGAATGGTTCAGTAAAGCTGAGTAAACGTATTTTTAAACCCATATTTTTTGGACTGCTTGTGTAGAGTGTAAGCCAAACTCAGCATTCACCTATGGTGGACGTGTGAAAAAGAACTGAGCCAAGACAGTCCACGTCTTCAAAGTTTGACACATTACTGTGCAGGCATGCCCCCGGACAGCAGAATTTGTAAATCTGCTTGTTGTGTTGTGAAGCACCTCATGGAGATGAAGACTGTGTCAACATCTGGTGAAGGCACATTTCTGACCTTTAAATGTTATACTACTTCCCCCTCCCATCTACTGCAGAAAAGGTGTCTTCTCTTTACAAGTTATTTGTTTGGGTCCATAGATGAAGACAATGGGTCATTTCACATCAAGTGGCCTAAATTTAAACAAGGTCTCTTCGTGAATGTCTCTAATTTTGATGAAGTTTTCACAGGATATACATATAGGTCTTACATGAAACTGTATCAAATTACAAATCACTAACTAAGCCATATGGTGAGGCAACTAACCATGTTTTTGTAGAAGCTAGTTCTTCCACATCGCAACCGATATGAATAAATCACCAATTTTGCTTTAATGCAGCTCATGATCAAAGGTGACATCCAGGCTAAAGCTTTGTGATTCTGCTCAACTCTCTAAGTACAGAAGCCTAGCTGTTGAACATGTGCCCTGTGTGCTGCAGATTTATCGTAATTGCTGTAAAATTAGCTCATAAATATTGTCATGAAAAATGTGATTCATATTTTGGCAACTTGTACCATATGATAGAATGACTTTCTGATGCAGATTTTTTTCCCTCATTTTCAGCCATCCAGCATGTCATAAGGCTGTACAAGGGGTGTCTTGATTACTCAAATAATTACAAAGCTATCCATGATTAAAACGAAAAAGTTTTTCTCCAGCTGGTAAACCTTAACACAGTCAGGAAGTCAATTGCATGAATTCATTCTGCAGCTGCAGAACATGACAATATTACAACACAGACAGTGTCCTTGTCCATCCATTACTGCCCATAGTAAGTGATATTTTTAACCTTTCTTTGACCTCCAACATCTTTCCAATGGCATGGAAAAGGACTCAAAGCCTCTACTCAAAAAGTAATCTCCCAAAGAACCTTGTGATTACAGGCTCATTTGCATTCTTCCAGCATTATCTAAGGCTTTATACTACATAGTTCACAATCAGCTTTAGAATACATAGTTCACAATCACCTTACCAATTACTTAACATCTAATCATCTTCTGGATGAATATCAATCTGGTTTCCAGAAATATTGCCGTATGACAACTGTTTTTATGAAAGTGGCTGATGAATGGAAATAAGTTATGGACAAGCTATCACATGTTTTCAGGACTTCAGTTAAACTCAAAAGTTAAACCTTTTCTTCAAGTGCTGCACAGTGGTTCCACTCATATCTTATATACCACCAACAACGTGTAATGATTAGAACAAAGAGGTCACAATGGAATAATGCTGTATCATGGGTCCCATATGGATCAGTACAGGGTCCATTACTTTTCTCGTTATATGTTAATGATGTGTCGACTATTATCTCTCATTGAAAAATCATTTACATGCCGACAGATTCAAGTTATACCCAAGTGCAAGTTCAACAAATCTGTGCACAGCCATCCAGAACATCAGAACATAAAGGCAGGCTGACTTGCTGTATAAGAATGGATGCACAACATGGGTTTCAAACGTAACCCGCATAAAATGCAATCTACCTTATCTTAGTCACTGACAGGAGATTTATTACTCCTCAGTTTACAGAATCCCTTCCACCTTTAATCCTAAACATTACAGAGATCACTTTTCCCTTCTGAAAAGAATTTGAGGATGATTCTGAACCATCACCTAGACTGTATTGAACACACAATTGCAGTCTGTAAGAATGTGTCAGCATCACTCCATTCACTACAGAAATATAAAAAAGTATTTTTTCTCGAGCTTAAAAAGAAAATTCTTAGAGTTTTTAGTACCGCTCATCCCTGACTATAGTGGTCCTAGTCTCCAAAGTTCTTTAGTACAGGACCCCCCCCAATCAGTTGTAACTGGCAATGAATGCTTGGGCGCAATAGATTTATGATGTCTACTATTTCGACCATATGACTCCCACCTATGAACAATTATCATGGCTATGTGCCAGGAAGCAGAAAGATTATCATACCCTGTGTTTGCTGTATCTTCTTCTCAATCATTTCAGTCCTTACTATTTAACTTCAACCCTTAAGACTGCCATTTGAACACCCTAGCAGAAATATTCATTCTCAACAATGTAAAATACTCTGTGTCACTACACAACATTGCCATGTCCTCTAAATCATTTTCTGTACCAGGAATCTGACTTTGGAACAAACTTCCCCAAAATATTAGAGAACTTAAAACCTAATGAAAATTGAGGGTGGAGGGAGGGGAAAGGAAAGGAGATGGGAGGGAAAGAACTACTGATACCAATGCATCAGGAATTTATATGGGATCAGCAGTGGTTAGTGAAAATGTGTGCCAAATTGGGACTCAAACCCAGGATCTTCTGTTTACTAGGCAGTCGCATAGTAAACAGAGTTCCCTACTGAAATTTTGTTCTTTCCTAATAGCCACTGTCAATTTAATTCCAATCCTCTCCTCTTTCATTGCCTCTTCCATTTTTTCTAATACTAAATGAGGCTTCAAAAGTTCTGAACTACTCAATGTCACTCTTAAGGGCCTCAGCAAAGGTTCAAAATCATGAAATGTTCAATTTTTACCTTTTTGTATTTTAAAAATCTATGGACTTCCCCTTTCAATTGATATATAATTTATTCAGTTCAGTTCAGAAAACTACAATTATTTTTAAAATATTTTTGAAATACGTTCTTCATGGGCATGGCCCACTGTGGCACTTTTCAACTGGTGTCAAATGTTTTACTCATGAATTTACATGCTCTTCATGTATATTTTAGTGATGTGAGAGAAAACAAGTGTTACAAATTAAGTGTTGTAACCTGTGATAGCTCGGTATAAATTGTTTACTCAATGATAATCATGGGTAAATGTAAAGTGACTAGAAATCCTCTGAAGCCTTTTAAGAAAAGGAGAAAATGTTGGAAAGCCAAAGGTAGATGTTATTACAGTGAACAATAAAGACAATAACCAACTGTGTGAAATTAACCTTGCTTGTACACCTGCCCATTGTAATGAGAAATACAGTACTTCGCACAGAAGCTTGGTTCAGTTAGTGAAAAATACAAGTGTTTTATGGGAGAAAGTTGTGCAAATAAAATATCTGATGTGTCAGTTCTCAACTATATCTTTGCAAACTGTGTGAGATGTATTCAGTATAGTGAAGTTGGTCGCGAATACTCTATGAAAAATCACGTAGGACCTCCCAGTGAAACCGAACTGTAGTGTGGTAAGTGTTCATACATGTCCACCTTTTGGAAGAGTGTTGCAGTGACTCCAGAAGAAGAAAATGACAGCAAAATCTATGAACACAACCTTAGATTTGTTTATGTCTTGCATAAGATTGGTAAGCATGCTACTGCAGGTGCAGTTATTTGTGGCATGATGAACCTTCCATATCACCCAACCAAGTTTATGGACTATAATAGATTTATAGGGTCAAAAATATAAGATGTTCGTTTAGAATCTATGAAGAAAGCTGTGGAAGAGGCAGTAACAGAAAATGGTGGTAAAAGAGACTTCACTGCAGCATTCGATAATACCCAACATAAATGGGGACATACATCTCTTCGTCATGTACTATCTGCCACCAGTATGTATACAGGGACGTTTTATATGTAGCAGTAATATCTAAACACTGTAGGTGTCCACAAGAAAATAAAGGTACACATGAAAATAATTGCACAGCTAACTATAGTGGCAGTGTTGGAGGAATGGAAGTGGCTTGTGTTGCTAGTGCATTTCAACATTCTGTTGCATGTGATAAAGTGCAATATGTTAATTACCATGATGGTGGTGATTCTGGAAGTTTCAAACATATTCACGGTGATTCTGGAAGTTTCAAACATATTCAAGAACTGAAGCATGTGGTGGTGGTGATGTAGTGGAAACATTTTAGTGTATTGAAAACATACAGAAACAAATGGGATCAAGACTTCAGTGACAAAGCTTCACATAAAAAAAAAAAAAAAAAAAAAAAAAAAAAAAAAAAAAAAAAAAAAAAACCTCAGTGATGGTAAACAGTTGGATGGGAAGAGAAGGTTAACTGACAGAGTAAATGAGAAAAATACAGAACTATTATGGAATGGCTATTAGGCAAAACACACACAGCGTTGATGACATGAAGGAGGCTGTTGGGGCTCTTTTTTTTCATACTTTTCCATCCAATCAAAGTCCCCATCACTACTTGTGTCCCAAAGGAGAAAACAGTTCATATAAGCACACAAGGGTGCTAACTGGTGACGTGTACACTCATAACCATAGTCTATAATAGAGGGAAACATTCCACGTGGGAATAATATATCTGCTTGTGTCTGTGTATGTGCGGATGGATGTGTGTGTGTATGCGAGTGTATACCTGTCCTTTTTCCCCCTAAGGTAAGTCTTTCCGCTCCCGGGATTGGAATGACTCCTTACCCTCTCCCTTAAAACCCACATCCTTTCGTCTTTCCCTCTCCTTCCCTCTTTCCTGATGAAGCAGCCGTTGGTTGCAAAAGCTAGAATTTTGTGTGTATGTTTGTGTTTTTTTTGTGTGTCTATCAACCTGCTAGCGCTTTCGTTTGGTAATATACATAAACATAGTCTGTCTGATGTGTTAAAGGTTGTATAAAACCTATTTCCAGAGATTTAGCAACACCTGAACTGTTGATGTGTGTTCATGGAAAAACTCGAAACCCCAATGAAAGTATAAGTAGTGTTACGTGATCAAGAATCCCCAAGCCCGTGTTTATTGAAATAGAAACACTACACTTTGGTGTGTATGATGATGTTGCTACTTTCAGTGATCGCAATGTTGTAAAGTGAAAAGTATTTTGAAATATTGGAATGACGATAGGTTTCAACATGTACGAATGATGCTTGCTTTAGACAAGGAACAGCCTCGGGCTGCTGACAGGGCTGCAAACAGCCTAGAAATACAAGTCAGAGTAAACAGGTGGAGAACAAACAGAAAGCTGGAGGAGTAGCTTGCAGAAAATAAAGATATTCTATCCTGTGGACTTGGAATGCACTAAAAAGGTAATTCAAACTAGAGTGTAGTTTCAGATTTCTGAGACTGCAGACGTGTGTCCAAGTTGCGTTTGCATGAGTGTGTGTGTGTGTGTGTGTGTGTGTGTGTGTGTGTGTGTGTGTGTGTGTGTACTGCTGACAAAGGCCCTCAATGGCCGAAAGTTATGATTGTATGAATCTTTTTATTGTGCCTATCATGACTCAGAATCTCCGCTATATGGTGAGAAGCAACTTTCCTTCTCTGGTTTTGTTACATTCCATCCTGGAATTTCCATTGTTTAATTCAAACTTTGTCACTTGATTCCCAAAAGTTTTAATTTTTCATACAAATTACATGGTCTCAAAGGATCTACCAAATTTATTTGTTTCAAATTTTCAGGAAATGTTACACACTCTCTTCTGCATAGCTTAACACAGCCTTTTTCCAAAAACCTGTATATTGTTGAATTTATAAATAAAAAATGGCACCGAAAGTAGTGAATTTTCATTTTTAGTGCAATAGGAAAAAATTAATCTCTGAATTTAAATTTTTAAAATTCCATTGTTAATTTGTAGCCAATACTCCAATAAATAACCTGTAAAAATTTCAAATTCCTAGCTAAAATACTTTCTGACAAAACATGTAATTAATAAGCATATTTTAAAATCACACACACACACACACACACACACCACACACGCACACACACACACCACACACACACACACACACACACGCACGCCACGCACGCGTAAGCGTACGAATGATGTGATGCTTGCTTTAGACATATAGATCCATTACTTTGCTACTATTAATAACATTACTATACTACTATTATATTACAAATTATTATTTTTATGAACAACACTAATTATTATTATGATTATTATTATTATTATTATTATTATTGTTGTTGTTGTTGTTGTTGTTGTTGTTGTTGTTGTTGCTGTGTCTTATGTAATTTTTTGTTTGTATTATTCCTGGTCAGATGTAGGAGAAGGAGGGCCTTCACCATTGAAACAAGTCCATTTTATTTGATTGGTAGAAGTTCCATTTTTCAGACAAACCACCACATAGATAATGAAGAAGTTTAAAAAACATGTTTTGTTTCCTATATCGAATGTGGACATGAATATGCACATTTGAAAATGATGTAAAAAGTGTTGTGTGTCTGTGCTTTTCTCAAAATAAAAATGCATTTGCCTAGCCTTTGAGCTTTAGAAATGTTTGTCTGTTCATTTAGATTGTTTCTGCGCTGTTTTGGAATTCAGCACGACTCTTCCACTATCCACGAAAATCCAATTTTTTCAGGGGAAAATATTCATTATTTTTACATTTAACAGTTGAAAACAAAATCAAGCAGAAGTTAAATGAAACCACAGCAATGTTAAAATCAACATTGTAATGTAGTGTAAATAAATAAGTACATACCTGATTAGCCATTCATTCTGTAATTTATCAGAATACTAGGGCTCAGGGATGTAAATTCCAGTTAACACTAACACTTACATTAAACATTTTTTAAGTTTTTTCTATTATGGAGGCAGTTGACAGTATTCTCTGGTCTCAGTAAAGTTACATACATAGCTACTATTATAAAAGCAGTAGCTGAGTAGTGTAAGAGGAACCATGCTGACTTTCCTCTTAGCAATTAAGAAGGAATTTCGATACTTATCAGAGTTGAGTAAAATAGCACGAGCCATAACTTGTAGATTGAGAATCTCAGAGAAGTAGTCTACAGAGGCTGTTTCTGCGTGTCATTTTGAAACTTGGCTCATTTCAAATCCAGGCTCTTAGGACATTCTTGGAAGTTCGCATTTCAAGTCCTTACACAAAACATGTTGTGTTTTTTTTAAAAAGAATACTCCACATGGATCCAATAAAACAAAATCAATCAAGCAACAGATCTCAGACTAACAGACAAACTGGAACAGTTCCTTGTAGAAAACTGTTTTCATTCGGTACAGGAGTTGCTCGCAACAGTTATGAAGCTTTCAGTGTAACACAATTCATAATAATACAGTCGAGTCCTACAACCCTACAATAACCAGTGCAGAATTACATGTGCTTCTAGCCTAGGTTATACAGAATTACTACTTTTATTTTATGAAGTCAGTATAACAAATTATTCAATACTTTACAGCTTCTGCCTGGGTAGTCACACAAAAAACTGAATGATAAATAAAGGGAATAAATAAATAAACAACAGTGAAAGTTGTGACTTACTTAGTCTTAATCATTGGCACTAGCAGCATATTAACTGTTTCAATAGTGTATCCAAAAACACCAAGACGTGTGTCTCCTCCCCACATGTGTGCCAACATGTCTTCTGAAATGCCGCTGACACTCGCAACCATCTCACTATCGCCAACACCATTTGTGATTGATAATGGACCATGGTGTGCTGCCCGTAGATCTTCCATATGTATCTGTTAACATTGAACATTATCTGAGAAATACTAACAAATAAAATGTGACAGTAGAGTAGCTACCAAAAGAGAGAAAATTCAATCTGGATAATCTCTCTCTCTCTCTCTCTCTCCCCCCCCCCCCCCCCCCCCTTCTCCACACACACACACACACACACACACACACACACACACACACACACACACACACACACACACACACACTGATACGCCAAAACATTATGACCACTGTCCACAGCAAGAGTGAGAGTAGACTGATGGCTTTACGATTACTTAGTAGTAAGAGAAATGGGTAAGTTAAGGAGAGATGAATAGGGAATCTTCACAGTAATAATATGGTGCACTAATAGGGAAGTCCACTGACATAAACGACTGACTACGAGAGGGTTGCTGTGGCCCAGCACCTGTGAACAAGCACCTTGTACATGGCTGTTTGTGTACTGCCATCATGTGCATCTATGGAAACTGGTTGAAGGACAAAAAAGCACGAGTAGGTAACAAGCTACCTCATCACAGAACTTTGAGATCTAAGGATTTTCACTCTGTAAAGCACGGTAAGTGGCTACGAGTGCTGGATCTGATGACAAAGTGCAATGTTTGTCCATGCACAACTGTTTCAGAGCACAACATTAGGCACACACTGTTGAACATGAGACTCCATATGAGGTGAGCCCTACAGATTCCTATGCTGACACAATCACATTATCAATTACAATTGCACTGGTCACAGGATCATCAAGGTTGGACTGCGGATCAATGGATACACGTCACCTAGTCCAATGAATTATGCTTCTTGTTACACCAGGTCAAGTGTTGTGTATGGATACACACAGGTGAATGCCATCGATGCAGACTGGTTGGGCAGTATTATACTGTGGGGGAAATTGACCTGGGCTTCTGTATGATCTATGGTAGTAATTGAAAGCATTATCACAGCTGTGGACTGTGTGAACAATCTTGCACAACACCTGCATCCCCACTGGCTTTATGTCTTCTAGCATCTGCTAACACATTAATTGTCCATGTTACAAGTCCAGAATAATGCTACATTGGTCTGAGGAGCAGGACAGTGAAATCAAGTTAATGTCTTGACCACCAAATGTGCCTTATCTGAACCAAATGGAACACACCCAGGATTCTATTGGGCACCAGCTCTGTGTCCATAAACCAATGGCCCATAATTTATGGAAACTGACTCTTGAGAAGACACTTGGTAACACACATCTCTGGGAAACTATCAAGAACTTCTTGAACTCATGATACATGTGATCATGACCACACTGCACCCCAAAGTTTGACCAACATCTGTTTAGCATGTGGTCATAGTAATTAGCCTCAACTGTATGTGTACGCAGTTTTTCGAAATCATTAAACTGATTGTCAGTTTCACACTACTTTGTATCTACATGGTCAAGTCAGTGTGCAACAACTCACAGATGGCAGGTCACACCACTAGCAGTGGAGGGTATATAAAGCATGTCAGAGGGACACAGAAAACAGTGCAGTCTTTGTCGTAATGAGGAAACGGAGTGATTTATTTGATGTCCAGAAGGGCACGACCATTTGCTGTTGAGCCAAGGCTGGAAGCATTCCCAAAATGGCTAAGTTTGTGCCACCATGATTAACGTATACTGTGCCTGGAAAAAGTGAGCTATCCAAAACCAGTGCAGAGGCAACTGCAGTGTAACATGGGCCATAAATGACAAGGTGAACAACTGCTGCGGAGATGTCTACAGGCATGCAGACATGCAACTGTTAAGCAACTGACTGGCCATGTGAACCAAGAGGCTACAGAAAATGTCTCCTCAACAGCCACTCACTGAATCTTCCTATGCATGGGCCTCTGCAGCAGGTGCCTGGTTCATGCATCCATGATGACTGCTGTTCATCGGTGATGAAATCTGGAATTTACACGCCAGTATCACAACTGGATATCCACTCAGTGGTGACAGGTGGCCATTCCAGGTAAATAATGTCTTACACTTCATCAGTCAGATGGCGTGCACAGCATTAAACATCAAAGCAAACACAAAAGCCAGAGGAGGGATCATTATGGTCTGGGAAATGTTACCACGGCAGTCCCTGCGTGATGTCATTCTGGAAGGCACAGTGGTTCGACAGAAATAAGCATCTATCACTGGGGACCATGTCCACCCCTACAAACAGTTTGTTTTTCCCCAGCAAAGTGGCATCTACCAGCAAAACAATGCAATATGGCACACAGCTCTCAGTGTACGTGCGTGGTTCAGAAAACACCAGGTTGAGATTCCGTTACTCCACTGATAACAAGACTCTCCAGATTTAATACCAGTCGAGAACCTATAGGACCACCTTGATGGGGCTGTTTGTGCCATGGATCCTCAACTAAGAAACAAACTAGCACAGCTGGTCACAGCACTGGAGTTTGTGTGGCTCTACATTCCTGTATGTACCTTCTAGAACCTCACTGTCACTCTTCCTGCATGTCTTGCAGTAGTCCGCACTGTAAGAGGTGGTTATTCCGACAGATGGTCACATTAAAGTGTACTGGACAGCACATACTGTCTTCAACAGACTTACACGTGCTCCTGTCTCTTATTTACATTATGCATTCTCCCTCTGTTTCTGCCAGTACATGTTTTTCCTACCTCACCTCAGCGTGCAGAGTAACATATCCCCCACTAACCATTTTTGGTTTACTTTCTTTCTGCCTTTCATAAGTTTGCATTTGCATTTAGATTTTTTTAACTTTGTGGCTATCCATGAAATTTCAATCTTGATTTCTTGTCCACTGTAATGAATGTATCCTTCCCTTTGGCTTATATCTTACCTGAGCAAATTTTCGGAGTTGCTGCCATGTACTTCCAATATTTTTACACCCTCAACTTTATTTTTCGTATTTCCAGTCATTCCCTTTTCTCTTCATAAGCTATTTTAACATTGTTATTTCACTGTAGTACCTGAATTCATTGTCCAGAATGTAATTATGGCATCAAGGTAAAATTCTCATACAATTAAGCAAAACACTACTATCTATCTCCATCTACAGCTATAATCTGCAAACCACCATGGGGTGCATGGCAGAGGGTACATCCCATTGCACCAGTCATTAGGGTTTCTTCCTGTTCCATTACCATACAGGCCCTTGGAAGAATGGTTGTTTGAATGCCTCTGTGCATGCACTAATTATTCTAATCTTATCTTCACAATTCATATGTGAGCAATAAAAAGGGGGTGGTACTATATCCCTCGAGTAATCTTTTAAGGCCGGTTCTTGCAACTTTGTTAATAGATATTCTCAAGATAGTTTACGTCTGTCTTCAAGAGTCTGCCAGCTCAATTCCTTCAGTATCTCTCTAACTCTCCCCCATGGCTTAAACATGCCTGTGACCATTCGTGCTGCCCTTCTCTGTACTCATTCAATATTCCCTGTTAGTCTTATCTGGTATGGGTTCCACACACTTGAGCAATATTCGAGGATGTGTCACACGAGTAATTTGTAAGCAATTTCTTTTGTAGACTGACTGCGCTTCCCAAGTATTCTACCAATAGACTTAAGTCTACTATGTGCTTTACTCACGACTGAACCTATGTGATCATTCCATTCATATCCCCATAAAGTGTTACAACCAGGTATTTGTACGAGTTGGCCGATTCAAACAGTGACTCACTGATATTATAGTCACTGGATACTATGTTTTTTCATTTTGTGAATTGCAAAATTTTGCATTTCTGAACATTTAAAGCAAGTTGCTAATGTTTGTATCACTTTGAAATCTTATCATGACCTGACTGAATATTTATGCAGCTTCTTTCCGACAGTAATTTATTATAGATAATGGTATCATCTGAAAAAATGTCTGAGGTCTCTGTTAATATTGCCCACAACATGAACACTTGCTTGAGGCACACCCAAAGTTACTTCTACATCTGACAGTGACACTATCTAAGGTAATTTACGCTCCCTACCAAAAAGTCCTCAATCCAGTCATGAATTTCACTTGCTACACCAATATGATCATACTTTTGACAATAAGCGTAGGTGCAGTACTGAGTCAAAAACTTTCTGGAAATGAAGAAATACTGCATCTACATGGTTGCCTTGGTCCAAGGCCTCCAGTATGTCATGTGAGAAATGTGCAATTTGGATTTCACATGATCAGTCTTTTTGAAACCCATGCTGGTTGGCACTTAGAAGGCCATTCTGTTCACGACACCTCATTCCTCTTGAGCTCTCATTCTAAAATAAATCTATGTCAAGGATATTAGACACTAGTTTTGTGGATCACTTCTACTTCCCTTTTTGTACACAATGCCATTTTCCAAGAACTGGGGATGGCTTTATGATCAAGAGACCTACAATAGATTATAGTTAGAAGAGGGGCTAATTCAGCCGCATATTCAGTGCAGCATCTGGTAGGAATTCTACTGGGGCCTGCAGCTTTGTTCAATTTTAATGATTTCAGCCATTTCTCAACACTACTGACACTAATACTTCCTTCAATCATCTTTTCAGTGATATGAGGATTAAATTGGGACAACTCTCCTGGGTTTTCCTTTGGAAAGGAACATTTGAAAATGGAGTTAAGCATTTCAGCTTTTGCTTTTTCTACCCTCAATTTCAGTTCGTGTCTCATTCACTAGGGACCCAATACTTATACTTTGGTACCACTAACAGCCTTTACATACCACTGAAATTTCTTCAGATTTTGTGAAATTTAATTTCATAATATTCTGCTACAATAGTCATTGCGGGCATCACACATTGCTCTCTTGACATTAAAACTTGTTTCATTTAGCATCACTCTACCTACAGCCCTATGCTCTGTGTTACACCTATTATGCAGTAACCTCCATTTTTTGGCAGTTTCCTTACAATGTCTGTATACGACAGAGGTTCACTCTCATTACACACTGTTCTACTGGGCAGATATCAATCCAGTGCATGATCAACTACTCTTTTAAACTTGAGCCCGAATTCCTCTACATGTTTCTGATCTGTGCTGAAAGTTCCAAGATACCCATTGGGATATGACACTATTGATTTTTTATCTAGTTTACTCTTTCTGCTTGTTTTAGTTGTCCTTTGTATTTTGGTAACCACTGTTGCCACAACCACGTCATGGTCATTGGTACCAGTTTCAATGTGGACATCCTCAAAGAGGTAACATCTATTTGTTGCCATTAGACTCAACATATTTCCACCATAAGTGGGGTTCCTAATTACATGTTCTAGGCAGTTTTCAGAGAAAGCATTCAGTAAAGTTTCATAGGATGTCTTATGCCCACCACTAACAAAACTGTAATTTTTCCAATTAATTGTTGGATGATTAAAGTCCCCATCGATGTTTCCAGTATAACTGGGGAACTTATGTACAAGTTAACTGAGGTTTTCTCTAAAGTTTTCAGTTACATCAGGAGATAAGTCTGGTGCGCGATAGAAGGATTCAGTTATTTTATCCCAACACTGATATTGAGGCTTGGCCAAACAATCTCACGTGCAGCTTCAATTTCTGTCTTGGTGGATTCGAGTTTCTTGTCTACAGCACCACCTCAATTTCCCATCTGCCTATCATTTCAATATATACTTAAATTTGTGCATGTGTGTGAACTTAACAACACTGATTGGTCAGGATAAAGTATAGCATAGGATAAATAATAAGACAATATGACCATGTAAATAAATAAATACAAAAGAGTGTGGGAAGAAGACATGTCTAGCTATAGGAAAAAGAGGAAAATAGTCCCGGTTTGCAATGGCATTAATTCAGCAACCAGGACAAATAAATACTGAAAAAAAAACACACACACACACAAACACACAAACACACACACAAACACACACACACACACACACACACACACACACACACACACACGAGAGGGAGAGAGAGAGAGAAAGAGATAAGAATTAATAATTAAGGCAAATTCTACCAGTACAAAGCATGCATCTACTGTACAGCGCACTACATGCAAATTGAAACAGATGAGTGAAGAAACCAACTGCAATAACTGCATTTATGCAAAGGCATTCACTACACGTTATTTCTTTCTAAAAAAAAAAAGTGGTATTGAGAGTACAAATTAAATTCAGTATGTTTCCCATCGGAAAACAGCCTGCACTCTCACAGGGCAATAAGTCATATTCACACTTTTATCCCATAGTAGTCTTTCCTTCTTCATGTAAACAGATGTAAAATCTGGCAGTAGTTAAATGTTAACCTATTTATCTTAATCCGTGAGTGCCACAACAAACCACATTGGCAGATAGCCACCTTTCAACACAGGTGATTTCTAAAATCAATCCACTGCCGATTGCCATACTTATCCAGTAGTTCCATTCTAAAGTTCAGTATAATCTCACGAGTACACCAATCTTTAGACAGTTTACTACAACCACAAATCCTATACTTCATTGTTACATGAAGTGCCTTCTAGTGAGACTTTTTTTTAGGAACCAGTTACAGATCTTGTTGATCATTTAACAAACATTTCTCAAACAGTTCAACAGAAATTTTGTTGCTTGACAAATTCAAAGGACATTTTTGCACAATCTTTTCAACCACATACAGTCTCTTACAAGAATTGACAACATCCAGCTTTCAGTACAGCATGTGAATACAAGTGACAGCTGGTAGCAGTTCACTGTATTCCAAAACTGTCAGATCCAGTTTCAACAGTTTGATCTATGTCATTAGATTGAATCTGAGAATTTTATAGATATTTGTACTAGGCAGAGCTCTGATGTATAATCATTCTATCTTGGCAAGGTCACACTTTTGCTGAACTGTCTGTGCTACATATATTATTCAACTTACAAATAACTAAGTACTTCCAAGTTCAAATTTAAATCCACTGATGATCATCCTGTGATATTTAGCACTTCTAAGATGATACAAGTATCTCATATACAAGTACTTACTAACTGGTACGTATCACCTGACATTTACAAATTCAGGATGAATAGAGTACACCTACTAAGCTACTGGTTGTTGCGAAGTCGTCATCTTTCAGAAAAGTGTAAAATTTGGCTGTAACAATGTCAGTCTACAGCTGACATACTATAGGAAAGTGATATGAAACTGAATATCAAGACCCCCATATCTGTTCTCCAAACTCTAAGCATAATCTAACTTAGGCTAGAAAAAGTGAAGGAATAATACAGGAGGAAGTCACTATCTGAAATTAATAAGATGAAATGTAAAATTATGCAACATGACACACAACACAGTGAAATATCAATGTACCACCTTCAAGAGAATTAGAATGTTAAAACAATGGTTGCAAGAATGTGATGATAGTTATAAACTTTCATGCACTGCATAATTATTTGCTATTACCACCCCCCTTTCAAAGTAGTGCTGCTTGGTGATTCCTTTTAAAACTCCTCAGTATGACACTGCATAATACTGGGGAACATTTACCAATACGAAATAGTATCTGTTCTCTTCAAATAAATGCAATGTAACTGTACAGTGAAAGTAAGTTATAAATTAAATCTTTTACTCTATTTTACAGTATTCATTAAAATTAAGTACATGCCCTGATCTGCTAAAATATCTGCATGTAATACTGCTTCAAAGGGAATGGTGGTGGTGGTGGTGGTTAGTGTTTAACGTCCCGTCGACAACGAGGTCATTAGAGACGGAGCGCAAGCTTGGGCGAGGGAAGGATGGGGAAGGAAATCGGCCATGTCCTTTCAAAGGAACCATCCCAGCATTTGCCTTAAGCGATATAGGGAAATCACAGAAAACCTAAATCAGGATGGCCGGAGACGGGATTGAACCATCGTCCTCCCGAATACGAGTCCAGTGTGCTAACCACTGCGCTCAAAGGGAATGTACCTAATGTTTAAAACAGATATAAATGTTCAGCTGCCTATATTCGATTCTCACAGCCACATGTTCTATATTCACAGTAACAAAGTAACTTTGGCAGCAAGCTTCATTGAAACTGGGGGAGGGGAGTTACACACCAAACTACATAATTCTCTACATTTCAACAATACTAACACTAGAATAAAAAATTATAAGATACAAACAGACTCAGATTTCAATACTGAACTACTACTACTACTAGTACCAGTATCACAAAGACAAACTTCCTACCACAATGCATCTACTTCAAGTCTTGTTCATTTTAACTCACCGCCTATTGAGCCAGAATCAGCAACATGTGTTGGAGGAAACAGAGAATTGAAACACTGCATTAAAAATTTGCATTTAAACAGTATTACAAAAACATTCAGTAAGACAAGCATAGCAGCAACTCCATTTATTGTCTTATGCTATTTTCAACTTTCACCCAAATGAATATCATCAACATGTCTAAGAATATCAAGAAAGAGTTCCACTTACGGGACTAAATGTAGAGAAATACAGGGTGAGCACAAAGTCTTGCCTTGATTATAAAAATTTATAACAGAGTAACTGTTTGACTTAATAAGTTACATTTTATGCTGTTACATAGGTTACTGTTACTCGTTGCTACTCACCATATAGCGGAGATGCTGAGTCGCGATAGGCACAATAAAAAGATTCACACAATAATAGCTTTCGGCCATGAAGGCCTTTGTCAGCAGTAGACACACACACACGCACACACGCACGCACACCTGCAGTCTCTGAGAGCTGAAACTACACTGCGAGCAGCAGCACCAGTGCACGATGGGAGTGGCTACTGGATGTGGGTAAGGAGGAGGCTGGAGAGGGGAGGGGGAGGGATAGTATGGTGGGAGTGGTGGACAGTGAAGTGTTGCAGTTTAGACAGAGGGTAGGAGAGAAGGTGCGGAGGGGGGAAGGGTAAGTAGCGGAAAGGAGAGAAATAACTGGTGTGACGAAGACTCTGTCCTTGATATGTTGTTGTTGTTGTTGTTGTTGTGGTCTTCAGTCCTGAGACTGGTTTGATGCAGCTCTCCATGCTACTCTATCCTGTGCAAGCTTTTTCATCTCCCAGTACCTACTGCAACCTACATCCTTCTGAATCTGCTTAGTGTATTCATCTCTTGGTCTCCCTCTACGATTTTTACCCTCCACGCTGCCCTCCAATACTAAATTGGTGATCCCTTCATGCCTCAGAACATGTCCTACCAACCGATCCCTTCTTCTGGTCAAGTTGTGCCACAAACTTCTCTTCTCCCCAATCCTATTCAATACTTCCTCATTAGTTATGTGATCTACCCATCTAATCTTCAGCATTCTTCTGTAGCACCACATTTCGAAAGCTTCTATTCTCTTCTTGTCCAAACTATTTATCGTCCATGTTTCACTTCCATACATGGCTACACTCCATACGAATACTTTCAGAAATGACTTCCTGACACTTAAATCTATACTCGATGTTAACAAATTTCTCTTCTTCAGAAACGCTTTCCTTGCCATTGCCAGCCTACATTTTACATCCTCTCTACTTCGACCATCATCAGTTATTTTGCTCCCCAAATAGCAAAACTCCTTTACTACTTTAAGTGCCTCATTTCCTAATCTAATTCCCTCAGCATCACCCGACTTAATTAGACTACATTCCATTATCCTTGTTTTGCTTTTGTTGAAGTTCATCTTATATCCTCCTTTCAAGACACTGTCCATTCCATTCAACTGCTCTTCCAAGTCCTTTGCTGTCTCTGACAGAATTACAATGTCATCGGCGAACCTCAAAGTTTTTATTTCTTCTCCATGAATTTTAATACCTACTCCGAATTTTTCTTTTGTTCCCTTTACTGCTTGCTCAATATACAGATTGAATAACATCGGGGAGAGGCTACAACCCTGTCTTACTCCCTTCCCAACCACTGCTTCCCTTTCATGTCCCTCGACTCTTATAACTGCCATCTGGTTTCTGTACAAATTGTAAATAGCCTTTCGCTCCCTGTATTTTACCCCTGCCACCTTTAGAATTTGAAAGAGAGTATTCCAGTCAACATTGTCAAAAGCTTTCTCTAAGTCTACAAATGCTAGAAACGTAGGTTTGCCTTTCCTTAATCTTTCTTCTAAGATAAGTCGTAAGGTCAGTATTGCCTCACGTGTTCCAGTGTTTCTACGGAATCCAAACTGATCTTCCCCGAGGTTGGCTTCTACTAGTTTTTCCATTCGTCTGTAAAGAATTCGTGTTAGTATTTTGCAGCTGTGACTTATTAAGCTGATAGTTCGGTAATTTTCACATCTGTCAACACCTGCTTTCTTTGGGATTGGAATTATTATATTCTTCTTGAAGTCTGAGGGTATTTCGCCTGTTTCATACATCTTGCTCACCAGATGGTAGAGTTTTGTCAGGACTGGCTCTCCCACGGCCGTCAGTAGTTCCAATGGAATATTGTCTACTCCGGGAGCCTTGTTTCGACTCAGGTCTTTCAGTGCTCTGTCATACTCTTCACGCAGTATCGTATCTCCCATTTCATCTTCATCTACATCCTCTTCCATTTCCATAATATTGTCCTCAAGTACATCGCCCTTGTATAAACCCTCTATATACTCCTTCCACCTTTCTGCTTTCCCTTCTTTGCTTAGAACTGGGTTTCCATCTCTCCAAAGGCCTCTTTAATTTTCCTGTAGGCGGTATCTATCTTACCCCTAGTGAGATAGGCCTCTACATCCTTACATTTGTCCTCTAGCCATCCCTGCTTAGCCATTTTGCACTTCCTGTCGATCTCATTTTTGAGATGTTTGTATTCCTTTTTGCCTGTTTCACTTACTGCATTTTTATATTTTCTCCTTTCATCAATTAAATTCAATATTTCTTCTGTTACCCAAGGATTTCTACTAGCCCTAGTCTTTTTACCTACTTGATCCTCTGCTGCCTTCACTACTTCATCCCTCAAAGCTACCCATTCTTCTTCTACTGTATTTATTTCCCCCATTCCTGTCAATTGCTCCCTTATGCTCTCCCTGAATCTCTGTACAACCTCTGGTTCTTTTAGTTTATCCAGGTCCCATCTCCTTAAATTCCCACCTTTTTGCAGTTTCTTCAGTTTTAATCTACAGGTCATAACCAATAGATTGTGGTCAGAGTCCACATCTGCCCCTGGAAATGTCTTACAATTTAAAACCTGGTTCCTAAATCTCTGTCTTACCATTATATAATCTATCTGATACCTTTTAGTATCTCCAGGGTTCTTCCATGTATACAACCTTCTTTCATGATTCTTAAACCAAGTGTTAGTTATGATTATGTTGTGCTCTGTGCAAAATTCGACCAGGCGGCTTCCTCTTTAATTTCTGTCCCCCAATCCATATTCACCTACTACGTTTCCTTCTCTCCCTTTTCCTACACTCTAATTCCAGTCACCCAAGATTATTAAATTTTCGTCTCCCTTCACAATCTGAATAATTTCTTTTATTTCATCATACATTTCTTCAATTTCTTCGTCATCTGCAGAGCTAGTTGGCATATAAACTTGTACTACTGTAGTAGGCGTGGGCTTCCTTGATATAGCCCCAGAAAAAAAGTCAAGGGGCTTAATGACTGGAGAGCGGGGTGGCCAGGGTGTTGGACCGTTCCTTCCAATCCACCGATCCGGACATTACTCTCCTCTCCAGACATTACACCCCTTGACTTTTTTTTCTGGGGCTATATCAAGGACAGAGTCTTCGTCACACCAGTTCCTGACATCGATGAACTGAAGACTAGGATACAAGCTGCTGTGAGTACTGTGACAGAACACATGTTACGAAACACCTGCTAGGAACTGGAATACTAACTAACGTAAGTGGTCTTAAAAAAACAATCTAGTAACACTAACCTATGTAACAGCATAAAATCTAAATTATTATGTCAAACGGTTATTCTGTAATGAATTGTTATAATCATGGCAAGACTTCGTGCTCACCCTGTACAGCTCACTGGACCAAAGGTTACAAGCTTAACCAATTTCACCAATATAAGGATGAGAAGAGACGAGACGAGAACTATTCTCCTTGATGATGAATATATAGATTTTTTTCTGTCTCCTATCTCGTGGAAACAGCAGATAAACACACATTCATCCTTGCTCTGTAATTTTCACAGGAAGAATATGAATGTGTAAAAATTGAGTTACATGTTTGTACAGAAATGTGCTAACAAGGCAGAGACCAAGAAAATTTTGGTAAATTTAGTCATGAACAACTATGTCAAATGTGGTACCGACTTATATAAGAGGTGTTTACAAATATTCAAGTATGTTACAGGAAGCTGAATCTGATTATTGACTTGCACCATCCTGTCTCACAGCAGCATCTTTTCACTTCCAATGCCAGCTTCTTACAAAACTTGTGACAAAAGTAAATCTCATTTAAAATACCCCATCAGTGACAAGATGCTTAGAATCTGGGCTGAAGCTTAGGTAACACAATGATGGAAAAGGTAAATTCCATGTCCGTTTCAAAGGAACGCTTCCAACATTTAAAAAAAAAGTTCATTGCTTTTATCAATGATTCATCTCCTTAATACAGTTTCCACTGTAAGTACCTATTTATTGTGTTGTTTGGACATCATCTGAATGAAACAGGCCAAGCATTTGTACAGGCTGAACAAAAAACAGACTTCCAAAAACTGTATTACATACCAATGAATTTTATGTAACAAATTGCATTCAGTTATTAAAACTAATATAAATGTAATTATATTATCCACATTTGTATCTCCAGTGCTAGAAAAAATGTAGAATATCACAATATCAAGCATTTTGCATACACTCATCCAAGATCACAGTGGAAATTTGATGCAGTATTGTCACTAGACCGCTTTTTATACTATACATCAACTAATGGTGAAAAATCCTCTACAGGTCACAAATTAAAAACTATCTGCTTACATCGTCAATCCAAAAACAGCAAAATCTAATGATGGATATGCCACATCTTACTAGAAATTGTTGACCCCAACCTATTCAGTGAAATCCATTATATAAAATACCTTGGCACTATAGATGAGGATTAACATGCCATTTATCCACGCAATTTCAAGAAGAGTGTTGAATTTTCAACCATGCAAGTCATGTGATCAACAGATCAAATTCAGCTACTTGCCATCACATCTATGCCAGCAAATTTATGTCCTCAGCCCTTGTTAGTACTTTATCTTCAACACTAATAAAGGATATGTTCAACTCACATTTCAACCAACAATACTTGCTAGGCTGGTTAGAGGATCATATTCAAATCTTGATGGCCAATTAATAACTATTCATCAATGCCCTATGGGGATACTCCTTTAAGTTTGTGGGAGCTAAAGAAAATTGAATTAATATTGAGATAACTATTTAATCAATATCAATTAACTGTGCAGCCAATTATTTCTCTGTCGTAGTGTATCACATACATCACGTAGTAGGGCCTACTGACAGGTTTCACATCATAGAATGTTGTTATGATTATGATGCACAGAACAGACAAAAAAGTAAAGCAAATTATTTTACCTGTTCTTTGAGCCACAATGAGTGTGGCCGACTGAGTGCAATCTGTCTCTTGAGTTCAACATCCTGAATGATTGTCTTCTCCTTTGTGTCCACAAGCAGCATCCGGCCTGGCTTCAGTCGACTCTGCATAGTAAGAAAGATACTACAGACCCATCTATCTTTATAACATTAAGGGGAGAGGGAGGGGGGTGGGGGGGGGGGGGGACAGAGAGAGAGAGAGAGAGAGAGAGAGAGAGAGAGAGAGAGAGAGAGAGAGAGAGAGAGAGAACATACAATATATAGTTATTTAAACTAATACTGACAAGAGATTGATTTTTCAAAATATCAGTCAAAGACAAGGAACATAGTAAGTGTTGAATTTCTTGGTCTACTTTGCACTACTGAAAATACCAAGTAACGTCAGAGTAAGGAAGCATGCTACTTTTTAAATACATACCTCTATTTTAGTATCACATCTTTATTTCACTCAAACAAGAGAAAAAGAAAATCATCAAAGACCTTATACAAGGAAATGGACACACACACACACACACACACACACACACAAAAAGTAAGTATTCTTTATATTCCCTATACAGAACTGATTTCTGCTTTTTGATGGCACAGTTTTCTGTGTTACTTACCTCACTTTTCCTACTTGGTTATTTAAATTTATTTCTGTTATCTCCTTTTCTCCAGGTTTTCCTGATATGTAAGATATGTAATACTGCCTTCCACCTAAGAACTAAGTAGACTGTTTCAAAAGATAACATAAAATATACTCTTCCAATTCAAAAATGAAATTCTTTCATCAGTACCATCACTGCCATTAAGTAGAGCCCTGCTTCAGCTTTTCTGCTTCAAAAAACATGGCCACAAAGCATTTGCTTTCTGCAGTCTTACTGCTCTCAACTCATGGCAAGTGACAGACTTCTTTCTATTCTCTTCTATCAAATGACAATATATGTAACATTTCTCCTTCTGTATTATTTTGATGACACTCAACCTCTGCCTCCCGAGATGGATGGGGTCTACTCGTGTATTATCAAATGTTTCTTACCTTGAGGAGGACATCTGCAGGATCAACATCATATACTCCAACCTCAGATGCCATGACCATCATGTTATCCTTTAGTACATAGAAACGTGATGGACGAAGACCATTCCTAACAAACAATAGATGTAAACACGTTTGATAAGAGGGAAAAAACTGTTGAAGATTATTTCTAGTCAGTAAATTATTTTATTTCTTCTGTTACAAAGAAAAGTGTAAGTATGTGTTGTCTTTCCAGCTTGATGTGTTAAGTGGTGTACATCTGAAGTTCACAGCAACACATTTATATGTCATATGTATGTCATTACACAAATCTTTTTGTTTTCATTTTTCCCATCACAGTGTGTAGTACAAATCGTATTAGAGCTACTGTAATTAAGAAGTGTATGTTGTTCAGAGTGTGTTTCAAGTTTTAATACATTAAATGTTTTCTGTATTCTGATTGAAAGCTACGGTAAGAAGAAATTATTTTTAATATTTAGGGTGAACACTGTGCATTCCGCAAAGGAGAAAAACTTGAATCTGTTAAACAAAATGTGATAATAAGCAAACTATCAAGTGAATTCACTTCACCTTCGGACACAATCAGAAACTTTAGCTGTGGAGTCTTCAATATTAGATTTCTTTCAGTTTTCCACAACTGAAAAAAACAAGTAAGAGTAATGTGTGCTACTGGCTGTAGTCCCCCAATAATTATTACCAGGCTTGCAGCTGATTTCATGGAAACGCTGTCCTCCACAATTTCTTACAAGAATAATGTAAACCACAATCTAAATTCTCCATAGATGCACCATCAGAAGAATAATGACGATGTTCGAAATTCCCTGGATGCATGACAGATACCTAGACTATTATAGGGGATTCTAAACACCTCGCACTGAAATATTTCACCACTGGAGAATAACAGTCAAGATGTTTCACCCACAGCAACACTGTTCTGTTGACCATAATTTTCCATGTCTTAGGTCACAGTTAAATGACTCCTCAGTCAGTGATGCAAATTATGTATGTGCACTATTCATTGGTCAGCTCTTCAATCTGGCCACCAAATTTAACCCAATCATCAATGAGAAAGCAATTTCATATATTCTGGTTCATTTTCATCTCATTTCATACTTGTTAACAATGATGAAATGTCTTTCAATACACTGACCAGTAACACATTTTCTGCTTTCTTGGATGATCATTTTCTCCTCTTATAGGATGTCCTCTTTAGCTCTTTGCAGTCATTTTATCATAACAAACAAGTTCATCTTCAGCACTCAATAAGGAGTAATGTCTACACTCATGGTGTTCCAGCCACCAATGTCATACAACTCTTTCTTTTCTTCCCTGTAATGTCTGTGGAACAGCCTGGTCATTTCTCCATGACCACCTTATCTTTGTTTAACAGACAGCTGTTCTGAAAGTGTATCTCCTCTTTTAATAGCACGAACAAATGTTGGTGTAACTGGAACTGTTAAGAATTATAGTGTCACTAAAAACATGCTTACCGGTCAAGTATAGCACCAACATATCTGCCATCAGTGAATGTAAGCAGAGCAGGACCATCCCAAGGCTCCATGGCACATGCAGACCAGTGGTAAAAGTCCCTCTTCTCTTGTGGCATTGTCATATCATTTTGCCACGCTTCAGGGACCATTGTCATAACGGCCTAAAATAGCCACAGAAAGTTTAATCGAATTATACAAACAAAAGCACTTGGAACTAAAAGCTCATTTCTATTTTCCATATATGGCTACAAAAATATTCTGATGAATTGTGTGAACTATATGACAACCAGAAAATTAACTTTATTAACCTCTGGTAGTGGTCTGTTCCCAGCCATTACAAGAAATTCTAGAACACAATCAACAGCACCAGAATCTGAAAGATTTGGCTCAACAACTGGGTACAGTTTCTTGAGATCATCTCCAAAAATGTCACTCTTCATAACACCTTCACGGGCTTTCATCAGGTTAACATTTCCTCTGAGTGTGTTTATTTCACCATTGTGTGCAAGATACCTACAGAAAAAATTTAAAGTTATTTTTAAAATAAAGCTCATCTATTTTAACCTAACAGATATTCAGCACAAATTTTCACTATAATCTTGACTTTTTACGCTACAGTGACTGTCAGTTGTATCATGTTTTATTACATGCACAAAAAAATCATTTTTTCTTCTTGAACACTAGTTATTTACTTGTTTAACAAAACCTTCAGAGTATCAGTAAAATTAAGTATGCCTCTACTTTACAATGTGGTGCAAACAGAAAAAGTTATTTAATCAGTTGTCACATAGTTGCAGAAGAATAGCTGTTACTGTACCTGAGAGGGTGTGCTCTCTCCCAGCTGGGGAAAGTGTTGGTAGAGAAACGAGTATGAACTAGAGCGAGGTATGTGTCATAACTCGGATGCTGCAAAGAACAGAAAGCTAATTGTTTTATGTTATCTCTCACTATACGCATGACTATATACACACACAGGTCAGATAATGAGCCCCTAAATTATTTAGCTCCTTTCACACTTGCGTGATCACCTTGAAACTTCCTCCCACTCATGTTTAGTGTGTAGCAATAAATGTGTGTTGAACAACATGAAATGTGACTTAGAATACCATTAGTTATTATCTTCAATAACAATTCCTGTAGCATTCTCCTTGAGACTGCAGCTGGATCATGAAGTCAACTTGACACACTATTGTTTCAGCAAGTTCTTGCAACAGCATTCTCACCTGAAGATGGCAGCCAGGTGACTTGTCAAGGTGATTTTGTAATCTGGCTGCAGACCCATGAAGAATGTTATCAGTTGTTATACCAGGTAAGCCTACAAAGTTACAATAATTTCCCTAAAGTTAACCACAAAACGCACAGAGAAAAACATACCAGTTACTCTTTACAATTACACCTATTGCAAAATGCATGGCCATTGTCATTATACAACAAATTAACCCTTATGGCCATAGTTATAGCAGCATTGAAAGGCTGAACAAAATGCTGACCCAGTCCTTTTGTATCCGAGGTCACAAAATATGCAAGCGATACACAAATCTGTAACGTGCTGAAAAAATTTCTTCCCCTCTATCAGCTTGATATAACCCACAAAATGTAATGCCTCTGAGTGCATAAACCGCAATAAAATTGAGTGTTCAAATTAAAATTTGCTATAAATCACACTCTACAACTTTCAAAGATTGCCTCATTTCCTATTTTTTGGCTCAAGAACTCAAATTACATTTCTGTAGCTGTTTTATCTTCACAGAGATCTTCGTAACATTAGGATTTTGACAGCAAGTAAAAAGTTCAACAAAACATTGCGTATCTGGAAATTATTTCCGATTATTCTGGAACATTTTCTACAAACAACAACAACAGCAGCAATTAGTAAACAGGACAGTACGTGAGCTGTATCTAATAGAATGTCTTTTCTACTAAAATGTGTAGCTGCGGCATTTTCAATTTTACCTGGCAATAAATTGAAAAAACAGTATTTCATGTAAAGAACCTTGCATCTACTTTCCTCACAACTGACCAGTGTTCATTTTATTAGAAATGATAGGCCCCTAAGTTGTATGTGGTCATTTTCATGAATTTCTTTCATTATATTCTTTCTCATGAATAAAGTTTTTGTACAATTTCAATGCTAAATTTATTGTGACATTTATTTACTCCCCTCAACCCCATGTACTACTACTTTCTTAGTTTTGTAATTCCCTGAGACACTAAAATCACCCCCTACTCTATCTACGTTCTTTTTATACTCTAGTCAACACTTCTTTTGATACCATATTCAACACAAAACTCAGTCTGCAGTAGTCTTAAATTGTTTCTATCTTTTAAACACAATATAAATGTGAAAACTCTTAGTATCTTTCTGTTCTGTTCGGTGTCTATACCTGTGGACATTGCACATAGCTCAAACATTAAGACCGATACATATCTATAGCTGCTATTTCAATTATTAAAGCATTTAAATGAAATTTTATAACTTCCTTCAGATATTAGTCAACTACACGAACAACCAATATTCCATCACGTATGTGCAGAGTGATCACAAAGCCCCATTACCCCCATTGTATTATGTAAAAGTTGTTGAATTATTGTGATTCTTCTGCTTCTCCCAGCGTGCTTCATGTCGAAACAGTTCACGGGTGAAATTGCCAGATGTCTGTGTCCAACGGGCACAATATTTCAGCAAAAGACCATGTTGCCACCATCAGGTGCACTAGTGAATTGACTGCTGGGAGACCAGCACTACGTTTTTATCTCCTCCTCTTTCCTCCTGACTGGCCACTCAATTGGCCATCCGTGCCCAGGATCCCCAACCTCACTGCTCCCACTGACGCAGTGTTCTATCCAAGGTTCATGTCCAGGAGCGAACATTGGAGGCACCTCTGTTGTTCCTCCACTACCACTCTCTCTGACAACGAAAGTCTCAAGAAATTAAATATCTGAGCGCGGTTTTCCAGAAGAATGGCTACAAGGAGTGGCAAATTCAAAGAACCATACATCCTACACGCTCTGTACAAACAGTGGAACTAGAAGATGATTCTCAGAGAGATGCGGCCATTGCATTAATTCCTTTATGTGGCAAGTTATCTGGCAAGATAGGATGAATTCTTCAGGAACACCAAGTGAAGATGGTCTTCTGCTCACTTGCCAAAATGCAGGCACTATTTTGGTAGTGTGAAAGACGAACTTTGACTATGCAAATTGAGGGTCTATCACATACCCTGCCAATGTGGTAATATTTACACAGGTAAGATGGTGCATACTTTCGAAGATCATTGCTGATAACACCAACACCATACCAGATCGCAGCACCGTAACTAGTTGGCAGTCACAGAACATTGCCCAATGGAACTGCATGGAATGGACTACAACCACACCAATGTTCAGACACAGATTTCAAAACTCTGGGACAGTGTCATTAAGGAATCTTGCGAGATTTGAGTAAGGGAACCTCTCATGAATCATGACAGAGGGTACATTCTTAGCAAGGCGCAGGACGCCACTATTAAAATAGTTCAGAAGAGGAATGAGGTACAAGACAACGAACTGACTTTGTGGCAGACGGAGGAACAGCAGAGGTGCCACAAGCGTATACACCTGTGCGTGAACCTTGGACAGAACACAGTGTCGACAGGAGCAGTGGGGCTGGGGACGCTGACCACGGATGGCCGATGGAGTAGCCAATCAGAAGGAGAGGAGAAGGAGACAAGTGCGGCACCAATCCTCCCACAGTCAGTTCATCAGCGCACCTGATGATGTCTGTATGCAGAGCCTGAAGGTGGCGTAGTAAAACGTTGAAACTGGTTGCCAAATAAAATACGGATGAAAAATGACAGCTGAAAGGTATTCAATTTGACATTCTCTATCGAATAGCCGAGTCCCACAACCATTTCTAAAAAGATGGATCTACAGAGACTATATTATGGCAACGTGGGTGTTTGTTGAAACATTGTGAGGTGCCACCCATTACAAGACAGTTAGTAAACACAAGGATGCTGCTCAACATGCACTACTGCCGTCACGCCAGCAATGTTGAGTAGAAGTACCCATCACAAAAGGAGAGGGGGGGGGGGGGGTCATACTCTGCTATGAAAATGACTGCGTACACACAGACACTCTCAAATAAATAATAGACAATAGTCACACAACCTCAAAGTTGTCTTCTGCCGTGATCTTACATTAATACAATGCAACATCTATGATTATGTGGCCACGTTATTGGGGGTAATGGGACTTTTTGATCACTCTTTACTTCAAATAATCAGTTGTCTCAACATGTGTGATTTAACACTTTATGGAATTTCATTTTAACTGAAAGTTAAAAGCTTGAAATGAAAAGCTTGAAATGTCCAGCAATTAATTTTGGTACAGCAGAAAATCGTAAATGTGAAGAAAGTACCGTTGTCCAGCAATATTATTTTTTTTATACGTACGTTTAGGTCCTTGAAGTATGTCCACAACTGATCAGCAGTCAGCTGACCTTTGTAGATGACAACACTGAGTGACAAGGAACAAATGTAGAATCTACTTCCTGGTTTCGGAATAGTGTGTGTGGCCCTCTTGCGTAGAACGAACACCTGGAACAGAATATTTATTAGTGTTTTGAACATTATGATAACAATTTATATCGCCTCAAACAAAAAAACATTACTATTATAGAAGTATATTACCTCAGAGTTAATTCTGTGTTCCTTTCAAAAAATGCATATAGAATATAATGTAAAATTTATCATTTTTATTATAAACACGACTAATAAAGAATTATACAGCTGTGCTTCACTACTTTTGATTCAAGTGCAGTCACAAACCTGACAGTGAAATACCTAGACATTTAAATTGTGTGCCACATTGGGTGTTGAACCTGGATCTTTGATTTGGGAAGAGATGGTCTTTCCAACTGAGCTATCCACACAACTCCTAACTTGCCTCAGGTTTCAGTTTGAGTGTACATGCCTCCTACTTTCCACGATTCATTCTGTTGAGGAAGGTCTCTAATTACATAGTGACCAATGTCACTTTTTCAAATTTACTTATAATAATTATAAAAAATTAAAAGGGAACTGCTGTGAAGGTCATATCATACCAACAGATGCCCTGAAGATGCTTGTGTAAGAAATCCTCATAATATGAATTACTGTCCTTTTTTACATTTTACTATACACAATAACGAATAAGTCACTCCAAAAATTAAAGCCTCAAAAAATCATTTGTGCATGCAAGAAAAATATGTTTATTTATTGATTCACCGGTTCCTCTTTTTGGCAATTATTTCTTATATGCTGAAAAAAGATACTAATCAACAAGTGCATCAACTCTGGAAGAATACCAGTAAAATTGCAAACTGCTACTCTTCAAAAAGAATGATAGGGAAAACATGGAAAACTATTGTCCATTCAGTTTGCTGTCACATCTTTAGAAACTCCTGACACAAACTGCCTCACAAGAGAACTGGATTCCTGTCAATCAGTTGAGCGAGCTGGATTTGGGAAAGGTTTTTTGACTATGTATCACTTTCAGACTAATTACCTCCTCCTCGAGAAAATAACAGGGTATAACATCAAGATTCATCTGGCCTTTATAAATTATCAAAAAGCTTTCGACTCTGTGGAGGTCTGGACACTCATGTAGGCCCCTGAAAATGCTAGGAAAAATTCATTGTGTTTTGTGTGTGTGTGTGTGTGTGTGTGTGTGTGTGTGTGTGTCTATATATATATATATATATATATATATACACGTGCGCATGCGCAAGCAACAACGACAGTCACAGTGGATGAAGGCTTTATAACCAGTGAGATCCCAGACGGCAAAGGAGTTCATGGAGGTGACAGAATTGCTCCGAAACTGTTCAACCTTGCATTGGAAGACGAAGAAATCAATAGACCGGAAAAACAGGGGAATAAAAATCCGATGATGTTCTACTACAAACTTCTTTGAAGAATGAATTTACTGAGTATGTTTTATGCCGTGATTGGTATGTTTAGCCACTGGGAGTACAGCGGCAAGTTCAGCTGAAATACTCATTCTATGCCAGAAAAAGCTGTACAAGCTCTGAACTGAGCTGCAACCAATAACAACAATGACTTTATACAAGATCTTCATTTATCATTTTTTACTGAATAAATGTTTTGCTTGATTTAGAAACATGAACAGAAATTAATTCCACTGGACCACAGGAAACATAAGTGGTGTTTACCACAGATCTTGGTGATTGGAGATGGAAATCGGGTATTTGGCTTGTCTCCCAGTTTCTCTGAACAGAAAACATGGGGCACAGCACATGAATGGCCGGGCACTTAACTGTAAGCTGATATAAAGCTTCTCTTTTTCCTTAGCGACACAGTTATTTATTATAATCTGAAATATGTTAGCCAAACTGATGCAGTTTCGTTCTCATTTTCCACGTCCTTACCAATGTTCACATTAATACACATGTTCTGCTGCATACTAATGTCTGCGTTGTCTGCATGTACTCCCATTAACATTGACCATTAGCATGCAGGACAGTCATGTTGCTAGGATCTCATAAAGAGAGAAAACTGACAATTCTCAAAGGGCTTGTAAGAAATACAGAAAAGGTAAAAGGCAGAATGTAAACACTGGTAATTCTAGCAAAATTTGGTGGAAGCAATTGAAGCCAACTCATCTGAAACAAGCTCGGCAAATTATATTCAAGAGAAGAGTACCACAGAAATATGAAGAAAGGTGGTGTCACAGTTAAATTCTGCTTAGTTTCCAAGTGGAAAAATGTCACCCTCTACCTTCCCATCAAATTTCTTACAATTTGCTCTCCATGATTCAATGGCAACCATCTTGTAGTGGCTGCCACTGCAGTTGGATAAGCATCTCCTTGATGCTATCTCACTGGCTAAGCAAATCTGTGATGTAATTCCCCATGGAACTTTCCAATCACATTGAATATTAATGACATTACACTGCTGATGTTATCTATTATGAAGTACTATCTGAAAGAAGCTGCATAAACATGCAATCAGATCTTGATACGATTTCAAAATGGTACAAAGATTGGCAACTTGCTTTAAATCTTCAGAAATGTAAAATTGTGCGCTTCATGAAACAAGAACAAAACTTAGTATCCTATAACTGTTGTATCAGTGAGTCACAGTTGGAATCTGCAATCTCTTGCAAAAGAGTGGGTGTAACACTTTGTAGGGATATGAACAGAAATGATTACATAGGCTCAATCATGCATAAAGCAGGTGGTAGGCTTCGATTTGTTGGTAGAAAAAGGAGACTGCTTAAAAATCACTTCCGCAACCCACTGCAGTATGCTCTAGCGTATAGGACCAATATCAAATAAGACTAATATGGGATATGAACATACACAGAGAAGGGCAGTACAAATGGTCATAGGTTTGTTTCAATCACGGAAGAGTGTCGCAGAGATGTTGAAGAAACTTAACTGGCAGACTCGCGAGGATTGATGTAAAGTATCCTGAGAAAGCCTACTTACAAAGTTCCCAGAACTGGCTTTAAATGACAACTCTGGAAGTATACTACAACCCCTCTATGTACAGCTCACAAAGGGATCATGGGTAGAAAATTAGATTAAATGCCTCTGTGCATGCTGTAATCAATCAATCATTCATCCACTACATATTCGAACAGAACAGTAAGAAATCCTAATAACTGGTACAACAGGACGTGCCCTCTGCAATGCACTTCACAGTAGTTCAAATCTGTATGTTAACTTAATTCTACCTTGCAGTGATTCCAAACTGAAGATTATTAGTTCATTCTAGTCAAATGACGCGTTTCCAAGCTACTTTTTTCCACTGGTGAATTGTATTTCCTGGCACCTGGTTTTCCTACAGATGATCATTCCATTCAAAATTGTCCTCTAAGCATACCGTAACCCTCACATATTTTATGGTTGTGCCAGATTTCAATCATACTTCAGAGATAGTGCAAAAAGCAATAACATTATTTTGTCCAACATAGGATGTCCATAAGTGTCATCATCAATTTTGTTAAATTAAAGCTCCAGTTGCACATGTAATTGGGGCTGCCATATCATAAAAACTGATAATGGGTCCTCCGATCTCTCTCTCTCTCTCTCTCTCTCTCTCTCTCTCTCTCTCTCTGTGTGTGTGTGTGTGTGTGTGTGTGTGTGTGTGTGTGTGTGTGT
This sequence comes from Schistocerca piceifrons, assembly GCF_021461385.2. Taxonomy (NCBI): domain Eukaryota; kingdom Metazoa; phylum Arthropoda; class Insecta; order Orthoptera; family Acrididae; genus Schistocerca; species Schistocerca piceifrons. The sequence goes on along the minus strand of NC_060145.1, from coordinate 287,540,984 downwards.
GTGTGTGTGTGTGTGTAAAGGGGGGAGGGGGGGAGGAGAGCGCACACATTTTCATGAATCTCTATTTTCATAGGAAATGAATTTACTATGATGTTCCCCAAGTGACACAAACATGCATGGTACGATTTCCCCTAAGATGTGTTGTACAGAACTTCTGACTTTTTCCAGTGATCTTCCATTTTTCGGCCGTCACCTTAACGTTCTTACTGACAGTTACAGATGGACAACTCTCACTCTCATACAGAGCTCGGGCACAGCTGCACGATGATGCAACAGTTACATAAATGCAACACACTGAGATATTAAGTATTTTAAAATTGTGATTTATAAAACTCAATAAAATGCAATTTCGATGCTCGGTTAAAAGCGCTGAATTCTCAGCGATTTTATGAAATACCCTGATTTTTCCAAGTAAAATGCAATTGCTTGAGAATCCCAGGTTTTCCGGAAGAATCGCAACCCTGAGTACGACATCTGTAGATTCGAGCAGTGAAACAGCGCAAATTTGACGATCTTCGATTGCGGTCTAATTTAGTCCAAGCTGCCATAACAATAATTATTAAATTATAACTACCGTACGCACTTGCTCATAGTTACAAGACAGTGTTGCCGTGACAAGGAAATTGTGAGAGTAGTGACTGGTTATCCTGATATAGCCTATAGTTTGAAGAAAATGGGGTGAGAACGTAGGGAGTAAGCAGCTACTGCACGTTGGAAACATCGGCACGTGTACAGTGTGTAAACTTTTAGATGGCAGACCTCTCCCTAGTCCTGAATCGGTAGAAGTCGGTAAGGCCGGTATTACACTATCAAATTTCTTTGTCCAAAATGGGGTGAGAACGTAGGGAGTAAGCAGCTACTGCACGTTGGAAACATCGGCACGTGTACAGTGTGTAAACTTTTAGATGGCAGACCTCTCCCTAGTCCTGAATCGGTAGAAGTCGGTAAGGCCGGTATTACACTATCAAATTTCTTTGTCCAAAATCTTTGTACAATATCTTTGTCAAAGATATTTGATAGTGTAATAGGGACTTTGTCAAATGTCGTCCAATATTTGATCAAATCTAGGGCCTCGCTGTATATTTGATCAAAGAAACCGCTTGTCTTCTGTTCACTGCAATGTGACATGTTACCACATGGAGCGCTAGCATCGCTGCAGCGTACTGTCGTTTGTAGTGTTTTTATAACCATTGCCGGTAAATACAATTGGTGTGTGCCGACAACTACAAAATTAATAGAGATGTCTGAAGCTGATGAGGCGCTTTACAACGTGAGGCACCCTGAATACAAAAATAGATTAAGAAGATTGGAGACCTTTCCTGATCTAACCTAACATAACCCTCTCCTGTAGCAAGGAATGGGAGTGTTATAGTGAGCCTGTCTTCTGAAGATGTAGCAGTTCTTAAGTGAATATTGTGCTTTGTGATATGAAGATACACTTCATTGAGCGCATACAGAAATGTATGCTCATCCATTCTTAAGTAATTGATGTACGACTTGACGTCTTCCACTGTAAGATGTGGAACATATCGATTTTTTTAAAGCTGAAATAACAATACTAATAGTATGAATAAATACAATACATCATTTGTTTCTATTAAAAATTTCGCCAATGGAGTAGAAGGAGTTGGCCAGTAGAAAGTCTTTCAGGCTCCTTTTAAACTGATCTTTATTTCTAACTAAATTTTTTATGTTTCCTGGCAAATTATTGAAGATGAGTGTTCCTGAGTAGTGGACCCCTTTTTGAACTAAAGTAAGTTGGTTGGTTTGTGAGATTAAAGGGACCAGACTGCGATGGTCATCGGTCCCTTTTTCCAAATACTAAAAACACCCACAGAGAATAAAAACGAGTAACAGAATAGATCACAGACGCTTTTAAGTCCTTGTGCAGATCATTTTTGTTCCTGGTATTGTATGTATGAACTAAGTTGTTTGTTGGAAAAAGAGAGATTATTTACGACAAATTTCATTAAGAAGTAAATATACTGAGAGGCAGTAGTTAGTATACCCAGTTCTTTGAAGAGGTTTCTGCAGGAGGTCCGTGAATTTACTCCACAAACAATACGTATTACACGCTTTTGGACCTTGAAAACTTGTTTGACTTCAAGATTTACCCCAAAATATCCCATATGACATTATGGAATGAAAGTATGCAAGCTTTTTCATTTTTATGTTTCCTATGTCTGCTAACACTCGAATTGCAAATACTGATTTGTTAAGGCCTTTCTGCAGTTCTGTGGTGTGCTCCTCCCAACTGAATTTATTATCAAGCTGTAATCCCAGAAATTTAAGACTGTCAACCTCGTATGTATGGTTCCATTTTTTCCCCCACTTCTTTTCCGCATGTGCACACAATGCAACTGGAGTACGTAGAACTGCTGCGGTTAGTAACAAGTTGTTGTCAGCCATCTTGAACTTTGACGAAAAATTTGATGACAGTGTAATATCCCCTCTAGCGCTACGCCAAAGATCTTTGTCAAATATATTGGACGGAATATTGGATCACATCTTTGATCAAATCTTTGACAAAGAAATTTGATAGTGTAATACCGGCCTTATCTACACTGCGGTAGCCGTCGCGCACTTTCCAGTTTAAATTTGCTGTTAACGAAAGCCAGCAACAGAATACGTAAAGAGAAAAGATCAATAGTGTGCGCATTATACAAAACAACATAGCAGTCTAAACATGTTTCAGCTTTACCTTCCAGTTTCTTTTAAGACATTTTAATGATTTCTGCCACATTAGTAGCTGCTTCCGCGGCATTACAACGCTTCGCGTAATTGAAGTAAGACGTTTGGTATTAAAACCGCCTCATCGAGGTCGCAACAACACAGCATGATACATCTAGCGAGAACCAATCTTTGTCGTAATTCGTGTTACCCGTCATAGGTTTCGCGAATTGTTTTGCTATACCAATGTCATTTTTACCAGGAAAACTGAACCTTATATTCACATGTGATACATTTCACGGACCAAGCGATCTATGACAGCGTGGAAAACAATCTTATAGCTTCTTTGGGATGGCACAAGGGCAATACTTCGAATAAACAGCATCTACAAATTGTTTAGCCTCGCTGCAAAGTATCTGGAATGAAAAATGGGATTTATATGCTTTTAATATTTTATCGACGCTGCGTTCATTAAACGGTTAACAGTTAAATGTCTACAATATTAGGAAGCCGTGACCTCCATATTCAATCAAATCAAGATGCTTGAACAACATATTTTACACGGCAGTTCTCGGCTGCCCGCTAGACATAAACAGTACATCCTGAACGTGCCTGATATCAAATCTGTGTTAACAATTATATCTGTGTCCCCGTTCTTTTCCAAAGACAATGATGATCTTTTCAAATGTCAACACAGAGCGCAAAGACAGATTGGTCTAACATCACGTGGCACTGTATGGAAAATTTGTTCTGTTGTGTATGAGAGTAAAGTCCACCAGTGCTTTGAATGGACAGAATTCTGTTCATACGCCTGCTGTCGTTTTTAAACAGTTGAGAGATTCTTGAAAACTGTTATATTTAGTAACGGGTGATGTGTTGATCCTGCTGAACAATCGCCGCTTACGTAACATATTGACTCCCTTAGTCCTAGAGCTCCATCAAGCACGTTCGTAACGGCATAGGAATTCGAAGTGTTCACCTAGAACTTAGAGCGTCACAACGTGCTTGAAATGAGAGGCATTATGGGTCAACGTAGCTTTCAGTTCAGGCCGGAGAGTACATAGAATTTGTGTGTGTGAACCGGTTATTCGTACTTCAGGGTATTTCTATTTGGAAATTGTAATCACATCGTCTTCTCGACATATGCTGCTTGTACATGGAGTCTTCAATAAACCAAAAATATATTTAAAAATGCTGAACTAAACTCTCCTTTCAAAGCAAAGTGTTCATCAAAATCACCGTTTTTACAACTCAGAGAGTCTAAATCTCCAAAATTCGCCATCTCACCAGCACGCTGCTGCTCCTCGCAGGCACGCGCAATATGTGCTCCTGTCAGGTCACTGGCGCCACGTCAGATTACGCAAGGAGCTAAGGAATCGCCACGAAGTCGCTCTTCCAATGACAAGACCACAAGACCGCAAGCATTCCAAGAGGGGCGTTTCCCAGAACTTGGCTTCCACAAACTAGTCGCTGACGCTGTCGGTTACCGCTTCTTGACTTAAGTCGCTCCGGCGTGTTTGCGAAACTTAGCTTAAGGCACGAGCTATGGTATTCATATGGCCAGCCGTTAAGTAGCGCGTTCTGGAAATAAGAGCTTGAGAATGCCTGAGCTAACAGATCGAACTGAATGAACTTCAAAATATTTATTTCTTCAGTCACTGCATCTTGAGCCGTTATCTCGTTTGCAAATATGCGTTATTTGTAAAATTTAAAATTATGCTGACCGTCGAGAAATAGGACAAAATGTCAGTTAACCAATGGATGACAATGTGCAAAACTGAGATCTGAAAACTTCGCAGAATTACGACTGAGCTGTCTGCGACCAGTGTCGAAAAGATTCTGATCTTATAAGTCATTTACATTTATCGGGAACATACTTCGAGGTAGTTGCATACCTGTTCTTATTGTGGAAATAGAGTTTCGCTCTGTTAGTGCTTATGAAGTGCAAGCTGATTTCTAAACAAGAATTGTGTGTCTAACACTGGAGCCATCTACAAACTCTTCCAACCGTATCGCACGCTCCACTGCTCTGGCAGTTTTCGAAAACCGCTGCCAAGAAGCGAGCCTGTTCTGTTACGTAATCGACATGAAAATTTAATATGTATGCCATAACCTGCTGTTGCCTTCCCTCAATCGATGGAATTCAACTGTGTGTCGACTTCACAGTGACCTGTGATATTTCATCAAGACGAGAAAGGAAATCGCCTGCGTCCGTTTACAAAGAAATCACGCTGGCATTTCCAGGGAATACACAGGAAATCTGTATCAGAACAGTTAGATGGGATCTGAACGGTTTCTCATGAAGGCGAGTCCAATGCCGTAGTACTGCGTGAGCCAGTTTGCTGGAAAGGTCCTTGGCCCCATGACCTGGAAAGAGGTTCATTAACTAGTTTTGATGGAAAATTAAGCTATTTTTATATGTTTTCCGTCGGGACACGTGCCAGTGTCATACTAGTAATGAAATGAAATGATCGTATGGCATTGTTGGCAGGGAGGCCCCATGCGGGGAAGTTCGGCCGCCGTATTGCAAGTCCTTCTTAGATGACGCCACATCGGCAACTTGCGAGTCAATGCCTTCATACCGAACATGTCAGCGCCGCACGATATTGAACTCGCATGTACGAGGGGGGTACCCAAAAACCAGAGTAACACTGCCGTGGGCGGAGTTTGTGTAAGTGTTTCAGTGCGCACTTCTGCCGCTAGGCGTGTATAACGCAACTCGCCAGCTCAGTGCTGCCTGCCTGTGTTGTTGACTTGGTTTGCTCTGTTCATCTACAGTTAATGTTTTTGTCTTGTTTCGTTTTTTATGATGGGAAGTTTAAGTGAACAACGCGTAGCAGTGAAAATTTTGTTTTCTACTCGGTAAAAACGCTGCTGAAACTGTTTTAACACAGAAAACAGCTTACCACGCCGACGATATGGGAAAAACTTACTGTACGAGTGGTTTGCTTGATTTAAAAAATGGCAACATGTCGATTGATGACATACATGAACAGCCCGAATAGACGAAAATATTGAAAAAATTCGAGAGCTTGTGCTCACAGACCGTTTTAAGAAGTTGCGCAACAGTGTTCGTCAAAAAAGACAAGATTTATGGCAGACAGGAGATAGGTTCTTTCACCAAGACAACGCAACTGCACACACAGCCATCTCTGTTAGACAGTTTTTGGGTAAAATGACATGTTTCCGCTGTCCCACGCACCTTACTCGTCTGGCCTGGTTTCAAGCGACTTTTTTCGTATTTTCACACATGAGGTGAAGCATGAAAGGACAACACTGAAGAAGTCACGGGAAAAAAAATAGGGAGGAGCTGACAGCCATTTCTAAAGATGACTATAAAAAATGTTTCGAACAGTGTAACCATCAGTGGGAGAAATGTATTAGCTGTAATGAAGAGTGTTTGGGAGGGGATACGATTGGTTTGTAAGCCTTTAGCAAATATTTGGCTTTAAAAATTGATTCAAGTGTTTTTTTTTTGGGGGGGGGGGGGGGAAGTGATGACACCCCTTCGTACTGCGACTCAGGTGCTCGTCTTGAGAAACCCAAGCTGAAATTGCCTTGAGAAACAGAAGCTGTCATCATGCATAGCGGGCAAAATAGTCCAACAAGCTTTCCGCGTATACTTCAATGGACAAGCGCTCTTTCAAGGCAACAGAGAATCGTAAATCACAACTAATTAGTAATTAAACAACTGCAATGCGTAAATTATCATATATATATATATATATATATATATATATATATATATATATATATATATATATTACTGCAACAACTGTTGCCAACGAAATAAAATAATTATGCTGTCTGAAAACTTTCATGGTCTTATATGTGAATTGCCGTATCCTGATCATCGCGTAATTTAATTTCTTCAAAGTACCACATGGTGTTTCATCTACATCTTTCAGCCCACTTTCTGACCTTTAGTAACATACTTTCTTTGGTTCCTTTTGGAAATTCGTTCGAAGTGAATCGAACTTCGCTTGGTCTCAACACGAACTAACCTTTATTGCGTACCACCACTCTTACACGGCACATTATGTGTTAGGAGCGTCAATATTTTGAAAGCTTTTTCGTCTCCTTCAGTACATTGCGCAAACCGTTAATAGCGGCCTCAGACGATCAACATTATTGCACAGTATTCATTGTTGCGCAGTAAAAACTAAGCGTGTGAGGTGCCCTAAGTCAACCGCACAGACATCATTAATACACGTGTATCGAAGTGTATTCTGAAACACTACATTTGTAATGAATTGTAAGTCGACTACGTCAGTCCTAATCATACCTCACGACATTACAGCACCAACAAGGAAACGTCACTAAGGGCCTCATATGTTGCCATAAATCAGCCGCCCAATGCCCGAGCGCGATATACAGTACAGTGGAGTGACGAGCAGAGATCTGCTATTAAGGGATATTGAAAGCGTGGGAAGAGGAGGGGGGAGGTGGCGGCCACATCTGGCCGCCATGTTTCGAAATCTTGTTCATGAACACAAGTTATTCTATTCGGAAAAAAGGTAATATGAATATGTAATATGTCATCCTCACGAACATATAAGTTCAGTATTATTTTATTAATATTATCATCATGAAATCTCAAAATCAAAATGGATACACCTAAGTAACTGAAGAATTATTACAAAATAAAGTTACTGATTTTCGATTTGGAATGTAATCATGTCAATCACATTGAACAATAGCGCATCTTCATGCACTTCATATTAACAGCGCCAGCTGTAAAATAATAAAAAGGCATGGCTCTGAGCACTATGGGACTTAACAGCTGTGGTCACCAGTCCCCTAGAACTATTTAAACCTAACTAACCTAAGGACATCACACACATCCATGCCCGAGGCAGGATTCGAACCTGCGACCGTAGCAGTCACGCGGTTCCGGACTGCGCGCCTAGAACCGCGAGACCACCGCGGCCGGCAATAAAAAGGCATAAAGCGAGTAATAGCGCAATGCTACGTCTTTAATGTCACACTAATTTATGTCATAAATTTACAATGCATTTGTGAATCGCAACATAAAAATGTTCAGAGCATATACACTCCTGGAAATGGAAAAAAGAACACATTGACACCGGTGTGTCAGACCCACCATACTTGCTCCGGACACTGCGAGAGGGCTGTACAAGCAATGATCACACGCACGGCACAGCGGACACACCAGGAACCGCGGTGTTGGCCGTCGAATGGCGCTAGCTGCGCAGCATTTGTGCACCGCCGCCGTCAGTGTCAGCCAGTTTGCCGTGGCATACGGAGCTCCATCGCAGTCTTTAACACTGGTAGCATGCCGCGACAGCGTGGACGTGAACCGTATGTGCAGTTGACGGACTTTGAGCGAGGGCGTATAGTGTTCATGCGGGAGGCCGGGTGGACAGACCGCCGAATTGCTCAACACGTGGGGCGTGAGGTCTCCACAGTACATCGATGTTGTCGCCAGTGGTCGGCGGAAGGTGCACGTGCCCGTCGACCTGGGACCGGACCGCAGCGACGCACGGATGCACGCCAAGACCGTAGGATCCTACGCAGTGCCGTAGGGGACCGCACCGCCACTTCCCAGCAAATTAGGGACACTGTTGCTCCTGGGGTATCGGCGAGGACCATTCGCAACCGTCTCCATGAAGCTGGGCTACGGTCCCGCACACCGTTAGGCCGTCTTCCGCTCACGCCCCAACATCGTGCAGCCCGCCTCCAGTGGTGTCGCGACAGGCGTGAATGGAGGGACGAATGGAGACGTGTCGTCTTCAGCGATGAGAGTCGCTTCTGCCTTGGTGCCAATGATGGTCGTATGCGTGTTTGGCGCCGTGCAGGTGAGCGCCACAATCAGGACTGCATACGACCGAGGCACACAGGGCCAACACCCGGCATCATGGTGTGGGGAGCGATCTCCTACACTGGCCGTACACCACTGGTGATCGTCGAGGGGACACTGAATAGTGCACGGTACATCCAAACCGTCATCGAACCCATCGTTCTACCATTCCTAGACCGGCAAGGGAACTTGCTGTTCCAACAGGACAATGCACGTCCGCATGTATCCCGTGCCACCCAACGTGCTCTAGAAGGTGTAAGTCAACTACCCTGGCCAGCAAGATCTCCGGATCTGTCCCCCATTGAGCATGTTTGGGACTGGATGAAGCGTCGTCTCACGCGGTCTGCACGTCCAGCACGAACGCTGGTCCAACTGAGGCGCCAGGTGGAAATGGCATGGCAAGCCGTTCCACAGGACTACATCCAGCATCTCTACGATTGTCTCCATGGGAGAATAGCAGCCTGCATTGCTGCGAAAGGTGGATATACACTGTACTAGTGCCGACATTGTGCATGCTCTGTTGCCTGTGTATGTGCCTGTGGTTCTGTCAGTGTGATCATGTGATGTATCTGACCCCAGGAATGTGTCAATAAAGTTTCCCATTCCTGGGACAATGAATTCACGGTGTTCTTATTTCAATTTCCAGGAGTGTATATCTCCGGCACCATTCACATGGTGGAGACCACACACTTTGATGCAATGAGCAAGGCAAGTTATCTGTTTCAAAATAGATTTCACAAACCTCTTACTTCATTCGAAAGCACTCCCTCTCGGGCATTAAGCACCTACAGTCGAGCGGAGCGAGTGATGAACAAACGGAGCGTGTCGAAGTGAAGAAGCTGGACTTCCAGAAGATCATAACTGCGTACTGTCAGAATCATGGCCCAAATTTTCACGCGCGATCGATTGCTGCAAATGCGCTTTTTCCTTCTTAAAATATGAGGTCAAGTTGGTGTAGTTTCCTTGTAACGTCCCATGGTTTCGGATACACCGTAAGTCCAGTAGTATAGGGTTACTGTTTAAATTCCAAGAGTGTACGTTCCAAGAAGAAGATACATGATAAATCTTTTTCTTCCTCACACTTCTCGCGAAATGACCACCACGCGATAATCAGGTAAACTAGGATTCGTACGACGGATGTAAATTTCATTTTGCCCAAGCACCATTCGCGAATAGAACAAATGATGGCGGTGCACACACCTCCTCCGCCTGCAGTACTGACAACTGCGGAGCCTCCGTTCAGCAAACTGTGTTCATTTTTTTTTAAAACTAATATTTTACTTCCATGAAAGGCGTTACGGTAACGTCTAATAACATACTTATTTCAACAATTTACGCACTAACTTATGTTATGCACCTAGATATCTGAACTACTGCCTGGTAAATATAATCTACAATATTGAAGACTCAAACTATCCATAACAACTGATCAATCGGCTCCATTTTACATGGCGAGGAATATTTATAAACTGAAATAAAATTTTTGTACCACAAGGTACTTCACCGTGCGTACAATGAATCTGACTAAATGACCACGATGCTATTCTTTTCATCAACTGGAAAGATTAAGACGACATTTTTACCATCACTCTTAATTACCAGCAAGCACGAGGCCCACAGAAATACAGGGCGTGGCGCGAAGTCACATTACGTGATACTGCCTCCGGCGGGGAGCGAGTAACTATTTCAGACATGTTTCACAATTCTAGAATGCGCATTTAAATGCATGCAAGCACTCGATAGCATACGACAACGTTAAGACCTTTAGTAGGTACCTTTTCAATTACATATTGACTTCCCGTGTGCCCTGCTCGGAGCCGAGGGTTCGCGAAATATGGCGGCAAGCCGACTAGTGAGACGTTACAAGTTTGTTGCAGGGCCCGTATATCTCGTTGGCCCCGAGCAAGCAGAAATGACGTTGCAGGTGCTGATTTCAAAAGTAAACCAGTCATAAATATGTCTAGACTTATGCATAGAACAAAATTTCACGACTTTTGTGAAGCCTAATTATGTTGCGGTATGCTTATTGTTGCTGGTTGATGCTAGGAACCTAACACTACGGCATTTGCCAGGAAATAATGAGAATACCGGCATATCTTAAAGAGTTAAAGATCGATGTATGCATGAAAACGTTACCCGAGTGCGATAAAACACGGTACACGAACTTACTGTAAATACGCACTAAGCACGAACATAAAATAAATGAAAAGAACATAATTTAGGATCGCTAAAACAGCATTAAGTAGTTACAATGCCAATAACCTTAATTCGAACGAGTATGTGTGACACTGGGAGTAGTTTCCCTGACCAGACTGCACCGTTTGGTGGGAGTGTATGCCACCAAACGACTTTAACGTGAGCTTTGTTCACAACATACAGCAAATACTCTTTCTTGCTAATATATATTCGTAGGGAAGCACAACAGAAGACAGTGGAACAAAACACGTAACTTAACTCTTATTCCAATACGTAATACGAAAATACGATTCGAAGAAACACAATTACGTCGGATATATTTTTCAAACGTTCGAAAACAGCCATAATTTTATGTCAATGGTCTATTTCTTACAGTTCTTTAGAAACAGCACAATTATGCATACACATTCTGTAACAATGTTAATTTTCCCATGAACAAAATTGAAAGTGCGGTCAGGATGACTACTATAGGAAGCCAACTGCTTAAACCGAATTTTTCAAAAGATTCAGAACAAATGAAGAAGAAAGATTGAGAGAGGTGTATGATGTCCGAACAATAGCCGTTGTGGAACACTTGGAATCCTGGTCCTTACATAGCCGATGGTTGTTCGTATTCGCAACAGCGAATACGTTTCATGTATCACGTGTGTATACCTTGCTTGAGGGTAGCTGCTGCCTCTTTTTTCGATACTCTATACGGCACGCAACACTCCTGAGTTGACATTCATTATATTCTGTTTTATAACCGTTTTGTCGGTTTGTTACGGTTTCATTTTTAGCTTTGACCCAGTACTGCAGTACAAACGGTTGAAGTGCAGCGCCCTCTACATTTGATCGACCATTGGTTAACAAGACCTCGTTTCACTGCCAGGCTAGTTGGAACACTGCAAATTTATAAGCCCATCACCCATGTTTGTTATTGGGCGATTTAAACTCTTCCATTTTGTTTTGGTTTCGTTCAAAACAGAAGTTGGTTTCACAGCACTGCGTTCCTGATTACAACCACACGTGTTTTATTGCATCCTCTGAATTGCACTGTGAATATGTTGCTAGTACTATGCTTGCTTTTTCCCAAATCCGCAACACTGGGCGGACTAAATAACCCATTTCTTTTTCGTATAAAACAGAAAATAGTTTCGACGCACAGTGTTCATTGGACATCTGTTCCTGCCTACCAATCCCTGTGTAGAAGGGTTGATGCCAATGTGTTGTAAGTAAATTGCCCGTGTTCTACTTTATTTATGTTTGCATTTGTTTTTCGTACTTTCTCACTTTTAATGGAAAACTGCTTGTTATCAGCTTTTGACAAAAAGGGTATTATAGTAAACATCTTGTCGCGGAATTGGTGTGCAATTCCGGTTTGAACTATGTTGTTCCTTGCCATCAAGTGCCATGTACTTCACACTAGTCTGTAGAATATGGATGCAGATACGTATCAGTATACTTTGTAGTCTTAGTGACTAGAGCATTCTTCCTTTCAAACGCTAAAAAGAAAACAGCAGTTACGCAGATCTGTTTGCGCATTATTAATAGGTACTACAGAAAGTACGTTTTAGCAGAAATCAATGTAGCCTACTAGAATCACTGTCCCACTCCAATGAAAATTTTGAGTTTTCCATTAAATGCGAGAAAGTACGAAAATCGGATGTGAAAAAAAAATTAAGTGGAATAGTAGCAATATGCTTACAAGGCAATTAAACCGAGCAATTCACACACGGTTTCGTCAAACAGACATGAGTGGGCAAAACATCATACGACGAAACCAGCTTCCGTTTTATATGAAATAAAAACAAATAAGGAATCATTTACCAAAACCACTACTACGGTTGCGAGCAAAAATTAAGCAGAATGCAAGAAACATACACTGATGAGCCAAAACATTATGACCACCTGCTTAATAGCGTGTTTGTTATCCTCTGGAACAAAATACATCACTGATGTACCTGGAATACGACAGTTTGTGGAGGTATGTGTCATTAGATATCTACGCGCAGGTCACGCAATACGCAGGCGAATTTGGTCACCGAGACATCAACGTGAGTTCACTATAATGCTCCTCAAACCACTGTAGCACGGTTCTCGCTCCGAGACTGCTGAAAGATGACATGCCGTCGGTGAAGACATCAAGCATGAAGGGATTCAGTTGGTCAGCGTGTCTTCGATTATTGCCGCAGGTCTCACGCAAGAGCAGGAAAACTTATCCCATTGCATAATGCTACTCCCACCAGCCTCCATCCATGGCGTGCTGCACGTTTCGTGCGGCTGTTCACCTCGGTGACGGCGTTTGTGGAGATAACAATCTACCTAGTGTAGCAAAAACGTCGTTCACCCGAAGAACCGACACTTCTCCATTGATCGACGACCGAATCCCGACGGTCCCGTGCCCACTGCAATTTCAACTGAATATTTCGTTGGGTCAACATACGAACACACAGGGGTGGTCTGCAGCGGAGCTCCATGTTCGGGGATGAACGGTGTGCTCCGAAACACTTTGGCCTGCATACCACTGTGCTCTTTCGGCAGAGGTGCCACAGATTACCATCTATCCTACTTTAGAGAGCAGACAAGCCTCCGAACATCACGTCCTGTAGGCGTCGTGGACGTCCAACCGTTTAGCACCTAGTGGTAGCTTCTCTGTCCTTCAGTGTCACTTGGTAATGGCCCCAAGGTCTAAATTGCAGTATTAGGCTTTACAAATAAATAATTTTACAGTCAAAACGCGACCACTATGTCATTTGCCAACATTTTACATTACTGGAAAACCACCTACGAGAAGTTAACCTTAGATTTTCATCGAGATTTTTCGAATATATTTGCTCTGCAAGGTCACAAAAACGTTTTCAGTCACACATTTTACCACCAGACTACCAGACCCACTTAAAGTTTAAATGAGAAATATTACCATCTAATACTGGTAGTTCGCAAGGCAAAAATACAGTACGGATTTTCCCATATTCCACTGCCAGGCCACTAGGAGCGCTACTGTCGCTATGTTTTCGTATCGTAACATGGGCTTGCACTCCTTGTATTTTGGTGTTCTGTGTGCAGCAGCGAAGTCGCCCCCTCCCCGCTCAAGTTATCGTGTGCACCTTCCGCATCCCGGCGGCGGTGTGAAGCAGGCCGGAGTGGAATTAGTTGGGGGGGAGGGGCGAGCAAGAAATGGCGTATCTGTTACAAAGCACAGAGACTAAGAAGTCACGCCGGCTTGTGTGTCCGAACGGTTCTAGGCGCTACAGTTTGGAACCGCGCGACCGCTACGGTCGCAGGTTCGAATCCTGCCTCGGGCATTGATGTGTGTAATGTCCTTAGGTTAGTTAGGTTTAAGTAGTTCTAAGTTCTATGGGACTGATGACCTCAGAAGTTACGTCCCATAGTGTTCAGAGCCATCTGAACCATTTTTTTAGAAGTCACAGATATCATAACAACAACTTCAAAGAGTCTGACTGCGAATTCAGTCGCAACTAGTAGTCACAAGTAGCATTTCAAATTCAACGCCGTGTGCTATATATTGGCCGAATTTCGTACTTCTTTCTGTGAGGTTTGAGTCAAGCAACCGAGTCTAGCTGCGGTTTCTGTGACAAGTCTCAACTATGAGGCGCAAGTAGCAACTAAAAAGCGCAGTTAACGTAAGATGCCGTGTGCGATGTGCTGACCTACTTCCGTACTGTCCTTCATTCTAAGAACTTTGCTTCTCACGACATGGACGTATACATACTTATGGTCGAACAAATGAACCAAGAGGCTAATTTGCTCTGAGAAAAATTTTATACTCGGTTGAGAATTGATGCAGCCGACGAATGTGAATGTTGAATAAAGATTGTGCTAATAGGTAGACCTACAGGGTAACCTGGAATTTTCGTGACATATTTCATCAAACTTTTCACAGTAAAAGGTAAAACTACACGGAAATTTCAGAAAACATATTAGATAATGGACAAGGTTCCAATAAGTATTTTGACGCGTATTACACACATGTCTAGTACATAAACTATTAAAACTGCAATCAGGTGTCTACTACGTAGTTTTTAACAAATATTTAACAACTGTATTCACAAGACATATTTTTCCGACAGTACAGTACGCAGTTCAACTTTTGCCTGTACTTTCAAATACTGCATTAATACTATTCACGATGTCAAGTTTTGACTGTAAAATCAGTACTTTCCACTGTTTTCACTTGCACTTCATCAACCTTGAAACACCCAATCTTCCAACTTGACCTAGACCTTGGGCTACGCTACGAGTCAGTATATCATCACAGTCAACATTTCACGGTGGGATAGATGGACGGACTAATATCTCACTCTATCAAGACTTTACCACAAACTACACGGCAGAAAATTTTGGGGTACGGGATGACAAACAGGGTGAGAATGGAATTTTCCTTATTTACTACAGTATAGTTCACATTTATTTATCATGCTTTTCAAATCACATAACTTCAGTGACACTATACCAATACTCATTTTGCACACACATATCAATTATGGCTCTTTTAAGCTGAGAGTTCTTCAAGAGTAGTCTTTAATCTTCACTATTATTTCGTCTAGGTGTCAATGAGTAAAGAGATCAGCCAGTAATCGAAATGGGACTGCGTCTGGAAGATGAGGATTATTAAACTCATACTGCTACTAGTTATTAGCAATATAATTCGCGTTATACAACTGCTAATATTTCTGATAATTGAAGCAGTTGAGTGGGGGTTGGTTTCATACTTTGCATGAACTATGTCACTAAGTTCATCCACAAACTTAGAAACTAACCTACTTCTGACAAATAAGCTGTAAAGACGATGTAGCAACTTCCCCAGTTCTGCTGTGAATGATGTTCTGAATTAACGTTATATCGAGTGACTGAAAATGTGGTTCAGATACCAGTGAACGTAATAGCGTGGTTAGAATCAGTATTCTAAACATGAACTGTTAACGCCAAAGGAAGAACATAAGTAAAACGTACTACTGACTGTTTAGTTGAGATGAAATTCTCTCTGTGGGTAAGCGTATCTTTCGTACATTATATAACAACTGAGAAAGAATCGTTAGAAATATTAATAAGGCCACTTCATGTAACTTTTTGTCAGTTGGGTTGCTGAAACGTTAACCTTAGGTCCTCACAAGTAATCGTCTATATAGCCGAGAACTTATTTCTCGTTTGTAATGACAGTCCACTTCTTACTTGCGGCTAATGACACTAACATTTACAGTGAAATCATTTAAAGTGCGAAAATCGAGCAAATCGCAGAATCCGCATAAATCGCAGAAGTAGCAAAAGTAGCAAAAATCGCGGAAACAGCATTGGTGGAGTGCAGAGGGACATAAGTTGTGAATTCGTTAACTGTGATTCTTTACTGCGACAAATCGCAGTTACCGAAAAGTAGCATTCACAGAAATCACTGATACCGGAAAATCACAGATTATCCGAGTCCTAGTAGCGGCGCGCATAACCCCGCCTCTGCTACGGTAGGCGCCAACTCTTCACGTGGGTAGCGGCGGCAGTGCGCAGTGCAGTCAGCAATCAGGTCTGCCCAGTTCCTGGAAGGCGAGGCAGCAGCCGCTGCCGGAAACCTAGCGGCGCTGTGTCCAAAGGAGCGTCACGCCGAGCCACGTATCTCGTCTATACACAAGCACGCTCTGGCCTCTTTCAAGACGCCGCTACAGCAAATACAACAGCGTCAGCTCATCCGCACAGCGACAAAGCGTCAAGCTGGTTCTCACCAACGCCACCCGCGTAGTCTCGATAAAGACAACTCATCGCCTAACTTTGTTACCAATAATCTTAAAGAGTTCTTGATCTCTTTCGACTTTTACACGTTACTCTAATAAACGTTCGGAAGGAAATAACAGACCAATTTTTTTTAAAAAACCAACACTGTATAATTTTTCCGTTAATCACTGGAAAAAAAAAACATTCTGTGCTGTGAAAATGTGTGCTTTATTTTCCTTCTCGCAGTCAATTTCAACTACGATATCAGGGCATTTACACCATTAGACAAATTGTTTCTCCTACATACAGTACTTTTCTCCTTATACTTAATATAAGTTTAAAAAGAGATTGCATACACAACAATATGCTACATCGTTTGATCGTTCGTAGTCGGGTTTAACAAAAAACAGGAATGTTGTATTTTTGTAGATTATCTGCTTAAGATTGGAATACCACTACGGAATCTGAATCGTCCGAAAATTTTTAATCTTTCACCCACTCGCAGATTAAAGTCAAGCGAGATACTGTCTGTTGCTGAAGCTACTATCCTCACAGATGCAGCATCTGGAGACGTCTCTCTCATACCCCGTATATCATATTCCCATTGCCCCGTTCGTTTTAAGCGACGTCAATTTCCAATCGAGGTTTCCTTTGCAACGCCAATAAACCATAGAGGGAAGGAGGGGGGTGGGAGGGAGAGGAGATGAATAGAGAAAGGAAGAAGAGGAGGAGAAGGAGGAGGAGGAGGAGGAGCACAGAGAAAAGAGGAGAGAGACGGAAAAAGTCGCAGGTGTCTCCTGTGTACAAGAACGGTAAAAGAACGGAACCACAAAATTACAGACCATTATCGCTAACTGCTGTTTGCTGCAGAATCCTTGAACATATTCTCAGTTCGAATATCATAAACTTTCTTGAGACTGAGAAGCTTTTTTTTGTCATCAGTCTACTGACTGGTTTGATGCGGCCCGCCACGAATTTCTTTCCTGTGGTGTCACCGCCAGACACCACACTTGCTAGGTGGTAGCCTTTAAATCGGCCGCGATCCGCTGGTATATGTCGGACCCGCGTGTCGCCACTGTCAGTGATTGCACACCGAGCGCCGCCACACGGCAGATCTAGAGAGTTGTACAGCCGACTTTGCTAGCGATGGTTCACTGACAAATTACGCTCTCATTTGCCGAGACGATAGTTAGCATAGCCTTCAGCTACGTCATTTGCTACGACCTAGCAAGGCGCCATTATCATTTGCTATTTATCTTGTGAGGCATGTACCGTCAGACCGACGTTCACCAATTATGGATTAAAGTTAAGTATTCCAGAAGCTACGTACTATTTTTGCTACTATAAAGACCTTGTCATTTTCCAGACCTCACGCCAGCCTGCGTGAGCTTTAACGCGTGCCTTTCGGCTTCACCTCGTAGTGGCTTGGCTGTCTTGCCAAGTCACAACATTTCCTGTGCAGACCTCTTCATCTCAGAGTAGCACTTGCAACCTACGTACCTACGTCCTCAATTATTTGCTTGACGTATTCCAATCTCTGTCTTCCTCTACAGTTTTTGCCCTCTACAGCTCCCTCTAGTACCATGGAAGTCATTCCCTCATGTCTTAGCAGATGTCCTATCATCCTGTCCCTTCTCCTTGTCAGTGTTTTCCACATATTCCTTTCCTCTCCGATTCTGCGTAGAACCTCCTCATTCCTTACCTTATCAGTCCACCTAATTTTCAACATTCTTCTATAGCACCACATCTCAAATGCTTCGATTCTCTTCTGTTCCGGTTTTCCCACAGTCCATGTTTCACTACCATACAATGCTATACTCCAGACGTACATCCTCAGAAATTTCTTCCTCAAATTAAGGCCGGTATTTGATATTAGTAGACTTCTCTTGGCCAGAAATGCCTTTTTTGCCATAGCGAGTCTGCTTTTGATGTCCTCCTTGCTCCGTCCGTCATTGGTTATTTTACTGCCCAGGTAGCAGAATTCCTTAACTTCATTGACTTCGTGACCATCAATCCTGATGTTAAGTTTCTCGCTGTTCTCATTTCTACTACTTCTCATTACCTTCGTCTTTCTCCGATTTACTCTCAAACCATACTGTGTACTCATTAGACTGTTCATTCCCTTCAGCAGATCATTTAATTCTTCTTCACTTTCACTCAGGATAGCAATGCAGCGAATCGTATCATTGATATTCTTTCACCTTGTATTTTAATTCCACTCCTGAACCTTTCTTTTATTTCCCTCATTGCTTCCTCGATGTACAGATTGAAGAGTAGGGGCGAAAGGCTACAGCCTTGTCTTACACCCTTCTTAATACGAGCACTTCGTTCTTGATCGTCCACTCTTATTATTCCCTCTTGGTTGTTGTACATATTGTATATGACCCGTCTCTCCCTATAGCTTACCCCTACTTTTTTCAGAATCTCGAACAGCTTGCACCATTTTATATTGTCGAACGCATTTTCCAGGTCGACAAATCGTATGAAAGTGTCTTGATTTTTTCTTTAGCCTTGCTTCCATTATTAGCCGTAACGTCAGAATTGCCTCTCTCGTCCCTTTACTTTTCCTAAAGCCAAACTGATCGTCACCTAGCGCATTCTCAATTTTCTTTTCCATTCTTCTGTATATTACTCTTGTAAGCAGCTTCGATGCATGAGCTGTTAAGCTGATTGTGCGATAATTCTCGCACTTGTCAGCTCTTGCCGTCTTCAGAATTGTGTGGATGATGCTTTTCCGAAAGTCATATGGTATGTCGCCAGACTCATATATTCTACACGCCAACGTGAATAGTCGTTTTGTTGCCACTTCCCCCAATGATTTTAGAAATTCTGATGGAATGTTATCTATCCCTTCTGCCTTATTTGACCGTAAGTCCTCCAAAGCTCTTTTACATTCCGATTCTAATACTGGATCCCCTATCTCTTCTAAATCGACTCCTGTTTCTTCTTCTATCACATCAGACAAATCTTCACCCTCATAGAGGCTTTCAGTGTATTCTTTCCACCTATCTGCTCTCTCCTCTGCATTTAACAGAGGAATTCCCGTTGCACTCTTAATGTTACCACCGTTGCTTTTAATGTCACCAAAGGTTGTTTTGACTTTCCTGTATGCTGAGTCTGTCCTTCCGACAATCATATCTTTTTCGATGTCTTCACATTTTTCCTGCAGCCATTTCGTCTTAGCTTCCCTGCACTTCCTATTTATTGTATTTCTGTATTCCTGATTTTCCCGGAACATGTTTGTACTTCCTCCTTTCATCAATCAACTGAAATATTTCTTCTGTTACCCATGGTTTCTTCGCAGCTACCTTCTTTGTACCTATGTTTTCATTCCCAACTTCTGTGATGGCCCTTTTTAGAGATGTCCATTCCTCTTCAACTGTACTGCCTACTGCGCTATTCCTTATTGCTGTATCTATAGCGTTAGAGAACTTCAAACGTATCTCGTCATTCCTTAGTACTTCCGTATCCCACTTCTTTGCGTATTGATTCCTCCTGACTAATGTCTTTAACTTCAGCCTACTCTTCATCACTACTATATTGTGATCTGAGTCTATATCTGCTCCTGGGTACGCCTTACAGTCCAGTATCTGATTTCGGAATCTCTGTCTGACCATGATGTAATCTAATTGAAATCTTCCCGTATCTCCCGGCCTTTTCCAAGTATACCTCCTCTTGTGATTCTTGTTACAGAACTCAATTAGTCTTTCTCCTCTTTCATTCCTTGTCCCAAGCCCATATTCTCCTGTAGCCTTTTCTTCTACTCCTTCCCCTACAACTGCATTCCAGTCGCCCATGACTATTAGATTTTCGTCCCCCTTTACATACTGCATTACCCTTTCAATATCCTCATACACTTTATCTGTTCATCTTCAGCTTGCGACGTCGGCATGTATACCTGAACTATCGTTGTCGGTGTTGGTCTGCTGTCGATTCTGATTAGAACAACCCGGTCACTGAACTGTTCACAGTAACACACCCTCTGCCCTACCTTCCTATTCATAACGAATCCTACACCTGTTATACCATTTTCTGCTGCTGTTGATATTACCGATACTCATCTGACCAGAAATCCTTGTCTTCCTTCCACTGACCCCTACTATATCTAGATTGAGCCTTTGCATTTCCCTTTTCAGATTTTCTAGTTTCCCTACCACGTTCAAGCTTCTGACATTCCACGCCCCGACTCGTAGAAAGTTATCCTTTCGTTGATTATTCAATCTTTTTCTCATGGTAACCTCCCCCTTGGCAGTCCCCTCCCGGAGATCCGAATGGGGGACTATTCCGGAATCTTTTGCCAATGGAGAGATCATCATGACACTTCTTCAATTACAGGCCACATGTCCTGTGGATACACGTTACGTGTCTTTAATGCAGTGGTTTCCATTGCCTTCTGCATCCTCGTGTGGTTGATCATTGCTGATTCTTCCGCCTTTAGGGGCAATTTCCCACCCCTAGGACAAGAGAGTGCCCTGAACCTCTATCCGCTCCTCCGTCCTCTTTGACAAGGCCGTTGGCAGAATGAGGCTGACTTCTTATGCCGGAAGTCTTCAGTCGCCAATGCTGATTATTTATCAAAATTTAGGCAGTGGCGGGGATCGAGCCCGGGACCGAAGACGTTTTGATTACCTACCCCTAGACCACGGGTCCCATACTGAGAAGTTTACGTTCATTAATCAGTATGGTTTTCGAAGGCATCGCTCGTGCGAAACTCAGCTTGCCCTTTTCTCACATGATATACTGCGAACTATGGATGAAGGGCAACAGACAGATTCCATATTTCTAGATTTTCGGAAAGCATTTGATACGGTGGCCCCTTGCAGGCTGTTACGATCACATGGAATAAGTTCACAGATATGAGAGTGGCTCGAATCGTTTTTAAGTTATAGATGCTAGCATGTTGTCCTCGACGGCGAGTGTTCATCGGAGACAAGGATATCGACAGGAATGTCCCACGGAAATGTGACAGGACCGCTTTTGTTCTCTATATACGAGGGTTGGAACTTAAATAGTGACAACTATTTATTCACAACTGATACAAAAGAGTTACATGTTTTCACCTGTTTCTGTCCTTCAAAGTAGTCACCAGCGTTGTGTAGAACCCGTTGCCAGCGATGTGGAAGGCGTAGTATACCGTTAGCAGAGCCTGTTCTGTTGATGGTGCGAATGGAGCGGTCTACTGCCTGTCGAATCTCTGGAACAGTTCTGAAGCGAATGCCACGAAGTGGTTCCTTCATCTTCGGAATCAAATCAAAGTCACTATGACAAAGTCCGTGGAGTATGGTGGATGGTACAGTAATTCCCAGTCCCAGACCGAACAGAGCAGCCACAGCTTGCGCTGTATGCGCCCGCGCATTGTCGTGCAAAACGATGGGTGGGTTGCGCAGAAAGTGTCGTTGCTTCTTTCGAAAAGCTGGTCGCAGGTGATGCTCCAAAAACGAATAATAATACTGTGCATTGACGGCCTGCCGTCGAGGAACGTAATGTGTTAGCATAACACCATCATAGTCGTACACGAGAATCACCATAGCTTTCACCATATTGGGGCTCTGACGCAATTTCGACTTGCGCGGCGACCCATAATGACGCCATTCGTTGGATTGGAGTTTCAGTTTTGGCTCGTACGATGTGGCCCATGTCTCATCCAGTGTTACGATACGGCGTAAGAAAGCCTCTCTTTCGCGCTCATGCGTCTGAGCAGCGTCGTAACGCATCCATTTCCGTATTTCAGTCAATTCATGCGGAACCCATCCTGATGCAATTTTTGAATGTCCAGGCGTTCCTTCAGGATGCGAAGCACAGTCGTATGCGCTAATCCGGTTTCGTGGGCGACCTGACGAATAGTATGGAGTCGATCACTGTCCACTAATGCGGCAACATCATGCACTGCTACTTCAGAGACGCTAGGACGACCTGCCCGACGCAAGTCTGCCACTGTTTGCCGACCTTCGTTGAAGGCTTTTACCCAACGTGCCGCTACTCTGTACGGCAATGCCGATTCCCCGCACGTCTCTCTAAGACCTTGATGACACTGTCGTGCTGTACGACCTCTGGCACATTCAATCTTGATACAACTCCGTTTCGAAAACGTAGTGACGCCGTTACGTTAGACCGCTCGCACACATTTGATTGTTTTTCCCTCGATTGTGCGCACGCCGGTGACGTGGGACGGGCGAGTCCATTTGCTCGGAGGTAAGGTAGGTATGTCAACAACGTGTGCTATCAGCGACAACAGCAGATTCCATTGCATAGTGTCTCCACCGCAGTGTTGCCACCTTTTTAGTTCCATCCCTCGTACATAAATGATTTGGGGGACAGGGTGGGCAGCAATCTGTGGTTGTTTGCTCCTGATGTCGTGGTGTACGGTAACGTGTCGAAGTTGAGCGACTGTATGAAGATACAAGGCGACTCAGACAAAATTTTCAGATGGTTTGATGAATGGCAGCTAGCCCTAAATGTGGAAAAATGTAAGTTACCGGGGATGTGTAGGAAGAACAAACCTGTTATGTTCGGATACATTATTACTAGTGTCATGCTAGACACAGTCAAGTCGTTTAAATGTCTGGCCGTAATGTTGCAAAGTGATCTGAGATGGAATTAGCATGTGAGAACCGTGTTAGGAAAGGCGAATGGTCGTCTTCGGATTTTTCGGATAATTTTAAGACAGAGTGGTTCAGCCGTAATGTAAAGGAGACCTTCAAATAGAACGTTGGTGTGACCTACTCTTGAGTACTGCTGGAGTGTTTGAGATCTGTACCAGGTCGGATTGAAGAAAGACGTCAAAGCAATTCAGAAACGGGCTGCTAGATTTGTTACTGATAGACTCGAACAACACGTGTTACGGAGATGCTTCGGAAACTCAAACGGGAATCCCTGGAAGGAAGGCGACGTTCTTTCCGAGAAACACTGTTGAGAAAATTTAAAGAACCAGCATTTGAAGCTGACTGCCGAACGATTCTAGTGCCGGCAGCATACTTGCGCGTAAGGACAAAGAAAATAAAGATACGAGAAATTGGGGTTCATACAGTAGTATATACACAGTCGTTTTCAACTCGCCCTACTTGCGAGTGAAACATGAAAGGAAATAACTAGCAGTGGCACATGGTACCCTCCGCTATGCACCGTACGGAGTAGATCTAGACGTACATTCAATTCGCATCATACTCATCAATTGCGAAGCAAGCACTGACGGGTTCGTTAGTATTACATGTAGTACATACGTACTCCGAAAGCCAATGCACGGCGAAGGGTAAAGGACTTCTGTGGTCCCGTCGCCCTCAGTTGTGTATAATGTTACGGAGTGTTGGTAATTACTACTTTGGGACCGTCTAAGCACAACTGAATAAAACGTAAGTTTTGTGCAACTCGCGTTTCGCCTTTATTCTTTGCAAGGCATCTTCATTGGCAGATTTCGTGGATGTTTATCTACATTTGTAATTGTGCTTTTCTGATGATAACTGCCATTTGAAATTTCGTTTTCACAGTTAACAGCACCAGTGACCGAAGTTCGCCTGTTAATCAGTGGCTCTAATTACACTGAAAGCTGCTGTCAAAAATTCTTGGACAAGGGCTAAAACGTTATCTAGTACATTACCTGCAGCTGTAGCCACCTGCGCACCGAAATTCTAATGTCACGCTAACTCGCCAAACTTGAAAAGTAAACATGCCGAGTCTATTTAATACAACTTTCGTCTTCAGAAAATGATGATGCCGGAAAGAAAAGAAAAACACCCTCATTCCATGCCCAATCTGGCCTCCACCCTCCACGACAGTCCATGGCTGACTCCTCGGTTACCAGATTCCACAGGAGCACTAGAAAACTGTTGGACATGAAGACAGCAGCTACAGATTCGATGACTTTTGCCTCAGTAATGAGCATTCCCACTGTTTCTGGCTCCTCTTTCACAGAATACACATTTCTCCATTGTGTATCCTTCTGACACGGACATTCCCCAGTAACTGGCTGGGGAAATCAGTTCATACGTCTGAGGAAGGTAATGGCATGTTAGCCTTCAATAGGACCACGTATAGTAAAGCACTGTAGTGTCCAAACTTTGGGGTTGAGGACAGCTTTGCCTTACAGTGTCGTGTAGAGTTCCATTGACGTTATGGAAAAGCTTATGACAGTTAGGAAAGCCCAGGAACGCCAGTAAAGCATCGAGAAGTTAATTTTTAACTCTATCGCTGAGAGTACGCCGACAAAGGAAAACACATCAGCTAGCAACCAGATCGACAAAGACTTGCGTGGAAACTCACACCACACTTCTCATCTCAATGATAAGTAAATTCCACTGCATTAGCCACTCTTCATTCGCACAAATGGTCTAGATGACTACACTGCAATTCACAATTAATTGCCTGGCGCGGGCGAAGATAATACTTTAATCTTTCCGTCTGAGCTCTGATTTATCTATATTTTATTAAGATAATCATTTGCCACTCTGTATGTGGGCGGAAACAAAATATTATAACATTCGGAGGGGAAAGTTGGTGTTGAAATTTCGTGAAAAGATCCTGCTGCAACGAAAAACTCATTTGTTTTAATGATTGCCAACCAAATCACGTATCATCTCCGTGACTCTCTCTCTCTCTCTCTCTCTCTCTCTCTCTCTCTCTCTCTCTCTCTCTCTCTCTCTCTCCCCCTCCCCCCACCCCCTTCGCGATAATACAAAGCGAGGTACTCTTCTTTGAACTTTTCGATGCCCTCCATCGATCCTGTCTGATGTGGATCCCACATCCCTCAACAATACAGCAGAAGAGGACGGAGAGGCGTAGTGTAAGCAGTCTCTTTAGTTGACCTGTTGCATCTTCTAAGTGTTCTGCTAATAAAACGCATTCTTTGCTTCGCTTTCCCAACATTTTCTATGTGAACGTTCCGGTTTAAGCCATTCGTAATTGCAATCCCTAGGTATGTCGTTGCATAAACAGCCTTTACAATTGCGTGGTTCATTGTGTAACCGGAAATTAACGTGTTCATTTTGGTGGTCATGTGGATGATCTTACACTTTTCATTACTTAGAGTCAATTGCTACTTTCCGCACCACACATATCTTGTCTAGTTCATTTTGCAATTGGTTTCGATCATCTGATGACTTAACGAGCCGGTAAATGACAGCATGATCTGTAAACCAACTGCATCAGCTGCAAGCTAAGATGGCTGTTCAGGTTTTCCTAAATCGTTTATACAGATTAGAAACAGCAGAGGGCCTACAACGCTTCCTTGGGGAACGCCAGGATTACTTCTGTTTTACTCGACGACTTTCTGTCCATAATTACGATCTGTGATCTTTCTGTCAGGAAATCACGAATCCAGTTGCACAACTGAGACAAATCTTCATAGGCACGCAATTTGATTAGAAGTAGTTTGTGAGGGACGGTGTCAAAAGCCTTCTATAAATATGGAATCAGTTTGAGATCACCTGTCATTAGCTTCGTGTGAATCTTCGGAATAATTCATAATGTTCGAAAACCTATATTCTAAACTCCTTTACGAATTGAAATCTAAATCGGGTAGCCGCGCGGTCTAGGGCGTCTTGTCACGGTCCGCGCGGCTTCCCCCGTCAGAGGTTCGAATCCTCCCTCGGGCACTTTTTTTTTTTTTAGCAATGCGTAATCTTTATTCAATTCAATGATATATTGTAGATATAAGGTAAGTTTTAAAATCCATTATATTTTGCTTTCAGTTTTCCATTCACATAGCTATTTTGTTTTAATGGCATTTCTTTGTTAAGTTCGTTTGTTTCATTCCTAAAACCTTTTCCCTTTGTATTTAAATTTTTGTAGAATTTGTGTCTTGCTGTGTCGTGATAACTGACTTTGCCATTTTTAATTATAAGTTTTTGGCAACGATAAATGTGAACAATATTTTTCTAATGTATTAGAAAACACGAAGACATAGAACTGGCAATTGATTATGTACTAATTATTGATTTGATGTAAGAAGTGTAGTTGTTGCTTTTTTGTGTGTGTGTGTGTGTGTGTGTGTGTGTGTGTGTGTGTGTGTGTGTGTGTCGTCCTTAGCGTAAGTTAGTTTAATTTAGATTAAGTAGTGCGTACGCTTAAGGACCGTTTATCTCAGCAGTTTGGTCCCATAAGACCTTACCACACACTGAATTTCCAATTTCTAAATCGGATAACATACTGCCATGGACGCCCAAATCTTACACACAAAGAAAGAAGTTCGTCCTTCTGCTGGTACGTTGTGGCAGTGGTGTCGTGTTCTGAATCAAAAGAATGCGATACGTTGTCTACCTTAAATACCGGCCACATAATCAACTCTACCACACTAGCAGTACTACTAAATCGACAAGTAAAAATCTGGACAAGCATGACAAGCACGCCCCAAGCAGTCCCAATGAGAGTCAACTAGCATGCCGGAACCATTACAGTCATTCTGAGATTTACTGCTATGCCGCTCTTGCACTACCCGCGTTCTGTTCTCAGTATGAAGCTATAATCTGAATGCACGGTGTCTGTTCCTTCGAAAGAACAGACACCACGTAGATCCCGCAGCTGTGAAACATATGTAAATTGAAGGGGGATCACTGCTATCAGCTGCAGCGGGACATCAAGCAGAATGAGCAGTCTTGAGTGTTCTGAAGACTTTCTGAACTGCACCTGGACTTTAATACTCACTTTGGCAGCAGCCTTTAACTGACACGCGATTTTCTACAAATATGACCTTAGTATTGCACAAGTGAAAAGTCTTCGATGCATGGTGATTACTTTGTACGCGGTTTGGGAGAAGTCCTGGTCAGATCAGAGTTCAAGGTTTCTCTGGTGACATGGTAACTCTTTTGGTCATTAGCATAAAATCAGATAACGATCGTCCAGGTGGCAGCATTGGATAGAAGATTGTTATTAGCTGCAGAGGAAAATAAACCAACGAGAATGCCAATGGCTGAAAGACAAGCCAATCACTCTGCAGCCAAGGCGCTGACTGGCTGAAAAGTCTTAAATGTTAAACACATTTAGTGTGCCTCTGATACCAAAATATCGGCGAATCCATAATGGTCCCTCTTAGAGGAAAGTATGCGTCTCCCATCGGATCAGGAGATACTGTTACCAGCATTTTAGAGGCGCGCATATTTTTACGTCCGAAGTTTCACTGGCAAGATTTTCTATAGTGTGGATAAATGCTATTGCTTCCGTGGAATGGAAGGAGTTTGCTTTTGATTAGACTTTCTGAACTCTGTCAATTGTTATCGCAACCTTTTCTTTTTTTCTACTTAGATTGTAAAACACTTGCAATGAGTTGGTTGGAAGATATAAGCAGACTGTTAGTTCTGTGTTTCCAGTTCAACAATCGATCGACCCTTGGAACTCTGAGTTTTAATTAGGCAGTGGTCAGCAGTGTCGAAAGTTGTGACTTATTAAATTTATGTCGCGAATCTATGCGGAGATGACGACGCATACTAAAAACTACTTCATATATGGTAGTGCAGAGTGTTCAACGAAGTCTAACGATTAACCGGTTCTTTGACTGAAACTACGCCATAAGGATTGCAAAGTCTTAAAGATAGATCGCAATATCGGCTTGTTTCGCAGTTTCTCGCAGCTAAGAAGAAAGATAAGGTAATTGTCACACTGTTTCTAGGTTATTTCATGTCTCCATATTTCTTATTCCATAAGGGAGAAACCTTTTTTTATCTATTACTTATGTTCATACGGTCTAAGGCGCTGCAGTCAGGGACTGTGCGGCTGGTACCGGCGGAGGTTCGAGTCCTCCCTCGGGCATGGGTCTATGTGTTTGTCCTTAGGATAATTTAGTTTAAGTAGTGTGTATGCTTAGGGACTGATGGCCTTCGCAGTTAAGTCCCATAAGATTTCACACACATTTGAACATTTCTGAACTTAAGTTCATAGTCTTGAATCAACGCTTTTACGTATTAGCTATACTGACTCCGACTTTCGACTATCTACTGATCTGAATCAAATATTTTGCGTCCGTTGTGGAAATGTGTTTTAGTTCAACGAGGTTACAACAAAAATGGTTCGAATGGCTCTGAGCCCTAGAACTTACAACTACTTAAACCTAACTAACCTAAGGACATCACACACATCCATGCCCGAGACAGGATTCGAACCTGCGACCGTAGCAGTCGCGCGGTTACGGATTGAAGCGCCTAGAACCGCTCGGCCAACGCGGCCGGCAGGTTAGAACATATTCCATAGCAAACGACTCGGCCAAACTTTGCTAAGTGTTCAAAATAACTTCATCGCGAGACATATCCCTCATCCCTTGCTTGTCGACTTACTTAACATGCACGTCCGAAGGAAAACTCATCGTTCAATTCTAATTCTGAACAGCACAGGCACAGCAGTATCGTGTTTATTCGTCGACAGAGGACAAGCGACTTTCAATTAAAATGTCTCCTCTGTACGGGAATATACGTAATTAATGTACGAGTGCGTGTTGTAGGCACGTGGTTGACGACGTATCGAGGTTCGGGTCTGGCCGTCAAGCGTGCTCGGATAGCCTACTGATAAGTCGAGAGTTCGGCTCCCGATCAGGCACGAATTTTCACTGTCATCATTCCATTATACAGCTGACGGTCGTCACATTCGCAAGTGCGAATACATTTCATGGACTTAACGTGCTGTCACTATTAGTGCTTGTATGATTTGATGTCACTAAGTAAACCAGTTTTCAATACAAAGCGCAGGTGATTTCCCAGTCAATGATTTTGAACACAAAGTTTTGTTGTTTTGTATATCTTTCGTGTTCTATAACGCTATGTCATACATGAATAAAACTTTCCACTTCTAGCGCTTAAACCAGCTCTCGCAGTGTTTTTTGGGCTATAGCCAAAGCACGCATCACTTCCTGTGGAGTTAGAAACTAAAACTGTTTTTCTGTAAGTGTTTTCCACACAAGAAAAATCAGAAACTGTACTGTACCTTATTTTCCTATCTATTCGTGTCAAGATATATTTCAATCGACATTTTGTGTGTTTCTGATGACCACTGTTCTTGCAAAAACGACGCCGGATAAAACAGAGTCAAGCTGGATACAGTATACTGCAGTGTTGACACTAACGACACAAGACACTTGTCGGTTATTACACACAGCATTCACGGCTAGAGATCAGTGGGCGGGATACGTCACACACGTGTCGACCTCCAGCAGCGTACGATAAGCTTTATCAGATGCCTGCTGCACCACAGTCTCAGTCCGTGGTTATAAGTCTCTAAGATGACGTTAGTCAAAGGTTTCTGTAAACACTCTGAAGATAAAGTACCGAACTTTATACATTCCAAAACATTCCGCTTGTAATGCAATGACTAGGCAGACTTGCATCACCTAAAGTTAGAAAAACACACACGCACACAAGTTGATTGAGAGGAGGGGGGGGGGGCAGGATAAGGAGAGGGAGAGAGAATATATTTAGCATCTTATCTGTAGTAAATGACACAACAAGTCAAACCATATATTTCTAAATGAAAAAAACTAATGCATTTAATAACAGTCACCCCTTATCATATACAGCGGGCAGTGCACTTTATCTGTTACGTAGTTACCTCAGACTAAGACGTAATACTATCCTTCCTCTAATATCATAACGTAGCATGCTGCACACAGAATGTTCGCCTGAGTACCTTCGGAGTCATGACAGCCCTCACTCACGAAACAATGTACTGCGTTGACACCAAATGGAAAATGCCTCTTTCGCCATTGAGCTCTTTGATATGGACCAGACAGACATTCGTCTTAATCTATATGATGTCAAAGAAAACCCAAATCAGGATAGCTGGGTGGGTATTTTAACAAGATCACACGAATTCCGTAACTTGCCACATACTGCCCTCCCGCAACACGGGAGTAAGCTACATTGTTTGAATGTAGTAATGTTAATCTGAGGAGTGGTATTACATTGTTACTACAATTTTTTAGAGAAGGTAAGTTATCTTGAATATCCAAATGACCGGAGGATGGCGAAAAAGTGTTTGAAGTAAGGAAAGTATAAAATAACGAGATTTCATTACAAGTTCCTTTATCCAGAACATATTTTTAAGCTAACGACAACATTTAAGCTTTTTTTTTTAGAAAAAAAGAGACCAATAAGTGAATCTATCCTTATAACCAATCTGCCACAGAACAATTTTCTTCTGTATGACTAATTGTCTGTCTCTGGCTTTTTATCAATTTTTGGAGTAAGTATTTGTATCGTTCTCAAATTGCAAAAATGTAAATGTTCGGTGATTCAAACAAAAAGTTGAAACGCGAATGAAAATCGTCGCACGCAATTGTTTTTCAAAGCGCAAAGGGCTCATCAGGCCGAACATACGTACTCGCTCTTCTACCTGACGGGCAACTTGCGGAATTCATGTAGGGGATCCGCTTCTCGAACTTTCCTGATTTCAGCCATTCGTGTCCGCTCATTTTAAACCCGTTCCTCCCAAATATGAGTCCAGTGCCTTAACTTCGTGCCGCCTCGGCCGGTATTTATGGTAAGATCCCTAGGACTAGTTAATGGATACAGAAAGTAAAATATTCAGAACACGAACATCTCCACGTTTGATTTAAAATGATGGCTGCCAAAGGTATTTGATCCACTCTCTAAACGCGGCGCACTTGTTGACGGGACTGAATGCTGAGACAATATTTGACACCACCCATGTGCAATTAATCCGTCTCGAAGCCCTTCCAGAAGACGTAGGGCGCCCTCATAACTGTGCAGTGTCGCAGGGGCGTGGGAGGCAGCGAAGGCGAGCGCCGCGGACTGCAGCGGGTCGATACGCGACGCCGTGACGTCAGCTGGCCGGTCGGCACGCCCCCGCAACGCTGATCAATCGGGGACGGGGGCGGAGCCGATTCGTACAGTGTCTGTGGTCGCGGACAGCTCTAGGCTCTCAGACTACTGACCTACTGAAAGGCACACGCTTTGGAGTGGCTTCCATAGGCGTAGTTATTTCTTGGTATGCCATCCGATTTATTCATCCGGTCCAATGGATAATTTCACGCTTGTTCTATAGTGTCATACTAACACAAAATAGTTTCTCCATTAGTAAACAGTTTGTAACATAAACGAAGCAGAATGAATTGCCGTACTTAGCAGCAACGCTTTCTGTGTAAATTACTAACCATGACAGTTACTCTACCTACACTTATCTGACTTGCAATGAGCTATTAAACACTCGAATCATCTTTTACCTGTGCTCACTTCGCTGTACAGCATTTGGCGTGGAAGTTTGTCATTTTTCATCCGCTGGACATGTCCGACACATCTGAGTTGATGCCCAATGATAAGAGCTTCCATGCTATACATTTTTGCTTTCTCAAGAACAGCCGTTTTGGGTTTTTTTTTTGTGGTTGTAGGGCGCACAACTACAATGGTCATTAGCGCCCAGACTAAGTTAGGAATGCACCGCGAGGCACAAGATTAAAACAGCACCTAAAAGGGACAATACTATAAAAGACAGACAGGCAGAGGATTAAAAAAACAGCATAATCAAATGTCCTTACACAGGTTTGTCAAGTTGATAAAACGAAGAACGCGAGCAGCAGCTCCTGGGTCATCCGCTAAAATGGCATCCAGAGTACATGCCAGGCCAAGATCAAGACGCAGTGTAGTAAAATCCGGACAGGACGTTAAAATGTGGCGGACCGTCAGCAATTGCCCACATGGGCAGAACGGCGCCGGCGCAGCCGTCAGCAGATGGCGATGGCTGAACCGGCAGTGTCCAATTCGTAACCTGGCCAAAACGACCTCCTCCCACCGAGAAGGGCGTGAGGAGGACGTCCAAGCCGCGGGAAGAGGTTTCAAGGCCCGAAGCTTGTTGTCTGTAAGTGCAGCCCAATCGGCATGCCACAGCGATAAAATGCACCGACAAATGACTCTGCTACAATCTGATGAAGGGACACAACAAGAAGCTGTCCAAGGCTGGAGGACCGCAGCCTTGGCCGCGGCATCTGCAGCTTCGTTCCCAGGGATACCGACATGGCCAGGAACCCACATAATGCTAACCGGAGAACCGTCGTCCACCATCTGCTGAAGAGAGCGTTGGATCCGGTGCACGAAAGGGTGAACCGGATACGGATCACTGAGGCTCTGGATGGCGCTCAGGGAATCGGAGCAGATGGCATAAGCAGAATGTCGATGGCGGCAGATGTAAAGAACAGCCTGGTAGAGGGCAAAGAGCGCAGCTGTGAAGACCGAACAATGGCCATGGAGCCGGTATTTGAAACTTTGTGCCCCGACAATAAAAGAACACCCGACCCCGTCATTGGTCTTAGAGCCATCTGTATAAATGAAGGTCACATTAATGAACTTCGAACGAAGTTCGACAAAACGGGAGTGGTATACCAAACCGGGGGTAACCTCCTTTGGGAGCGAGCTGAGGTCAAGGTAAACGCGGACCTGAGCCTGGAGCCACGGTGGCGTGTGGCTCTCGCCCACTCTAAAGGTTGCAGGGAGTGAAAAATCGAGGTGTTGAAGGAGGCGACGAAAGCGAACTCCAGGGGGTAGCAGGGCAGAGACATACAAGCCGTATTGACGGGCGAGAGAGTCGTCAAAAAAGGAACGATAAGACGGGTGGTCGGGCAGACAGTAGCCGACAAAGCAGTATATCGCGGCGGTAGGTGAGTGGCAACTCACCGGCTTCAGCATGAAGACTCTCGACGGGACTAGTATAAAACGCTCCGATCGCAAGACGTAAACCCCGATGTTGTATGGAGTTCAGGCGGCGTAAGATGGACGGCCGTGCAGAGGAGTATACGAAGCTCCCATAATCCAGCTTGGAGCGGACGATCGACCGATATAGGCGAAGTAGGACGGTTCGATCCGCTCCCCACGACATACCACTGAGAACACGGAGGACATTTAGAGAACTGGTACAACGGGCAGCCAAATATGACACATGTGGAGACCAGCTAAGTTTCCTGCCAAATGTAAGACCTAAAAATTTTGTTGTCTCCACGAATGGGAGAGCAACGGTACCGAGTCGTAAGGACGGTGGGAGAAACTCTTTGTAGCGCCAGAAGTTAATACAGACCGTCTTCTCGGCAGAAAAACGGAAGCCATTGGCGACACTCCAGGAGTAAAGACGGTCAAGAGAACGCTGAAGACAGCGCTCCAGGAAACACGTACGCTGCGCGCTGCAATAGATGGTAAAATCGTCCACGAAAAGGGAGCCTGATACATCAGCTGGGAGGCAATCCATTATTGGATTGATCGCTATGGCGAAGAGAGCGATGCTCAAAACTGAGCTCTGTGGCACCCCATTCTCCTGGCGAAAGGTGTCTGACAGGACAGAACCCACACGTACCCTGAACTGTCGATCCATTAAAAAGGAACGAATAAGAAGAGGGAGGCGACCGCGAAGGCCCCATGTATGCATGGTGCGGAGAATGCCCGCCCTCCAACAGGTGTCGTAAGCCTTCTCCAAATCAAAGAACACAGCCGCGGTCGGGCGCTTCCGCAAGAAGTTATTCATAATGAAGGTCGACAAGGTAACCAGATGGTCAACAGCAGAGCGGCACTTACGAAATCCACATTGTACATTGGTAAGTAGGCGTCGAGATTCGAGCAGCCAAACCAGAGTTAACCATTCGCTCTATCACCTTACAGACACAGCTGGTAAGCGAGATGGGTCGATAACTGGAAGGAAAGTGCTTGTCCTTCCCCGGCTTAGGAATCGGTACAACAATAGACTCGCGCCAGCATGCGGGAACATGTCCCTCAATCCAAATGCGATTGTAAGTACGAAGAAGGAAACCTTTACCTGCAGGAGCAAGGTTCTTCAGCATCTGAATATGAATAGAATCAGGCCCTGGAGCGGAGGACCGTGACCGGGCAAGTGCATTTTCGAGTTCCCGCATGGTGAATGGGGCATTATAACTTTCACGATTCGAGGAGCGAAAGTTAGGTGGCCTAGCCTCCTCTGCCTGTTTTCGGGGGAGGAAGGCAGCGTGGTAATGAGCGGAGCTCGAAACCTCTGCGAAAAAGCGGCCGAAGGCATTGGAGACAGCCTCAGGGGCCACAAGGACGTCATTCGCGACCGTCAAGCCAGAAACTGGTGAGTGGACCTTAGTGCCAGATAGCCGGCGCAGGCTACCCCAGACAACAGAAGGAGTAAAACTGTTGAAGGTGCTTGTGAAAGCAGCCAAGCTGGCTTTCTTGCTTTCTTTAATAATACGACGACACTGCGCACGTAATCGTTTATAATTGATACAATTCGCCACTATAGGGTGGCGTTTAAAGGTGCGTAAAGCACGTCGACGAGCACGTAAAGCGTCTCTACATGCTGCGGTCCACCAGGGGACCGGTACGCGACGTGGAGAAGAAGTAGGGTGAGGGATGGAATATTCAGCAGCAGTGAGAATGACTTCCGTGAGGTGTGCGACCTGACTATCGCATCTTCTGAAGGTTTGATCCTGAAAGGTCGCTCCGGAAGAGAAGAGCCCCCAGTCTGCTTTGGAGATGTTCCAACTAGTTGAGCACGGAGAGGGGGTATGATGCAGGAGATGGATAACACACGGGAAGTGGTCGCTCGAATATGTATCAGAAAGTGCATACCACTCAAACCGGCGTGCAACTTGGGTAGTATATATAGAGAGGTCTAAATGGGAATAGCTGTGAGATGTGTTCCGAAAGAAAAGTAGGGGCGCCAGTATTGAGGCAGACAAGATTGAGCTGGTTGAAAAGGTCTGCTAACAGGGAGCCCCTCGGGCAGGATGCTGGAGAGCCCCAAAGGGGATGGTGGGCATTGAAGTCTCCAGTTATGTGTAGTGTGCGAAGGCAATTTGATAGCATGGGCGTAGCTTCGTTTCCTGGAGGGCTACGACGAGCGGACGGTGCAAGCGGAGCAGCAACTTCAAGTCCTCTCGGTTGGAGCGAATGCTGCGAATATTCCAGTGAATAAGTGCCATCGTGAGAAGAAAAAGAAGATGCAAAAAGGAGTCACCTCGAAGGCCGCTGAGGGCCTGGCTTCGAGCGAGCACTGCCGCCGCTATCAGTAGGCGGACAGTCCTCGTCCATTGGTTCTATAGGTTCATCGGCCATCTCTTTAAGATGGCCGGGAGGGGGAGCTTCCTCCGCCGGTGAACGGCCGGATGTTCGGCTACCAGCGGTGCGGCCAGGCGAAACGGATGACGGCCTGGGGCGGCAACCGCTGGGTGGCGCAGGAGAAGAAATGCGCCGTGGCGGAGAAGAACTGTGCTTCCTATGAGCCTTCCTGGAAGGTCGTTTAGTGGAAGTACTGGTCGATGGCTGGGAGTTCGAGGTACGTATGAAGTCTGCACGGGACGGTTCCTTCTTGAAGGCCCGTGCATCTGACTTCTGGGTCTTCGTCTTGGCTGAAGCTGATGGTGCTTGTGTCGGAGGGGTGACGGGAGGAAGAGGAGACGTCGACCGGGCGATCTTAGCACTGGCCAAACGGACGACCGTAGTGCTGAAGGTCAAATCGCATGTCTGCGTCGCCACCTCCCTGGTAGTCCGAGGCGAGGCGAGGACAGTACTGTATTTCCCCGCTGGGAGCAACGTGGGCTTCCTACTAGCAAATAGCTTGCGAGCAGCCGAGGCGGACACTTTCTCTTTGACCAGAATTTCCTGTATACAGCGTTCTTCCTTGTAGATGGGACAGTCGCGGGAGGGCGCTGCATGGTCACCCTGACAGTTCACACAACGAGGAGACGGAGGTGGACAGTCACCCTCATGGGCATCCCTGCCACAAGTGACGCATTTTGCCGCATTGGATCAAGACTGGCGAGTGTGATTAAAACGCTGACACTGGTAGCAGCGCGTAGGTGTCAGGACATAGGGGCGAACAGAAATAACCTCGTAGCCCGCTTTGATGCGCGACGGCAGCTGAACACTATCAAAGGTCAAGAAAAGTGTCCGGGTCGGTACAAGGTCATTGTTGACCATTTTCATGACACTATGGACAGCCGTCACGCCCTGCTCAGCGAGGAAAGAATCTCCTCGTCAGTCAATCCGTCGAGTGATGTAGTATATACCACACCACGAGACGAATTCAAAGTTCGGTGAGCCTCCACCCGGACAGGGAACGTGTACAGGAGTGTGGCCCGAAGCAGTTTTTGTGCCTGAAAGGCGCTCTCAGTTTCTAGTAACAAGGTACCGTTACGCAACCTGGTACAAGACTTGACAGATCCGGCTATGGCATCTACGCCCTTCTGGATAACGAAAGGGTTGGCAGAGGAAAAATCCTTTCCGTCCTCAGATCGAGAAACTACCAGGAATTGTGGGGCAGGCGGTAGTACTTTTGTCACTGGTGGCTGGTCAAGTTTCCGTTTTTGGGCAGAAGTCGAGAGAGAAGAAGAAGAAGAAGAAGAAGAAGAAGAGAAATCCATTGCAGAGGAATCACCCATGATTGCCAGCATCTCCGATGGCGCGCTCCTTCCTTGTGGGGACCCTCTCAGAGGGCACTCCCGCCTTAGGTGAATGTTTACATCTCAGGTCACACCTCACGAGAAACGGACGGAGGGACCAATCGGCATGGCCGGAAGGTGTCAGCTCAGGCAATCACCCCTCCCTGGGCCTGGCCTTTACCAGAGGGTACGTGCGTGCCTTACTTGTCTACCCAGGGCGGGGAATTACGCGTTACCCCGTCACCGGCTACGCGTGCGAACGCGTGGGTCGGCCTTCAGGCACGCACAGGGAGGAAGGAAGAAGAGGAAAAAGAAGGGAGAGAGGGAAAGAAAGGACAGACTGTCTCAAACGCCGAGGCGGAGACAAGAGAAGGCGAGGAGAAGGAGGCGAGGAGAAGGAGGCGAGGAGAAGGAGGCGAGGAGAAGGAGGCGAGGAGAAGGAGGCGAGGAGAAGGAGGCGAGGAGAAGGAGGCGAGGAGAAGGAGGCGAGGAGAAGGAGGCGAGGAGAAGGAGGCAAGGAGAAGGAGGCAAGGGAAAGAGTAAGTAAGGCAGTGAGATGGATATGAACAAAGAAAGGAACCAACCAAAGGAAGGAAGAAACCAGACGAAGTGAAAAACCAAAATGACCGCAAATATAGGTCGTGGAACCGTCCGTCTCCGGACGCAGGCGCTAACTACCCCCTTGAGGGGGAGGGACTCCTTTTTGTCGCCTCTTACGACAGGCAGGAATACCTCGGGCCTATTCTAACCCCCGGACCCGCAGGGGGGAAGAACAGCCGTGTTGGATATGAAGTCATCCCATTTCAGGTTCATGATATATCTTAGCTTCTGTTGGTTGAAGCGTTCTAGTTTCTTCAGATCACAGCAATATAACGTCCAGGTTTCGCAACCATATAGCAGGGTGGAAATGACTACAGTTTTGTACACCATCAGTTTGGTGTACAGTGTTAGGTCTTTATTCAGGAAGACACGCTTTGTAAGACGTCCAAATGCTAGATGGGCAACACGTAATCTATTCTCCACATCTTTTCCAGATGAGCAGTTAGATGACAGTATGCTTCCTAGGTAGAGGAAATGGTCCACTTGTTCCAAGGGTTATCATAAATGGATATGCTGAAATCAGGAACGGAGGAGCCAGGAGTTAGCTGCACCAAGCTGCAACTCTGCAGGTGAAAGAGCTGGATAAGCATTGTCATCAGCATACTGCAGCTATGTCACACGAGTGGTACTAGTGAACCTTTTTGAATGGAGTCTGGACTGGTTGAATAATCCTCCATCGAACCTGTACTTTAGTTCTATTCCTGCGTTGTTTACGGATGTCTCGTAAAGCAAAGCTGCCAGATACAATGCAAATAATGTTGGTGCAAGAACGCATCCTTGTTTAAGCCCACTTGTTATTGGGAATTCACCAGTTGTTACATTCTGGCAGAGGACCTGTCCAGTCATATCATCGTTGAGAGTTTCAATCAAGTCAACAAAATGTTCAGGGCAGCCGAAGCGTTTTAAGACCATCCACATGGCTTCTCTGGGAACTGTATCAAAGGCCTTTTCTAGATCGTAGAAAACAAGTAGCAAAGGCTTTTGCTGTTCTCTGCACTTCTCCTGTAGTTGTCGTGCACAGAAAATCATGTCAATTGTCCCTCTTGAAGGTCGAAACCCGTATTGAGACTCAGGTAGTATAGTCTCTGAAAGTGTCTGGAGGCGATTTAAAAGAATTCTTGCAAAAATTTTGCCAGTGACAGAGAGTAGAGATATTCCCCGGTAGTTACCACAAACGCTTCTGTCACCCTTCTTGACGATGGTGACAATTGTGGAGCTCTTCAAGTCAGCTGGTACCTTGCGGGTTTCCCACATTAATTGAATGAGTGAGAAGAGTCTAGTTTTTAGAGGCAAGCCGCCACCCTCAATTAGCTCCATCGGGATGCTGTCAAGTCCAGGAGCCTTCCCAGGTTTCACACTCTTGAGTGCCTTGCAAAATTCTTGAAAAGTTGGAGGATCAGCCATCCATGGTTGTGGAGGGTGCTGTGGGACATTTTTGAGAAAATCTCCAGCGGCAGTAGAAGGGCGGTTTAACAGTGAGCTGAAGTGCTCTTTCCAGCGATTTAAGATGTCCTGACTTTCAGTAAGAATGGTGGAGTTGTCAGCAGCTTTCAGTGTTCCTGATGAGGAGCGGATAGGTCCATACAGCTCTTTAATACCAGCGTAGAAGCCACGCAGGTTCCTTGCATCGGAAAGATTTTGGAGTTCTGTGGCTTTCTGTTGCCACCATTTGTTCTTGATTGCTCGTATTTCACTATGACATTTCTGCTTGAGTTCTTGAAAGTGTGCTTTCTTCTCTGCGCAGGACGGATCTTGAGCAAGGGATAGGTAAGCATCCCGCTTTGCATTGATGATGGCTTGGATTTCTCCATGGTTGTCATGAAACCAGTCACTTCATTTCCGCGCACTGAAACCAACAACATTCTCAGCAGTTTCTTTGATGATGATCTTTAATGTGGTCCATTCTTGTTCGACATCATCTGTGGTTGCTGGAGCTTTGTTAAGTTGTTCAGACAGCATGTCTTGGAAGTGTGAGCGAACGTTTTTGTTGTTCAGGTTGCTTATGTTGAATTTTCTGCGTGGTGGGTTTGAAAAGTGGGATCGTGGCTTGCGATACTTTGGTACTCTCAAACGGCTGACTAAAAGTCTATGGTCAGTCCAGCACTCATCGATGTTTAGTGCTGCTTTTGTGATGAGAATGTCTTTCTTGTCACGCTGTCGAGTAATAACGTAGTCTATAAGATGCCAATGTTTGGAGCGTGGGTGCATCCATGTGGTCTTATAGCTGTTAGGCAAGCGGAATTGGGTATTGGAGATGAAAAGCTCGTGCTCGTGCTCCCGAAGGGGGCTCCCGTCTTGGGAATATGTGGGTGGCAACCACACGGGCCCTTAGCTAAGCATGGCATTACTTCCACTTACTTGTGCCAGGCTTCTCCTGTTTCCTTTCCTTTCCTATCCGGCCCCCCTTGGCCAAATCTTGGTTTCTTCGACCCCAACGGTATTAGGTTTCCGAGGCCTAAGGGTGTCTTTCACTTTCCTCTCTAGTATCTGTTATCTACTCTTCGACCCAACGGCGAAGCGAGCGGAAGAAGAGTCTTATATCCCAGGTTCTCAACGATCGTGGAGGCGGAAGAGGTCATGTCAGACGAACTGGCTGTAAAGGCGCCGCTCAGCCATCATTGAGCTCGCGGCAGTTCGTTGCAGTTCTGGTACCTGAAGTCGCATGTCACATAGATATGTGCCGTGATGAATTGTTCCAAAATCAT
The DNA here is from genome assembly GCF_021461385.2 of Schistocerca piceifrons. Lineage (NCBI taxonomy): Eukaryota > Metazoa > Arthropoda > Insecta > Orthoptera > Acrididae > Schistocerca > Schistocerca piceifrons. Next base: position 287,500,960 of record NC_060145.1, on the reverse strand, counting down.
AGTGTGTGGGTCACTTCCTCGCAAGCTGTTATTCCCCTTAAACAAATTCACGCAAATGGCAATTTCTCCTGTCATTTTCTCTAAAGACCAATGGCGATGGGATAAGGACGGTGGTAGCAGGCTCCGAGTGAGGCTGGAAGCTACTTAGTCTGGACCTGCACATTGGCGGCAGGTGTGTGATGGTCGCCTTCCTGAGAACCCGTGTGACTACTCGGGAATCCAGTCCTGCATCTGCGACTAGGCAGGTCTATTTAGGATGACCCACCCTGAATGGGAAGGCCCTAGAAAATGTGGGCTTAACATCGGAAGTCACACTTGAACCGGGCTGGGAATCCGCACCCAGTAGGTCACTCCTTATACTGCGGACGTAAACAAAAAAAGAATGAAATGATTATGACAATAGGGACATAGAATGTCAGGACCCTCCTGGACGTGAACAATTACAGGCCAGAGAGAAGAACCGCTCTTATCACCCAAGAACTAGCCCGGCTAGATATAGACATAGCTGCCTTGAGTGAGACAAGACTCTCAGGTGAGGGACACATTAGTGAGGTACGTTCAGGGTACACCATCTTCTGGAAGGGAAAGGACGCAGGAGAACCACACATCCACGGTGCAGGATTTGCCGTAAAAAAGAAAATAGTGAAAGATCTTCGACTTACGCCTGTCTCAATTAATGAAAGACTGATGACTCAGAGTACCCATTGGTTCAGACAGTCATCAGCTTCGTCTCCGCATATGCTCCTACTTTAGACAGTGATGAAGACACAAAGAATCAGTTGTACCACCAACTGAACAGTACTCTCTCTAAGATACCCATTAAAGATAAATTAATTTTACTTGGTGATTTCAATCCCAGAGTGGGAAGGGACAACCGTCTTTGGAGAGACGTCATGGGTAAACAAGGGGTCGGAAACTGCAATGCAAATGAGTTGTTACTTCTTGGTCTATGCAGAGTCGATTGATAAAGTAAATACTGCAGTATCTGACACGAACAAGTAGTTTACAAAGGATGGGCAACATAAGAGTTCCGCAATTCAAATTACGAAAAATAAAATGCAAGGTAGAAGAACTAAGAAGATGTAGGCAGCCATTTTCAGGAGACGGAACAGATTTAAAGCCTAATTGTAGAAGAAGAGAGAAGAAGGAGGAAGAGGAGCTGTAGCAGCTGCAGCACGACTGCCAGTGATTATTTCAATTACGAAAGGAAAGACGCTGTAGATCGTCATTAGCATGTCTTAGTCTTTCCAGACATACTTCCATTACTTGTGTTAAGCTTGTTTGATAAGAGACAGGTCCAAAGCCTTTGTGAAATTGTTGAACACCCCAATTACCACTAATGACCTTTTCTCCCATATTGCGAATGTTGTCGCAGCCATACGCGATAACTAACAAGTTCAACAATTTGTATTTAAAAAAAATTATCTCATTTAGACTGACATGACTGTAGGTTCTTGAAGAACACACCGAAGACAAAATACATTAATATTTCACAAACTTCTTAATGTGCACGAGTTAGGTATTGGGTTCCAAATAGGTCATTTAGGGTCACACTGTATCAAAGGTGGTATTAATGCGCTCTAGCGCACTGACAAACGATCTGCAAACAACAAAGAAATTACACGATAGTTTAAAACAATATACTGGGATGTATTGCTGTACATTCTTTAAAGAAAAGGAATGCAAAAGAAATCGGTTGATAAATATGTACAGACGAACAGATGATTGCAATTCCAGAGAAATTGGATGATTTATTCAAGAGGAAGAGCTTCACAAACTTAATAAGTCAATCTAGCCTTGGTCCACCTCTGCTCCCTATGCAAGCAGGGCTTGGCATTCATTCATAGAGTTGTTGGATGTTCTCCTGAGAGATGCCGTGCCAAATTCTGTCCAATTGGCCCTTTAAATCGTCAAAATCCCAAGCTGATTGGAAGACCCTGTCCGTAATGCTCCAAACGATCTGGCGGCCTTGCTGGTCAAGGCAGGGTTTTGCAAGCACGAAGCTCTATGCACTATGGGACTTAACATCTGAGGTCATCAGTCCCCTAGACTTAGAACTATTTAAACCTAACTAACCTAAGGACATCACACACATCCATGCTCGAGGCAGGATTCGAACCTGCGTCCGTAGCAGCAGCGCGATTCCCAACTGAAACGCCTAGAACCGCTCGGCCACAAGGCCGGCTTTGCAAGAACGAAGATAAGCAGTAGAGACTCTTGCCGTGTGCAAGCGGGAATTACCTTGCATGCTAGTGTGTTGTTGGTGTTTCCATATTTTTGTAATATCACTACTTTTCTAGGTACACGTAACTGTCACAAGTTCACTGTCACAGCGTGATCACATTCACAAATATTCCACAAAGGGAGAAACGCCAACCCGTGGTGGGTCTGATGATAGATTTAGGTACAAAGCTGACCCGAGGACACGAAATCGATGCTGAGCCAAGTCGTGTGGACCACTTGCGCCTGTTGCGTATTTACGAACGGCTGTGTCTGTGACTGTCACGGTCCATATAGCGCGCCTGCCTGTGGCACAAGCATTGCCCCATCAATCAGCCACACGCACCACCACTACCTTACGCCGCCATTCCATGCGCTTGTCTACCGGGTATGTCAACTTGACTAACGGTCAGTGGGAATATTCTGCTGCAGAACACGTGGCATCCGCCGAATTACATTCGAGGTGAAAGTCCCAGAATATTCTCAGAGTTAATCAATACTCTTACCTTCTGATAGAAAGTCATCAGAGCTTTACCAACCTGAGCATGAGCAGTTGATAAAAAGGGCTATTACTTCTCTGAGAGTTTCTCATAGATCCGGGGCTTTGCTCTTACCCAAACTCTTAATACACACAATACTGGCCGATACCCAGGAGAGAGAGAGAGAGAGAGAGAGAGAGAGAGAGAGAGAGAGAGAGTGTGTGTGTGTGTGTGTGTGTGTGTGTGTGTGTGTGTGTGTCATTCGGATGGCGCTGGCACAGTACGCATTCGGATGGCGCCGAAGTAATTGTCACTTTTCTATATAAAACTGAATTCGTTGTCTGATACTACCTGCGTGCGTTCCGCTAAGCAAAATTTTGACCACGAATTTAAAAAACTGTATCACAGATGTTAGTACTGCTACCACGAAACAAAAGTCTTAAAAGGATATGAGCTAAAAGTCAGCTTTCTTCTTTCGATTCTAAGTACATCATCCCTCGCTGTTTTACACATAAATAGACTTAACAATAAGAGTACCCTCGCAGTGTTTCTTAATGGTATACTCTAAAAAAAGGCACTACCATCGAAACAATACGTAGACTCGGTATATTCAAGAAAATACTTTGTCTAGCGAATAACAGGTCATCCTGCAAACACACACACACACACACACACACACACACACACACACACACACACACACACACACACACACAGAGTGATTTGTAACTGATATTTCTAGCTTCTAAGACCTTTACGGGGTCCACAGAAGATACGCTCTGAATGAAAACGCACTGGTGAGAAACTATCGTATTCTTGCTACAAGCCAAATAAAGTCACATCTACTATATCCTCTTAAGCTTAGTTACCGCATAATTGCTTTGAAGGTGGCGTAGAATGTCTATCTTGGGGTCATTACAAAGACTTGACAGAAAATCCTAGGAAGTTCTGGTCTTACGTTAAATCAGTAAGTGGATCGAAACAGCATATCCAGACACTCTGGGATGATGATGATGATGATGATGATGATGACACTGAAACAGAGGATGACACGCGTAAAGCTGAAATACTAAACACCTTTTTCCAAAGCTGTTTCACAGAGGAAGACCGCACTGCAGTTCCTTCTCTAAATCCTCGCACAAACGAAAAAATGGCTGACATCGAAATAAGTGTCCAAGGAATGAAAAGCAACTGGAATCACTCAACAGAGGAAAGTCCACTGGATCTGACGGGATACCAATTCGATTCTACACAGAGTACGCGAAAGAACTTGCCCCCCTTCTAACAGCCGTGTACCGCAAGTCTCTAGAGGAACGGAAGGTTTCAAATCATTGGAAAAGAGCACAGGTAGTCCCAGTTTTCAAGGAGGGTCGGTGAGCAGATGCGCAAAACTATAGGCCTATATCTCTGTCATCGATGTGTTGTAGAATTTTAGACCATGTTTTTTGCTCGCGTATCGTGTCTTTTCTGGAACCCAGAATCCACTCTGTAGGAATCAACATGGATTCCGGAAAGAGCGATCGTGTGAGACCCAACTCGCTTTATTTTTTCATGAGACCCAGAAAATATTAGATACGGGCTCCCAGGTAGATGCCATTTTCCTTGACTTCCGGAAGGCGTTCGATACAGTTCCGCACGCCTGATAAAGTAAGACCCTACGGAATATCAGACCACCTTTGTGGCTGGATTGAAGAATTTTTAGCAAACAGAACACAGAATGTTGTTCTCAATGGAGAGACGTCTACAGACGTTGAAGTAACCTCTGGCGTGCCACAGGGGAGTGTTATGGGACCATTGCTTTTCACAATATATATAAATGACCTAGTAGATTGTGTCGGTAGTTCCATGCGGCTTTTCGCGGATGATGCTGTAGTATACAGAGAAGTTGCAGCATTAGAAAATTGCAGCGAAATTCAGGAAGATCTGCAGCGGATAGGCACTTGGTGCAGGGAGTGGCAACTGACCCTTAACATAGACAAATGTAATGTATTGCGAATACATAGAAAGAAGGATCCTTTATTGTATGATTATATGATAGCGGAACAAACATTGGTAGCAGTTACTTCTGTAAAATATCTGGGAGTATGCGTACGGAACGATTTGAAGTGGAATAATCAAAAAAAATTAATTGTTGGTAAGGCGGGTACCAGGTGAGATTCATTGGGAGAGTCCTTAGAAAATGTAGTCCATCAACAAAGGAGGTGGCTTACAAAACACTCGTTCGACCTATACTTGAGTATTGCTCATCAGCGTGGGATCCGTACCAGGTCGGATTGATAGAGGATATAGAGAAGATCCAAAGAAGAGCGGCGCGTTTCGTCACAGGGTTATTTGGTAAGCGTGATAGCGTTGCGGAGATGTTTAGCACACTCAAGTGGCAGACTCTGCAAGAGAGGCGCTCTGCATCCCGGTATAGCTTGTTGTCCAGGTTTCGAGAGGGTGAGTTTCTGGATGAGGTATCGAATATATTGCTTCCCCCTACTTATACCTCCCGAGGAGATCACGAATGTAAAATTAGAGAGATTCGGGCGCGCATGGAGGCTTTCTGGCAGTCGTTCTTCCCTCGAACCATACGCGACTGGAACCGGAAAGGGAGGTAATGACAGTGGCACGTAAAGTGCCCTCCGCCACACACCACTGGGTGGCTTGCGGAGTATGAATGTAGATGTAGCGTGTAAAACGCGATCTGACGAGTTCGGTATGAACCTACTCGACTTGACTTTCGTGTCCCAGTATTGACGAGCAATACTCAAAAATCGACCGAACAAGCGCCTTGTAAGCCACCTCCATCGTGGATGACATACATTTCCTTAAGATCCTCTTACGAAGTTCAGTCTGCCATATACTCTGGGTAGGCCTCTCTGGATACATTCTCCTAGAAATATTACAGTGGTTAGTGTTTCCAGTAATTGCCATCAATAGTGCAGTTGTGGATTTCTTTTCCGACGTACGAGCAACACATTTACTTGCCCTCAGGGTCAACTACCAGAACCTGCATCATTCATCAATCCCCTGCAGGTCATTCTGCAAATCTATACTGTCTTCTGGCATTGTTAGTTTGTTACAGACAACCGCATCATCTGGGAACACTCTTGGAGAGGTTCCGACGCTTTTTGCTACATCATTTCTCTACACTGGTCCGCCGCGATAGCTGAGTGGTCAGTGCGGCGGTCTGGCACGCCAAGGGGCCCGGGTTAGATTCCCGTTATGTCGGAGATTTTCTCCGATCAGGGACTGGGTGTCGTGTTGTCATTATTATTTCTTCATCTTCACTGGAAGGCAACGTGAAACCACCACTGGAATCACTTCCCTAGGCGATCATGCGGTGGACCTCTCTGACGAGGCTTTCCCCATGACAAGACCTGCCTTAAGGCAGAACACAAAGTTTTCTATACACTGTAAGCACAGATGTAACTTGCGATACAGAAGACTAAAAACCGTTTTCCTGGAAACGTTTGGATAAGATCTCAGACAGCACGTCCGTAATGTGGAGGTGTACTGTTGCGCTATATCATTAGCTGATACAAATTGGTATGCAGGATGTTACCGATTTATGACCCCTATTCCATTTTGCTTTAATGGCAGAAGGGAAAGGAAACTGCTGTTGACCCGTAATCAAAACTTAAGCAACTGAAAAACCGACCTTTCGACGGTCTTTGAAGCGGTCATCTTCAGTGTGAGACTTCCAACACCATGAGAAGAACCGCTGTGAAGACGCTAGAAACACATTTTCCCATAAATAAGCAGCCTAACACTCGAAACAATTTTACTCGAGCTGACGTTGCTGTGCAAGCGTAAGCACTTCGGCCTGTTTCACAGACGTCTCCAATTATTCATTCGATACCATTTTCCATAGACTCATTCGCTTACCTACTGTCTCTACAACTTCCTCATCCTACAATTTGTATGTGTTACCTATTTCAATTTCTTTTCTGTGTAGCGCCAGGCCTAAAATGCTTACTCTTCAGACTTCCCACATCCACACAACTTCGTTTTAGGTGTGTTCCCTCCTAAGTATATTTTCGTCAGTGTCACGTCGATATTTGTCAGTAAACCTAATTATCTTGAAGAACCTTTTCTCCGATTTGAGGTTATCTGCTTTTGACGCCCCCTCATGTTTCGAAAAACTTAAGAAATTGTTTCCTAGATAACAGGAATGCTTCACTACCTTATTCATTCCACATACGCGCGCGGGCATGCGCACGTGCGTGTGCGCGTGCGTGCGTGTAGGGAAGGCGTGTTTCCGCTCCCCAGCTTGACATGTGTACTTAACACACAATATTTTGGGACGCTTTCTATTTGGACTACACTAGAAGGTAAGGCCTACGGGTTGGCCGTCTGGGCTCCTTATTCTCTCCAACGATATCATCCCATTTAACAAAGCGTATGCATCAGGATAACGACAACTTAAAAATATCATAAAGAAAATTTCTCTTCTTCGACAATAGCAAACTTTTCACCATAAATATTTACAGGTTGAGAAGGGAAATGCAAAGTTGGTAAGCCACAGCCACCTCTGGTATATGTTTGAACTGTTTTGCAGATACACAGTAGCCAAATCCTGATGCGTCCCCTTTCAACTGCTGAAGCAGATGCTGTTTAGTATCAGTACACGTTGCAGTGAAAGGTAGAGGAGAACAGTTTTGCCGTACAAGTTTCCTCGGTACCCAACAAAGCCGCCATGTTCGAGAAAATATCTTCAGTAGTTAAAAATGTTCACACCACACTTTTTGGAGGGCTAACCTGAGCATCGAGTACATTTACCCTTTAGATCGACCATTTTTAGCAATCTGTTGAAGAAAATCTTTCCCCAGACAACTGAAGACTAACGTCTGGTATTACCACCACCACGTCGTCGTCACATCAACGACGACGACGACGACGACGATAATGATGATAATCTCAGTCGGAAAATGCAGGTCAGTCAAGCACAGAGAGATGAAGTTTTCTTTACCGTAAGGGTACTATTCAAACGTGTGGGTGTCCAAATCTCAACAAGAGGCGCGACGAAGTGTTGTGCGGAACATTGCCTTACGTCGACGAGGTGCTTAAAACTATACATCCATTATCGACATCGGACAGTTCGTTCACGATGACATTGCAAGAGGAAATGGAATAGTAGCCTTCGAAAGTAGTTTCTGAACGCCCTTCCTACAAAACTGTGTCCCATGTGAATTTTCCTTGCTTCGAAAAAGTGAATACTCTGCTGAAGAACGAAAGCTTACTTTCAAAGACGAGGAGCTACTGAAACAGAGGAAGACGGTCAGTGCACACTTGGAAAAAGACTGGTTTATAAGGGTAAAAAGAGACAATACTGAGAATTATTTTAAACAAATGAAGTAAACGGTGCTTTATTCAACAAACAAAGCACTGATTCAATTTATGACACTGAAGTGTATATACGAGTACATTAGCAGACTTCACCAGCATAGTGGAAAATAAAGAATTTACAGATAACTCAGGCTAGGAGTTTCCGTATCACCGAAACTATTCTCCGCAATCCTAGAGAAAACTTTCTAATTTTTAAACTGGGAAAACAAAGATGGAATATGGGCTAACGTAACCTATTCGAAACACTTTCTTGGTGCGATGACACTGTACATTTTGTTTTTAGCGCGCATAAAGTAAATGCCAACAACGATTGGCAGCATTTGATAGAAAAAGGTTGAAATCAGATTGGAAAATCATTTATATCTTTTGTAGGCACACGTATCGAAGATTGGAGTAGCACGTTCGCTTTTAGTGCAGAAAAGGTGTTTCTCGCACATTAGCGACAGTAGTAACCTAAACAGCTTACTCAGTACAAATGTTTATTGCAACTGACCATTACATGTAACTTTGTACAACTCCTATGGATCTACATCGTTCAAAAGAATTACGGGAATACGTGTACCAACATCCGATATGTTAAATCTATTTCAATAGAGACAGTATGTAACGCCGGAAATGCATATACTCCTATTTCCATCTATTGTACTATTATTTTTTTCCTTGTTTTGTTACCTCAAGATATGACATTTCTGTCTCTTTATATATTGTAATTGTTTTACTGTTTGTATATATATATTTATGCACTCATGTCGATGTATAATTGGTTTGTTTCGTAAATATTATTTGTATTTTTACGCTGGGTCTTGCCTAGGGAAACCTGCTATCGAACGATTACGTCGATAGGTCGTGTGACGAATCAAAGTGTGTAGGATCTTTGGTAGTGTTAACTCTGCCGCGTGGAGCGCGGGCAGAACAGTGGGAGTCTGGCGGGAGTAGCGAGTGGAGCAGGTGTGTTGTGTGACGCTCCCGAGAGTTGCCGCGCTTTCGGGGTTTGGCAGCATGTAATTGCGCTCGACTCGCGATGATAGTTTCTGACATGGTGTCGCGGACGGGAAGCATTAGCTGGCGCACATCAAGAACCCGTTTCGCCTGGTGACCGTGTCGAGAAGAAGGCGCGCCAACATCCAGCTTCTGCAACAGCGACGGCCGACAATGAGTGACTGTCGCCACCTCCTCGATCGACGGCTTCAAACCTTCAATCAACCAACAAGGAAGACTAAAAGCACGTAAAGTTTCAGAACTGTATGGCAGACCTCAGCTTTTCAAATTGTTCCATTTGCCTCGCAAAATTACAGCAACTTAGCATGAACCTTTGTTGCTCATTGTCCCGATTGCATTGCCAAGCAGAGTCCCTTCCTTTTCCGAAATGAACCCGAGTGTCGTTGAAATTCAAACGCCAGCATTAAAATAATATAATTAGATTTCACTGCTTTAATTTCAAAGTTCAGTAGCTGGCTACAATATTTAGATTACACAAGCACAAATTAAGAGTGCGAGTTTTGTTATCGTATTTTAGTTGCCTGTGACTGCAGCTCAGCTTGGTACGTACTAAATTTTACTATTGTTAATAGTTCAGAATCATTTAATTCAAGTTCAAAGTAAATTCTCTTATTTCTAAATTGCGTAGATTCAAGTAGCTTTTGAAATGATTGTTGAGGTAGTCCAAGACTAACCTTATTTTACTGAATGTCGATGTGCTTCAGAAAGAAAGCTCACTATTAACTTCAGTCACTAAATTAACTTTCGATTTTCCAGTTTTATTAATTCTTTTGCTAAATTAAGTCAGAGTGTAGCGAAATTTATTACTTCTGACAAACTTTCAGTTTTCACACTACACGTGTCAACCTTCAGTTGCCACGCTTCTAGTGCTAATTATATGTGTAATAACCTTTCTTTTTCAGTTATTATAGTAATTGTCCATAGGACTGGCGACCGTAATTTCCCCCAAATCTCAAATATCTAATTACCGCTAGTTGATTGTTAACGTAACGGCCGCACATTTACTTTCTTTATTAACTTTATCTCTATTTCAAAATTAATTTCCACCAGTTTCACTTGCATTTTTCCTTTCATTTAGATGTAACCCTTTCCTCCCTCTTTACCGACAGGTTAACTTCGGTGACGATTGCTTTTCCAAAATTCCCATTAGGTACACGCGGTTTCATTTTTCACTGTCATTAAGGTCGATAAGTGAGGGGGAGGTTACAAGTACCTGTGGTCTTATTACATGGCTTGAGAACTTCGCTTTCAATGTAGGCAACAGTTAAAAGAATTCGGCTTCTGTTGGCTGTGTTATGTACTAGTGTCACGTGATACGCCAGAAGGAAGTAAGTTACGTTGTCCCAGTGTTTCCTTAGCATTCTTATTTCATCGAAGAAGGATGGGCTTTCGGTCGTGTTATTGCAGATGACATGCCTCTCTGTGTATCAAGCACAGAGTGTGGATACGCTACAGGGAGAGGGGGTCAGAACACAATGCGAGTTGGAGAAGGTCGCCGACGCATCACAACCCCACATGAAGACCGATATTTGGCCATGTCTGCGTTACGGTGTCGTACGGATACCGCCAGAGTACTGAAAGACGATCTCAGAAGGGTCACTAGAGCCCGCCCCAATGACACATCATCTTGCAGGTCGCCTTCAGTTCCGCCGTTCCCTTGTCAACTGAAAACTGCTTCGTCACTGGTTCTGACACAACAATGTGGTGGCCGTGTTCGTGTGCGGTGACCTGTATTGAGCGGTACTTGCCAAAGTTGTTCACGAAATCGACAGATTTCAGAGGTTCTGTGATGATGTAGGGAGGCTTCAGTGTTGACAGCGATACAGATCTTGTCGTTATCCGTGGTCTCCTCGCAGCCAGGCAGTATATTGAACAGATCCTGTTGGACCATGTGGTGTGACTGCTGGATTCCCTCTGATTCCAGGACCTATGTGGCAGGCGTCAGTAGCGATGTCTTGCGAAGTCTACAGGCAGAAGTAATGGAATAGCGAGCGGTTAACGCGACGTAAATCCCATCGAGCATTTCTGAGACAGGCTTGATAATCGTATTCGTCATTGTCCTGTTCCATCACAGACTCCCCAAGAACTCTCATGGGCTCTTTCGGAAGAATCGGAAAGGATACCGCTGACTGACTTCCGTGGTCTTACATAGAGCATGCCACACATGTGTCTGGCAGTGATAAACATTCACAGAGGGCATACACGTTACTGAAGCTCTGAAAGCCCAATGAAGGGCACCCATGATGACGGCATGAATGATTGTTTCCACTTCGTTTTCGACACCTCTAGGGCATTTCAGCTCTTTTGGTGTTAACGATCGAGGATGTAATGATGTTTTGTTGTTTGCGTTACTTGTGAAAAGGAAAGGTGTAATTTGGTAACATATCCAATCCTCAATAACTGGTCAATGGAGTATGGCAGACATCTAAAGTAATGCTCCTCTAAATCTTGAGTAGTGTATTTAAGAAGTCTACAACAAATTATACTGGCAGATGCGATTGACTCATTGCTGCCATTACGACTGTCAACATATTCATCAGTCCGCCAGTTACGGACTCAGTCCTGCAGTTCAATCCCCCCACGATCTACTCAGGCTTTTTTAGCAACAGGAAGGATGCGTCTTTTTTTCATAGCCGTCAGACTTACGAGTAGTTTGATGGGTCCCACCACGAATTTCTCTCTTGTGCTAATCTCTTAATCTCACAGTAGCGTTCACCCTACGCCTTCAATTATTTTTTGGATACATTTTAATCTTCGTCTTCCCTTGCAATTCTCCTCTACAGCTCCCTCTAGAACGGTGGCTGTTATTCCTTGATGGATTAAAGCATGTCCTATCATGCATTCCCTTTTTGTTGTGTTTTTCCTATATTCCTTTTTTCGCTCATTATGTGAACATACTTATTCCTTATCTTTATACATCTTTATACAGCATCACATCTCAAACGTTTTGATTCTCTTCTCTGCTGATTTTCCCACACTCCTTTATTCAATACCATACAATGCTGTGCTTGCCTTAAAAATGGTAAGTCCATTTATATCGACATCTCTGGTGTACAGCTATAGTCGTACCGTTTGGGCGCTATATGAAGACTTTTCGTGCAATGGCTGTAGTGAACAGCGTTACGGCTGCTGCTGCGTGGAGAGCATTTAGGACAGAGTAGGGCCGACGCTTTCCCGCAGTGCTGGCATCAATCCTCGTGTTTTGTACTTATACGTAAGCAGAGGTGACACGAAAAAACTGGCAGCGCTAGGAGACGGATAAATATCTTCCAACTAATGACGATTTTCTGATACTGGCAGCGGCAGCAGCAAACAAGGGTCTTCTTATCGCAGAGAAACAATAAGTGACACGGGAAGGGTGCCAATGAGCCTTGTGACAGAATGCATTCATTATTCACCGTTAATACGTGATCCACAGTTTGTAAATGCAGAACGCAAATCGCTGAGTTTCCGTAAAAAAGTAAAATACAACGCACCAGCAAAACTCTATGTGTCTGAAGAGATTATAAAATGTAGAACGACCACGTTATGAAATTGATGTTTCAGGGAGAGGTATTACTCGAACAGCGAGGTCATTACTATAAGTAACAAATGTTACGTAAAATCCGTCTTGAGTGCAAATTTTTTTTATTCCTATGACCGGTTTCGATTCTGAATGTACGGTTCATTCAGAACCGAAACCGGTCATATGAATAAAACAAATTTGCACTCAAGACGGATTTTAAGTAACATTATAAAATCACTGATTGCTGTTATCCCATAAGACATTATGTCTGTTTTTGGTTAGTAACAAAGGTTAACTACTCTGCGCTATCTAACATTGCGTGCCTCTGCGCTTGATCATAAAATATGGCGATATTTTAATATGCAGCAGACAGCAGGAAACTATTGGAGGGGGGGGGGGGGGAAGTATCACCTTAATGTTTAAGAAATTGATTTGGTGTTTACGAATCCGCCATCTGTGAAATGAACTATTTCGTTTTGTTTGATCATACATCCACGTTCCCTATAAGTTAAGTTCTAAGGACATGTACTGATTCAAGTAAAAACACACTTTCTGTACATGTGCCTCAGGTAATTTCAGCCTGAACTGGAGTTTTGTACATTTTTATGTTATCAGCATTTCATAAGTTCTCTGGAAGATACCAATGGATCCCACACACCTTAGCGGTTTTTCACTCTAATTTGAACAAGAGTTTTGTAAACAAACTGCAGTATCATTGTCTCCTTTGTTTTATCAACAGCTGCATTTATATGACCACTCTTCTGTATTATAACCCACACTCTGCTGCGACCAGACATTTTAATGGACATGAATAACTGAAGTTAGTCATTTACTTTTGTGAAGTGTGCTACACGTCTCTCGACGTGCACAAATGCAGATTTCTAAGCATCAAGAGCTAACTGCCATGTACTGCACTACGGCATGTTGACATTTTGATCACACCTACTTCCCATTGCTGAACTGTTGTTCACGCTTGCACATACTTAACTGTGCCATCTGCATGAGGTCTGAGAATGAAATCAATTTTGATCGTTAAACCGTAAATGCATAACATGGATAGTGGCCCTGTCGCTTATCTGTCAAGGTGGTCTCAAACTAATTACCTATTAGACATACCCTCAGGGCGTATTTTATGTAGCAGGATCTGGTACAGTTCAGAATGGAAAGTTCCTTTCTTAAGGGTTCAGTATCTCTATCGGTAAAAATAGGATCACTTTGTTGTCTGTCCGTCGGACAGTTAAGAATCCTTCCTCTCAGTAACTGGTAAATGTATAAAGTTGAAATCTGTCACATGCTAAGGTCTGTAGCCACTTGGTAAAAGTGTTGCGCTTGCAAGTCAGTGCAATCTAAAGATACTGTCATTTTTGTCTCATATTTCGATATATTGCCAGCATCGATATAGATATCGATTACGGGCAAAGATTCCCGGATTGGATGAACTATCCGCATACATAATTAAGCTTGTACGGAACCCTCGATGCGCGACTCCTATTCGACATCATCAGGATGTTTTATAGCATTGGTATGTCGAATTAGCCTCGTTACCCGTATTTGGGCTTTCAGGATACCCTGCTTGAAGAGGAAGAAATGAGCTTCAACTAGCCTGTGTCTCCAGAACCCGTAATGGTTATTCTGACGAAGGTTGCAGTCTGCCAGATCGTGTTTTGCCGCAGCTTACACTTCAGAACTCTGTCGTTCACCTAAAATGATTTAATAAAAGCATCGAAAGCCTAACTGAGGAACAATCTACGTTAAACCGCTGAAGCCGTTTTTTCGACTGTGACTTCATTAAAATTAACACAAATTTTTACAGTAACCACTACCAGGCACAAATTGGGGGCGTCTTGCCTAGATGTTGACAACCATGTTTCGAGGGAGGGGAGGGGAGGGGGAGGATTGGGCAACAGCGGTAGATAAGAAATATTTGCACGTTAACCATATGGCAAACACCTGCTCTGTGCGTTACCGTTAATCAAAATTAGCTTTTGGCGGCAAATTTCCTTTGAAGTTGCAGCAAACTCATTTTGTTGGATACATTTCGTGCACAGCACTGTGTTATGTATCTTTTTTCAGACGTAAACTAGAACAAACTCCTATTTTTCTATGTAAACTATTCATATTTCGTGTCTCTGGTTACTTTATTTCGAAATATTAAAGTAACTTTGACTATTAACGAAAAGAAAGGGAGTTCAAGATGAATCTGCCCTATGAAGCTGTAATGTAGGAAACTATCTACTCTTTTTACCGATTAGTTTTTTACAATCGCTTGAGAAAACTTGCTAAGCAGCCGGCGTACTGGTACACCTTGACTGACGTGTTAACCAGTTATCTGTGTGCACCTGCAAGTAAGTGCATGTAACTGCAATGGATGGTGGAGGGAGCCAGCGCACCGTAAACAGAATTTTTTTTTTATATTCTCCCATTGACAGTGAGAAAGCGCGCTTCTTCCTTCAGGAAGTTGAAAAAAGATAACGAGGAAGCTACATGTTGCAGAAAGACAAAACAGGCACGGCTAAGTGGTCTGAGCGGCTTAGCTATGCTGAGAGGTTCCCCCCCCCCCCCTCCCCCACCCCCCCCCAACCCCGCCGGCAGACAACGCAGTAAAGCTCTTGAGGTGGGTAGGGGGGTGGAGCCAGCTCTGGCAGCGTTCCCACGGGTCACCGTGCTGTCCGGGGACAACAAAAGGGCCTCAAGGACAGCCGGCTCAGCACGCCGTCGCCTGGGGCTTGACAGCGCTCTCCGCCGGGGGCTCTGCGCACAACTTTGGCACAAGCTCCTTCCACATCCTACTAGGCTAGCGAAAGACGATGCGGTGGTGCTAGCGGCTTGTGCCACAGCGACTGTTACTTTGCGGCCAAAGTTGGAGACTTCGACGAAGGCTGGCGCTAATGGATGGCCTGATACCTCTCAACTTGAACAGAGATCCGACAGTAGTAAGACGTTGTGGACACGCACACGAATTCCCTGCCCTCAGGTAGAAGGGCGCCAACATATATTTGGCCAGACGAAAGATCTGCATTTTGGAGGGCGGCAACTGTGTGCCAGAGTTTTGAAACACTGTTGAATCTGCTCACAGTAACATTTACAAATTTATGAGTTATTTGAGAAATGCACTGACAGAAACATTCGGCTTTACCAGCTGTCCGAGGATGAATGGTCAGTATACAGGGATACGACATACGATCATTGAAGCAAAAAGTGTAATAAAGATCGGTTCTAAAATGCATACCTTAAGAGCTCTGAGCACTTTATTTTCGATACTGTGAAACATCTCTTCTGCTGCAAGGGCCTTGCATATTTTGAAAGGAAGTATTACAGAAGGAAAAAAAAAAGTGGGAGAGTTGTCCAGTTAACATGGGCTCTAAAATGCTCGTCTTAAGACCTATGAGCACTCTTTCAGTAGAATAGGCGAAAATGATTATGTGCTCATAGCTCTTAAGGAATGCATTTTCGAGTCCATATTTACTACACTTCTTGGCTTCGAATAATCGTTCCTGTCATATTCCTAAATTCTGAGCATTCCTCCTGGCCCATCTTGTATTATACTCTCCGCTCCGGTTCTCTGACGAGAAAAGAAAAGAAAGTTCTGATGAATGCGAGCAGGACTCGCGCACCGTGGGTTCCGAACTAAATTATGTATGCAGATAGTTTGTCCATCACAGGAATCAAGAATTTCGTCAATTCTTGCCTGTTATCGATACCGATACTGACAAAATATCAAAATGCGACAAAAATGGCGGTATCTTTTGATTGTTCTGACGTAGAAGTTTAAATTTTTTACACCGCCAAGGGACCGCAGACTTAAGTATCTGACAGATTTCAGCTCGATGCGCCAACCAGTTCCTAAGAAAAATGGTACTTAACAGTCGGACAAGCAGACAGACAAACAAAGAAGTGATTCTATAAGGATTCCGTTTTTACAGACTGAGGTACGGAATCCTAAAGCGCAAATACTCATCCGTAGCAAAATTGTGCAGTAACGAAACGATGAATGGATAGACAGCACTTATTGAACTTTGTTTTGTATGAAACTTAAATGCTATCGTTTGCTTAAAAATAACTTCTGAATAAAAGTACTTCTAATTGAACTCGTTATTACTTACCGTCTTTTCTTTCCTTCTGTCCATTAACAAATTTAAGATAATTTACATTTTTATATTTATAATTAAAATGTAATAGTCAGTAACGTATCACTGCTACAGATCTACAATATGGTTTACTGACGTGTCACGTGGAGTGGCCAACGGAAAAAAATCACAGGTCTGCTTCTAGTTGTCAAGTTAAGAGTAGAAGTGGTAAGGACATTTATAGAAAATATGAGGCTGCGGGAGGTTGGACGATCCTTCCGACGAATTGACCATGTCGGACCTGCTGGCGTTGTGTGTACAAGGACGGTACGCTTTCTTGTCGCCCTGATTCCGAACGGCAACAGCAACCCAGCCACGCTTGAATCTCCGCATCAGATGGGCAGCGTTTACTGGCGACACGTTAACCGTAGCACAAATTTCTATCAGTGTTGCACCCAGCATGCCAGTACTGCAAGAATTACTTGCTATAAGTGCGACTATCAACAAGGCTGTCGCTTGCCATGCTCTCTTACATGCCTAGTCATCATCAGGCCCCAATACATCGCACAGCGAAAGGACGTAAAAGAAGATGGTGTTGCTCTCGTATATAACCAAAATCGGACAAAATAAAGCACAATGACCACGCACCTTCGGTGTTTGTTGAGGGAACACTGAACATTGCAGCCTGTTCTGGTGGCCATCTCGTTTCAAGCAGACGAGTACTTCAGCAACAAGGCAATGCATATGCACTCTTCTCACGTTACTCAACGCGTTCAAGATTTTCGTTTAGTGCCCTGGCCAACACTAGTGATATACTGACCGCCACTGAATGTGTATGGGCCATCACGGGAAGGCGCCTCGTCTGGTTTCCAATACCAACCCAGCAATCCTTCACCTACAGTAACAGGCAAAAGTTGCGTAAAACACAGTCTCCCAGCAGAGAGGAGGTACTGAGTCGCAGATGAAAGTCTGTAATATTTTATGAGCAAAGCACGTGATAGACCTAAGATGACAACTAACACCTCTGTTGGTCTCTGAGAATGATCACAGAATTGAATTCTAACTAGAGGCGGCTACACACAGTACTGAAACAGTTGTCCAAGGGCATCTGTCCATATATGTACGACAATGTTGTTATCGCCACGTCATGTGTGAGAACTATGTAAAGAAAATATGAGTTATTTACAATCGGACCACTGCTCTAGGGTATTCATTTTTTAATTTCCATTAGTACGTATTGCTGCAAAGGTCGTACGTGGTAAGCAAAAAGCATACAACTCCAGTCCAAATTAGCAATGCGTTATAAATGAAAAGTGTTGATTCCAACCGAGGTGCAGCCCGAGTTGAAATTTTCCCTACAACTTAAGGCCCGTAACAAGTTTCCGATATTGACGATAATGTATCGATTGCAGGAAATGGTCACCAATTTTTTTCAAGGCTTTTAAAACAAAACAAAGACACTCTAGATTTTAAACGATTATACTGAACCTCAAGCTGTTATGTTGAGAAGACTTGAGTGACAAAACGAAATTTGCTCAAGGTTCAACTATTCGTCATTACTGCGAGGTTCAATCTGTTGTGAATGTTCATTTTGATGTCCCGAAAGCCAGTGCACCATTTTAATTCACTTTTGACAGGCAGTGCCAAGACTTAGTATAACGGATTAGAAAAAGCACTCGTTAAAACAGAACGACCTCAAAGAAACTTTTGCCCAGTTACTGACAAGAATTTTGCTGTGTAGATGTGTACAAGTCGTGATTGTGATGACGCTGACGGATTTTTACTGTAACAAATCGTGCTTTATTTCCAGTGCAGCGCCCCGCGAAGGTAGTGAAAAAGCTGTTACAGGACATAGCTTGAAAGACAACGATTCTTTCCTGGATAATGAAAATTTCTTGGTAGTCCATGACAAATTTTGAACTTCGCCTTTGACACAGTTTTCTGCGTAAAACTTCATATTTTGCTATACAGTATTACAAATTCTCCGATACCAATAGTTCGGAGAGAGAATACTGAGTGATCAACCGTGAACGTAACCGCTTTCGCGGCGCGCGGGACACGGGTTCGCAGTAAATACAACACGGTTTGTCGCGTATGCTATTCCTAACATACATAACATAAAAACTGCAAAAGAAAATAAACTACAAACTATATTAAGCAAGGAGATGCTGAAACTGTCTCCCTTCGTCGATCAAATATTTCTGACATCTGCTTGGGAAATTGCTCATTACACTCTGCAGTTGTGTCTGAGAAATGGCAGCGATTTCTTGACGAATACTTTCTGTTTTAATGTTCCCCATATATAAAAATCGCAGGAAGTTAAATTGTGGGAGCCGCAATGGATAGCCGCACGGTCCAGGGCGTCTTGTCACGGTCCACGCGGCTCCCCCCCCCCCCCCGCCCCCCGTCGGCAGTTAGAGTCCTCCCTCGGGCATGGTGTGTGTGTGTGTGTGTGTGTGCGTGTGTGTGTGTGTGTGTTAGCGTAAATTAGTGTAAGTCAGATTAAATGTAAGCTTAGAGACCGATGACCTCAGCAGTTTGGGCCTATAAGATGTAACCACAAATTTCCAAATTAAATCTGGGGAACGAGAAAGGCTTTGTTGTTAGTGATAACTCTACCTTGAAACACACAACGAATTTCCTGTAATAAGGACTAGGCTAGCCATACGAAATTCCATTTACTGAGAATTTCTAGGACATGTTTCCAGAGCATGTCCACTGTTAGCCAGACTTCCTTCCATGACTACTGTACGTGGTTATCTATGTTTACTGTCAACAACACTTCCCGTTTCACTAAAATAATTTAACAATCTACGAATCGTACACTGATTAGGAAACTGAGCATCAGGAAATCCCTTTCGAAATACTCTCCTTACTGTACGCGGTGATTCTGTATGCCCTTATGAATCTTGCATGAACGCTCTTCGTAGAATAGAATGCTTGTACTTCTCCATTTCACTTTAAAGACTTTCATACAATACACAGAACTGTATCGCCTTACAGACACTTGCTATCTGCGCGAGATATCTACACAACGACGCCGGACTGGAAAGGAAATACACTCCCCGCCTGCCCCGCCGTGGCTGGATATTGGCGGGCGTAAGAAATCACCGCCAAGCGGTTGCTTTGAAGATTGATCACGTTGTACTTTGAATCCCTTACTGGCAACGTTGGCAATAACAGCTGATCTGTTAACTCTTATTTGTAATGATAATTTTAGTTTTAGAACTCTGTCCAAACAAGACTCGAGCCAGGACGACTGTCTTAGGAAAAAGAATTATCCGCAGAATCCAAGTATCTCTCGCAGAGTACGTGCGTTGCGTAGGGCCTATTTCACACCTCTCCTGCAGCCGTCTGTAAGGCACCGTGTATACGGCCGTGGTACGGAAAACCATACGGCAGCTTTTCACATCTACGCTACATGGGCCGTTGTCCAAACAGCACACGGCAGCCGTGAAGCTGCCAGACATTCCCATAGCAGTTGACGGCTGCCGTGTCGGTCGCAACGTGACTTTGTGGTGAGGGGTCAGTAAATATGGCTACCTTAACATCTTTCAAGTAAGGCAAGGCATTCTTCGCGGCAGCACCAGTGTATACATCAGTTCATTCTTTCTACTGCTATTTGCTTCTCGTAGGCCCACAAATGGCTTGGGAAATAAATCATTGATGGATTAATTTCTTTAGTAGAAGAACAGCCATATTTGTGGGACAAAACTCTAGAAAATTAGAAAGACAGTATTCATAGAAAAAAAAATGCGTCGTTCGATGTATTCGAAGCACTGAGTGCACTATTTCAAAACATGACGGGCAAGGGAAAAAAATGAAGATGGTAAGTTATCCAACGAATTATAATGTGCCCACTACAAATTATTATGACGTTGCCGTAGTATTTTTATTTCACTCCCCTGATAGTCGCAGCTAGAAATGTATAGGCTAAATACAGGGGTGGAGGTGACCTCACGTTGACAGTTACGTGTACCTGAGAAGTTTCCGACATTACAGAGGGTGGAGAAAAAAACACGGAAACAGCGCAAACACGACAATTTTCACTATGTATGAAAACCGCTGGCGTTCAAAACAACTTCCAGTTATCTCAGAATGGATCAATGCAGGTCCTTTATGGAATTGAAGGAATTCTTATACCAATATTGCTGCAAAATAGTGGCAATTTCAGGTAACGATGTTCGAGATGGCTAGAGATAACGGATTCTTCTCTTCCAAGTAGATCACAAATTCGCAATAATATTGAGATCCGGTGACAATGGTGGTCAGGGAAGATGTGACAATTCATCCTCGTGCTCACAAAACCAGTCCTGGACGATGCGGACTGTGTGAACAGGGGGCTTGTCGTCCTGGAACACAGCATCACAATTGGGGTTGGAACATTATACCATGGGATGGGCCTGATCGGCCAAACTGGTCACGTGATGCTTGGTAGTAATGCGAATTTGCAGAGTAACCATGGGACCCACGGCATACCAAGATTGGCTGCCCAGATCATCACCGAACCCCCGCCATGTTTCACCCTTGGGACGTGAACGTGGCCAGGAGTTGGAAACAATGTGACGTCACCATTTTTCCCTCTGACGGACATTTATTTGCATGACTGATGTGTGTCTTTGGAATGCCACCTCGCCCTACAATTCCCTGTTAATGGAGCTCCACTCGTGTTACGGTCCCGACAGGGTTCGCGAGCGCGATATTCATTCAGTTCTGTAGTGACATTTGCACTTGTCAGTCATATTTCTATCACAAGCCTCTTCAACGACGTCCATCACGATCACTGAACACACATTTTCGCCCGCTTTGTTACTTAGCGGATGGTCTTTTTCCGAAATCTCTGTATCTTCGATAACGTGTCTCTTGAAACATCAAACACTTCTGCTTCCTTCTGCGTTCGAATTCACTTAGCTCCGACATAACGCACTTACAACTACGCTGAACACTTGCGCGTAAAGACTGGGCCACCGAACGACAGAGACTAAATCGGCGAAGCGTTGGCCGCCAATGTATTGGCGTTCGGCCACGTGGAATCGCAGTTGGCTCTGATAACATGACGACGTGGCTCCCGTATTTTTGTTGTTATAAAGTAGCGTTTTGATTAAAATTTCACCGGACGATTTTACGAGGGAAAAAGAAGAAGAAACGACGCTGATGGACATTATCTCAGAAAAAATACGGAGCACTGTGGTGGGACAAAATGTCCGACCTGAAATCTGAATTCGAATATGGGCCGTTTCATATTTTTTTTTCTTCTTTTTCCTACTGAAAGCCACAGGTTTCGAACTGTTACTAACCAGCTACGCAGCCCTAAAATTTCCAAAGGCAACGCCTGTTTTAGGTGAGCTGTACCTGCAGCAGGAAATTAATAGTCATTCCCAGTTTTGTTTGTTTCTCTTTGTCATTCAAGACAAAAAGATACCATTTTCTTCTACACGCCGTGTATGCCATTTTCTAATAGCCGAGTTATTTCCCGCCAGACGTTTAGTCTGTTCAGATTGTTTTTATAATCGCAGTTCAAAGATACCCAGAAACATTCCCATTCATGATAAAACACTATCAGCTTTAATGCTCCCTCCATATTCCACTCTATACTACACTATTTTTAAACACAAGAAACACACACCCTTAGCGAGAGCACGCATTGCCTGCAGTGGGTACGGCGATTGTTTAAACAAGTTTTTCAGGACAGCCACAAGTCTCACTTCAAATATTATACTGACTGGTTTCTCTCTTTAACAGCCAACCACTGTATTTTAAACTGCAAGTTACAGAGTTTGTGATGGTGCTCTTATTAAATTAAAGAGCAGAACCGGTAAATAAAACAAGCTAAGTGCCACTTGTGGCTCTCCTGAAAAACTTACACATCCGTTCTTGATAGGAAAACGAATTTTCGACACGGCGTCCATATTAGGACAGGGGTCCAAACACCATCCAACCGCCAACGCTTTGACGTTCCCGCCAGCAGTCCTTACCGCAACCAAGGTCAATCAGCACGGACAACCGCTTCGTTGGCTCCGTTTTGCCGCCCGTACACACCAAGAAAACATCGCCCAACACAGCGGTTGGCTGTGGTTCGTTGGCCTAGTGTGTACACGCCTTAATGGTCACGACTAAAACTTGCAGTGTATTATTAAGGACACTGTACAGGTGCCGTTCATGGTCAAATAAAACAGTACAAACTGCATACTTGATTAACACCTGCATTTATGTTCAAGCATGCATTTTTCGTGGTGTTTCCGTATTTTCGTCCAAACCCTCCAGATTTCCTGAACAAAAAAGCTATAATATGAATTTTTTATGGACATCAATTTTTTCCACCAAACTCTGTGCCTATGTCGGTCTTTTGAGCTGATGCGACAAAGAAGTATGTACTTTAACTCATCCAAGATTGTGTTAATTAAAAGTTATAATATGCTGAAGTCGCAGGTTTTCACTCTCCTACCGAGCCATGTCCTAATCTCCACATCCCAATGCGACAAGGACTTGGATCTTCAAATGGACATCTTTGGAGAAGTCAACACGAAGGGAGAAAAGCTGACGCAACCATGCCGGTATTGTACATGGTTGGGGAGACGAGGTTTACACCACAAGTCAAAGGAGTTAATGTTCCACCAATGTACCAGAACTGCCACAACGTTTCTTAATCCACACGCATATACCTGCGTGCGTTTCTTGACTTACAATTTCTGGTGCGGCTAAACGTGCATTAGCATAACGTCATTTCACATTCCTTCTCTGCCTAACCACTATAGGAACTATAAATTAAAGCCCATAGTAGCATTTGTTCACGTTCCGTTTCGCTGAAACTGGGCTGACAGATTGGGAAGGAATAAAATGGAGCTACCGTGCCTTGCAGAACAGCAGTCGGAAAAATGCTTGAAACGTGGTATTCTCGGCACATCTTGACACTGTGGATCTCGGAACAATGAATTCCTAACGATTTACGAAATGGAGTGTCCCATACGTCTATCTCCAACTACCATTCCGCGTTCAAAGTCTATTATTTCTCGTCATGTGGCCATAACCATGTCGGAAACTTTTTCACATGAATCGCCTCAGTACAAATGACAGCTCTGCCAATGCATTGCCCTTTTATACTTCGTGTACCCGATACGATCGGAATCTGTATATGTGCGTATCTCTATCCCATGATTTGTCGCCTTAGTGTATGTCAAATTCACCTTCACTTGTATTTACTATTTTTTACAAGTTTTCACTTTAAGAATGTGGAACTTCTCTCGTAAGTTTTCTCTCACAAATTTTGTGAATATCTTAAACCTTGTATTCGCGACTATACTATTACATAGTTAAATGTAGCTTTCAGTTCCAACAATCTAAGTGCAGGTATGTTCACACTGCTGTGCCCCTCTTGGCCTGTTCAGATCACGAGTTAGTAGTTAACTGATTCAAGGGCATTAGTCTGATGTATTTCGTCCCCTAACATTTTACTGTCCCTCTTTTTCTTTCTTTTTTAGCAGGTGAACTGATAACTTACCAAGTCAAAACTGGTCATGATACTATTTTGTGACCGGAGGCTGAGAAATACAATTAAGAGAACTTCGAAATAATTAAAAGAACTTCGAAATACTTCCCCATACACCAAACACATGGTCTACACAGCAGCGAAGTCATTTCAACTGTGTTCTCCCCCCTCCCCCACAAGGATGCTAGCCCAGCAAGCCATGGAGGATAACTTGAATGAAGCTCAAAAGGTTGGAAGAAATGAGTTCTAGCACACTGTTTTGAGTCGGCTGTGACAACTGATCTATGGGAAGGGCTGCTCACGGGATGGAAAGATCCAAGTTCGAGACCCAGGATGGCATAGTTTTAATACGCGAGGAAGTTTGAACGATAATTTTACTAAGCATATGGTGTACCTGCGATACGTCGTAGTTGGGGAATTCTACCACTGAATACCACAAGACCAATTAACACTCTAGCTAAACTACTATATTAATTAAAAAATCTGTTCTGCACACAGATAGCCAACACGCTGCTTAACAATCAAACTGAGAGCTTTCCATTACTATCTTCACTCTGCGAGAGGTGTCAACAGCTTGAAGGCACTTCAGCTAGGACCTACACTACAGGTTGAACCACCGACATTGACCCACGTATCATCTAACGACGGGACGGCTGATGCCTGCCACTAGGGCTTGGCTAATCGTTCTGCTCATACGCACTGGGCACTTTCGTCTTACAACCGTAGCAGATCGACACTTTAACATGTACGGTTCGTGTTCGGCTACCACACTAGTGGTACTCACCGAGCGGGTGAGCGCCTCCTCGTCGACGTTGGGGTTGTCGCAGGCGACGAACACCTGCCGCATGAACGGCTCGCTGTTGCGCGCCACATCGCCGATCCCCGTCGCGTCCGTGGGCACCGTCCTCCAGCACACCACCTGAGAATCACACCACAGCCTCACCGATACTGCTCTAGAGTGTCCCTCGTAAAAAGATATTAATTAAAACATGGAAAACACATGATGCCATACAATTTTCATCTACTGTCTCACAATGAAGTCTTCAATACTGACGATTTTGTCCTACCTCGGCGTCAGCTTTTGCAGCTCCGTCTCATACGAAGCGGCAAATTAGCGATTCCAACAGTTCGTGACAACAATCTAGTCGTCTTCAACATGGTCAAAGCGTTTACCAAGAAGCGTACGTTGAACTTGAGAATGAAATTTAATTTACGTCCGAACGTGGCATGTCCCGACAGGACTGAGAATGATAAAGTGATCCTCAGTGGAATACAACATGCAGTAAGCTCAACATCTGTCTGGAAATCGTTGAACATTAAACACAAAACCTGTGTATTAGATGCATTCATGGTACTTCACGTCACAGACTGCAATAGATCTCACTTATCGACCGCATAAATTTAACAGGATCTCCTTTCATAACATAGGTGGCACTTATAGTTCCTTACAAAGACCACGTGTATAGAAACGTAGTATACACTGCACTAATCGAAACTCTGCGCATTACTGAATACACACAGAATAAACGGCTGCAATAAAGGAGTTTAGGCAGTTTTACTACTAAAGGTCCTTTACGTAACGCATCCTAGTACGTGGGGGCGGCTAGATTCATTTCTTTAAATTTCTTATCTAACACGTTTCCACAAGGTGTGACAGTCCTATTTGGCTTTCACATTAGTGAAAGACATAAGTCATGATATGAAATGCACATGGTTATATTAATCATAAATGCTATTCACGGAAGACACATTATTCCCGTATCCACCAGTCTTTTACCGAGGAAGAAGAGTGACGTGGTGTCACGCTGAAATTTCTCTCACCAGGTAAAATATCTTCAAGCGGGGGCGACGCTTTTCATGAACTCCAAACGGAATCAGCAAATCAACACCTTTGTTTCACGTCCTCAAAACAAGGCATTCGCCGACGCCAAACCATCAGAAATTAGCGCACTAATCCGAATGTATCTTGTGTTATCAGAAAAAGGTATACGTTGTGGAACTGACAGCGTATGACATCTGCCATACCAGGAAGTACTTTATCTCCATTATGTTGTACTATCAGAAAAAGGTATATTTCGTCAAACTGTCAGGTTATGACGTTCTGCTATTCCATGAAGTACATTATTGCCACCTTACTTTTTTATATCAGAAAAGAATGTATCACACGTCTTTATTTATCGCTGTATCTTGAATGAAGAGGAATTAAAACTTCGTAAAATACTGCTTAACGGAGGAATTCGGATACTTTATGCAAACTAAAACATTGTGAAATACTAACGACTAGCGGCATTACCAAGACTAGGCCTTAAAATGAGGTCACCGCTCATAAGCACACGTTTACCTAAACCTGCGATAAGTCAACGAGTAACATTTGGGTGAACACAGTAATTAATTCACTACATCAACTAATACAAACTTAACTACATGGAAACTTAATCCCTTCATTTAGGCTCTTTTTGTGGCATAAGAACAACAACAGGAGATGCTGGCGTTCGTACTCAGTGACAGGGTCACATTTTTCGTCATCACGAAAATGACACTTTGGTGCAAAAAGAAAATCGTTCCTTCACAAAGTACCAAACTGCCACAACTTTAATCTGAAAGAAATCATGATATACCAACGGTAATCAGTCCATTCGTAGATAATCTATTTTCGATGTTTCGGTCTGGACCTAAGTGATTTATTAAAACTTTAATGCACCACCTGATCAGCACATGAGTAAATAATCTTCAGCATAACAGAGTTCAGCTCAGGGACTAATCGATTTTTTGTTGTTGTTTGGCATTTCATGTTTTACGGTGGACTGCTCAGGTGCGAGGGATTTTCAATTACACTTCATTGCTACAGTTACAAGAGTCATTCGAAAAATAATGCCTCGTACTTTTTTATATTGACTGAATGTCCATTAGAGATCATGTTGCTGTAGTACTAACTTTTTATTCTTTCCGGTAAAGTTATAGTGGTTTCTTTGTCTTGGGACAATTCGAAGCAGCAGCAAGTATAGTTCCGAAGTGGAATCTCTGTATAAAGCAAATGTCCCACTGTATTCCTCACTGTTGAATAAATTGCACAAGTTAAAATCTGTCGACACTTACCAAAGGTGTACAAAGACGATAAAACAGGCGAGTGTAATGTGAGACCGGGGGGTGCTCCGTTTTAATAGTGCTGCAACGGATGCGCAAGACTAGCCACGTGCCTCTCATAATGAACAGCGTCTCTATCAACTTATCGGTGTAATCTGAGGATTATGACCAAGGAACTGTGTGCACAACTGGATGTAGGCTGTATTGTCGTAGATATCATGCAACTTTGGTTATCGCTATGGCTATGGCTGTGGCCGTGCGAGTTGTGTCCCGCATCTGCGGGATGCTTACATAAGATAAAAAAAATAAAAAATCAACGAATGGAAATTCGTTGAGGCCTGTTGGACGAGTATGTGACTGACTGTGACAGTTTCCTGGATACAATCATCACGTAACATGAGACGAAATGTCGCCACTGAATTCGGAATCCGGAAGGTCCATGGAGGGATCGCATGCGTTTTCTCCACAAAGGAGGAATTGCAGACGCAGCAATCTGCAGGCAAAGCAATGTGCACAGTCATTTGGGATAGGCAGGGTGTGGTTCTTCTGCCAGCCTACAACAACTGTCAAGCCAGAACTTCGCAAAACGACATCCGACTAATCTGAAAGACCGAGTTTTCAGAATCAGGCCAGAGAACAAGACACACTTCTGCTTGCAAAGAAGTAATGCCAGACCCCCCCCACGGATCGTTTTGCGACCATAAGCTCATAGCCAAATTTGGTCGGACTGCTCTACCATATCGACCTAACAGTAGTGATTTAATGCTTCATTTGATCTATGAGAAATCCAACATTTTACATACTCAGATCTCTGGTCAGTTCGATAACACAGTTGTTGGCCTGAGCTGGTTCATGTTTTTACGATCGCGGCAGTAGGCACTTTTTGTTCGTCTTCCATTAACTTTCATAACGACATGTGTTAGTTCTGTGTCAAAATGAGGGTATATATTTGAAATTTTTGTCCATTTAACTGTGTTATTGTGCTGTCCGCATCTGCTGTAGCTTCCATGAAATTAAATGGAAGTGACCGCTGTGCATAATTGCCTCTATAGACGTAGAAGAAGTTAAATGAATATAATACAACAGCAATATTTTACGGCAAGGGTGACTGAACGTGGTTTTTATACGAATATACGAATATACCTCGATTTATTGAATTTTATATGAATAAATCTAAGTTGAATGCAGTCGTTACTAAGTTAAACCAATAACTTAATGGGGTGGAAATAGGAAAATAAGCCCTTCGCAGATGTGATGTCCCTAGTAAGAAAAGCTGTCTGTATTTAAAGAATGGCAATGGGCGACTGCGGTCAGACAGCTGTGTTTACGGTACAGTTTCCGGCTTCCGTTTGCGCGGGTCTCTACGCTCATGCTCTTAAGTGATCGAGACCTCTGAACAGCTCGTAACGCTAGCGGTTAGAGCTACACAACAGTGGTTCGTGTACAACGCTAGGGAAATATTTCGTCACTTTTACGTTACCTGCAGAACTTCAGAATGACAAGCGTAAGTTAATAAGCAACGAAACAAACTTAACATACCCTGAGGCCGCACTCCTGGGCCAGCTTCCCAAAGGCTTCCTCGCTTTCATTGTGATGTCTCTTGTCCAGGTAGAAGATCCCAGTGGCGTAGCGTCCGGGCTCCGGGAGGTCCACATTCTGGTGCTCCCTGCAATCCAAACCAGTCTGCTGTAACTTCCATCAGCTAATCGGTATTGTAATTGTACTGTTTCAGAATTGTCTGATTACATCAATTATGCGAAAAGCATTTTTTATGGGTAAAGAGTATGACCAGCTTGCAAATTACTGTATCTGACATGGTTCTCACTGCCTCCGAGTGTTAGAACGAAAATGTTGAATAGTGGGCAGAATAGGCTATATAGCAGCGTGACAACCACGATGCTTCGATCTGACAAAACGTTCGATGGAAATGTCCCATTTAAATTCATCGACCACGAGCCTGTTTAAACTGTTTCTTTCTTTATCGCTTCTTTCCATCTGGCAATGCTCCGTAAATGTGAAAAATTCTGAGTTTGGATGTTGTTCAGTGAGTACGCTAAACTGTAGTTCATATTGTAACTGAGAAGTAAAGTAGTTCACAAATCGAAGGCAAGCGCTTAGCACGTCCGATAGGAACCGTGCTGACATTCGTTCCTTCCGTAAAGCATTAGAGTGTTCAAAACTAAGTTTGGCATTATTACAGTTATTTTTTAAAAACCTGAGTGTGGATAACAGACAATACTTGCACAACAAATCAAGCAATCTTGCTTCTATATATGAAGGGCATCTCAATAAATACAAAAAAATCTACGATAATTTCAGTTTACAGCCAGCAACAGTTGAAGCAATTAATAATTGATGCACTTAAACACCTGAACCTAAGCTTACGACGTAGCTATTTTAAGTAAACAACTTCGGATGACATGTGAAATAAGTTTCGCGAATTTCGACATTATTTAGATCACAGGAAACACGGAAATGATTGAGAGCAACTTACATATACATGGATACTCAGCAAATCGCACAGCCAAAGGGTTCATCGAACCACCTTCACAATAATTCTCGATTATTGCAATCACTAACAGCGCGTGGAAGAAACTAACACTTATATCTTTCCGTGTGAGCTCTAATTTCCTTTATTTTATTATAATGTTTGTTTCTCCCTATGTAGGTTGGCGTCAACAAAATATTCTCTCATTCGGAGCAGAAAGCTGGTGATTGAAATTTCGTAAGAACATTCCGCAGCAACGAAAACCGCCTATGTTTTAATGATGTCCGCCCCAAATCCTCTATCATGTCAGTGACACACTCTCCCATATTTCGCGATAGTACAAAACGTGCTGCTCTTTGAACTTTCTCGATGTACTCAGTTAATTCTATCTAATAAGGATCTCAGACCGCGCAGCAGTACCCCAAAAAGACAACGGACAAGTGTAGTGTAGGCAGTCTCTTTAGTAGATCTGTTACATTTTCTAAGTGCTCTGCCAATAGAACGCCGTCTTTGGTTTGCCTTCCCTACAACATTTTTTATATGCGTTCTTTCCAGTTTAAGCTGCTCGTAATTCCTTGCTATTTATTTGAATTTACGGCCTTCAGATTTGACTGATTTATCTTGTAACCGAAGTTAAACGGATTCCTTTAAGCACCCATGTGGATGACTTCACACTTTTCATTATTTATGGTCAAATGTCACTTTTCGCACCATACAGATGTTTGTTCTAAATCGTTTTGCAATTTGTATTGGTCCTCTCATTACTTTACTAGACAATAAACGACGCAGCATCTCCAAACAACCTAAGACGGCTGCTCAGATTGTCTCCTGAATCGTTTATATAGCTAAGGCCTGTAACACTACCTTCGGGAACGCCAGAAATCACTTATGTTTTACTCGATGACTTTCCGTCAGTTACTACGAGCTGTGACCGCTCTGACAGGAAATCATGAATCCAGTCAAATAGCTCAGAAGATTTCCATAAGGTACAGTGTCTAAAGTCTTCCGGAAATCTAGAAATACGAAATTAGTTTGAAATCCCTTGTCAATAGCAGTCCACACTTCGTGTGACTAAGGAGCTAGTTGTGTTTCATACGAACAATGTTTCCTAACTGGTGCTGAGTGTGTCGATAGTCCATTCTCTTCGACGAAATTCATAATGTTCAAACACAACATACGTTCCAAAATCCTGCTGCATATCGACGTTAACAATATGGGCCTATAATTTAGTAAATTACTCCTACTAGCTCTCTTGAATACTGGCGTGACCTCTTCAACTTTCAAGTCTTTGGGCACGAATCTTTTGTCGCCGAGCGGTTGTATATGATTGTTAAGTATGGAGCTATTGCATCAGCATACTCTGAAAGGAACCTACTTGGTATCCCGTCTGGACCGAAAGACTTGCTTTTATTAGGTGATTTAAGTTGCTTCACTACTCCGAGGATATCTATTTCTAAGTTACCCATGTTGGCAGCTGTACATGATTCGAGTTCTGGACTTAATAAGTAGTCACTGTCGTTCTTAAATGGATGGGAAATCTGTGCTATTCGGCAAAGAGAAACACCTGAAACGATAATTCTCTATGACGTACATGGATATTCACTCTTTGTCTAAAAGAAGATGGGACAAATCGGTGGCAAACTGACAAAATGCACTGAACTGAAGAGATCATATTTAACGTGTAGCTGATGAAGACGGTGATGATAAAGATGTGGCGTTATTTCAGATTTTTCTAAATGGCATTGTGTACAACATTCCCTGTAACAGGGAGTAGCTCTAAACCTTCAGTTAAATTATTATTTTCTAAATATCGCTTGGCTAAGTACTTTTGCGTTATTAGGATCAACATTAAGTTCTTAGAAATAGCTTTCCTATTTGAAATGTTGCCGAATTTCGCTGTTACCCTTGGACATACATTAGTGGCAAGGCTGGCGCCAAAAATCGCCAATATTTATAGGACACCGCCCACGCACTGGAGCCAACATTCAGTCGAGTTCTTACAGAACCAATGTAAACCCGTTTAACGCAGATGTCGCAGACGGTGCATTTGTGATTTTGAGCGTGAATAATATTGCTCCGCTGTTCCTGAGACATTGGGGAAAACTCAGCTTGTAAATAAATACGACGACGACGACGACGACGATGATGATGACTAACAAAGGAACGAACGAACTCTGCTTCAAAACGGCAGAGACACAAATACAACCTTGGAGCCAATGTTTGGTCGGCGTATCGATGTTTGCTTAATGTCCTCCTTTGATGTTTGGTCGAAATACCGGTAAGCAACGGAGACGTACCAACATTGGGCCTACGTTGGTTCCAACGCCATTTCATCAATCCACAGATTGGAAGAACACTGTTGGCGCCAACTTTTACAATATGTAAACCTGAACGTATGACTACTGAACATATTTACACTGAGGTGACGAAAAAAGTTGTGGGATACCTCCTAATATCGTATCGGACCTCCATTTGCGCGGCGTAGTTCAGCAACTCCACGTGGCACGGACTCAGCAAGTCGTTGGAAGTTCCCTGCAAAAATATTGAGCCGTACTGCCTCCATAACCGTTTATAATGCAGAAATTGTAGGAAGTGCAGGATTTCGTGCACGAACTGACCTCCGATCACTGTGGCCTGATGACATTGTGCATTGTCACCCACAAAAACTGCATCGTTTTTAGGAACATGAAGATCACGAATGGTTGCAAATGGTCTCCAAGTAGCCGAACGTAACTATTTTCAGTCAATGATTGGTTCAATTGGATCACAGGGCCGATCCGTTCCATGTCAACGCAGCCCACACCATTAGTAGCTCAATTGTTCGAATGTGTGACAAAATCTTATGGGACTTAACTGCTAAGATCATCAGTCCCTAAGCTTACACACTACTTAACCTAAATTATCCTAAGGACACACACACACACCCGAGGGAGGACTCGAATCTCGTCCGGGACCAGCGACACAACCCATGACTGCAGCGCCTTGACCGCTCGGCTAATCCCGTGCGGCCATTAGTAACCACCACCGGCTTGCACAGTGCCTTGTTGACAACTTCGGTTCACGGCTTCATGGGATCTACGCTACTCACGAACCCTACCATCAATTCTTACCATTGGAGATCGGGACTCATCTGACCAGGCCATGGCTTTCCATTAAGTCTAGGGTCCAACCGATATGGTCACGAGCCCGGGAGAGGCGCTGCAGGCGATGTCTTGCTGTTAGCGAAGGCACTCGCATCGGTTGTCTGTTGCCATACCCCATTAACGCCAAACGTTAAAGGACGACCGAAGGTCATTGCGTAGCGAGGTAATGGCTGAAATTAGGTATTCTCGGCACACTCTTGATACTGTGGATCTCGGAATATTGAATTCCCTAACGATTTGTCCCATGCTTCTAGCTCAAATTACCATTCCGCGTTCAGAGACTTTTAGTTCCCGTCGTGCGTCCATAATTATGTCGAAAACCTTTTCAGACGAATCACCTGAGTACAAGTGACAGCTCCGCCAATGCGTTACACTTTAGACCTTGCGTACTCGATACTACCGCCATCAATATATGTGCACATCTCTATCCCGTGACTATTCTGAACTCAGTTAATGGGCGTGCTCGCGTTAAAGCGGTTAAATACCCTTGTCAAGTATCGAAGTCTGAACAGTAATCACATTTCGTGGGTTCTCTCAATAGTACACTTAACACAACAATGAAAAACGGACGTAAGAAAGCGTAATTACGGTGTGTGCGCGCACGCCACACACACACACACACACACACACCAGAGACTAATAGCACGAGACCATCACCCGACGTTAATCCCGTAGAAGATGTTTGAGACTATTTGCAACCGCGGATAAAATGTAGTATTCGAGATTCTCGCAGTTCGGTAGGTCTGCGCGGCTTAATCATCAATGAATGGCTTCAGTTGGATATAGCATAGCTGAAGAAATTTTCGGATTCTCTTTCTCGTCGAACGGAGGCAATTCCAAGAATTAGATGGCGCCTTATATGGTATTAGTGTGACGTCTCTTTGGGGATAACTAATGTTTTGACAGCTGTGATTACCAACGTGTGTGCATAGGAACATTTCATCAATTAAGATCAGTGTAGTGTTGAACATTTATTTCTGACAGTAGTCTACACCTACAAGACTACAGTTCAGACGTCAGCGGCTCTCACAGAGGGTTCATCGAGCCACCTTCAGACTATTTCTCTATCGTTCCAGTCTCTAAAAGAGCGCGAGAAAAATAAGCACTTAAATCTTCCCGTGCGAGCTATGAATCACCTTATTTTATTACAATGCTCATTTGTCCCTTTATCAGTGGATGTAAACAAAATATTTTCGCATTCGGAGCAGAAAGTTCGAAATTGAAATTCCGTGAATTTTCGCTCGACTGTAGCACCACCTGTTACCGCTGGGTTCAAATGCCTTTTCTCAACTATGTGAAGCTGTTGTTACGACACTACTTGCGTATTTGCTGGGTACTTATAACATTCCGAGCCACTTTCTCCACTCGTCATCCAACTTAGAAACATAGCTCGTTGTCAGTTTTTAAACATCACGACGTTGGTGAGAGATTAAACTCACAGTCTTTCTTCTGCAATGTTGGGGGACGCACGCAGTTCTTGCTAGCCGTTCAAATCGCTTCTTAGGCATAACTACGTGAAACAGAGGAATGGACTGCTTGAAGCAAAACGCTGACTGCAGCCAGAACCAGAAATCTGGTTATTGATGCAACACTTACTTCCTGCATTTGGTATAATCATACCTTAAGAACACTGTCTCTGCCTACTACGCACAGAGAAATGCTGACTTTCAAAATTGTTTAGAGTACAGTTTCTTCAGAGAAGCACGAAGGCCACGCCTAAAATTTTCCACATTGCAATTTTTTCTAGTTAGGGTCGTCTTTCTGCAATATAACTGTAGTGATACCTCAGATCGACTTCGTAAGAGTTTTCCACAAGGAGACGAAACACACTACACGGTTCATACTAGTCGAAGAGTATCAACACAGTGCAACACTATAAATACGCGATGGAATCACCTAGCCGATGTGGTGGTGGTCTCAGTCAGTCGTCTTCCGTTAACGTTTGATATGTAGTCAACAGATCACAAAATGGGAAACAGTGAAATGATGTGTCTTTCTTTAATGAAATTTCCATCGTTTGAACGGCGAACAGTGGAAAATGAAGCAAACTGATTAGCTCTACATAGTTCTCCACATTTTAACAATATTAGACCGCAAGATCATAAGCGAAGATGTGTAAAAAGCACAGACTAATACTATTTTCTGAACCCAAGAAGACAAATCGTCTGAAGTAAAAGCTGTTGTTGCTGCATTTTCTAACGAGAACGCTTGTTCGCCAGAAATTATCTGCAAGGTTCACTCGTCTCAGTGCTATTTAAACGTAACTACACTACACTTCATACACTTCTTTGATGTTCCAAATTACGGCGCCTGATAGTATTAAACGGATTGTAACGAATTATTTCTGTAAACATCCAGTATTTGTTTGGCGGTAACACTATCTGCAGAGGATTGATTATGTCATACCATTGCACACTTGTAGTTGAGAGAGTTAAAGGTATGAAAGAATGTAATACTCATTCCATTGCCGTCCTTAAAAAAATACTATGCAGTTTGATCTTTCGGGCTTTCCCCGCTTAGGTGTGATATTCGCTGCGTAACGGAAGCTGTGGCGAAAGGCTGCTTACATAAGTAACTAGTTCAGCCGTAAGCATACATACAGGCACTGCCAACGCGTATCACCTAATATATTCCACATCCTCCATGTACCTTAACGTCATAAATTAACATTTTAAATGCGGATGCCGTTCTGTGCAAAAGGTGAACGCCTTGCAACCAATAGCCATGAAACAGACACCTGTTCACTTCAGGTCGATTCTAAGATTTCTCATATTCGAACAACACTGCCATTCACTATTGTATCAGTAGTCAACTCTTCGTTTGAATTTGAGGCCAAATTTCATAGTTCGCTATATAAAAATAAGGAAGACGTGCGATTTGATGTGACCATATAGTGCAGGCCGCTCCATGCGGCTGATTCCTGTTTCCTGGAGGGAGATGATGATGGTTTGTCCTCGTACTTTAACCTCTTGAAATAAAAACTTGTCACCCACATTTTGACCGTAGGACTGGACAATAGATTGCAGCGTAGTGCCCCAACACCGCAGAGCCTTCAAATTACTCTTGACACCGACGAGCGGCGTCCTACATCCGCTCCAAAAATATGACATCCATCTTCCTGTTGAACCCGTGTGACTACATACTTGAGACTTGCACTGGGCGTCTTTGCACTCTTTTACAAATGTAAACAGCCGCCAGACAAATTCTGCATTTGTCAGTCACAAGATCCTGTGACCAATGATCCATGTTCCATTCCAGGTGTTCCCTGGCTCAACGTGTGTAGACAGCAGCGTACTGTGGTTCGACACGTGCCTCCCAGCTGCCTCCAAAGAGGCAGCGCGTACTTCTGTTGCAGTACCATCCTCCTCCCCTGTTGTTCTCATGCCTATGCCTCAGTCGGCGCGCCGTCAGCATAGTTAATAACGGATTAGACATGGTTAACTTAAGAGGTGGCTGGATGTCTTTTTCTGACGCCGCCACATCCAGGTTGGCCGGGCATACCGACCCTCGTTGATTCGCCAGGCGGACTCGATCCGGGACCGGCGAACCTCCCCCATCCCGGAAGCGGCGCTTTAATGCGCAGCGGCTATCCGAGCTGGCCTACGACCCTTATTTCTAGAAAGCGGTCATTAGCTGGCTGTGTCGATCGCGAACGACTAATGTAAGACAGGTCTTCAATGTCTTATGTCTCACGGCAGCGGTTAAGGAGAAAAGGTTGTAACTTGTTAGGAAAAATCTAAGTGTGTTCGGATTATCTAATCTATTAATTGTTACCAAGCTAGTGTGTGTAAAACTGCATAAGAACGCAATCAACAAGCACAACTATGAAGTCAAGAGACTAATTTTCTTAAAAAAAATCTTTGTACATCTAGCTTGGTGTGGCTGTACGTAGCTACTTCCTGTGGTCAAAAGAGCACTGAAATAGATGTTTCCTATAAAAAGAAACACTATTCAAGTAATGAGGGTGGTGTAAAACTGAGATGGTTGCGACAGAAATAGCAGTTTTTCCGCTGTGATGCGGATGAGCGACAGAGTGAAGGCGGCGGAAGGCAGAATCTCCTTGCGCATGAATAGAAGACGTATCTGGTGATAAGCAGGTCTCATGTCATTCAAGGGCGCCACTTCGGCCTCTGGTAGTCGGACGCGATCATACAAACGAGTTAACAATTTTAATTATCAATGGGTAATCTTTATAGAGGACGCATCGTGTGAGGCAGAAATCAAGGCGAGGTTCAAATGGCTCTGAGCACTATGGGACTTAACATCTGAGGTCATCAGTCCCCTAGAACTTAGAACTACTTAAACCTAACCAACCTAAGAACATCACACACATCCATGCCCGAGGCAGGATTCGAACCTGCGACCGTAGCAGTCGTACGGTTCCAGACTGAAGCGCCTAGAACCCCTCGGCCACTCCGGCCGGCTCAAAGCGAGGATCCAAGCCGTATATCGATTATACTTCTTTCATACTCTTTTAAACTGCGAAGTCTCTCCAGGTGTTTGAGACTCCAGCTGTACAAAACACTGATCCAACCAGTAGAGTTGTATGGCTGTGAAACTTCCAGCGACCGGAAAAAAATACTTAAATAATCTTCTCGTTTTCTGCCGAAGGAGGATTGATGGTCTGGATAACTGAAGAATGGAGGATCCGGCATAATTTCGAGCTGGATGAAATCTACAATACACCAAACACTGTATGCCTGATGAGAAGCAAGTGGCTAGTATGGGCAGAACATGTCGCTCAAATGGATAAACAATTATGAGCGTTGAAAAGCATGGGTTTTACTCCCTGCGGAAGAAGTCCATTAGGAAGATCAAAGGTGGTAAGATGGAATCCATGAGCGCTTGCTGCAGATCGGCATAGAGGGTGGTTGACAGTTAAGGCGCAAAACATAATCCAGTGGAGCCTTGTAGTTGCGCGCTGTTCTCTAGGACTGACCGCACGAAGTAAAATATCACTTCGTAGTATTACTCCTAGGTATTTGCCATTTATCTTGCCTTCGGGTACTAGTGGGTTAGTTCTTTCTCTCTGTTATTACCGAGTGCCGATACTGATGTTATATAAGCACGCCCTCAGAATAAATGTTTCACTTAACAGTGCCTAACGAGATCCACGTCGGTATGTGCGGAAAACAGATCAGGACACCGGCGCATCAGTCGCAAAATCTCTGCAGGCATTTCCCGACGCCAGCGCAAGCCGTAGGTTAGTCGTGTCCTTGTCCAGGGGCCACTGGACTAGAGCAGAGCGTCGGCAGCGGGCCGCGTCTATTTCTGCACCGCTTTCGCCAGCCATTAAGATAAACGGCACCGGCCTTGGCGGCATACTTGGCGACGTTCCGCTCGGCAGACGCCGAATCCACCGAACCACCAGCTCTATCTACGTCTACAGCTACATTCCGATAGCCATAGCCGCCGTTTAGTGCTTAGTAGAGCCTACATGGGGTACAACTCGCGGACGGAGCGCGAAATGTGTGTTGCAGCAAGTACTGCTCCTTTTTCTATTCGCATTCAACGTTGCCACACTGAAATTTGATACTACGGCTCTCCACGAGTCACAATGCCTTTCTTCTAGTGGTTCCCGCTGGACTTGGTACGGAATTTCTGTGACGCTCTGCGCCTATTACACAAAGATGCGAAATCTCGCGTTTTTCATCTTTGAATATTTATCTTTTCACATTCCCATTAACTGGAAACCATAATGACCCCAACTGATCAAAGCTGGTAAAGTAGTAGTAGTTGTTGTTGTTGTCTTCAGTCCTGAGACTGGTTTGATGCAGCTCTCCACGCTACTATATCCTATGCAAGCTTCATCTCCCAGTACCTACTGCAGCCTACATCATTTTGAATCTGCTTAGTGTATTCATCTCGGTCTCCCTCTATGATTTTTACCCTCCACCTTGCCCTCCAGTACTAAACTGGTGATCCCTTGATGCCTCAGAACATGTCCTACCAATCGATCCCTTCTAGTCAAGTTGTGCCACAAAATCCTCTTCTCCCCAATTCTATTCAATATCTCCTCATTGGTTATGTGGTCTACCCATCTAATCTTCAGCATTCTTCTGTAGCACCACATTTCGAAAGCTTCTATTCTCTTCTTGTCCAAACTATTTATCGTCCATGTTTCACTTCCATACATGGCTACACTCCATACAAATACTTTCAGAAACGACTTCCTGGCACTTAAATCCGTACTCGATGTTCAGAAATTTCTCTTCTTCAGAAACGCTTTCCTTGCCATTGTCAGTACATTTTACATCCTCTCTACTTCGACCGTCATCAGTTATTTTGCTCCCCAAATAGCAAAACTACTTTACAACTTTAAGTGTCTCATTTCCTAATCTAATTCCCTCAGCAGCATCCGACTTAATTCGACTACATTCCATTATACTCGTTTCTGGCGCAAATAAAGTTATTGTCTTACTTATGTATTTCTACGATTTATGTGGCAAAAAGAAATATTGCCATAATTATTAGCAGTGAATGCGGCTGCTACAGCAAGGAAAAAAATAAGATTACCCCTTCTCGATGCTACTACATGCTGTGTTCCGTACGTATGCCAGCAACAAAATTCTTTACCCGACTTGTGACAGCACTCCTAATTTACAACCCGCCATTAACGTGTTTCTTATTTCATACGTTTCGTAGCTTGTGTGCAAGCACAAATGTTTAAACATTGCTTGGCCTCCCATGCAATTTACTAACGATCTCTCGCTGACGTTGGTCCGACCACATTTCTGCAGTAATATTTGAAAAGTACTGATAGTGCAATATATGCGCAGCGGATAGCAGTGCGTTAAATCTTAAATATTGGCACTGCTGAGATCATCGCCCAGCATCGGAAACTGCTCAATGAGATACCGCTTCACCCCTACACCTCGGAATTGTTTCCAGCTAATTTAATTACGTGCCTTGTTGCTGTTTCTTAATGATAACGTCTTCTAAAGATTTAGCTTCTATGTCAGTTTTGCTCTCGCTAGACAGAGAAAGTGGGGCCTAAATGTTCCACTGGAATTTGAACACACGAGCCTTTGAAGCTTCTCCCATATTATTCATCACCAATACCTACGGATAATTTCACTGATTTGCACCTCTATCCATTACAAAAAATGTTAGTTTGAACTAATCTTGAAATGGAAGTTAGTGAACTGTAAAATTAATTTAAGTTTCCAAGATAACATAATACAATATAAGCATCAATATACAGCCCAAGAAAAAAAATTCTGCTTGAGTGAGCAATAAGCGTGTATCACATCTCTAAATTCTTGTTTCGTGATGAACTTAAAACATGAGTGGATAAACATAACGAATGAAAGATTTAAGATAATTCTATAGGGCAAATAATCCAAGTGCTGTACTGGACATAAACGTAATACCAAATATAGAACCTTCGAGACATTGGGTATTATGGAACATGGCTTTGTGAAAGATGATTTCCTTTGAAAATAACACTACTTCATGCTTCGTCTTCCATTAGAGCAATAAAAGACGCGGTAGAAATTCAGATATGCACCACTGAATTTAACCTCACTGCAGCCCGGGACGGACGCCACAAAAAGCGTTCACGAGGATCCAAAATTAAAAACGCGGTCTGTAAGGGGTGTGGTGGCGGTACGGGACGTCTCCATTCTCCTTCCGCTCCGTAATCACGACCTTAGGGCATAAGGAAGGAGGGGAGGATTTGCAATTTCTTCACTGCCCATGATCCTCATTCGCGCATGCAAATCCCGCCCCGGAGACGGCACATCATCAGCAGCAAGTCGTCCTGATAAACACACGCACTCATGCCTCTCTCGGCAGTCAGTCAGCTCCTGACGAAAAACATGTTGAATATCTTTTTTTAAAAAAAGCTCGCGTTTGAACTTGGACACGTCACGGCTTTAACACCCAGGGAATTTTATAAAAGAGCAATTCACAGTCAACGAACTTAAATGCGACATGTTATTCTAATAGAAAATTTTACAACTAATACTACTTCCCTTCACTTCCATAGATGTCTTAGAAGTCAGCTATAAAATAAAAGCCCACGGAAGATGTTGCAACTGCAGTGAAGCATGTATGGAATAAAAAAATTGTTTTGCTAAAGGCCGACCCCATTCAATCACATATGTAAAGAAAAGTCATTGTTCCAAGTGAGATTTCTAACGGACGTATATCAAAGCTCACAAAATATTTCGACTGAATCATCCTTTTGTCGCTGCTTTAACATTTTCACTAATTGACCAATACTTCACAAAATTTCCCGCTACATGAAGAACAACGGTACGCGTAATATTGCGAACATGCAAATTACGCTAAAATTCGAAGAATATCAACGATCAAAGCACCATCACAATTCAGGATAGACCTAAAAAGTTTACACCAGAAAAAAGCCGAGCTCGCGCTCTCTCTCTCTCTCTCTCTCTCTCTCTCTCTCTCTCTCTCTCTCGCCGGCCGGTGTGGCCGAGCTGTTCTAGGCGCATCAGTCTGGACCCGCGCGACTTCTACGGTCGCAGGTTCGAATCCTGCCTCGGGCATGGATGTGTGTGATGTCCTTAGGTTAGTTATGTTTAAGTAGTTCTAAGTTCTAGGGGACTGATGACCTCAGATGTGAAGTCCCATAGTGCTCAGAGCCATTTCTCTCTCTCTCTCTCTCTCTCTCTCTCTCTCTCTCTCTCTGTGTGTGTGTGTGTGTGTGTGTGTGTGTGTGTGTGTGAGAGAGAGAGAGAGAGAGAGAGAGAGAGAGAGAGAGAGAGAGGGGGGGGGGGAGAGAGGGAGAGAGATATTTACAGTTTTAAATGTGTGTGGCAAGCTTTGACATGAAATGGTAACCCAGATGTATGAGGCCTCTCCTTTCGTCGCAGCAGTTTAAGAAAGAAAATAGTGGGGAGGGGGGAAAGGAGGATAGGAGCAATATGGCTGCGTCAAAGAGTGTGCTTGAAACTTTGCAAATGAAGAGGGAATATCACTGGAGAGAACCGAAACTATTTCAATTTTTTGACGGAATTGGCGAGATTCCATAACCATAAAAGCTGTTACTTAATGTTGGCTTTCCGTAAATAAGATCCTCAACGTGCATTTTCGCAAAAGCAACATGTTTCTTTGCGTTCGTGTAGCGAAAGCCCATGTGAAAGTCACCACCACCACCACCACCACCACCACCACTACTACTACTACTACTACTACTACTACTACTAACAACAACAATATACTTGCGATTTCAAATCACAGTATTTCCCCATCATGTGCTAGATTTTTAACTATTATTCATCGGAAACCACCAACCTACACCACCTCGCCTTATCGGCTCGGCTCACGGGTAATGTTGTTGTGTCGCTTAAAACTGTTTTTAAATGGACAGGGGTTTCGTCATGATCGACTGGCGGAGGAAACCCAGGCGGCATTGTGAGACACACTCAACACAGCGAGACGCACAGAGATCAGCAGTGCGAGCAGTCGGTCGATCTGCTACTGCATCCTTTTCTGCGGCGACGATTTTGAAGGTGGCAGAGTAAACCGACAGAGAGAAAATGAGTACATTAATCCAAAACACGGTTCAGCACGACGAGTCTCTGAGGTAACGTGCGCGTCTCCCTGTACGAGGTGGGTCGCAGTAATTGGAAGCGCGGCGCGCTTATTAATGTCGGATAGTCGACATGTGGAGGGCAGTGTTTCAAAGTGATACACACCTCGTTAGTCCAACACGTCTGGCTGTGTGTGGTAACCCATTAGCTTCAACCAAATACTGACGGCTGCTAAGCTGCTATTACTACTAGGACAAAAGGGAAAATTCCCAGCAAGCCAGGAAAGACTATTCTCGGTAAAAACGCGCATACTTATCACCGTAGTCCCTTTTAGGTCAATGCACCATATCCAACGCGTTTATATCGAGTAGATCCCATCCCGAAGTGCAATTTCCGAAAATCTGCAAAATATCGATCGAAGTCTGACGTTGTAACATGTTTATGAAATCAAAATGTCTTCCAGCAACAAGTATCCTTAGTTGGAATAGTGGAAATCGCAGTCATTAAATCTGAAGAATGTGGCAAAAACTCATACTTAAAACGGTTCAGTTTTCACACCCTTCACGCAGTTTTATGGAGATGTTCTTTGACCTGATCGATCTCCCATTGGTCCCGAATATTTCCTTAGTATTCAGTTATTGTGGAAGGTTATCACTAGAATGCATTCCTTTTGCATCTCAGGCTGATGAAATTGACTTCGCTTTCTTTCTAGTACACTACGATCTGGATCCGCCAAATACTATTATCGCTGTTTCATTTCTCACGTTTAGTAGTAGGTTCAAGTCGCAAAACCCGTAATTTCTCGCTGCTATAGCTGTTATATACATAGATAGAATGTGTTTCCT
Organism: Schistocerca piceifrons; assembly: GCF_021461385.2. Classification (NCBI taxonomy): domain Eukaryota; kingdom Metazoa; phylum Arthropoda; class Insecta; order Orthoptera; family Acrididae; genus Schistocerca; species Schistocerca piceifrons. The sequence continues at coordinate 287,457,813 of NC_060145.1, read as the reverse complement.
AAAAAAACAACAATAACGGAATTGTGAGTTCGCCTTGACGCAAAACACCATGTTATTTGTTTACTTATGTATTCCCCAAACCTCGTAGTTTCGGCAACAAATATCACCATTATCAGTGGGTTCTTTAAAACTTATTTATTGTATGTTATGGCATGTTTGGAAGAATTATTTTCGCTGTTTGTGGCATGTTTTCTGCGCCTTTTCTGTTGCTGTTTTTTCTCAGCGTAGATCATGTCATCTGCAAGTTCGTTGAACGCATGTGGCTGATTCTATACAGAGAAAAACAAAACTTTTGCACTTTGTTTATGATCCAGAACATTACGCCATCTTCCTCTTCGCCAACGGCGAACAATGTACTTCAACACATATTTCAAGAACGAGATTCGTTACGTAATTTCACTGGAACGGAAAAGGAGATTTTTCGAAGCCCCTCCGATCACAGAAAAAGATACGGTATTCACCGGCAAGATACAGACATGAGCCACTCCATAAATCCGATGTGGGTACATACATTTCACAGGAAGTTTCATAATAGCAAAAACTTCGGGAGTGTCCATTCTGTTTATCTTCAGACATAGACAGGTGATCACGTTAATATTTCTGGCCACTGGGGAAATATTCCAGTCGTTGGCCTACGCAATATGAATTGCGTCAAATACATTACTTATAATAAATAAATAACATCGACTTTTGATATAATACTTCTATTAAATGAGTAAGGAAGACCCAGAATCTTTTAAAAAACATAAGATTAAAAAAATTTGGAAGGTGGTGAACACGAACCTGTTGCCTTTGATCTTGCAACTCAACAGTTCACGACGTATTCTATTGCGCTACATCTTCGACATAACTACCAGATGTTTTACGCCACACAATATGGCGGCTGCGATGTTCTGCTTGTGACGTAAACTGATATTACACCTCACTGGCCACGTCCCTCCCCAAGAGGCAACAATCTCACATGCTAGATTCATTTCACGTGACGTCACGAGATCGTCGTCCACCTGCGTTCTCATATCCCGTGAGAGGACGGTTTAACGCCGTTCCAAAATATCGACTGTGCAAAGGACGTCATCAAATCTTTCACGGTTGTAGCAACAATCGGTGGTGACTTGAAATTCACCGTGTATACGTATAGGTCGCACGAGCTCCTGGCAGCAGGGGGCAGTGCCGGGAAGTGATTGGCAAAAAAGCCGCTATCGAGATAAGAGGGGATTGCCGGAGCGAGCGATCATGACGCGCGCCCGCCGCGGGCAAACAAATTCGGCAATCCACTTAGCGGCGGCGTGACGTGGGATTGTGGTAAGCCGCCGTATCTAATCCGTGGGCGGACGTGCCGAAGCCAGGGTCGATAGCTGGCCACAACACCCACGCGATGCTGGGCGAGTTATTCTGCGACACGCCCCACCCAGCGGGTGAAAAAGCGCCGGCGTCGGACGGAGACAGCTGGTATGTGTCCTCTATGAGGGACGACCCAGTGGACTGAGCGCATTTTCTCTGTCTGCAATAGCTCTGGGGTGCGCGCCTGCATTCCTTAGTCCAGTGGAATGTAATAACGACGACATGGAATTGGATGGGATAAATCCATAGACGGCGACTCAACTCTACTGCGTTCGGTCAGCTGCAAAGAATTAGTGAAAATCTCGCTAAATTCTCCAAATGCTATTTTCAAACTATCTAATATATTAAACGATGAGGTAATGTCTTTAAACCTCTAAGTATATGGAGTGAACCCGAACTCTAACGACAAAATTTCGGAGATTTTTCCAACATCATCATCTTACTATTTTGGTATTAATGGCTCGTGGTCTCCGCATGCTCGTTACCGACTAATAACGGAACTAAGATTTACCAGCTTCGTTACTCCAGTCACCTTTGTTTCTTTGAAAATACCTCCACAACAGTGGAAACGCTTGTAATCTGCAATCACCAGAACATACAACACACAGCGCAGAGTGACCCAACAACTTTCCCACTGATCCTGCTGCCTATCACTGTTAACGTACAATAACACAGCCGGAAAAACAAACCTTAAACAGAATATAGTAGAATTGAATGCAAGCTTGAGGAGGCTGATTAAAGTGGACATTAACAGTTCTCAACCTCAAGCACCATGTGAGAGTAGAACAAGTCTGTGTCCAAAGAAAACACAAAACGTATATTGTCGATATTCGAAGTGCGAGATGACGTATATAAGCACTTTGAGGCCCATTAATATAGCTGCCGTCCAGAACATGAACATGGAAGTGGACTAGTAACACTACGAACAGACTCTTACTTTTATAAACAATCCTCCTTTTCATGGCATAGTCTTGATGGAACAGGATGGTCGTAATATACCCTCTGCATTGCACTTTATACTAATTCATAGAACACTGATTTAACTGACTACAAGATTCTTTCAATTAGAAGTATGCAAGAATTCCGGTGACTAGAAATAATAGGTGGAAACAGCAGTGACTACAGATAATTTGGTCAAAGGTCTGGAGGCGTGTTCGAATATCAAATGCTTAAGGCAACTGCCAGCTATACAGCAGGAAGCCCCAGTTTTTAACGTACGCCTGGGACTAATTTTCATTTGATGCCACTTATTAAATTTTACGTAATTACTGAATTTGGTAACTGGAACGCTTATGCGTCGAATATGCTTTCGCTATAAAAAGAAAGACGTTCCATGACACATCTTGGAGACAAAGCAAATGGCTTGCGATGTACAATTTCTGTAGCACCGCCCTCTTTTATTCTCAACGGGAAGTAATTCGGCAATTGAAATACTTACGATAAAGAAACTGGCTGTATAGAGATCTACGTACTACTTCATTCAGTTAATAATATACTTTGAAAATCAGTACTTTTGTTCGTAACGCCTGTTACCGCACGAAACCAACTGCCAAGTCTCTCTCATCCGTTGTTCATGACCTTAGGTGGTTGTCACTGGCGGCTAACAATAAGAGGTAACTTTACAGCAATACCGATTTGACTGTATCTCGTTTCACAAAGAGATTATTCATCCACGGGACTTTTAACACCTCCACAGAAATGGCCCTTTTCAGTGACAGTTCGGGGACGGAATTCAAGACGACGCATTACTACAGACGATGTACATAATCTGAGAGGTGTAATTCTCTCAAAGCAGCATGGAGTATAATCGAGTAACTTAAATTTGTGCTAAGAGACGCACTTTTTTTTTTTTTTAGCCAAGTTCATCTCTTCGCAGAGATAAGACTCATCGTGACGTCTTAAATTAAGCGGTGGTCGGAAAGAGGTTAATGCCTTATCAAAGAACTGCTTCCAACAAACTTCGACAAAAGAGAATTACACAACTTTGCAAATTAAAGTTAACTCGTTTGAGAAAAACTGTCACAGGACATCGTTCTGTCCCTAACTTCGCTCTCCAGAGCCGTCCATACCAAGAACACTGCGGCGAATTTTCAGAGGACCGCGGCGTGAAATTTGCTTTCCCCGAGTCACAACGCCGCCGCCGAGGGTACTAACGTCAGTCACCTTAGTTCTGAAGGACGTCGAGTCTTTACGTCGGGCAGGCAATTCCCGTTCCAATGTTATCGCTAAATGGAAAGTATGACTTAATTTGCATGCATCCAGATCCGCGTTGTTAACGCCGTATCTATTCCTGAAGCTCTGAACATTAGCGAACAGGTGATGTGTACGTCTGCATCACTTCCTGCCGCAAAATATGTTCTAAAACAATAAGAGCACTGATAAAGTATTAAAAAAACGGAAACTATGCGGCTGTTTGTCACTCTTCCACAGTACGGAACAACTACAACAACTACTACTTATACTACTCATACTACCACTACATTCAATATTTTAATCGAAATTCAATTACGTCCTCATGGTTCCCACGTAATGCAAATAACCCATCAAAACCTACACTGTTTGTTAAAATGCTCTATGTAATAAACACGTACAAGACAGATAGGTTGTTCTGACGGACCTAAGGGTAACGTTTGTCCAACGTCACCCTTAGGTCCGTAATACTGTAAAAGATCTATGTCAAAAATCTTTGATGGTATACTGGGGAACTTTTAAATTATTGCAGCTTTTATATGTAAAAGAGCGTAGTCCTAGTTTGTATAAAAGATTCGACAGTGTAATACGGACATAGCCTTCTTGCAGACACATCTTGCTTCCTTAATAATTCTACACCTTTATCTATATTCATATACTGCAAGCCACCTAACGGTGTGTGGCGGAGGGTACTTCTGGTACCACTGACGTATCCTCCCCTACCCTGTTCCCTTGCGAACGGCGAGTGGCAAGAATGATCGTCGATAAGCTTCTGTATTGGCTCTAATTTCCCGAATTTCCTCGTCGTAGTTATTACACGAGACGTATGTGAGAGAAAGTAATATGTAGTCCGAGTCTTTCCCGAAAGCGCTCTCTCAAACTTTGAATAGTAAACCTCTCCGTTATGCACAAACATGTCCGCAGCTCGTGGTCTACGGGGTTAGCGTTGCTGCCTCTAGATCACGGGGTCCCCGGTTCGATTCTCGGCCGGATTAGGGATTTTCTCTGCCCGGGGACTGGGTGACTGGGTGTTTGTTTTGTCATCATTTCATCACCACCATTTGTGAGGGTGACTAGATTGGGTTGTGAAAAGAAAATGGACTGTGTAAAAATTGGGACTTTGTACGGGCGCTGATGACCGCGCAGTTGAGCGCCCCACAAAGCAATCATCATCGTCATGCACAACGCCTCTCCTGTAACGTCTGCCAGCGGAACTGGTGAGCATCTTGGTAACGCAATCGCGCCGACTGAACGATCCCGTGCGAAACGCTCCCCTCTTCATTGGATCTTGGATCTTCTCTCTCTCTCTCTCTCTCTCTCTCTCTCTCTCTCTCTCTCTCTCTCATCCTATGTGGTAAGCATTCCATATTGATGAACAATACTCAAAAATTCCATCTAAGGTCGCTCTAGGTCGTTACTGCTAAATATTTTACGATGTGTAATGTTTACAGCAATTTCTCATCAACAGCGTGGTTGTGCAGTAGTGGCTTTCTTTTCCTATGTGTGCCCAATATGTTACATTCATTTACGTCCATGGAACTGCCAGAGCCTGAATCATTGATCAATCTCTAAAGGTCAGTCTACAAATCGTTAATGTCATCTGCCGTTGCTACTTTATTACAGACAATCGAACAATCTGCGAACAGTCATAAAGAGCATCCGACGCTTTCTTCTAGAGCATATATAAGCACTGTGAACAGTCCTGTCACACTTCGTTGGGGTGCTCCGCAAATTATCTTTACATCTGTCGATTTTTGTTCCGTTAAGAACAATATGTAGGGTTCTCTCTGGAAAAAAAGCCTTCAATTCATTCGCATATCTGGCCCAAATACTCGGAAAGCTCGTATTTTTTCCACTATATGGTAGTGCGGGTCGGTGTCAAATGCATTCCTGGATTCAAGGAACACCTGTGTGCAGTTGTCTACAGCGCTGTGGATCTCAGAGAAACAGAGCGAGCTGAGTGTCGCAAGATCGCTGTCTGCGGAATCCATGTCATTTTTTTTTACAGAGGAGATTTTCGTTCTCCAAAAAGTTACGGTTCTTGAGCATAAAACATGCTCCACAATTTTACAACAGATTGATGTCAGCTACCTAGGTCTATAATTATGTGCGTCTGCCCTAGAATCAACCTTGAAAACGGATATGATTTGTGCCTTTCTCCAGTCACTAGGTACTCTTGGTTAGTCCCTCAGCTACAATAAACTGCATGTATAAGGAGAGCAAGTTCTTTCCCATAATCTCTGTAAAATTTGAATTTCGGGGATTCCTGGGAAATTAAAATTGAGGAGAGCTGAACGAAACATCATGGAATACAGCATACTGCTCCTACATCACTCCGTCCAAAGAGACTCAGTTAAACATCTGGCAAAGGAACAAGGGTATTAGAAGGAAATGTGTGCGAACAACGTTTCTTGAAGAGAGCTGGGCTTTGACGTTAGGAGCCTTGAGTAATCAGCGCGAGCGGCAGAGTCACAAAAACCGAGAAGTGCCGTCCGAAATAAACCCATCCCCACAACACACTCCGCCTACTGTTGAGAGAATGCCTAGTCTGTGGACACAGCAGTTTGTTCGCGCGTCTCAAAATCTGTGCGTCCAGCGCTACATGACACTCACAAGAACTGCTCAGACCATCTTCGTGTTTCATTCTACTCTCTGGCAGCAACAACAGTAAATTGTGCACTAAGTGCTTATACTACTTTAGTAGAACATCCACGATAGAATAGGAATAGAATGCTGAAAGTACTGCCAGCTGCACTAAAACAGCATAGATTAATAATAAATACAAACAATACAAAGCCGTTAACAGTACATACTAGCGGCCAACAATCACCGCAAATTCCACACGCTCAACATCCATAATTTTGTCGTACAGAAAGATCGATCCTGATGAAAATGAATGTGCTTTGGTAATTACATAGAGGGTAGGGAAACATGGGTGTGAGAACCTAGACTAGGAAGTCACATAACGAGCGATCCCAAGAACATCTCGCCAAGGGCTGAATTGGAAATCTCTGAACTGATATCTCGACAATGTGGAAACAGGGTAGCTAGAAATAACGGAAGTATCACTACAACGACCTGAACCCAAAAATAAATCTGGGGAACATCAACCAAATAAATGAACAAAGGGAACTCCTCAAGAAAATCAGAGCAACAGAAATATGTTTGTACGATCATCTTTCGTAGCATCTGTTATGATCAGTACTATTTTCAGAAAAAAAACACGAAATCATGACTGTTGAGAAGAGTGATTGTCGTATTATACATGACCTTTTGTTTTAGACATTCGTTGGTCATCTTCACATTCCATTCCGCACAGGCGATTTCGCGAACAAAGCATTCAAGCGAAATGCTGCTTATGACGAGGAAAGTCTGAAGATACTGTATGTATGGCTTAAAGTAGTTATATTTGTTATATGAGAGTGTAAGATAAAAAGTATTACGTCAGACGCGTTTCGCTTTATTGGTAAAGTATTCTCCGCTTTATTGGTACAGTATTCTCAATGGTCGTTCTGGGAACAGATACGATACACAATCCTTTCTGTACTTCGATTCCTGCTCAGTTAAAGAAATGTTACTTTTTTGGGTGCTGTTTTCTCCAAGTTATGAACATTAACACATTTATTACTCCTTTCCAAAGTTGTCCACGGTGCTGAGACACGGTCATACAGAAGTTTTTGAGAGAATACACCGCCATTTGACTGTATATTACGTGTTTTTCTTCAGTACAATGTAGTTTTTGGCATTTACTTCATTATCGAGTATAGTGCTAAATGTACATCGACCACTAACACGTCATATCATTTACCAGATATGACGTGTTAATTGTCTAAGAATATTTAGCACTGTAATCGATAACGTAGTAAAAGTCGAAATCTAGACTGTACAGAAGAAAAATACAGTAATATACAGTCGAATGGCGGTGTAGTCTTCAAAAATCCTTTTCATTTATGATGATTGCTTTTTATTTTCATAGTGGGCAGAGGTTGAATTAGAAAACTGGCTGGAACTTCCAGAAAAATCTGAGTAGTTACGGAACTATCACGTGATGCTTAATGGTCGGCAAGTCCAGAACTGATAACTACTGTGTATATGCTCAACAGAATCAAATGTATGTTGGACGATTGCAAACTTTAGTGTGAATATACGAGGGTGGGTCAAATGAAAACCTTAAATTTGTAATAACAAATCGAAATTTCGCGCCGTTTTCCTGTAAGTTGGTAAGCGTGCTACAAAAAGCGTGCAGAATGGACTGTAAGTGGCAGCATAGTGCAGATGCACACACACTGTCGCAGTATCAGTATAAAGATGGCCGCTCCACTTGCGACTTTCACCAGGGAAGAACAGCGTTCTGTTATTCGGTTTGTAGTGAAGGTGTAAAACATATTGAAATCCATCAACGAATGAAGGTTCAGTACGGTGATGCATGTTTGTCATAGCACCATGGAGTAGGACGTTCGCAAATGGTGTGACTTCAGTGGAAGATTGTCCTCGTCCAGGTCAGGCACAACGAGTTGTGACTCCACAGAACATTACAGCAGTTGAAGCCATAGTGAAGGAAACCCGCCGAGTGACACTGAATGACATTGCAGCATGTTTACAGATTAGTCACGGGTCAGCACGCCACATTGTGCATGATGTGCTCCAGTTTCAAAAAGTGTCTGCAAGATGGGTGCGACGGCTGCTGACTCCTGAAATGAGAGAACGACGTGTTGACGCTTGTGAAGAACTTCTTTGGCGCTTTGAACGAGAAGGTGATGGCTTCCTTGCAAGAATCGTTACTGGGGACGAAACCTGGGTTCACTTCCACCAACCGGAAACTAGGAGAGCGAGCAAGGAATGGCGTGCGCCATTCCTCATCACCAAAACCAAAGAAGTTTCGAACAGAGCCATCAGCAGGGAAGGTTATGCTGACACTCTTTTCGGGACGAAAAAGGCGTCATTTTTGGAGCATTACATGCCTAGAGGGACCACTGTCACCAGTGCATCATACATAGATCTCCTAAAAAATCATCTGCGGCCTGCAATCAAATCAAAGCGACGTGGACTGCTGTCAGCAGGTGTCCTTTTGCGACATGACAATGCAAGGCCCCACACTGCCCGTGCAACAGTTGCAACAATCACAGACCTGCATTTTGAGTGTCTTCCTCAACCATCATACTCACAGACCTTTCCCCCAAGTGATTTCCATATGTTTGGACCACTCAAAGACGCAATGGGAGGAAAGAAGTTCCGATCTGATGAAGAGGTACGCCACGCGGTGCATGAGTGGTTGCGCGGACTACTAAAAGAATTTTTTGCTATAGGAATTCATGCACTTTGTAAGCGCTGGAGGACTTGCATTGAGCGTGAGGGAGATTATGTTGAAAAGTGATACAGCTTTGTACCACTTCTGCACAATAAATAATATTTTAAAAAAATTTCAATGTTTTCATATGACTCACCCTCGTATATTTATTGCACAAACATTTGGATATGACGATCAGTACAGAAATCGTGGGACCGTTTCCTAGCAGTGTCAATAACACACCAAATTTCTTTGAAGCAGCGTATCACAGGTAATAAAATCTTCACCTGCAACTTCAAATCTGAAAGCAACCCGTCTCAAAAACCTCTCCACAGCAGCACATGGGTGAAAGCAATGACATACGTGATGATTGACCCCCAGTGAACTTCTGGGCGCTTTTTGAGAGTAATATTCTGTGAACTTTTGGATACTTTTTAGAGTAATATACTATGTGTCAGCAATGCATTGCACCTTTTCCTTTCTCTAATAGTTGTCAACACCAACAGTCAGACTCTACACTCTACACACTATCGCCAATCACATTGATAAAAATAATTACACTTGAGACAAAATTTACAACGCACAAGTAGTATTAACCAGAACATTTCATCATGCCTTAACAGAGACATTTACAGGAAAAGCCATGGCATCAGTTTTTCTTTTTAATAGTACGGTTTTCTATCACGTGCGAGGAAAAAGGTAAACGGCTATTGTTGACATGCTTAAAAACACCTCAGAACCATTTTTGCAACTACTAAAATATTTGCATTCTGCAGAACAAATCACTAGCGTTTATTTTCTGCTCCCAAATTTAAAAACATTACGGCCAGATTCACCGTTCTGCGGAGCTCAAAACATCAAATTTCCAGCAAGGCTTGGATGTTCAAAAATGGTTCAAATGGCTCTGAGCACTATGGGACTCAACTGCTGAGGTCATAAGTCCCCTAGAACTCAGAACCACTTAAACCTAACTAACCTAAGGACAACACACACATCCATGCCCGAGGCAGGATTCGAACCAGCGACCGTAGCGGTCGCGCGGTTCCAGACTGTAGCGCCAGAACCGCTCGGCCACCCACGGGCGGCGCTTGGATGTCGGATGAAATGTATTGTGGTGAAGGAAGTTGTTGAGAAATAAGTTTATTGTAGAGTAGAAAGGATTTTTTGATATTCAATCTTTTCAATTCTTCCTTGAAAAACACGCTCCTGAGAAGTACGCGTAACCCTTTCAAGTTCCTTCATTTTACATCCTGAGCAGCATGTAAGGGCAAGACAAGATTATCAACTGTCTCAACGAAACAACCGATTTCATTAACGGTACGTACACAGTGGAATGGAAGGCTGTGGTGCGTACTAGAAAATCTAAACAGGAGGAGGAACCGGTAGGAGATTCGTGAATGGTTAACTCAGAACGGAAAGGAATAATACAGAGGTAAAGTAGAATTGATAAAAAGTACGTAATATGTAAAACAAATTATTGAGGATGCAAGAGGTAACATGTACATAGAGAAGAAGTAGTAAGAAACTGAGACCACCAAGGCAGTCCAAGACAGATGATTAAAATACGGTAGTGGCGCAGGAGAAAAGCTCACTCAGTTGCTATCTGAATTGTCCAGTATCTGGTCATGCCGAGCGCTACTTTTGCATCGCTCGCCGCTGCAGCATCAGCTTACGACACAACCCAGCGGACTGATGGACGCAATAACGATCTACCTGTGTCGTTACGTCCTCTAAACGAACCGAGAAGCTTCATTTGCATCGAAATGGGCACGCTCTCTCGTTACATGCACGAGATTCCGGGCGCGCTTGTACCGCACAGCAACTCAGCTACTCGCCAAAAAGCCTGTTAGTAAACAGGTCAGTGAGCGAGGAGAAAAAGGCACTCTTCCTAACACACACTAATACTCGCGAAAATTGCAAAACCAAGAAATAGGATGTGTGTCTCCAATGTCTTTATACCACAGACTAGATGCACCACAGTGCACGAATGATCTTAGCGCATAGACTTGTGAATTATCTCTGACTCATGACAAAACATCGATGGGGGGCCGGGGAGGTGGGTTGGGGAGGAGAGAGTATGCAGCTGAATAATCTGCTCTCACAAGGTATGTATGCGCCACTACTTCGAAGGTGGCCTGCACTTTCCTCGCCACATGTGTCCGAAATATAGGTGCTGGGTTTGCTTGAAAGAGGGATAGTACCTCTGATTTTACAACTTCTCCAGCATATTGATAGCCATCCAGAATCCCCATAGTAAGAAGGAATAAATTCCACATATCTGCTCCAATAGTCCTACAAACCATAATACTTTGTCAAGGCGATCTATTGATATGATAGGAATGTATTTTCCTTTAGACGTATGAGTCTCAACTTTATCTTTGATAAGGATAGAAACCGAAGTAATGCTTACTAGGTAGATGTGCTAATCATTACACCACCGTTAATTAAAGAAGGGGAAAATGGGCTGAAGGGATGAATTGTAGTTTGCGTTAGGGAGGGCACTGGAGTAGGGTAGTCCATGCAGTTGTGTTAGCCATACTACTAATGGTTAGCATATCTGCGTAGTAATCAGGAGACCAGGGTTCAAGTCCCGGTCGTGCCACAAATTTTAATTCATTTCTTCTTCTTCTTTCATTATCCACTAACGCTTTGTGTTTGGCAGCCTGCATGTTTGAGCAGCGTTGCGGACAGATTGCAGGACTTGCACTAGCCTGTCTACGGAGGGCAGAGTGAAGGGATACTCGTCCGAAAACAGTATATTTTGCCGCTCAGCTCGTAAAAGACGGCGTTAACGGGGCCATTACAGTCCCAGTTATTAGTGGTTTCTGGACAATGAAAGCATATCTCATATCATGCTTTCCACCGGACCAACCCAAATCAGACGGCGTACTACTGATACCAAAGACAGGTCCACAACCCTTCCAGTGCACTAAAGATAAATCAACAATAGCGACTGCTATGATCAAAGGGAAGAAATACAGTCACTAATTACTGCGATCACAGTGCGTGGTCCAAGATTCGCTGTAGTTGCTTAAAACCCTCTTCTATCCATCGGTCCCTGTCGCAGCAACGTACCCTGTACGCGTCGAAATGTCACGCTACCATAAAGCAATTTCCTGGAGGCCACGTATACCTTTCCGTTCGAGCTCTCGCGTTGATACTGTGTCCTCTGGCATCTAAAGAGCACACTAACATCGGTTATCACGTTTCCACTGCGTCTGACAGGTTTTCACAGACTGAACTTTGCGTAAAACTGATCTCACCAGTCACATAAGTGAAGACAGCATTGGCTCTACCTATACGATACATGTGTCTGCGATCTTAATCAGTTACTGATGACAGTTTTCTCTATTCCGAGTTTCGTTTAGCTTGGAACATTCTCACTGAAGTTACAATTATCATCAACTATAATATATTACACGTAAAAAAAGTTTTATAATAGAAAAGGCAAAGTTTTATACAAGAAGAGGTAAAACTGTTTTCAGCCCGCACTGGTTTGAAACTCATGATGCTACTAGGTGTGACCCTATTCTAGGTGATGTGCTCTTGCCTCCCTTTGCCATTTGAATAGATTTCCCCAGTCAGTTACACAAGCACCTACAGTTTAGCGTGGAATCCAAACCACGGTGCAACTTGCTACTTTTCGTATGTACAGACCATTGGCAAAATATTTTCTTAAGATCCGCTTACACGAGCAATTTTAACATACTGCTAACAATATGGCCCAGAAAGCAATGCTGCTCTCCGGCTTCTGGATTCCACATGAAGAAAATTTACGAAGAGCAGGAGAAACTCGACTTCGTGGTTGCTATCTTTTTCAAGTGGGTGTACTGCTTCTGAAAATTTAACTCGTGAACTGATGTTAGATATGAATCTTTTCCAGACTTTTACCAGAATGTCGAAACACTATTTTGAATATGTAGTAGAAGCAATTAGTCTGAAATATTGGTAAGATCAATACCAATACGGAAGACTGTACGTGTTCAATTTATATAAGACTGGATTAATACCTTTAGACTTCCAGAATAAGATAATAATTCCAGTTCCAAAGCATGCAGGTGTTGACAGATGTGAATACTAGCTAATCATTTTAATAAGTCATATTTGCAAAAAAACTTACGAGAGTAATTTACAAAAGAATGGTAAACATGGTAGGACCCCCCTCCCCCCCCCTCCCTGGAAAGGATCGTTTTGGGTTCTGGATAAACGTAAGAGCACGAGAGCCAATACTGACCCTGCGACTGATTTCAGAAGATAGGTCGAAGAAAACGAAACCACCGTTTATAGCGTTTGCAGAGAAAGCTCTCGCTAATTTTTACTGGAATTCCATCTTTGATATTTTGACGGTAGCCGAAATAAAATACAAGAAGACATTTTACAAACTGTGCAAAAACCAGACTGTAGTTATAGGAGCCGAAGGGCATGAAAGGGAAGCAATGACCGAGAACGGAGTGAGACAATTGTGACCTATTCCCGATGTTATTCAGTCTGTACACTGAGCAAGCAGTAAAGGAAATTATGGTGAAATTTAGATACGGAATTAAAGCTTAGGGAGAAAAAAATAAAAGCTTAGCAGCTTGCCGATAACATTGTGTTAGAGATGCAGCCGACTTAGGACAGCTGAAAGGAATTTATAGTGGTTACAAAATAAGTTATAAGAACACCACCAACAAAATTAATTACAAAATGAGACACTGCAAGTAATGACGAGTTTTGCTACTTGAGGACAACGGTATCTGACGATAGCCTATAGCTGATGAGAAGTAGAAAATGCAGACTGGAATATCGAAAAACCTATTTTTGAAAAAACTGGTTAACATCTAACAAATTTAAATGTTATAAAGTCTTTTCTGAAGAAATGTCTCTGGAATGCAGCCTTGTGCGGGAGTGCAACGAAGACGATAAGCAATTCATACAAGGAAAGAATATAATCCTTTCGAATGTGATGCTACAGAAGATGGTTCATAGAATAACTGGTGAGAATGTACAAAATCGAACAGGAGAAAAAAAATTCATAGCACGACTTGACTAAAAGAAGGTATCAGTTGAATGACACGCCCTGATGCATGTAAGAATAGTGGATCTGGGAATGGAGTGAAGTGGGGGGAGGGTTATAAAAATTGTCGAGGGAGAGGAGACATGCGTACAGTAAGCGCGTTCAAATGGGTGTAAGTTTGCAGTAGTTATTCAGAGACGAAGGGACTTGTAAAGCGTAGACTAGCGTGAAGAACCGCACTGAACCCGTCTTCGGAATGACGACGGCGACGTCTACCAGTTACAACCAGACTGGCGATCACCCTTCGGTTTTTGGCTACTAGTAATACGTGGATCAGTTTAATGAACTCCTAAAACACACTTTTTTCTCAAATTTCGCTTGGTAGCAGAAGTTTGCAATACCTTCCTGCAAGGATTCAAATAATGCGTTCAACTAAGTTTGGACTAATAATCACGTATCTATGTTAATATTCTACGAGGTTCACCAGTAAAGCAAGATACCTAGGATTTCATAGATGTTGTGCATCTACGAACCAGACTATTGGCACGATGAAAAGTATCGAATGCAAGAAACATAATCAAACCAAAAGAGAGGGGACAGGGGACAGCTGACAATTTCCTGTTCAGAAACGCAAAAAAACACGTGATTAAGCGTAAAAAACGCTCAGATATCTTTAGAACCTAAGCAGAATATAGTTATGGCTGATAGCTGCAGATATTCTAACACGAAGGCAGCAGAGAGAATGTCCTTTTTCAGATAGCGGTCTTTGTACATATTACTTTCTCTGCTCGCAGATATATATCATTTATGAAATTCATGGTTCCCTCGTTTGAAATAATGCCATCTATTGCAGCAATGTTGACGGCAATACTATTACGGGGAGACGTTGCCGTAAAAGATGAACCGTGCACCTTTACAACTGACTATAAATTATTAGACTGAGGCTGTTTTGGAGGGTTACTTCTATGTGTCATTTGTTCTAAATTTTCGTTGCGTTTCATGACATTTGTCACAAATGTTTTAACTTCTTTCCCTTTGTCGATGGAAACCGTTGTGTGTCTCGAGTTGTCTTGGCTGTGTTAAGTGCTTGCCACTATTTACCCGGTGTCTCGTACTGAGCATGGAGTACTTACTTGAGCTGGGCGCGGTAGAAGGCGTGAGGGATGGCGGTGAGCACCCCAGCGCCGTCTCCGGTGTCGTTGTCACAGGCGCACGCGCCACGGTGGTTCATGCGCAGGGCCAGTTTCTGCGCATCTCGCACGATCTGCAAAACAAAACAGCGCACCGCTGTTGTACAGCTCTTGTGTGACTACGTAACACACTCGCACAGTAATGACGGAATAGTACAAACAGGGCAAGGGCCAAGCTAGGGCTGCAAAATTTGTTTACAGAGGGTACCATAATTAGTAAAGGAAACTGACAGGGTCCCAGTAAACATGGTCTGCGAACGAGCCACTACCTAGCACTTATTTTAAGAGAACAAAGAACCCTAATCCACTCACACAATCACTAGATTTAGCTCTATTTTTAAACTTCTTACCTAGACCCCAAAGAGAGGCAACTAATGTCCGAGGGATGGGGCCAAATTATATGTCTTCTGAGTAGGGAAAAAATTTCCGAACCGGCGGTGAAAACAACTGACAATTAATTAATGCAGCACACGCGTTCGTAGCATCTATGAGCTGCGTGTTTCGGCGTAACTGAAAAGTTTCGAACTCCACTCGTTAATCTTCACTTACAATCGATATTCTTTGATGAATGTCAAAACCAATGTTGGGGAAGAAATGAGATCAACACTACTAACGATCTAGTCGAAGAGTGAAACTACTTTGATGTTCAAGATGTGACAAGTTCAATCGTAGCACGTTTTGCATGCTTATTTAGTCACCTTCAACTCCTACCTGAACCGAACATCTGTGGTATTTACGCATGACTAAATGAGAAGAAAGCACCCTAACTTATAATTTTTCTGTATGTATTACGTGGACCTGGACAAACAGTATAGACCCGGCTAACTGCGAGAGCAAACGGAGCAAACGTAAGCCTCTTTTTATTTCAGCAGAAATGTAAGCTTTGAAAATTTCGCGCTAATCAGCTTGAGATTAGAAAAGTCGTACGTCTCACTATTTACTATTATTTTCTTAGTTTGGCAGCGTACTGAGTACAGATAAGTCGTGGAATATTGAGTACTAGTAAGTCATGCAGCAATAGCTCTGGCTGTGTCCAAGAGTGAAAAATAATCTTTGCCTTCTGACAATGATTTACAAATTATCGTCGTTGTGTTGGACGCGCGATGGGCGTAATATCTGCATCAGCCTAAGTTGTGGGCAGCGTTCTTGAGATGAACCCTCTTTAGACGTGTGTGTTTGGATGTAAGTGGGATGAAATTGCATCGATCCGGAAGTATCTTCAATTTAGTTATTCGCTTCATATGTGGAGTACACGTTAAGTTTCAGTGTGAAGAAATTCATTGTGTGTTGTGTCTTAGAAATCATAATGCAGCTCACTTGCGTTTTGGAGAATGAACAATTCCAATAATAAGCAATACACCTGATAGTCCGTCAGTAACTTTTGTCAGTTAAACCATTAGTTGTGCGTATCATAATACGCTACTGAAGGAACAGGCAATAATTTGCGCACTGCAAAAACGTCTAAGGTGTAATGTAGCATTGTCGCTAACATCTTCACGGCGCGGCAGTGTCACAAGCTCAAGATATCCACATGTGTGCGTCACCCATTTTTCCTTTGTAAAATTGTTTCATTGTCGGTAAACGGTTTCAGTTTTAGAACTAACTGCACGTGAAGCATTGTGATAGACCACAGATAACCGGTGTTTTGAGATTTCTGCACTGTAACATACCTCATGTACAATCGGTTTCCCGATTGATTTGCACGTGAATAGAACTAATACTCCAGCCTGTAGCGTTTTGTCCTCGTCCTTTCGAAATAAAAATGAAAATCCCTTTGGTGCGTTGTAAGTGAAAGTACGAAAACATACGAATACTGCGGAATGCTTATTTCGTTTTAACATTCCAGTCGACTGTGGCGTTTTAAGTAATGACCGCATGACTACAAAGGCAAACCTGTCTTGAGACAAAGCTATGGAATGTGTGTGTGACGACTAATGGAGGTGCACACTTCCTTATACAGCCGTCTTCACGTCTGCTTCTGATCCCAGCAGCCTACTGTGAAGCGGCTGCTAATACGTAAAGCAGCCCGCATCTGAAGAGAGGCAGCTACAAACGAATAGCGCTAGCGCCTGGATCAATACCGCTGCGAGAAATGTCAAAGGTGAGCCAGATTGAACAAATTTTATGCGTATCAGACATAACTGCTGAGTTTGCAGTCCAAATGTGTGTGTGTGTGTGTGTGTGTGTGTGTGTGTGTGTGTAAACCCGAAAACCACATCTGCTAACCCAAAGTTTATCATCAGAAAATTAAAGCTGTCAATAGCAAGCGGGAAAACTGCCTCAACTCCGTAGTCTTAACTCCCTGTCAATTTTAGATCTGAGGAACTTTCTCATACAGATTGGGGTATCACAAATAACTTGTGTGTGTGTCGTCTACAACCTATAACACATTAATGCCGGAAGAGAAACGCTAACTTAAAATTCCCCCTTTTGCCGCTTTTCTGATTTGTGCAGTAATGACTATTTGGATTAACATTAGTCTTTCCATTTTATCATCCTTAAAACGTTACACTTATTTACATGTAGCGCCGACTGACAGTTCCTACATGAAGCGCCGATCCTCTACAACTCTTTCTGCAAAGATCAACAGTTTTCTGGCGTTGCAACTTTCCTGTATGCTACAGAATCATCCGCAAACAGCCACGCAAAGCTTCCGATGTTATTCATCAGACCATTTATATTTGTAGCTCATGCAAGTAGTATTAATAGTAGAAGCATACAGTCCGAAATTGGGGTTTCATGCAGCTCACCATGCTGCGCAGGTGTCTCCATCTCTGCGTAACTGCTGCAACCTACATCCATTTCAACATGCTTACCGTTTTCAAGTATTGGTCTCTCTTTGCATTTTTTATCAGCCACGTCCTTCCATTACCAAACGACAATTCATGGTGCCTCAGGATGATTCCTATCAATAGATCTCTACTTTTAGTCAAGTTAAGCCATAAATTTTTTTTCCGCAAATCGATACAGTGCCTCCTCATTTGTTATTTCTCTGCAACGACCCAAGCTTAAGCGTTCTTCTATTTCATCACATTTCAAAAAGCTATTTTTTCCAACGTTCGACTGCCATCCAAGCTTACACTCCAGATAAAAACCTTCAGGAAAGACTTTTTAACACTTAAATTGGTATCAGATGCCGACCATTGTGACCGAGCGGTTCTAGGCGCTTCAGTCCGAAACCGCGCTGCTGCTACGGTTGCAGGTTCGCATCCTGCCTCGGGCATGGATGTGTGTTATGTCCTTAGGTTACTTAGGTTTAAGTAGATCTAAGTCTCGGGGACTGATGACCTCAGATGTTAAGTCCCATAGTGTTTAGAGCTGTTTTTTGATCTCAGATCTTAACAGAAATACTTTTCGTGCTAGCCTGCATATTGTACCATCTCTCTTTCTGCCATCATCAGTTATTTTGTTTCCCAAATAGCAAAACTTATGTATTACTTTTAGTGTCTCATTTCCTAGTATAATTCCTTCAGCATCGCCAGACTGAATTCGATTACATTCAATTAACTTTCTTTTACTTTTGTTAATGTTCATTTCATGCTCTCTGTTCGAAACATTAATTCCGTTCAATTCCTCTTCCAAGTGCTTTGCGGTCTCCGACAGAATTACAGTGTCATCGGCAAACAAATGTTTTTATTTCTTCTTTTTGAATTTTAATTTCTTTTCCAAATTCACCTTTGGTTCCCTTCACGGCTTGTTCACTGTACAAATAAAATTAAATAATATCGGGGATGTATTTAAACTAGGGGTGAGTGGGAAGATGAGTGGCCTGAGACTGTTTCTTTTAATCTGTACGCATACAAAATATTTTAAAGAGAAAATCGAGGATCGTCATTGTTCGTAACTCCAGTGAAGGCAACGTCTTATATAAGGCAATGTAAGAGCAGAGTGAGAAGCCGGCAGTGCTGAATTGGTAACACCAGAGGCTGCGAATCGCATGCCTGCTCGTCTACTAGCGTGAGTGATAGAATGATTGATGGCTTGCAGCGGAGAGCAGAAAATTGCTCTCTGTAATCGAGGCGACGGCGAAGCCAACCGGTGCCGAACTCAGCAGCATCAGCAGCAGACTAACTGGCCTAGACATATGGATTTGTTCCTTTCCGAACAAAATGTGATAGCGATTTTGACAAACAACTCTTAACTCCCCTAGAAGGAGCTGTTACAATGCGAACGTCACACTGAAGTAATATATTCAATGTTACCATCATCGCATCTCTTGCGAATAAGAGCGCCAAATATTTATAGGGCTGGAAAATTTATATTTACATTCTGAAATCAATGCCTCAATAAAGGAAACTTTTGGAAAATGCCTCAAACTTGTTAGTGTAAAACAGTGTTACAAACCTTTAACGATAGAACTGTATATCCTACTCAGAATCACGATACTACCATACAAAGGAAGTGTGAAACGGGTTTATTATTCCAATGGGATCTCTTTTTACAACAGACGTAGCGTCGCTAAAGAAAGTGGTAAGCGACTTCTTTTACGATTATACATTTTCCAGGTATTCTTAAAGTTCTTACTAAAATATCCAACTTTTTAAAACATTTTTCAGTGTTTTTTTTCGTGGTTGTACGCACTGTATTTCACACATTATCTGTCAAGTCCGATACATTTAATTAGGTCCCCGGTTGGGTATGTAACACGTGTTCTATTCTGTAGCGGATTCCACCAATAGAATCGCGATAGTGTTGACTTTACTGTCCTTCAGAAAAATATATGCTATCTAAAATGCATTAACGAACATTTCTGCATTGCCCATACAACAGAGGCTTTGGAGGTTACTATTTTCTGAATATACGTCATGTCCTTTCGTTTTACGGCCTATCAAAGATGAAAATTACTGCCCTATGACATTTCGTCTCAGTCTCGAAAATCTCGATGCCGAAACCTGGAGTAACAGGATAGCTCTCATTACATGTTACGTCTGTTCCAGAATGGTAAAATGGTTTCGTGGGGGACATGATACGAAACTACAACCAATTTTGCCAGTTGGATCTCTCTTGCAAAACGAAATGCTAGGAGGCAATTTTTCTGCGCTTCAAAATTTCATTTGAGATGTTATACACTGAAGAGCCAAAGGAACACCTGCCTAATATCGTGTAGGGCCCCCGAGAACACGCAGAAGTACCGCAACACGACGTGGGATGGACTCTACCAACGTCTGAAGTAGTGCTGGAGGGAAATGATACCATGATTCCTGCAGGGCTGTCCATAAATCCGTAATACGAGGGTTGTAGATCTCTCTTGAACAGCACATTGCAAGGCATCCCAGTTATGTTCAATGATGTTCATGTCTGGGGAGCGTGGTGGCCACCGGAAGTGTTTAAACTCAAGAGTGTTCCTGGAGCCACTCTGTAGTAATTCTGGACGTCCGGGAATTGTCCAAGTCCGTCGGAATGCATAATGGACATGAATGGATGTAGGTGGTAAGACAGGATGCTTACGTACGTGTTACCTGTCAGAGTCGTATCTAGACATATCAGGGGTCCCATATCACACCAACCGCACACGCCCCACACCATTACAGAGCCTCCACCAGTTTGAACAGTCCATTGCCGACGTGTAGGGTTAATTGATTCATGAGGTCTCAATACCCGTATACGGCCATCCGCTCTATAGAAATTTAAACGAGACTCGTCCGACCAGGAACATGTTTCCAGTCACCAACAGTCCAATGGCGGTGTTGACTGTCCCTGGCGAGGCGTAAAGCTTTATGTGGTGCTGTCATCAAGCGTACACGAGTGGGCCTTCGGCTCCGAAAGCCCATATCGATGATGTTTCGTTGAATAATTCACAAGCTTACACTTTTTGATGACCAGCATTGAAATGACCAGCAATTTGCAGAAGGGCTGCATTTCTGTCACGTTGAACGTTTCTCTACAGTCGTCGTTGGTCCCGTTCTTGCGGGATCTTTTTTCCGGCCGCAGCAATGTTGGAGATTTAATGTTTACCTGCTTCCTGATATTCACGGTACACTCGTGAAATGGTCGCAAGGGAAAATCCCCACTTCAGCGCTACCTCAGAGATGATGTGCCCCATCACTCGTACGCCGACTATAACACCACGTTCATACTCACTTAAATCTTGATAACCTGCCATTGCAGCAGCAGTAACCGATCTAACACCTGCGCCAGACATTTGTTGTCTTATACAGGCGTTGCCGACCAAAGTGCCGTATTCTGCCTGTTTACATACCTCTAGATTTCAATACGCATGCCAATACCAGTTTATTTGGCGCTACAGTGTATTTTGCCATTTACAGACAGAGATGCACGTAACTTTGTGACTGTCGGTATGACGTACAGCGAATGATGAATGCGAAATGATTGGAATAGTTCAATTAATCCTGCTTGTAACGTCATCGTCAGCTAATGAGTAGTAAGGCTTTTCAACTTTTCAGAGCTTCATTTCCGATTGTGAGTGCATACACTATTAAATAGGTACATGCTATGGTGAAGAAACAGTTTAAATGCCCACATGAAAGAGGACAAATTGCAGTGTGTTACCTTCCGGCTTTGCGTCGGAAACACGTTATGCAGAGGGAATGATTGCTTTGGGTATTCCATACGCATCGTTAGCCTCCTTAATGACAGACTGCAGTGCGGGAGAAGGCCTAGCCTCTTCCTCCAGGGTAACAGTCAGTTAAAAGAAAAGTTTCGCTACCTGCCTCCGCCTTCTGGACGAAAGGTATACGAATCTCGCCACTAAGGTTCTCGCTTTTGTGCCGTCCTGCAGAGCGTTCTTGAAGTGGAACCTGCCGGCAGACTGCAACAAATAGCGAAACCTACACACTTCGTGCCTGACTGATTTGTCTGGTTCCCGTGCAGGTAAGGGTTGAATACGGAATTTTCGAAGCACCACATAAATAGGTCAAAATCCTCTCTATCAATGCAACTTTTTTTAGGGCCCTTTTCAGTCCTTTAATACATATTGGTCACGTGTAAAATCGTTACTGCCATACAGCAGTATGAACAGTAGTTAAGAACACTGAGCATTGTAGGGCAGTGGTTAAGGCGCTGTTACGTCATTTCGGAGGATCGGGGTACCAATCTCCATCAAATCATCCCCTTTAAGATTTTTCGTTGTTCGCCTCAGTCAGCTCAGTTCAGTTTCTATGTACTAGCGTCGGCCGGTTTTTATCTTCTCCAAATCAGCCAGTGAAAATGGCGAAATGTTAATGGAATATGTGTAATTTCTCGGCCTTTCCCGGGGATTCGGAGTCGTATCGTGGAATCAGCTGCACTGGTTGTGGTCTGCGTCTCCCACAATATTTCGACGCCGAGTTAAGACGTCGAAATATTGTGTTGGGAAGACGCAACCACCGCCAGTACAAGCGATTGCACGAGATGACAATAGAATGTGTGTTCAGAATTATATTATGTGGATGCCATAGCCGGCTGCATGGCGACGGTAAAAATAAATAAATAAAATTAAAAAAAGTTAATTTAGAAAATGGCTACATTTATATCCTGAGTAACTAGCAGAACATTCTCTAGTTGTAGTTAAACAGAAATAAATATTTTAATGTAGACGCCGTACAGTTGTGGCGACATGCCTGCCTCGTAGTTGTGGCGATACGCCTGCTTCAGAACAATGGTCTAGCAATAAACACAGATTGCCTATATAAACAGCAGTTGATGTAAGAGTGCTGTTTACACGACAGATCACGCACTGTTTACGCGGTTATCCAATGATTTTGATGGCGCCAAAACTGGTCCGAAAACTTACACTATTTATCTCACGACGATAAGCAAATTATTTTCATTTTTTATTACTCGACTTATATGTCGGATGAAGCTCAACACAATATAGCCACACCGTGATTCTCGTATTCGCATTAACAAAATATCTGCTACATAGTTAGGAGCCTTTTTCCATCGTGGTAAAACTATTGTTGGAATGTTTGTATGGTTGTTACTGAAACAATGCTGATAAATACACTTTTATAGTCATCAATCATTGTCTTCATAGATTTTTATACGCCTCACTTAGTTTTATATACGCTATTCTCCTTAATATACGAACAAAGGTGATACGACCAACGCACCACTGGACCACACTAACATTCGTGCCATAGAGTAACTTAAGCCTGTATCTATGCCTTTCTACTCGTAGAAATGTATGTCTGTAGACAACTCACGATAGTCTCTTCGTTGGTCCGCCAGTGGATTTAACCGACTGTTTCCAATTTTTAAAGTATTATGCCGAAGATACGAGGGTGGTAGTAGTAGGGTAAGGGCGGCATGGACACAATTTTGATATCAAACTGATATCACATTGATATACAAATTAATTAAACTGATCAATTAATTACCCCACCCCCAAATGACAGATATCTTCTTCAACCTGCACGTGGGTCACCGCCGCCCCCCCCCCCCCCACCTACCCTCTCTGGCGGGGGTGGGAATTTCTTTGTCACAAGGTAGTGCTGACGTTCCATGCCACCCCCCGCCCGGGAATTGCGGGAAATTCAAAGCGTCAGTGCCCTATCTAGGACTTGAACCCAGGTTCTCCTGGGTGGAAAGCCCAAGTGCAACCCCCAACACAATTATACCACCAAAGGCGCTTTTTTTTTTGTTTTGGTTTTAGGGCGCAAAACTGCTATGGTCATTAGCGCCCGGTCCGTGACTTGGGAAACAGTAAAAAACCGAAAATGGAAACCAGCAGCAATGGGAACGAAAGTCATAAAATTGGAGAAACTAAAAGCAGAAGGAAGGCTTAAAAATCCACTACAGAAAGGGGTTGGTTGTCCCCAAAAAAAGCTTCAAATGACTGACGTCATTTCACTGGCACTAATAAACTTGAGAACGCGGTCGGCTGAGCGCGTGTCATCTGCTAAAATCGACGATATATCAGGCGATAGCTGTAGACGGGAGCGTAACGGATTAAAATAGGGGCACTCAATTAAAAGGTGTCTTACCGTCCACAGCTGAGAGCAGTGGGGACAGAGTGGGGGAGGATCGCCGCTTAAAAGATGTCGATGGCCAAAAAGACAGTGCCCTATCCGGAGTCTAGTTAAAATTACCTCCTCCCGACGACGCGTTCGGGAGGAAGAGGTCCAAGCACAAGGAAGAGCTTTCACGTCCCGCAATTTATTATGGAGAAGTGTCGACCAATGCGCGTGTCATAAATGAACAACACGACGACATAAAACGCTCCGTAGATCGGTGAAGGGAATCGATTGAATAGCTGGCCGAAGAAGAGAGACGGCAGCCTTGGCTGCAATATCGGCCGCCTCATTTCCACATGGAGCAAGCGCAGACAGTCCTGAATCCGGTGGACCAGAGGGTGCACAGGATAAAGAGCTTGGAGACTGAGGAGAGAGCTGAGAGAATCTGAGCAGATAACGTATTGTATCCGCTGATGGCGGCGGATGTAGTGGACAGCCTGGAGAACAGCGTGAAGTTCCGCAGTATAAACCGAACACTGGTCGGAAAGCCGAAAGTGATTTGGGGTGTCGCCAACAATATAGGCACCCCCTACACCTAACGATGTTTTCGAGCTGTCGGTGTAAATAAATGTGGCGTCCGTCATTTGTGCACATAGAGCAGCAAATGCCCGACGATAAACAAGTGAAGGGGTACCATCCTTGGGAAATCGACAAAGGTCACAGAGCAGGCAGATCCGGGGACGGAGCCAAGGCGGTGCTGTACCCCAAGTTGTCAAGAAGGTTTTAGGAAAGCGGAAGGAAAGAGAATGGAGCAGTTGACGGAAGCGGACTCCCGGTGGTAGTAGGGAGGAGGGGCGGCCTGCATACCCTACATCAAAGGAGGCGTCGAAAAAAATGTCATGGGCTGGATTAGCAGGCATGGAAGACAGATGGCTAGCATAACGACTCAGAAGGACTGCTCGCCGATTGGACAGCGGAGGTTCAGCAGTCTCAGCATAAAGGCTTTCCACAGGGCTGGTGTAAAAAGCTCCAGACACTAAACGTAATCCACGGTGGTGGATAGAGTCAAGACGCCGAAGAACAGACGGCCGAGCAGAGGAGTAGACTATGCTTCCATAGTCCAATTTCGAGCGCACGAAGGCGCGATAGAGGCGGAGAAGGACCACTCGGTCCGCTCCCCAGGAGGTACCATTCAGAACACGGAGGGTGTTGAGGGATCGCAAACAGCGAGCCGAAAGATAGGAAACGTGGGAGGACCAGCACAGTTTTCTGTCAAACATAAGACCCAAGAATTTAGCGACGTCTGAAAACGGAAGGTTGACAGGACCTAGGTGTAAGGAGGGCGGAAGAAACTCCTTACGTCAGCAAAAATTAACACAAACGGTCTTACTGGGAGAAAAACAGACGCCGGTTTCGATGCTCCAAGAGTAGAGGCGATCGAGACATCCTTGAAGACGTCGTTCAAGAAGGCTGGTCCGTTGAGAGCTGTAGTAGATCGCAAAATCGTCCACAAAGAGGGAGCCCGAGACATCAGGAAGGAGACAATCCATAATTGGATTGATGGCAATGGAAAACAGTACAACACTCAGCACGGAGCCCTGGGGTACCCCGTTTTCTTGGGAGAAAGTACGGGAGAGAGTAGTGTTCACCCGCACCCTAAATGTGCGCTCTGCCATAAATTCGCGAAGAAAAAGGGGCAGCCGACCTCGAAAGCCCCAAGAGAACAGTGTGCGGAGGATGCCTGTCCTCCAACAGGTATCGTATGCTCTCTCCAGATCAAAAAATATTGCTACTGTTTGGCGTTTCCGGAGAAAATTGTTCATGATATAAGTGGAGAGAGCAACAAGATGGTCAACTGCAGAACGATGCTTTCGGAATCCGCATTGGGCAGGTGTTAAAAGACTGCGGGATTCCAGCCACCACGCTAAACGGTAATTCACCATACGCTCCAAAACCTTACAGACACTGCTCGTGAGAGAAATGGGGCGATAGCTAGAGGGGAGATGTTTGTCCTTCCATTCCGTGTACCACCCACGCACAGGTTATGATGTGGGAGAAGGAGAGGGAGGGATAGGAGAGGAGGGTGATGACATTGATACAACAAATACTCTTCGCCACACAATGTTCGTTGGCTTTATGATAAAGCACGGAAAACTTAAATCCAGTTGGTCTGCCCTTGATTTTAAAACCACTACAACGGAATTCGCGTCGGAGGGATGAAGGAGTAAAACTCTACTGGTTGGTGCTTTACATTCTCTCGGCAAAAATGAAACTGCTATTCACTTTTTAAATGAAAGGTGTACACATTTTCCAAATATCAAATGGTATTTGCCCAGAACTCTAGACAGAACAGCTATGACGATGTTAAAAATACCTATCACGTCGAAGGACAGCGACTCTTGGCCCAACACTTATCAACAGGACAGACGCCAACGTTCAAACAGTGTAGTTCAGATAGAGAATGGCGTGTCGCGTTGCCGACATCAACAAGCGAATGACTGCTCTATCGGGATGGCCTTCAAAAATGTCACTAACAGAAGGGACATATTGCTTGGGGCACAGAAAAACACACTCGTAAGGCTCCAGCCATATCGCGATAAGTCTTTAACTGCTTCCGAGATAGGTGGTAAGCAAAGCGGTTGGCTTTGCGGACTGTTTTATTTGGATAGTGAACTTTATGAAGCGATACGCAAATTATTTGTGCAAAAGCTTTAGATATCCCAAAAAGATGTAAAGCAATGCCATCAGATGTATGGGCACGATTAAACCGACTGTCCACCATCCAGTTATCATAGGTGTAAAACCTCCGCATTTTCACATGACTCAACACATTTAAACCTTATTAGATGATAGGTATGTAACACTAACGCAAGTGTGATATTTTTTTAATATGTTCCTTTAAAATGTGGTTTTTCGTAATTTATACACACTTTGCAAAGCTTATTTTATCAACCTTTGTAATTTTATGTAAATTATTTTACAATAAATCGCTATCAGCAAGAAAATGTTAGGGGAAGTTAGGTGTTTTTATATTTACCAGACAGTAAACTGCGATGGTAGCAAGGCATCTCGACGTTGATTTATTACGTGCGCTGGGTACGCCAATACTAGTCACGATACAGAGTGGATGTGTGTATCTCGTGCAAGACGAAACGTTGGTCCATGTGAGGCCGCGTCATATTTTACGGGGCACAATGTGACCGACGTATACGAGAAGCTGAATTAAGCTCCAAATACTGTCAAGATCCTATCCCAAAATGGACTGCAGTTTATCAGAGTGTTTTCGTAACAACTGGAGCTAATGGAGAACTGTCACAGTCGCCGACGCCGGCATCTTAACAGCATCGACAGCCTGTACGTCTATTGCATCATATTATATTAGAACTTCCGGAAGGCTTACACAGCGAATTTAATTGAGAACTGCATAATAACGCTAGTTATGTAAAAGTTTAACTCCTCGATCTCGGCATGAATCTCACTCATTATTACCTAGACCAAGATCCAGCACATTTCCTATCGCAACAATACCAGGTGTCGCTTATTACCATATGACGAATTAATGAAACTCAAAACAAACCAAAAAAATGCCAGTTTGTTTCGTTAGAAGAGGACTTAAATTATTCAGTAATGACGCCTCAACAAGTCAGCCGATTTCGTCAATCAGAAAAGTATAAATCTTTGTAACTGAACAACAGTAATACTAAAATAATTCACATGCAATAATACTGACAAACCAAAATAACATTTTTGAACTTCTCACATACGACTTACTTGTTTTATGTTGTTTGCTTAGTGGTTCATATTTCAGCGCTGCAACAGCTTTGAATTTTATTTATAATTTATTTAATGCAAAAACTTCCAGATTATTTAAAACAGGTAGTTTCTATAATCGTTATCTGAGAAGTTGGTGCCAGGTATAGGCAACCGTTCCTGCAAATGTGCACTGCAGGCAGCCTACAACACTATATTTACCCATTCGTATTTTATTGTGCCTTGCTCGAAGTAACGAGTTTTTCACGTAATGCTTTCTATGTGACCGGTAACCAGAGTACGGTAATGTTTAGATTCCGCTGCGCACTACGGGCCATATGTCGTGTCACAGTCGCATCACCGATGAAATAAAATGAACTGAGTGCCTAGAAAATTGAATTAAAAATTTACTAACGAAACCTTTTTGAGAGTGAATGTGGCATTTAACATCGCTGTCGAAAGAAAGCGCAAGGCGGAAGGTATAGTGACACACTGGTCTGAAATGATCTCGCGAAGAAAATCCGATTTTGACAAAAAGGCATATGGCATAAAAGAATACTGGAAGCAGAGCAATGAATGAACTAATTAGCTGTCTACATATTAAGACCAATGCATCACAACTGCAAAAGACCATCCTACTTCTTACTTTATATTTTATCTGAAAGGAAAATTACATGTATCACGTAACGTCTGAAGCCAAGAAAACTTTATGTAACTACGGTCAATCGCCCGTTCCGAAAGTACACCGATAGTTTCAGGTCCTAACATCGAACGAGAATGTTAACTCACTTGCCCCTTGTGTACGATATTGTCAACTGCAGGAAACTAACTATCACTGAATACTGTTAAGTGAACAACAACTTCGTTGAGACACACACAGCCATCGTTCAGTTGACCACCTAGAAGTTTTTACCACTATCTAGTAACGCGTGACGGGTTTCAATTTGTAAGAATCAACAGCACTTGGTCGTGACGGGTTTACGAAGGGAAACATTCTCGCATTTCTCTGAGCTATGCATGGTAACAGACACTGAGACGGCATGAACAGGACACTGCCGGGATACAGTAACGGAATGAAGTAGCAGGACCACAAACTTGTCATTCACCTTCTCGTTCCAGAATGAATCAAAGAAATTACTACGTGCTTCAAGTGATATCAATAATATTCACGAACGGAATAGGAAAAGAGAGGTGAGGAAATTATACTCTCCGCGTAACAGTGTGCAGACGCTTGGGAAGTTAAAATGTAGGTGTCGAGCTAAAAGGCAGTTCTCCCGACATCTGCGTATCTGCGTTCTGACGGTCAAATCAATTTATCGCTCGCTGGCCAATCAGTTAATTTTTGCTAAACGAGCCGTAAAATTAAATTAATGAGCAAGTGGGGAGACTCATTCTGCCAGTTAAAATTACGACTCCATTGAGAGTGGAGCTTAATCGTGTTGCGGAATGGTAGATTTCGCAAGTCTGGCTACGGCAGCGTGAATTTCACACAGACCACGCTGGTGATAAGTGACACGCCAGCACTGAGTAATAAGACACGGGTGCTGACGTAAGAGGGCCTATCTGCGAGCAATAACTTTCACCTGCGCCGGATTTACGACGTGTCCTACTTTCGCCATCATTTGTTTTTCTCCTTTGCTCATTTTTACTCTGACGATACTTTGACTGTATGCGCAAATATGACGAGTAACCCCCGCGTCTTAGAGCACGTTAAATTTTATTCCTTTATTTCAATTATTCCTCCACTCACTCGTGAGTTACCTTTTACTGTTCGAGCTTGGAGGAAGCTGAGCTAATGCAATCAGCGATAAATAAACTTCTCGAAGTGACAAACATTTTATGACTAAGTCACGACATTGTCTTTCTTCCTCCCCCTCTCTTGCCCCCTCCCAAAAAAAAATCATTAACGCTCTGTCAGTGTGCCACATAAGAGCGATCGTCTGTTCCAGATTAAAATAAATTTTTATTTCTGTGGGTGTTATACAGTCCCAACACAAGATCAGCTGTTACAACTCTCATTAGTCCGTGTTGATTCTGTCCGGGTCTGGGCATCGCCTGAAAGACTAACAAGCAACGCATTCTGGCATGAAGAGAATCACCGCGAAATATTTAGAGGCAGGGAGTACTGGTGATAGCGGAAAGAATCATAATGGAAATGTGCAGTAAGACTAGCATGACATTCTGCTACATCTTGACGCTGGATCATATGCGTATATTTGGGAGCATCTTAAACAAAATATCCCAGAAATTCGTAAATATGTTCTTACTATTCCACAGTGAACTACATACACCAACTTTCACTGAAGTATTTAATATATTTCTCTGTCTAGAGATTCCTACTACTGATAAAATTTTTAAGTTGATAAATTTCTGTGATTCTCACTTAATGAGAGGAAGGAACCTAACGTAATGCTCACCATGGTGTTGCAGATTACTACCGCAAATATTATGTACACCGGTTTAGACGCTGACTTTTTGTCATGCAGTCCCCCGTGCTGGTGATCCGTAAGTCGGCTGGGGGCCGTTACGATTTTCTGTTTCCGTGGTGTCATTTCCTAGTAGTACGGTAAGTGCCGCAACAGGATCTCACTCTCTTCCTCCTCTTTCATTCTCAACACCACGAAAAGGACAGTGGAAAATTTCACACGCATCAACCAGTCACTTCTGAATGGGTGAGACCCACTGTGGCGCTGTTAAACTGCTATCAAATGTTGTACTCACGAATCTACATGCTCTTCATGTATATTTTAGATGTGTGAGAAAATGTGTATTACAAAATAAGTGTTGTGGCAAATCTGTGATAGTTCGATAAATATCGCTCACTCAATTGTGTGTTTGATGTTTATTTATTCTTTAGTAATCCTGAAAATATTCGTAGTGAATTCTGTATATTAAAGTCTGTTTCACTGAAGGATAATCATGGGTAAACAAAGTGATTAAATATCCTCTGAAGCCTTTTAAGAAAAGGAGAAATGTTGGAAAGCCAAAGGTACATTTTAATACCGTAAACAATAAAAACGATAACCAAGTGTGTGAACCTAACCTTGCTGGTACGCCTGCCCACTGCAATGAAAGTGAGAAAAAAAGTACTTCGCAGAGGATGCTTGGTTCAGTTAGTGAATAGTATGAATGTTTTGTAGGCGAATCAGATGTGAATGAAATATTTGATATGTCAGTTCTCAATGGAATTTTTACAAACTGTATAAAATGTATTCCGTGTAGTGAAGTCGGTCTGGAACACACTATAAAAATCACATAGAACTTGCCAGTGAAATTGAACTGAAGTGTGGTAAGTATTCATACATGACAGCCTTTTGGTACGGTGTTGTAGTAACTCCAAAAGAAGAAAGTGGCAGCAAAATCTATGAACACATGGTGATGGTGATTCTGGAAGTTTCAAACATATACAAGATTTGTTTATGCCTTGCAAAAAGTTGGTAAGGATGCTACTGCAGGTGCAGTTTCCTGTGGCATAATGAATCTTCCAAATTCCCAACCAAGTTTATGAACTACAATAGATTTATAGGGTCTAAAGTAGATGTCTGTATAGACACTATTAAGAACGCTGTGAGAGAGGCAGCAACAGAAAACGGTGGCAATAGGGATTTGACTGAAGCATTCGATGGTACCTGGCATAAATGGGACCACACATTTCTTCACGGTGTACTACCTGCCACCAGTGTGTATACAGGGAGAGTTTTAGATGTAGGAGTAATATCTAAAATTGTAGGTTCCCACAAGAAAATATAGGTACACATGAAGATAACTGCACAGCCAACTACAGAGGCAGTAATGGAGGAATGGATGTGACTGGTGTTGCCAGTATATTGCAACGCTCAGTTGTGTGTGATAAAAGTAGATATGTTTATTACTTTGGTGATGGTGATTCTGGAAGTTTCAAACATATACAAGAACTGGAGCCATATGGTGAAGGTAATGTAGTGCAGAAATTTGAATGTAATGGACACGTACAGAAACGAGTGGGGTCAAGACATTGGCGACTGAAAGCTTAGTACAAAGAACAAAAACTCAGTGATGGTAAAGGATTGTACGGGAAGGGAAGTTAAATGACAGTGTAATTGACAAAATACAGAACTATTATGGAATCGCTATTAGGCAAAACAAAGTGTCAGTGAAATGAAGAAGACGGTTTGGGCTCTCTTGTTTCATACGTTTTTAACCAATCAAAGTTCCCATAATTACTTGTGTCTCAAAGGCGAGAACAGTTGGTTTAATTACAACAAGGGATTGCTAACTGGTGAAGTGTACACACAAACATAGTGACGATCACGACAACGACTACACGTTGGATACTAAATTACCTACCTCTCTGAGTGTTTCAGGCAGTAAGACACACACACGTCTTTATGCCCTCAATTGGACTTTTTCTTCACGCCATACTGAAAATGCGCTAATAGATGGCGAATGTCATACAGAAATGAAAGTAACAACCCGTTTTGAGCGCCAAGGATGCTCACCAGAATCTTTAATATTTTCAATATACACGGAACGATTTATCAGGCAGGATTAGGAGTCCAAGATTGGTCGCTGGCTATACAGTTATGTATGGGGAAGCATCGCCGGTGACAATCTTAAGAAATTGCGCGAAGATATGGAAAAAATTTTCACTTGGTGTGATGAACGGCAACTTTCTTTGAATGTGGATAAATTTAAGCTAATGCCTGTAACAAGGAGAACAACCCGATATCTGGCTAAAAGATTAGTGGTGAACATTTTTAGCAGCTCACACTGTATTCACCGATTCCAAAAATAATTCGTTTGGCCATAGTGTACAGATTATAAAAAGCACAATCATAAAAACAGAGCTATTAAACGAACAACTATTTTCTTACATCGGTTAATTTCTACCTTTAGAAATGAAACGCTATTTGGGTTCATATGTTGCTTAATTTGTGAACAAATCACGTTATTTTTTTATCATTACCCAGTTGATGTCAAATAAGTATAAGATCCCATGTACAAGTCAAATAGACGAGCAACAATGTTGTGGAAAAAGAAGTGTGAACTTGAAGGGACAATTACAATAGCCTCAGGTAAACATGGATGAGGTTCAGTACTTATCTGGGGCAATATGAATGCAATTGGTGAGGGGGATTTGCATTTTACTGATGGAATTATGGACCACAAGATTTACATAAAGATGCTAAAAACATATCTATCCAGAAGTGTGAACCAGTCTTTCTGGTGATTATATTTTCACGCAAAAGAATGATCCAAAAACAGAAAGCTCTAGATGCAAGGCTGTGCTGGTTGTACAACACTCCCAGTTGGATGCCGACACCACCGCAATCCCTAGAAATAAATCCAATAGTGTTTCTGCAACGTACTCGGCAACAATATGAGGGATCATCAAACAACCAACAGAAATGATCCAAAGAACGCTCTGCTAGGGGAATGGCGTAAAATTACAGTGCAGACAACAGAATCACTGGTGAAATGCATGCCAAACGAAAAGCAAGAGATTATAAGGGGAAAGGAGGGCCAAGTATAAGCACAACATTCTATGTTCAGAGTGTCATTTTCAGTATTTCAGACGAATGCTTATTTCGCGTCCTAAACTGCCTATCTTTACTCTGTTTATGTAAATAGTAATCCGTGTTTCTTTATCGTATTCTCCTTTTCACTGATTAAAAAGTTCCTGCTGTACTTCACTCCGACAATTTTCGACTATCTATACACCCTTGAATATAAATTCATGTATTAAAAATGGTTCAAATGGCTCTGATCACTATGAGACTTAACTTCTGAGGTCATCAGTCCCCTAGAACTTAGAACTACTTAAACCTAACTAAGGACATCACACTCATCCATGCCCGAGGCAGGATTCGAACCTGCGATCGTAGCAGTCACGCGGTTCCGGACTGAAGCACCTAGAACCGCTCGGCCACCGCGGCCGGTTTGGCCTTAGGCGATTTAGGCAAATTATATGAACAGTTGAGTCAGAGTGGCCAAAGGGAATCTGAAAATGGAAAATCTAAATTGAAAATTAAATTAATTCCAGGTTTCTAAAGCACGGTGCTCCACGAACTATTAAAGATGGCGCCTAAAATGCTTACTGCTTACAAAACACTCGTGTATTCCTCAAGTGTGTGGGTCCCATACCAAAACAGGATCCACAGGGAACTGGGTCAAATAGTAATTAAGTATTTTTTACGTTAACAAATCGTTGCAGGACGTGAAGGAAACGATAAATATAGAATCAAAAACAATTGTATTGATACTTGGTTAAACCTCAGACCTGCAAGTTGTCTGAGTCTGGTAGCTACCGACTGAACCGTCAACACGACACATACTACCAATTAATCAGTTTCGGGGAACTTCATATTAATTTTATAAGACTGATATTAAATCGCGAGAATCAAGTGGCCCTTTTGCCTCTTACGAAGGAAGAAATAGCAGCAACATCTTCCAAAACTGTAGTAAAAGTGTCACTCGCATACATAACCAGCTGCTGCTGTACTTCGTGTGCTAGAATGGCTATCACCATATACAGGGTCACGATACCTAGAGAAGCTACGTAGATACAGTCTCTCTAACCACACCCTGACCACAGAGTGATCTATCAGTGCTACACTAGTCCTGGGTCCCAGCCTGTCTCTGGCAAAGTGCTACTCTCCTGTACGCGTGCTCAGTGCGTTAACCTTGCCACCCGTTGGGTGATGCTGACTTCAGGCCACAGGGAAACTTGAGGAATTGAGGACTTTACGAGTCAGCTTAAAATCCGACGAGATACTCATTGTATGGTGGGTCGGTAGCAGTGGAGGGCGCGGCGCCGCGACCTCAGCTGCGGGCCTCTGACTGAGGAGACGGAGGCGCCACTGGTTGGCTAGCAAGTGGGGCATCGACCTGCCGCACCCCTTTGCACCGTCTGGCGGCGTCAGCGCGCGAGAAGAGAAAAGTCGAGAGCCAGGACACTTACTGCGTCTCGAGGGTCACCAAAAAAGATTACCGCCAGTCTCAGCCATTTCCTGTCGAGCACCTACAACAGCCTCAAACAGTATTACACATACCGTATACATACAGTTTCTCCACTTAAGGCACCGTGGTGAGTACTTCCATCATTGCGGTTCTACAAGTACAAATATCACCGTCTAACAATGACGGATCTCGTAAACCCGCAAGAATCGCTGCGGTCAGCAATAGGAAAATGGACGTATATTTGGTTGTCCGTCACTTACACAGTCCTCACAGCAATGTTTGTATACGAGTAGCTACAACGTGCAGTTAACCCCTACTGAAATAACTACTGACGACTATTCTATCAAAGCCCAACACAGTTCTGTTGAGAGTTGGCAATAATCTCTTAGGATTTAAGGGTTGGTTACAGCGCGCACACACAAGCTCTGGAATCTAAGATATTGTTGTCGCGCTTCGCAGCGCACGGATTAATTAGTGGCAGTTTGGAAGCCAGTGTAGGAGCTCGCCTGCTGTGTTGCAGCTCGTGTGTTTGGCGAGGGGTCGTCGCCGAGCTGCCGTACTGCCGTGTCCGCCAGCAGCGACACAGGATTTGGTGTTGAGTTGATATTTTTTATAATTTGCAGCGCGCTTATTAATTTAAAGTAAAGGGTTTGTGTATGTGCGTAGCAGCAGACGGTAATTTTGATAATGATAGGAGTTGAATTCTTAAGGCGAATAGATTAAGTATTGATTTTTGTCACTGATTTCTTTTGTAATTGTCAGGGAATTGTTTCACTATGTATTTAATTGAGAAGTATTTCAGTCTGTCTCAAGAGGTTGATTAATTTGTAATATTGCTTTAATGCCACTGGAAGCAGATTTACATACGAAGCGATTGTTCAAAGAGCTTCTAGCGTTTTGTTACTTGAATGAGAAAGATTCGCTTTCAGAATATAGTTTTTTGTTTGGGTTATTTATCGAGTTTAGATTTGACCAAACCCTTTCTCTTGAATTTATATGTAATTGTAGTAAGCAGCAGCAGCAGCAGGAGCCGCCATGCAGAACATACATTACACTCAGCATGAATAATAGGTTTTTTTATGTTTTTGTTAAATAATGGAATGCAGAAGATCAAGCAGTAGCAGCAGAAAGACCAAGTAAGTTATATGTTGCGCACAGGACCAATAAAAAAAATAAAGTCTTGGCGAGCTCTGTAATAGTATAGTTAACAAGAGTTACAAGCACGAGATTTTCAGTAGAAAACACGAGATAAGAAGATAGAAGTTCAAATGGCTCTGAGCACTATGGGACTCAACTGCTGAGGTCATTAGTCCCCTAGAACTTAGAACTAGTTAAACCTAACTAACCTAAGGACATCACAAACATCCATGCCCGAGGCAGGATTCGAACCTGCGACCGTAGCGGTCTTGCGGTTCCAAACTGCAGCGCCCTTAACCGCACGGCCACTTCGGCCGGCACGGATTTATGGCCAACCCTACAGGAATCATGGTGTCAGTTCTCTCCAGCAGTACTTCACTGAGTCGAATCCATGCCACATTGTGCTGCAGCACTTCTGCGTGCTCGCGGGGGTCCGACATGATATTAGGCAGGTGTACCAGCTTCTTTGGTTCTTCAGCGTAGCGTATTACTTCCATAGAACTCACTCTCAAAATTTTCAGTAACACACACACACACGGGTGCGCGCGCAGGCGCCAATCTGCTTCGAACATATTGGCTAATGTGGTTTCGTACATAGTGATTTTTATAACTAGCAAGTATTTACTCTCCTAGCAACTATTCTTCATCCTTTTTATTCTTTTTTTATTATTACTAAAAGAAACTCTACACTAACACACCAGTGAACAGTTCTTTTACATCTTTACTCTCGCTATGTCATCTGTATACCTTAATATTTGTAGTTGTTCGTTTTCACCTACATTCGCGCTCTAAAATTTTGTTTCGGCTTCACGAACCGAAGAAACGTTGTCCATTCTTCAAAAATCTTCAAGTATCATACGTTATCATCCAAAAGATAAATTTTTCACATTTATTAAAAGTATACCACAATTTTACTAGGCAGGTACATCGACTTCCCCGTTCAATACTTCTTGAATTCCATGGAAGTCTCATTAAAATTAAAATCAAAAAAGTCTTTAGCAGAGGAAAGATTTGTTAAAACCAACATGGAGTGGGAAAATACAGATGTTTACCAACTGCCTATCCTTAACAATTACGCTATTGTCTCTAAACAACGGTCGTGCTTCCCCCACCGCCCCCTCCCCACAATTTGGAGGACTAATTGCTATTAATTTGACTAATGAGGCTTTTTTTTATAATTTCCAATCGCTTCAATCGAGGCATAAACATGGGTTAAACAGAGTATCTCTCTTTCACCGGAATGACACAAAACATCGTTAGAGATTGCTGGCAACTGCTAACCGCACGCTGACGAAAACAATGAGAAGTGCGGAACTTGGCAGCTCGGGAGACGTACCCTTCTGCTGGCAGCGTTTGCCGTAGTGGTTGGCAGCATTGTCAGACGGCAAGTGGGTCATAGCGCGGCCGTCGCCCCACTGCCGCCACGCTGCAACCTGTAAACACTGGCCACGTGGCCCAGCCTGTGCCGCCGGCTATACCGTAACCAGTTTAAAAACGCCGCTAATAATCTTGTCATATGGACTTCTGGGTTGGAATTATTCACACCAAGCTAATCGCGCCCTGACTTGTTGCTAATAACCTTAAACCACCAGTTTTTATCTAGTATGTTTTCTACCATTGGGGTCGAACCCGGTACCTCCGGTAGATCGATGACCAGTGCATTAGCGTGCGTTAGCAACACCTACAGCAATTGAACACATACAGCTAATTCGCCGTAGGACAACTGACATTTTAGCCACGAACCTCAAGGAAATCGAGGTTCAGAATGCACATGGGCGCTCGTTGTATGCTTGTATGTACGCACTTCACGAATTTGCTTTTCGTGGTCAAAAGTTAAGAAGCCTGCATAGCGAACAATAAAACTGGTTAGATTTCTAGGCGAAAACAACCATGAAATTGGATCCGTATTGCTCCGAAGTTTGCTGGTGAACAGAAAATATTTGACAATAACGTCGACAATGTTTCAAGCTGAACTGCTAAGACCCTATGATGTATTGGTGTGGCTGTTAACATTTTCATCCCCTGACTAGTTTGGACAGTTCTCCACGCTAGTTTATCCTGTCAGTTTCTTCATCTCTGCATAACGGTTCCACTCTAAATACAATTTAATCTGCTTACGGCAAAGTATTGTCAACTCAAAATCGAATAAGGATCATGCAGGAGTAGTCCTAATATTGAATAAGAAAATAGGAATGTGGATGAATTACTACGAACAGCATAGCGATCATAACAGCTAAGGCATGCATAAAACAAATTCTCACCTCATTAGTACGACATTGTCTACCAGCTCAAAAGATGATGAGAGAGAAACAACGTGAAGAGAGAATTATACAGTTGCTTAGGGAGACAAATTGCTCCAGTGAACTGGAATCTGATACCATTATTAGGGAAAAGGAGGAGGAACAATAATAGAACAATATGGATTACAAGAAAGGACTGGAAAGCACTGGAAAGGAAAACCTGCCTGTTAAAATTTTGCAGCGACCACAATTAAATCGTTGCTAAAATTTGATTTAAAAATCACGAAAGAAGGTCATATGCATGGAAGAGACCTAGAGACGCGTAATAGATTGTGATCGATTACACGCGAGACGTAATCTAAACCAGCATTTAAAATGTATTACATTTTCAAAAGCACATAGATGTGGATTCTGACCATAATTTATTCATTATGAACTGCAGATTAGAATTGAAAAAATTGCAGAAAGGTATGAAAGAGCTGGGATCCGTACAAATTAAGGGGAAAAAGAATACATTTGAAGAGCAATGGGTAGCTCTGATAAGTGAAATAGTGGTTGCAGTGCAGGGAAAATGTAATTGAAAGTCAAATCCTTGGAGGAATCCTTGGGATCACACGACGTATAATTTCGGTTAATATGACGCCCATGTTATACGGATGTCTGTGTGTAGAAACCTTCCAAACTATGCAAACTACTACTTACAAGGGAACCTCCCAATCGCACCCCCCTCAGATTTAGTTATAAGTTGGCACAGTGGATAGGTCTTGAAAAACTAAATAAAGATCAATCGAGAAAACAGGAAGAAGTTGTGTGGAACTATGAAAAAAATAAGCAAAATATGCAAACTGAGTAGTCCATGCGCAAGATAGACAACATCAATGACATTGTGAGCTCAGGAGCGCCGTGGTCCCGTAGTTAGCGTGAGCAGCTGTGGAATGAGAGGTCCTTGTTTCAAGTCTTCCCTCGAGTGAAAAGTTAATTTTTTTATTTTCAGACAATTATCAAAGTTCAGGCACTTACACATAATCAACTTCGCTTTCCAAAATTCCAGGACATGTTCAGATTTGCTTGGACATATGCAGGATTTGACGGTATACACACGGAAAAATATGAAAACGTTAAAAACATGTTTTGACAGAGCACAGGGAAAACTGTGCGACTGTGAAACTGTTGCATTCATTTGTTGCAGTTTATGTGACCAACTCTTATGTTTTCATCACTTTTTGGGAGTGATTATCACATCCACAAGAAAACCTAAATCGGGCAAGGTAGAAGAATCTTTTTACCCATTCGCCAAGTATACAAGTTAGGTGGGTCGACAACATATTCCTGTCATTTGACGCACATGCCGCCACCAGTGTCGTATAGAATATATCAGACGTGTTTTCCTGTGGAGGAATCGGTTGACCTATGACCTTGCGATCAAATGTTTTCGGTTCCCATTGGAGAGGCACGTCCTTTCGTCTGCTAATCACACAGTTTTGCGGTGCGGCCGCAAAACACAGAGACAAGTTACAGTGAACAGAGACGTCAATGAGCGAACGGACAGATCATAACTTTGCGAAAATAAAGAAAGTAAGCTTTTCACTAGAGGGAAGACTTGAACCAAGAACCTCTCGTTCCGCAGCTGCTAACGCTAACCACGGGACCACGGCGCTCCTGAGCTCACAGTGTCCTTGATGTTGCATATCTTGCACATCGACTACTCAGTTTGTATATTTTGCTTATTTTTTTTCATAGTTCCACACAACTTCTTCCGGTTTCCTCGATTGATCTGTGTTCAGTTTTTCAAGGCCTATCCACTGTGCCAAATTGTAACTAATTCTGAGAGGGGTGCGATGGGGCGGTTCCCTTGTTAGGAGCATGTTTCAGATGCTGACGTTAGAAGCATGTTGAAGTCATATGAATGAGCTTACTAGATTGAAGTCTTCAGACTGGCTCCACAGAAGTGCAGACTGGTAAGATCAATTAATTTAATTCTTTCATAAACGTGAACAGGGTGTACGTAAACATGGGGATAAAACTGGAGGGCTTGACTATCGGAGTTCTTTGTGTGTGGTGTTGTAAAAAAACTCTGGTATCTTGTCATAAATGAGCTACATTTTGCTAAGTGCCTTGGAATATGTGTTGTCAAACAATAAAAATAAAGTGTACTATCATACAGTTTTAATTTATTTATTGACTCTCGCTGTGCTGTAATGAAGTGAAATGCCTATCACTGTTGCTACGATAATCGCAGCCACTGAAGAAGCGCGCCAGTCCTCAGAAATGTTCGGGAGTGTACGACCGACAGGTCCTGCTATTAAAAGACTCGTCACAGAGTTCGTTCATAAAAATGAAAGAGTAACCACACAGATAGTGGTTAAACGTCACGGACAGTCCTAGGATGTCCTCTGAACAACTGACGAATACCTTAGAACATTAGTTCAGTATCTTCAGCGCACAACAGCTGGTTACAGCTGCGCCACCGACTGCGTGGCGTAATAGGTGGGAGCAGGCTTATTCGGCGTTGGCACAGAGAAAGGGCTGCTGGGAGCAGGGTCGCTTTGTTACACAACGCTCTGGCCGCAGCTGTCATTGTCAGTCGAACGGCGGCTGGAGCAGCATTACGACCACCCTCCTCGCCTACCCGGCTGGCCGGCAGCCAGTTTTGGTGGGCCTGCTTTCTGCTCTGCGGAACGGGTCATTAGCAACCTATTTCGAGGATAGCCTCCAAGGGATTACTCCAAGTATCCGAAGTAGGCAGTGTTCGAGCTACACATTCAGCGGATCCTAATAGCAATTGAATCGCCCCAGCAGTCTCTTATCGCTGACGCTCTTTAAGGAAAAATAAGTTGTTTGATAATGTGCGACACTGAACAACATTTCTGAGT
Source organism: Schistocerca piceifrons (assembly GCF_021461385.2). Taxonomy (NCBI): domain Eukaryota; kingdom Metazoa; phylum Arthropoda; class Insecta; order Orthoptera; family Acrididae; genus Schistocerca; species Schistocerca piceifrons. The sequence continues at coordinate 287,416,976 of NC_060145.1, read as the reverse complement.
TTCTCATTAGATATATCTGTAAATCTCAAATCGCAAGAGAAACTGACAGCAATGGAACTCACGATGATGATACACACACTGACTGGGAATGTAACTGAGGGACATAGTGGATGGATCCTAAGATGCAAAGCCACATCCAGAAGGATCAAGAAAGATGATCTTTGAGGTAAGCTTACGATTTACTTGTTTTCCATAGATATCACTGCAGGGAAGAATCCACGGAGATGCGAAGTTATTCAAAACATACAACATTATGCAGTAGTGCTGAACAGCTTCTGCGGTATGTAGTAGGAACAACTCGAGTTAAAGACACGCAATGTACGTTATTTTAGTTAACGAAAAAGTGCATTAAACTTGTGCCTTATACTATTTGCAGTAATGCTGATATTTCAAAATATTTGCGATTTTGTAATTATTATTATTAGACTGCTGTCTGTCATGTAGTACTATTGACTTAATGATCGATTGATTTAAGAGGGGCTAATGTCGACTCAGATGAGATTGCACATGCTGCATATTGGAGCATGATTTACAATTGGCTTTGTTTGCTACTGCGAGTAAATGGATTTGCAAACACAAAATTCGAATAATTAACCTTTCGTTGTTGGTATTCATATTCACGTACTTTTCTTAAAGACGTAGTCGTCTTTAGCCGCAAAAAATAAAATCCATTATTGCGATTTCGGCCGTGCAAGTAAATTACAAAAAAAAAAAAAATGAGAAGCAGATCATGGACTACTTTCAGCAATACTTTGACTTGGCCTTTTTTAAGGATACTTCTGAACTTACCAATATGAGATATTTACAGCAGACTGGAAGGTCTTTAAAGCTGCCTGCCAAGGAATTGCAGGTATTTATTGGAGCAACAATATTAATGTCTTGTTTGAGATACCCTAGAGTTAGGATGCACTGGGGTAAAACAACAAGAGTTATTAGCATTACTGAAATTATGACTCGAGACCGATACTTCACCATTAGAAGTAATTTGAAGGTGACAGACGATAATGCTGTAACAGAGGAAACTAGGAGGAAAGATAAGTTGTGGAAAATAAGGCCACTTTTAGAACGTGTAAAGAGAGCATGCCTCAGTTTACCTCGATCTCCTGAAGTGGCAGTGCATGAACAAATGATCCCGTTTACTGGAGCATGTGCAATAAAACAATTTGTCAGGGGAAAGCCAAATCCTGAAGGGCTTAAAAATTTTGTGTCGGCTGCTCCTTCAGGACTAGTCCTTGACTTTGAGATTTATCAGGGTAAAGGAACATTCCCAGAAGCTATTGGTCAACAATTAAAACAAGGAATAGGGGCCTCAGCAGTCCTCAGGCTTTGCCAGAGCCTTCCAGAAGGAACACGTGTTCTTTGATAGGTATTTTACCTCTGTTCCGTTACTGGAATCATTGGCTGAAAAAAACTTGCCTGCCACTGGAACAATCATGAAGTCAAGAATACCCAGAGCAGTCCATCTGACAGCAGACAAGATTCTTGCAGATCAAGGACGTGGGTCTGTTGACCAGACAGTGAGAAAAGACAAACTCATTTCTATTGTAAAATGGTATGACCAAAAGCCAGTCATAACTGCATCGACGAAGGTTGGGAAGAACCCTATGGATCAATGTAAAAGGTGGTCGAAAAAAGATCGGAGATACATTCGGGTTCCCCGTCCAGCAGTAATCAGCTGCTACAATAAAAATATGGGTGGCATAGACCTGATTGACAGAATGATGAGTTTTTACAGGATCTGCACCAGAACCAAAAAGTGGACCGTAAAAACTGTTTTTCACTTCATAGATCTGGGAATTGCAAATAGCTGGATTCAGTACAGAAGTGACAGAATTAAGAACGATGAGCCAAAGAATAATATCCTGCAGTACCTCGATTTCAAAATTAGAATTGCTGAGCATTTGTTAAGGGGCCAAGAGGACAACATTCTGATGAAGATGATGATGAGTCAACTCCTAAAAGGCGAAGATTACTGCCGCGACAATCACCTTCATCTTCTGTAACCCATTTACCAGAAGTGACAGGGTTGAAAAATAGCATGAGGTGTAAGAACAGTGGCTGCACAAAGAAAACCAAAATAAGGTGCAAAGGTTGCTCAGTTTTCCTCTGTCTGACATCACAGAAAAACTGTTTCTCTGAGTATCATCAGAAATAAAACTGTCAAAATTCGTCATTTATTTTACTTTTTTAAATTTATATTAATTATTTTAAATTAATAATCAGTGTATGATTCAAGTAATATCTGCATAATAAGACTGTATTTTGTTCAATAAACTAAAAATAAAGTACTTTTTTTACATTTTCAACTTTCTTTCTAATGTTTACTTATCGTCTCCAAGACCCAGTGTCCATTGTAATGGACACTTTACTTCTTTTCTAATGTTTACTTACATGTCTCCAAGACCCAGTGTCCATTGTAATGGACACTTCAGAATACCATGAATTTAAAAGAAAAAAGAAAAACTTTTGTGAATTTTATTTCACTACCTTCTGTTTAACAGGTACAGAATATCTGTTTCCAAAAAAAATCATGACAATTGTCGCCAGGTCCTAGGTTGGATATTCGAATGCGTTTGTTAACAGCAAACTCATCACCCATCGAGGGAAAATGTCATACTATAAACCCCATCGAAAGTATGGTGGAACTATTTCTTTTTGGCGAAATTACGTGTAGATTTTTGGACGAGATGAGGTAATTTTCAACGGATCCGCAGCTACGATTAAATTCGATAGCCCTGAACTGTAACTGTTCAAATCTTATTTTAAAAGGACTTAACTGTATGACAGACGGTAAGTCTGTTTTATACACTTTATTGAAACTATTTGTCACTGAATTGTCTACATTAACGCCATAAACAAGCAAACAAATCTCACTGTCAGACTACTAAAAAAAATACACAACGCGTCATTGTTGTTGTTGCTACTTCTTAGCGTATGGTCATGTCATTAAATATTAATGTTCACAATTACATCATCAAATTCTAAAGTAATATCCAAGACCACGAATATTGTCTATTGCTCCATCCATCTCCACCAGGAACTCTGAGCGCGCCATGTAACTTGTACAGCTTTCGAAAGATTATAGCAATTTGGCCAGTGTTAGGCCGAGAACTTTTGAAATGCTCTTTGACAATGCTGGCTACTGGCGCCTTCGAAACGCTCAATTACATACCTCGTTTTTAAACCTAAAAAAATTACATTGTGGGTAACAATTCAAAGGACGGTTATTAATTCTCAAATAGCCTGTTGTATGTGCGTCTGTCATAAATGTGATATCAGCAGTGCAAAACAAGTAATATCTTTGTTAAAATTTATCTATCCGCGATCAATTATAACGAACACTGTTCGTACAAGATTTGAAAGACTGTGAGGGAGAATCTGTGTACTGTTCTTCCGACTGATCTTTTACGTGCGTGGCTGGCTGACATTTTGAACTCACTTTCAGAAAGAGTGATTCTAATTACAGTTAGGCCATCCTGAATTGTTTGCGCATTTTTCGTAAATTGTTTCATAGCGATTAAAAGAGCTGTTCAGTAATTCAATTCACAGATTTCGCGTATTTCGGAATGTGTCTACACAGACATCTGTACCACGTACTTTAACTCAAGTTATCCAAGGATCCTTTTCGTTCAAATTTTCCTCTGTTTCATTCAGTATTTGATGTGTCAGAGCTAACCATTCCTCTTTTGTTGTAAACTTTCCCCGTGTTTGCCAAATCCATTCAAAAAGATTTATCTTATTTCATAGGACTATCTTCTCCATGAACGAAAACAGAAATTTCTAGCGAAGTTTAACATCGAAACTAAAAGTTTGCCTTGCCGCCAGTTTTAAGTTGCTGGCTGATGTAGCCGAGAAGGATCTCAACTGTGCACCTACGTTCACTCATTCCTTTCACAATTGTGAGAAGGTACTGGGAATATTTTTCAACAGTATTGCGCCCCACTACACTCGCACCTGCATGTACGATTCCTTCAAAACAAGGAGATACCTAAACGATGGCTTTGTCGTAAGCACCAAGGTCGCTGGATCTCACAGTATGTGGTTTCTTTCTGTGGGGGTTTGTGAAAGACTCCGACTATGTTCCTCACATTCCAGCAACTTTGGGGGACCTGCTACGCCTCATAACATCTGCGAATGCAAGAACTCTAGACGGGTTCGAATATCGTCTGGACGTTTGTCGTGCGTCTGATGGAGACAACATCGAACAATTGTGAAAGTTTAATGAAAACTTTGATCTTAAACGTAATTGTAAAATGAACCACAATGTTGCATGTGCTAAAATGTAAAAGATACATCCCTATAAAATCGGATCGTTCATTTTGTACATTTTGTACTCCTACGCGAAAGTTAAATTTTAACAATGTTTGTACCTTTATTCATGTAGACGACATAGTCGTGTGAAGTCCGACGAATGCTTTTGAAACGCACTGTAATTTCATCCGCAATGTCTTCAACGCGGAGCCGGCCGATGTGGCCGAGCGGTTCTAGGGGCTTCAGTCCGGAACCGCGCTGTGCTACGGTCGCAGGTTCGAATCCTGCCTCGGGTATGGATGTGTGTGATGTCGTTAGGTTTAAGTAGTTCTAAGTCTAGGGGACTGATGACCTCAGATAAGTCCCACAGTGCTTAGAGCCATTTTTTTCTTCAACGCATAAGAAACTACACAACGGTGGTAGACACACACTAGCAAATGGAAGTCGTGAGAATAATCGTGAATCTTTCTAGACAGCTCGTTGGGTAACAGTATTGCTCGCGAAATGTAGAATAAAAGGTTCACGTGTGCGTCGGGGATACAGTTTTAATCTGTAAAGTAGCTTCACAACTGCATGCACTCCGCTGTGCATAAAGGATTTATTCTCGACCGCAATAACGAGTATACTGAACGGTGTAGATCTGTAAGACAGCTCTGAATTAGCAAGTTGACTTCAGGTAACTGCCGCATTGCTGGCCTGCAACCAAATAAACTTTTTAAAAGATGCAATTGGACAATATTCCATAGCTGTTAGGAAACGTTATTTCACGTGTTATGGTAAGTAAACATATTGAACATAAAGTAACTGTCAAGTCTCTTTTCGCAGGAGCGTTTCTCGCACCTAATTACTGTAGAATGTAAATATTATGGCAGAATTTCGGGCAGGATTGAACAGATGAATTCGTGCGGTGTTATAATACCGCTTCGCCTGCAGTGGTTTCTCGAAGGTGCTACTGTTATAAAGTTCTTCAGTTAGTTTGCACTCGAGCGGGAAAAAATTATATATTTTCCAGATTCCGACTTTTCTAATAAAGGCCAGGGCACGTGTCGGTCACCAAATATTAAATCCTAATCTTCCCTCAATTCGAAACAATGTTCCTTATTAAGATGAGAACAAAATCACATGGTCCTATTGTTAAGAATTACAGGATCCATACTCAATTTATTTCTTATCTCTCACAAATCTATAATTTACATGAAGCGTGAAGTAAACAAAATGCAAGAAACTTGAATCTTTATGTAAACATTACAGCGAAATTAACTCTGTACGCCAGTGTTTGTAAACAACTGTTCCTGTCCAAAAGAAGCTAAGTGAATGTTATGCTACACAGAGGCCCGTGTTCAGTATCTTATCTTCACCGTACTCTCAAAACAGTTTTATCGCTAGCCTGACAAATAAGGGTACCATGCAGATAACTATTGATTGAAAGTGCAGAAATGATTTTTCACAATTATCCCAATTCAGATGCACAGTGTAATGCTAAGACATATTTTGATACCAGTTTTTAAACCGAAAAACATTCTCACGGACAGATGTGAATTACAGTTTGTTATGAAGTGTAGACAAATACAGAATAAGCTGTAAAAAGATTGGAAATTAAGAAGGTAGAAGTTGAGTAAATGAAGAAACCAGGAAGGCACCCCAATCTTTCGCTGTTCCGATTATTTATCACAAAAAATTGCATAAGAATAATCTGAGAGTGAAGATAAATACGCCAACATTAACCACGTTCAAATAGAGCAGTTTACTTTCAGCAATTTGCATGAAACTTTGTCGCCTGTTCTGTTTCTTAATTCACAGGTCACGTTTCGATAAATTCTTTAGCCTTGTGTGTCCAGGAACTTATCGGTGAGTTTATCACCTAATCGTTAATAAAATACCGCAAGGCACGTTCTTACAATCACTGGCGTGCGAATAAGTAGTAGCAGTGTCTCGACATACCCCAGTTTCACTTGTGAGTGGCCTGTCCTTCCTAAGCTCCATGGAATTTGTTAAGACATTTCACACAAGCACCAGAATTTAATTTTTTGCCCGCTCTTGTCCTTAGTCCATAACACGGCCCGCCCCCCCTCCCCCCATCCACAAATGTACCCGTTGCAATGTGTCTTCTACATATGAATCCTTCCTTGCCCGATCACTATAAGGCGTTTGGCTCTAAGCACTATGGGTTCAAAAATGGCTCTGAGCATCATGGGACATAACTTCTAAGGTCATCAGTGCCCTAAACTTAGAACTACTTAAACCTAACTAACCTAAGGACATCACACACATTCATGCCCGAGGCAACAGTTGAACCTGGGACCGTAGCAGCCGCGCGGTTCCGGACTGAAGCGCTTAGAGCCGCTCGACCACAGCGGCCGGTTATACGGCGTTTCATGCCACTTCTGGGAAGCACGGTGACCCAATAACATGTGAAAGAAACTCACTGCTTCCTCTTGGATTTTCCGTCAAAACTTCGGCGTTAGTTCATCCTTAAAGTTTAATTTTCGTCACTACGTATGAAGCAGCGTCGAAACTTTCAAACGGCAGTAAGTTTGTTCTTCAGTCGTAGATCACTGTGATTTACACTTAAACCAACAAAAAGTTACACAAGCCTTTATGAATTTCAAGGTGATGTTTAATTAGACATGAATGTTCATCCACTTTTATATGCATTTCGATTCTATTGTGTAAATTCTGCCTAGCTTCTCAAGGTTCATTTTCGTCTTACGTGCTAACATTACTGGATGCCTAACACAGTTTGGCTTGTGATTCTGTGAAACCCTATATTCTGAGACCTAAGTTATCTCTTTACACAGAAGTTCGTAACGTATTATGCAGACAACAGAGGTAAGTTTAATAGGAGTTGGATATACGTACCGCAAGACTGTCGATTTTATTTCTGTGTAGTCTAGTTACTGCTGTACGATATTAATGCTTTCCTCTCAAAATTCCGATAACACGTTTCAAGGAAGCAGGGGAGAAGATTATGGACTAACACGTCCTGGTGACGGAGCATAGGGAACAAATCTTTTGACTTGATTGGAATACACTCTTCGAATATATGACGTTATCACCTATAAAAAAAAGGAAGATGGAGCAAAAGATCCTATACAGTTTACACAGATATCAGACATCAGTCTTTCGACTAAAAGACCCTCGATAGTGCGTTGGACCATACAAAGAATAGAACATTACTTCTTACAAAAACAGTTTCAAGTAAATTATTCCAAAAACCTTTCGTATTAGTATATGACGAGAATGAAAAACATGCTGTGGTTTCCATTCTTCCATGAAAATTCTTTCTAAAACTGTTTAATAATTTCATTTGTCCTCTTTCTGCTTTCGTGGAAAATATATAATCTTTTACTTAAATCTCTGAAATTTTGAACATCAACAGCAAATTTAGTTACTCATACCTCACGGTAGAAACGCGAACTAAAACACATCAGAAACAAGGAGTAAATGTAGATTTATGTGGCGAGAAACATGTTCAGACGTGACGCTTTAAAAATAGCCGTTGAAATACTATCGAAAAGTTTATAATTCCTGCTCGGATTCTTGGGATGGGCCAATAATAATAATAATAATAATAATAATAATAATAATAATAATAATAATGACTAGAGCCTCCCGTCGGGTAGACCGTTCGCCGGGTGCAAGTCTCTCGATTTGACGCCACTTCGGCGACTTGCGTGTCGATGAGGATGAAATAATGGTGATTAGGACAACACAAGACCCAGTCCCTGAGCGGAGAAAATCTCCGACTCAGCCGGGAATCGAACCCGGGCCCTTAGGATTGACATTGTCGCGCTGACCACTTTTTTTAAAAAAAAAAAACTCATTTTGTTCGTTTCCGTTCGTTGTATCTGCTCTGGGCGGACGTCGAAAGACACCAGTTTCAGTTCGTTGTTGATCGATTACCTCCATTTTTTTTCATTACAGAGGGGAGCTAGCCCTCTGACCGAACACGCTGAGCTACCGTGCCGGCACCACTGAGCTACCGGGGGCGGACTTGGAATGGGCTGCAATGCACCCACGTACGACACAATCAGTATTCTGGTGAACTAACTGGCGCTTTAAAGAAATCTAACGTAACATTGCCAGTGGAATAAACAAACATTATAGCGCGACTTGAAATTTGAAACTGTACTTGGTCACCCAACGTCTGCCTGAACGGATCAGAACTGCGTCGCGGGAAACTGCTGCGGATCGCTCCAGGTCAATCCTTCTGTTCCCCATCGAAAAAAATTTTAACAGCGCTATCGCGAGCACAGCGGCGAATGGCGCAACAGGCCTAGCTTTTACGTAGTACATTCAGTTTATCTGAAGAGCACTTACGTAACAGACTACGGGCCAGTTCCTTACTGAAGCGGATGAGAGCGTTTTTCAAATGAGTCAAATAAGGCAGCCCCTGTTATGCTGTCTGTGTCACACCTTTTTTGTGTTTTTTATACATTTACATTGACACAGATGACCTTAACACCAGAGGTGTCTGCTACAGCAGTACATGCCACTCTGAATCATCGATAAACGTGATTTACATACGATACCACGTAAACCACGTTTCCTGGACAATCAAATACGCCAAATTATCTTGCGCAAATGACTATCGCGGATTATTTATCTCTTTTACAACGGCTCGTTATTGGCCTTTGTAACAGAAAATTATGAATGAGATAAATACATATGGTTACAGTTCATTTTGACTGCCATGTTTTTACGGAACTTTGAAATACCCTAACCGACTCTGATGCAAACTATTTATGAAACAAAGTTTTTCCTTTAAGATTCTTGGCTTTAAAGAACTGCTGCACCCTCTCGAAGGAAATCAAGCGAAGACGTTTCCAGTTTGGCAACAAACAAAACCGAAGCAGAAGAAAATTCACCAGCGCATGGTAAAGGTCATTTCGTTCACCTATTAGTGTATTTTCATCTATCAATCGTGCTTGGAACGAGGGAAAAAATTATTGTAAGCGTCGATACGCTTTCTCGATGCTGACTTATTGCGATGGTCCCCACGAAAGTTATATGATGCAGAACTGCTCCTAGTTTTCTCGTGTTCAGTTCTGTACGTTTACCCAACATGATTCGCTACCGCAACGTCAGTTTCTTTCCAAAGCGTCCTGCTTTAAGTTTTCTGAAGATTTCCTATACACCTTCATGTCGATCCTTAAGACCTTTCACGATCCTCTGAGCATGCATATGAATTCCTTCGACGTCAGCTTGTAGACATACTTAATGAGCACTCAAAAGGTTGGATCAGTAGTGTAGAAACGAACCAACTTATACCTCATTTACAAATGCATCGCACTTTCCTAGAACCCTCGCAACTAATCCAACTGTTCCATTCGCCTACCTTACTAAAGATTTCACATATTCTTCCGCTTTTCACACCACTTGACTAGACAATTCCTTGATATATAAGTGCAGTTCTTCCCTTAAACCGCCGTACGAACGTCAAACTGACCGATATTGAAGTAACCCAGGACGGAACAGAAAATGAACTGAAATCGCTCAGCAGACGAGAGGCCCCTGGATCTCATGGGATACCAACACGATTCTAAATCGAGTATGCGAAAGAACTTGCTTGTCTTCTAGCAGTAGTTCCCCTAGGAGCGAAGCGTTCTTAGTGGTAAGAAAAAAACCACTGTTCGTTTCCGCGTTCAGTAAGAATCGTCAAGACGAACAAAACTATGGGCCTATTTCGCTGAAGACGGTATATTGTTGAATTCTGGAACGTTTTTCATTCAATTTCTGGAGACCGAAAATCTGCACCGTAGAAATCAATATTGATTCGGCAAAAAACTATCTTGCGAAACACAGCCCCCATGTTAGTCCATGAGATTCAGAAAGCGGCGCTCAGCTTTATGTCCCGTTCCTTTATTTCCGGAAGGAGTTTGATACAGTTAGAAGACCAGCTATGTGATTGAAGAGTTCTAACAAACAGACCATAGCAGGTCATTCCTAACGGAGAGAAATCTTCAAGCGTAAAAGTAACTTTGGGCGTAGCCCAACAAAGTATTGTAGGATCGTTACTTTGCACAGTATATGTATAGGTGACCTAGAGGATAACGCCGGACGCTCCGTGAGACTTTTCGCTAATGCTGTTGTTGAACATCGACAAGTTCCAGTTTAGTGAAGAGCAGGAAGAGCTGCAGAGCAGGACACTGTGCTAGGAGTGGCAGCTGACCCTCAACATAAACAGAGTAACGTACTGCTTATGAAAAGGCAGAAGGACATAACTGTATGACTACACGATTTCAGAGCAGTCCATTAAATATCTAGTAGTATGCATGCGGAGCGATTTAAAGTGGAATGGCTGTATAAGATTGATCACAGTTAAGGCAGGTGCCAGACAAGAGTTTCATTGGTAGGATACTCCGGAAGTGTAGTCCACCCGCAAAAAGAGGTAGCTTATAAAACCCCTCGTTCGATCGATACTAATACTGCTCCATAGTCTGAATAGATAGAGAAAATAGAGGATGTTCTCAGCAGAGCATCGTCTTTCGGTGCAGGTAAGGTGTTCAGAAGGATTCAGAGAATGCTTTTGAAATTATTTTGAATGGTATCGTATACTAAAGAAATTTCCATTACTCGCAGTTTGCATGAGCTAACATAAATCACGGCGATAAATCGCCAACGTTCCGCTGCCGCAATCAGTCATAGAAGTATTCAAACATTCTGAGGACTCAAGCCCTGATTACTTTCTCACAGTTGACTGTATTATGGAAGCAGATCAGTTTCCTCCTCTTTGTTGAGTAATGACCAAGAGGAAGCCAACAGTACATGCGTCATGCCAGTGCTTGCTGTCCACGCAACCAGTGACGTATCTCTGCGTCACGTAGGTACACAGAGGAAGATACGAGTAATTTTCCGGCTTCTCTTTGTACTCGTATGCTCAAACGCCCCGGCTGTAAGAGACGCAATTACCAGCTGCGGCATGCCAAACACATCTTAACGATAAATATTAGGTCAATATTGTAGCGCACTTGTGAATCGCGCGTTGCTTATGAAACAGTGTGCCATGTATTAAGTACCACTCGCCTTGGTGGTCAACGGCTGCCGTGTTTCAAAGACATAAAAAATTACAAAATACGGCATCATTCAAATGACCAGATTACCTCCTGTAAGCTCTAAAATCCTAAGAATACCAAATTGGACTGTCTCCCAAACTCGCGTAAATCATCCCACCCCCTCCTATTCTCACGCAACGAAGTTGGGAAAATGATAAAGGGAGAAGCCTGTAAAATTTATGTAGTCAGCATGTATTTCCTATACTAACATCATACGAATTCTTATTGCACTAACACGACACCAGTTCCTACTGAGAACTGATGGTTACTGCGTTGAAATGACGGAAAATCACTTGGGGTGACTACTGTTGTAAACAGAGACGGGGTCTGATTTGCGAGCTTCCATGTCGGTTTCCTGTCAAACTGTTAAGCGGACAATTAAGATTATTCTAATGTAGGATACAAATAGTCGGGTCATCACTGCTTTAGAGGCATGTTCATCGGTAGGATCAGTATCTTTATAGTGTCGCTTAGCTATATGTCCGTCCGTCCGACTGTTAAAAACTCTTTCTCGCGTACGCGTATCAAGCTGACACTTATGTAACATAGGGAGTTCTACAGTCGCCTGACGGTGTAAAAAATTTAAGCTTCTAAGTCAATGCAAATCAAAGATACTGCCATTTAGTCACAGGTTTTTATACTCAAGCTCACTCATCAAACCCAGCAGCGCTTTTCCTGTTGACCCAGAATAATTAAATTTGGAAAAACGCTAGGTTTCGTAGTACAAGTGAAGGATAAAAGCCGTAACTTGCTGATTTGTAACTGTATCACAAGGAAAAAAAATTGTCATTTGTTATCCGACCGTCTGTCCGTCTTAAGACCCGTATTTGAAATGAAAAGATACACAAATCAAGTTCCAATTTATGTCACACATTATGGTCTACAATCTCTAGGCACTAACAATTTCCGAATTTTTTCCTTTACGTGCACTGCGAAACACTGTTTCTTGCCAAATTTCATGATTCTAGGTCAATGGGAGGTACTCAACAGGTTTTGAAAGTGAGTTAGCGAGAATCACAATTTGTGAAAAGTGCAGTTGCCGGTTAGCATAGCATGTTAATATAACTCCAAAAGTAATAAAATAAATGAAAATTGCAGTAGCAAACGTGAAATTACATGAAACACACAGTTAAAACTTGAAGCATTCTCGATATTCTTGGAATTCCCGGGGCTGATATCCTGCCAGTATACATATCTATAACAGACAAAAATCGTCGAGGTTCTAGATTTCCAGGATGGATGAACTATCTATACACATAATTAAGCATCCACGGGACCCTCGGTGCGCGAGTCATCGTCGCACATATCCGGATTTGTTTTATCACAGAGGGTGGTCAGCTACTTGACCCAACGCGCTGACTACCGCACAGGCTATCCACCGACTCACCTAGCGTCAGGATGCAAACACCAGCAAAAATATACTCAATTTAAAAGTTGCATTTTACTCTCGCACTTACCGAGTGTGATACCCTCGTCCACAGTGACTTTTCTATTGCACTGAACTGTGTTAATCTGGTGATACAGAGCCTCAAAACCTCGCGAATGTAGGTTCCAAACTCACTGATACACAATTGTTCCGCTGTGGTGTTCTTAGGCATACCAGAAGATGGAAGGAGGTATCAGCAAAATTCAATAAACACGCAAGCATCACTGAGTCCGTCAGAGATACGTTGATGAGCCAAAACGGTATGAGCACCGGCATAATAGCGTGTTGGTGCACCTTTGGAACGCAATGCGGAAACCATTCTGCCTAACGTGGACTCGACAAGTTCTTGGTAGACTCTCGAAAGTATGTGACACCACTTATCTGCGCACAGATCACAAAGGGAAGGAAAAGATTAGTGATTTAACGTCCCGTCGACAGAAGACATTACACACGAAGCTCGAGCTCAGGATGTTTCTGGGATGAGGGAAGGAAATCGTCCGTGCCCTCTCGAAAGAACCATCCCGATATTTTCCTGGAACGGTTTTGGGACATCACTACAGTTTACATAATTCCCAAAGATTACGGTCAGTGGTTGTGGGTGCGGAGCCCCGATAGCGTACCAGATGTATGCCAGCGAGTTCTTATCAGGCGAATTTGGCAGCTGCTGGAAGATGCCATCGCCATCGTGAAAGACATCAAGCACGAAACGATTGGTCCGCAATAATGTTCACATGATCCACAGCTGTCTTGCTGCCTTCGATTACTACCACGGGTCCAATGAAATCCCAGGTGGATGTCCACCACGGATACCTCCACCAGCCCGTGCACGTGGCGCAGTGTATGTTACAGCTTGTCGCCTACTCGTGGTTTCATCGTCTTTCAACCGCTTTCCATAAAACATTATGACAGTAGCAAGGGAACAGCCGACCAGTTTCGCCGTTTTAGATATGCTCGACCTCGGGCCGTTATCACCCACCCTTTGTCAAAGTCGCTTATGTTGGTGGATTTTTACAGTGTGCAACCCGTATCGTCGCAAGAATGATTGCCCACGCGTCTCTGCTTCGCTTATGTATTTTTCTTGCCACTAGGCGCCGTTCCATTTTACGACAGGTAGCGGTCATAATGTTTTGGCTTATCAGTGTAAATGCATTTTTAGCTTAGTGACTGACTAGTAAATCTTAGCTTATAGGACCTGCTTTTAGATTATCACTTGCCTCGTCGTTAGTAAGGTACATGAACTGTGCTCACAAGGAAATTATATATCGTGTGGTAGGGCTGTGGAGGCCTATGCCACAGCTGTATGTTCCGTGATGAAAAAGTTTTTATGTTTGATAATGTTCATTCGCTTTTTCTGTATGATAAAACCCTATTAGTACTACATTTATACTACACAGTTAGGTTGTGTACCAGACCAGAATGGGTTCAAATGGTTCAAATGGCTCTGAGCACTATGGGACTCAACTGCTGAGGTCATTAGTCCCCTAGAACTTAGAACTAGTTAAACCTAACTAACCTAAGGACATCACAAACATCCATGCCCGAGGCAGGATTCGAACCTGCGGCCGTAGCGGTCTTGCGGTTCCAGACTGCAGCGCCTTTAACCGCACGGCCACTTCGGCCGGCACCAGAATGGGAAACTTAATTATAACTACAACCAAAACAAACTGGAGGTGTGTGAGACACGTTGCCAGGCAAATGAATAGATGGATCAAGGAAGTTCTCTGCTGGATTCAAGACGACGGCCGATGGAAAGGAGAGTAGATGACATAAGAAAACGTGCAGGAGCAACATGGATGTTTAAAGCAAAATACCATAACGTATGAAAAGTATGAAAATGGGGGCTTGTATCGATCGGTATATGTCCAGTGGCTGATGACTTTTTAATAATTATTATCATGTGCGTACGGACCTTGTCGGATCACGCATTCATTACATATATGATTCGTCTTTCTAAAAGCCCATATAGCTTTCATTCTCTCGCTATGCGCTTTCTTCCTTTCTTATGACCACTTTGTCCCTGATCTTTCAGGGACTTCATTCTTGAAAGTCAGACGCACAAACTACATTGTACTCACATTCGTGAACTTTAAGAAGGCTCTTTGAGTCCTTGGGCAGGCAGACTCACTTCGACATTCTACAAGATTATGGAATAGACAAAGTAGGGCACTGATGCAACACACTCGCAGGCACCACATCCAAAATAAAGTTTGAAGAGAAATCTCAGAACCATTCGAGATACAGACAAGGCTCAGATAACAAAATAGTCTCACCGCCCTTATTCAACATGTTCCTGTACAAAACCGTCAAACAATGGGATGAAAAAGTGCAAGGGGTTCAGATAGGAAGAACAGGCGCAACGAAGATAATCATAAAATGCCTGGCATATACAGAACACCTGGCAATACTCAGCATCTACGGCAGACTATACAAATAGGAGGATCAAACAAGGTATCTAATATGGAACGAACAGAAAAAACATAGCAAAGTGAACAAACCAACATGGATGCACACAGTAAAAGAAACATTTCAAAGCAGTCCTATCTCAGGCACAACAATACAGTTTTACAACCAGAACCACACTATGATCCGGAAGCTACCACAATATGAGAATCTGACACCATTAAGTCAGAAAAAAATAAAACGTAAAATCTTTAAATTTTTCGAACAGGACACAGAAATAGTACATGGATGAAGAGACCAACCAAAGAATTATACGAACAGCAACAACTCACATACATGATTAGAAAATGCTGACTGCTATTCTATAGATAAATACATAGAATGAACAACCGACCACCAACTTAGATGTAGTAAACAGCTTAATAATAATAATAATAATAATAATAATAATAATAATAATAATGAAACGGTTGGTTTCAAGAAATAGATGAATACCTAAAACAAGCAGGAATCAGCAAGGAAATGATAAACGAAGGAAACAAATTCAGAAACAAAATTCAGAATAAGAAATCTGAAGTGAAAGAAAGGTAGAGAACATGAAAAATAAGGACAGAACAAAGGAAACAGAAACAGTCAAAGAACGAAGGCATTTTGCGAAGAGAGAATGAAAGAAACAAAAAAATTGAATAATCGTGTACCATTCAATTTAAACATTGTATTAAGAGTAAAAATGTATAATAATGTAAGCACTGTACAATGCGTGACGAAAGATATACACTGCCACTGTTTTAGTGAGGCATCGTCGTACTTGCTTCCTACCAGTTACAAAATAACCCCCAAATGAAATCAAACTGTCAGGATAAAAATAGCCCTATAAGCTATCGCCGTCGGTAACTGAGAACGCAGTTGCGCTGCGCCCTTCCTGGCAGTTACGCAACCGCTTTACGTGACACGGACCATGGGCATCACGACCGCGTCTCGTGATCACTGACGCATTTGATACTGACCGCCACACCAGACGCAAATAACTGAAGTCAATTCAAAAAATATGTTTTCGTAAATTATATCAGCACGAGAGCCGCAAAACTATCAGTTTCTTCTCCATTACTCAGACATATTTCTGGTATTATGGTGCCCAGAAATGAACAGTCGAATGCCAGTTTCTCAGACACAGTTTACTATAATACAGCAACAAAACGGTGGTTGGTTGAAACTGCGAAAGAGACAAAAGAAGCTCATAGAGGAAGAAGAGATGAAGTTATTGTTGTCTGCCAATGATATTATGGTGTGATGGACGAACAATAAGGAGGTGGAAGAACAGAGGGACATTTTAAATGGAAAAAATTGAGAGATGTGGGATGAAATGCAGAGTGGAGAAAAACAAGACTATGTCTCCGAAGCGTGAAAATGGAAAATGCAAGAATGGAGGCAGAAGTTAGAAAAAGGTTCCAACAGAGCAATGCGTTTTACCAGTGTGAGAGAAACTTAGTTAAGGGAAGGGCGATGCCAAAGGTATGCAAGAAAATGTTGTATACGTACGTACTTTACACCCGACTGACATATGCACCGGAGATCTGGACAGTGACAGGAAGCGAGGAGAGTCGAATCCAAGCCCGTGAAATGAAATTCCTAAGAAGTTTGTTAGGCCAAACGAAGAGAGACAGAAATGCAGATGACAGGAACGAAATTTGAGCAGAAAAGCTGAGAGAGAATTTAGGAGAACAGGTTAAAATGGTTTGGACATGTAAAGGGAATGAAGATGGAAGAATATCAAAATGAATTATGGAGGCCAATACTGAGGGTGGGAGAAAGACCTAGAGCATAATGGTCTGACTCAAAGACGAGTTTAACAACAAGGCATTTGGACTGGAACGGAACTGTTATAGAAGAATGGTGGAAAGACAGTGGAAAATAGAGAATTACAACAAATGTCCCAATGCTAATGCTGCACGAAGCGGAAAGACGACGACGACGACGACGACGACGACGACGCTCTCGTCAATACTTTTGATACGAAATTCAGAAGAAGTTTTTTGCAGGTGGTCTCCACACAACAGTTCCATTAGTCGCTTATCTCTATGAATCATCCGAATAGAGACACGAAACATTTACATTTGTAGGGTAAGGACAGTACCCAACAGATAACTGAAACAAACTATGTAGCTTACACCCACCTTTATAAGCCTTCCTTACCTATAACGAAAACGCGGTAGTGAGAAACACAGCCGGCCGGTGTGGCCGAGCGGTTCTAGGCGCTACAGTCACTGCGCGACCGCTACGGTCACAGGTTCGAATCCTGCCTCGGGCATGGAAGTATGTGATGTCATTAAGTTAGTTAGGTTTAAGTAGTTCTAAGTTCTAGGGGACTGATGACCTCAGATGTTAAGTCCCATAGTGCTCAGAGCCATTTGAACAATTTTTGAGAAACACACGATATCCTAAAAGCTAGGGTCACAGGTGACCAAAAGGATTCGATTTGGCCACACCTTCCACAAGCTTCCTGCTCATTATCGCAACGAGACTTCAGACAGAAGATACGTTCCTATTGGATATTGTGAACAAGACTTGCGACTGTATCAAAACATTCTGAACTGGCAATTGCGGCACGCTATCCTCGATAAGTCATCTACAGATACAGGAGTAATATAGTGGGACTTCCTACCGAATTTTAATAGGACAATTATTATTATTCATATTAGACATTAACGACTTAATGGATAGTATTAGATGCCACGATCATCTCAGTTCTATTGTAAGAAAGCAAATGGCAGGCTACAGTTTATTGACAGGTTCCTGGGAAGCTATACCCCGTCTATAGGACAGGCTCCTTACGTAACTTTCGTACCGTCCTTGTTATGATTCGTCATCAGGACTAATACAGGGCATCGGCCTTACTCACAGGCTAGTTTGACTATTCAAAGAGCAACCAGTTTTAAAAAAACTTCAATGGAAAACACTCAAGAAGACTCTGTACATCTCGGAAGAAAACCTACTCAGGAAATTTAAAGAAGCAGGTTGCAGGGCGGAATATACAATTATTATCTGTAAGATGCCATAGAGATCGTGCAGATGATGTTAGAACAGCAACACAAAGGGGTAATTCTTTCTTCGCTCCTCTGTGAATGGGGGCGGGAGGAAACTATGAATGATAGAACATAACGTGGATGTGACGTTACAGGTTTGCTTGATACGTAATTTCCCCTCTTTTAAGACCTTCAGTTTAAACTGTGTACAAAAATTGAGAAGTATAGCTTATTCAAAGAAGTAAAGATGCGCATGAAACGTATGAGTTTCGTCGCACATGTCAACTTCTACGTAAAATTTTCCAATTTTTGCTGTTTCAATAAAATGCGATTTCTAAGGCTGATCGCTGGAATTCCTTCGGCAATTTTATTTAAGAAGGCTTGTCTAAGAAAAATGAAACCATTTTGGCACACGAACTATCGCACTCGGGCCATAGCTGATTCTTCCATTGAAGGAAGACTCACATACAGTTTTAAATCGGCGTCTTTGTTTAAATAACTCGTCCGTTAACTTTTTCATACAATCGACTTTTCCGAAACTACACTATAGCGATGTACTCCAAATATCCATAAGCATCTAAGATTAAATTGTAATTTCTAATCAACAATGTCACGAAGCGGCGAGACTTGTGAACTTTCATATGCGAAATAGCAAATAGGGAGGTTTGTCTTTTAATCAATGGTACACTATGTTTTGTAACTTGTTTACACAACGCGTGACGAACACGAAAGTACGGCATAAGCTAGAACAGACTATTTAAAAATAGACTGCCCAATTTTCTTAGCACGTTTACACAGGGAAGTAATGAAAAAATTATCAAGTTTCTTTATCGATTTCAGAAAATGACAATGGTTTTCGTGAATCAGGTCAATTTTTTTAGTTATTGTATTTTTGTGTATTGTAACACGTATAGCAAAAACCTGAGCAAATACTAATTCACAATTTACATTGTTTTAGATTAAAACCCCCTTTTTTATAAGCCGGAAAATGAAATGGTTTCAGCAAGAAGACGGTGCAAAAATAATACCGATATATTCTGCTACAGCTGCAGGTTACATGGTTACTAAGAGTAATGCGTCAGAAATTTCAAAAAGCGTGCTTACCTAGCTAATTTTGGTATACCGATTGGTGATCAAGATAAAACTTGAGCAGCATATATGGTATCAAGACATGCTGCTGTGAACAAAGAGCAAGAAAAGTTGTTTGAAATTTGGAGTTCCTGTGGTTTCGGGGGAGCCAACAAACCGTGCCGCAGCCTGCGACTTCTGCGCTATTGAAACACTGAGATCAAATGGAAGAACCGGAGCAGCATCAAGCGTTCTGCTCTTGAATCGGCACGTCGTTCTGCAGCTCATTGTAAGCAAATTCCAGTAGCGGTCTTTGGAGAGCTTCTTGACATTATTAACGAGATGCCGCTGGTGCTGCAGAACGAGAAGACGAATAATTAGATGTTAATTATGCTGCTAAAATTTCTTTTTCTCAACGGGAGTTCAATGATATAGTTTGCGGTCTCAGCTTGTCGAAATCCTCTGGCGAACTGTTGGCATCAAGCCTGTAAGAAAAAAGCCCTCCAACCTGACCGTATTCGAATCATTTTCTATCGCAACAGACAATTTTTCAGGAGGAAAAGACTGTTTACTGTACAAGCCTGGAGTGCCAAAGTACGAACAGAAAGATTGGAGACTTCACTGACAGTAGATAACGATCACTGAAATGTGTATTGTTGCACAACGGAAACCATCACGCCTCTATACCCTCATTCTCTTGAACAAATCGACAGAGAAAACTGAAGCGGTGAGTAAGAGTTGGTGAAAATTTGTTATGATCACCGTGAGTGGTTGATTTGTGTAGATCTGAAGATAGTGAATATTTGTTGGGACAACAGAGAGTGCACAAGCACCAGAAGGTGAGACGTAAGGGTCAGGAGGAGGACTGGCCTGTAAAGGAGGAACGGGTGCCTGACATATCTATGAATGTCCTCAACAACTCTCTGATGAACAGAGAAAATAAAAATACTCTTCCCATCGCCGCACATCAAGCTTGGCTTGATGAAACAGTCCACTAAAGCTCTGTGCAGTAATGGTGAATGCTTTACTTGGGCCAGGCTTTCCCAGGAATGATCATGTAGAAGTTGAAAGCTGGTCTCTTCGACGGTCCTCAGATCTGTAAGCTTAGAGATCCACAGTTCGGAAACACTATGAACAAATTGGAACTGAAAGCGTGGCCGGCTTTTGTTCTCGTGGTGAAGAACTTTCTGGCAACAATAAGGCGACGAACTACATAGAACTTGTTACCACTATGCTGACCGCTCCCAGGCACCTTGGATGCAGCATGAGTGTTAAAATGCATTACTTATTCTCAAATATTGATTGCTTTCCCGCGAATCTGGGAATAATAAGCGACGAGCATGAGGCGAAAGAAATGGCGACCAGCTATCAGGAACGCTGCAATCCAGTCCTGACGGCAGCTTATGTTGGACTTAGAGAGATTCCTGCTGCTGATCATTCTAAATGTTCCAAGAAACTTAAAATCAAGCCCTCAGTTTTGATTAGTACGTTGAATTTCACACGCAACTCACATGTACCAAAGTCTGCTACACAATCAACACCATTAAATTTTGCTTAATCAATAGTACTTTGTACTTAAAAAGATTTTCCTCTGAAAACTGAATTTGGAGAAGAAATATTAACAAAAGACACAGGTAACGTCACAAAAATTCAGTACATTTCGTTCAAAGCTCGCAGTTTTTTGAATCGAATTAGCACAAAAACCTGACCTGGTGATTAAAAAAAAATACGGAAGCAGAGGCGCAGAAATGTTCAGAATATGATTCTGAAAGTTAGCAGTTTTTTTAGAAATAACCCAGTGTTATTTATCAACTTGCCCATAAGAATCTGGTTGTCTTCCCTATTAGAACAAACATGGTTGTATAATTTTTTCTAAGAAAACTGCATACAACTTTAACACTACATTTAAACAGCTGCATGAGAACATGTCAGCGCTCTGAAGATGTCTCCACGTTGGCAACTAAATAAATTACACAGGGTAAAGAATGCATCAGAAACGTAAAAAAAATTGCAACAGATTTCTTGTGAAGAATCGAGGGATGGCTAATCCGCTATAAACAAGGAAACGTAAGCAAAAGAAAAAAGTATTCAGTGAAATAATCCTAAATTGCAGGTAAATCCTTCATGTCAAGCAGTAGATCAGGTGCATGTTTCATAATTTAATAATATCTTTTATGCCACTGCTCTGGTTTTTTTCAAGCCTTTCTACCGAGACATTTGCGAAACTTAACATGTTACATAACGATTTCAGTCCATATTCCTTGCCATGAATGTGTGTTCTATGGATTGCACCTCTCCACAATCATTAAGTCCTTAGCCTGTCTATCTTTCTGCCATCAATCCATTTGAATTGTCACTCGATTCAAAGCCATTTACAGTTCTGTACACAGGTTGCAGCCTTACCTCCTAATGGTTGAGATCGTTACAATGGTACTACTGTTCATGAGTTTAAGTACTCGAGTTCTTTATCACATTCTGTGAGGTCGAAGTTATCTACACTACCCGATAGGTAAATTTGGGGCGTTTGGAAACATTGTTCGGCTACCGAGTTACTAAGCCAGCGCGCTGTTGATCGTTCACGTGTACCGCCCGTAGGAGGTCAAGGAAGTTTGCAGTGAAGCAGTCAAAAGGTGATATGTAGTTGCCTTGTTGGAGTTCACTCTCACGAATTTGCTGTACAGAGGGTTTACCTCAGACAACTTTAAAGACAGACAAGTTAGTCTTTAGCGTCTCGTTGCCGACGAGCAAAAGCTCGAATTAGTGAAGGGAATCGGACGTGCCCTGTCACGGAAACCATCCCGGCATTTATCTTAAGCGATTTTCGAAAATCGTTGAAAACCAAAACTAGGATTGCCGGAGATCTGAATCGTCGTCGTCCGGGATGCGACGCACCACCTCGCTCGGTACTAACTTTATAGACACAGGAACTGCCATTTAGATTAGCCTCTATTTTCTCATAGGTTATACTGACGATATTACAAGATGGTACAAATAGAAAAGGGGGGGGGGGCTTCAAGAAAGGAGGAGACAGATTAACTCCTCATGGCCAACGCAATGAGATGTAGAAAATCGTGGACTGCTGCCATGTAGGTCAAAAACAAAGATTTTGTCGTAAAACAGTTTATATCGACAGTTCAGTGTTCTGGGTATGGACAAACATTCCTCGCAATTGAGTGGGCTCATTTCGCACGATTAGATACACTATAAACAGAAAAATCAAATTGCCGTCTCCATGCAGCTATGGCTATAGAGTACCAAGCTTTGTGCTTCAAATTCTCTGCTCTTCACCTCGCGTGGATCCCCAACTATGGCCAGTTTCGTAGTCAGCTACAACACATTTTACTCTTAGCGTCCGGTCATAATGACTTCGGTTTACCATCATTTCCCAATTCGCTTAAGACGAATGCCAGAATGATTGCACTGAACTGAATACAATCAGTTTTCTTTTTCATCAGCGCCCACCAGATGCAGTTAAATAGAAGTCAAATAAGTATTAAGAATGATATGGTCGTGTGATGTAGCGCCATATGGTTGGCAAATGCCAATTTATACTTCAATTTGAAATTCCATCAGTACAAAAATCGTGACTCTCCAAAACCTTGTCTGAATTTGTTCTGTACCACTAGGACTGTTTTGCGGAAAAAAAACTGTCCTTGCGATCTCGCGATGTCGAGTGACGACGCACGTGTTTGCTTTCTGACGTGTTTCATCAAATCAAATCCGTATGGTCACTGTTTCGTACGAGAGACTAGCTGAATGTCAGCGGTCGCGAAGTAACTGCACCTTTAGAAGGAAAAGAAAAGAATTGTACGTGTGACGTGAACTTTAACTTGCTCCAGAAGTCTGCACAGTACGGCTGACACTCTGCAATTTGTAATTCAAGGAATGAATTAAAAATCTGAATAACTTAGAGTTCGATTCAATCAAAGTTTAAAAGCAAAGTCGAAATTTGGGTTTAATACAAAAAGTGGTACTATAGTTTCAGTAACATACTTATTTCTTCACAAAAGGAAGCCGAAAAAGGCAAACAGAACTCTAAAAAAATGGATTTTTTACCTACTTAATTATTCTTAATTTAACAAATTCAGGTTTAATGCCCTAAAAAAATTTGAGACAGATAAGAGATCATTTTTTTCCGTGCTGAACAAGCTATCAACATTCAAATTTTCCCCATAAATCTCAAACAGGAAGTCAGTCTTTTTTTTCCAGTTACTGAAGCACTCCTAACAGCAACTGACCTCCGACAGACACGTTGTACCTTCTACTCTGACTCAGCCATTTCAGCAAGCATTCTCCAAGACGAAGGAACTCTCCTTCCTGGGTCCGCTTCCTCCCCTCTTACGATACGTTTTCAGCAAGGTGATCTTTCTCCTTCAGAATTGTTGTCAACGTGGATGGCAGAACCCCGAAAGATTTCGCTACATCATCTCTTTTCTCACTTCACACTCGACGGCCTAAATAAGCTGGTAATTTTCCGCAAGAATCAAACACTTACTTCTTTGAAGTCATTTAAGAACTATAGTAAGTACTGAACTGGTGAGAAAAAAAAGGAGTGTCACCGAATAATTAACGAAACAATACCAATCTCCGGGAGCATACAGCCCTGATTTCGAATTATAGGAGTGTTTACGCGGCAGTATGGATGACAATAGCTTCGCTTTATCGACTGTGCTAAAAAAAGCGAGATTTCTTCTATTTATCGTGGTTTATTTCAAGATACTTGACAACTAATTCGATTTGTCAAATTCCATTTACCTACGTTCAAATTAAGAATACTCGACTGTATAGTTTGAACAAAGACGACTATTTCACATATGTAAAACTATCTGCAATAAGGTATTTGGACTTAACTAAAATCTTCTGCGACGGGAATCAACCGAGGTATATTTATTATTGTGTCCGTATTATCGTGACACCGCGAACCGGAGGCTGAACGCATTACGCGCGTGCCGTTCGTCCAGTATGACGCTTCAAAATATATGCAAAAACGCAGTGAGTCCCAAGTTTGTTAGCGGGTATCGCTTTAGCTTGTTTATAAATCTATCAGGGCGGCCTTGTCAACCGGGCGACAGGCTAGGGGTCAGGCCGTGACCGCTGCAGTTCAGCTGAGAGCAGCAGTGA
The DNA here is from genome assembly GCF_021461385.2 of Schistocerca piceifrons. Taxonomy (NCBI): domain Eukaryota; kingdom Metazoa; phylum Arthropoda; class Insecta; order Orthoptera; family Acrididae; genus Schistocerca; species Schistocerca piceifrons. The sequence goes on along the minus strand of NC_060145.1, from coordinate 287,392,632 downwards.
TAAAGCAGCGGGCAGGAACTGGCGGGAGATAAAAAGCCCGCGGCACGCGCCGAGCTGCCGCCACCTGCTGAATCAAACGCGCAGTCAGCGGCGGCGAGCTAGCCGCGGGGCGTGCGTCGCAAGCCAACGACACACCACGTCCCAGGCATCCGCCGCAGCTGGTTTTTTCCGTACATCCACTTTAGGGACTCAGGGACTGGAGGTTTCAAAAATCGGCCTGAATCTGACGCAGGGTAAATCCAAAATATGCACACATACTTTAAAACTGGCTATACAAACCATACGCTTAGAAATCACAACGGGTACGGGTTGAACATGTACAATGGTTGAGCAACAAATGGCAGTAGTGTCGTAACGCGCAGATGTCAGTGTACAAAGTGAGGCCAAGGCGCAAACACGACTGACATTCGGGCAGTGAAAAAGCTTTCTCAAATGGTACTGGAAGTTTGAGAACAGCGCCGGAGGCAGGAATACGAAACCGAACCACCAACTAGCGTAAACATCGCTTGCCTTGAAGTAAGTTCTGAACTGCTGGAAAAACTATGTAGTGTTACGTCCATTCATACGGTCATCACAGAAACCAACACAACAACGTTCACGTGAATCAGGCATGAGTAGTGCAAGCGTAAGTCTACTTTGCACAGAGTAAAATGGAAAATTTACATTCAGCAACTGTTACACTCATTGGATGAGGATGACCAAGATCGAAGAAGTCGGTTTGGTGGATAGTTCCACGAGTAGCTTGAAGACGATGCTAATTCCGTTTCCAAAGTGGTGTAAACAGGCATAACTATGTGTATTGGGCACCGCGAAATCCCCATGTTTACGTCAAGCGAGAGGCTAATGCTTCTGGACTTAATGTCTGGTGCGGGTTATAATCAAGGGGACTGATTGGACGATTCTTTTTCGACGGTATGATTACTGGCAAGGAATTACTCAGAAAAGCTGGACTCGCTTTTAACATTCATTCGTGCTTTGTTTAGAGATGAACCTTTTTTCTTCCGACAAGATGGCGCTACGCCCGCGCGCGATAGGGATGTGCGCGGCTATCGGGATGACAACGCACCGGCCTTTGGATAGGACGATGGTGAACCGGCTTGTCAAGGAAATCCTGTAGTTACTCTGGAAAATGTGGTTTCAAATGTATGACATCGTGCTCAGAAGGGCTTAGAGGCGGGTGGTTTGCAGTCTGAACAATAATTGTAATTTCTTCACTGAGTCATTGTAATACTGATGACAATATGTAAAAGTATCCTTATCAAAGTGTACATACACTTTTTGTCTACCCTGCATCGTCCGAATGTATTTTCTCCGTAAATCGGTGTTGTCTTTTGAGTTTGTCAGTGTCTTCAGCCGACGTTTGACGATTTTCTTGATATTTTGGCACTACGAGTGGTTGGCAGTCTCAAAGAGTCGATCTCCAGTGCTGGTGGCAAACTGAATAGAGCCCGCGGCCGGAGGTTTATGTACGAATACCTGCCGCGCCGAAGTCTGAAGTGCCTTTTCCTAGTCGTGTAACTGCTGTCGGCCTCTGCTTCTTTCCTCAGAAAAAAATCATGAAGTAAACTTCGGCCGAAGATCGGGAGGCGAAAGCCAACACGTAATATGTCACCAAGTGGCCACGAAAACCTCAACAATTTTGTATGGGGAAAAAATCTGCAGTGAAATATTTAAGATACGGGAATGTGTTGTGTGCTTGGATAAACAGTAACGCAATGAAACCTACATCCAGGGCAGTTTAAAAACTGTGCCAGACTCGTGACCGTATACTGACCTCAACCTTTAGCGAGCTATACTTAATGAACAATCCACGCATGACTCATTATACGATTGGCTTCGATCTGCTTCCAGTGTGCGCTCCTATGTAGGGTTGAAAAGTAACGCTAGTCATCTTTTCAGTGTGTCTAGTTCCAATTCAACAATAGAACACCAAAAGATCGGAAGGGGGGAAGAGGGAATGGTGCACTGTTACTAAACCATCACACAATTTACAACTACATTTTTATTCAAAAGAAGTTATAATTCATAGTTGATGCCCTAGTTAATTACAGTTATAAGGCCTCCAATGGTAACTTACACACAAAGCAAGTACAAGATGTCCTGTTTTATGCCCCATAATGACAATGGCAGATTGGCGGTAACGCGAATTGATACCAACTGCAATTGTAAATTTTACGAGGGGTCGGTAATCTAGGGTTAATATCGAAACCTGTGAAAATTTTCAAAGGTGTGCGGATTCATGTTCTATAGTGTCAGAAACAGCGATCGGTTCTTCGTGAATGTCCCTACTTCCATTAAATGAGGAAAAAAAAAATCAAGGCAAATCAAGGATCAACGCCTAGTGATATGGGGATAATGGTTATGCACTGCCCATACACGGCTGGAAAGATGTCAACTCCAAACTTAGAAAGGATCAGCCAGTAAAAAGTTATCAATCATCACACGGTAACTAACTCCGAGTACATCCCGTATGAAATTATGTGGAGTAAAGAAAGACCATCCGGAAGAAAAGTCGCTGACGCGCATTAGCGCTGTGGTGTCAGGACTCTGACTTGGGGGAAACCCAGAGCAGGAAGGAATACTTGCCACCTCTATTCGACGGCAAGGGAATGAGATAGAGCGCTGGTGTTTGTTTTTAACAAGTCTGAGCGCCAGTGCCCTCAGTGAAATCCCCAAGTTCTATTGTTTTTTCTGAACCTTTCCGCTGTATACGGAGGTGCCAGCTAGGTATTATTCGAGATAAGTAGACTATCCGCCTGCACTCAGTTTCACCATCTCTCTTTCTTCAATCACAAACGTATCCACTGTAAAGTTGTGCACGTGTTGTGAATGCATCATTCATCCTTCATAACCGGCCAGCTGAAGGCAATAGCAATAGCTCTTTCAATAGACTTGTTCCAGCACAGAAATGGAAATTCCCGCACTGTCTTTAACGTCCACAGACGAGTACTAAACTGACCTTTCGTTGAGCAGGTGGATAAGATGTTTCGTAACAAAGTCTCTTAAATATTTGAGACATGATTATCAACATCTGCTGTTAAAACTTTCCTTGTTCTTATACTACATTATTCTTTTACTTCCTGTTCCCAGTGCCTAAAATTCTACAATATTATTTCAAAATTTAGTGATTACTACACTAAGACATTTCTATTAACATACTAAAGCATCCTCATCGGTAACATTATTCCCGTTAATAAACATACTGACAGGTTCTAGGTAATGTGAGAGTTTGCCATGATCTATCCACTATCGAAACTAGTTAACCAGACCCTACAAAACCAAAGGTACCCATATTACTGTACGCCGGACGTTCTACTCAGAGCCCAGAAGAACTCTTTGCCCCAACGTTCATTCATGGCAGAATGCCCGGAAGGTGTTCAAATATTCATTATATCCATTGTGGATGACGAACTACACCCGTGATTAGAATTAGCGTTTTATGTAGGTGTGATATGCAATCAGCTACCTCTTTAATTTTTAATACAATATATTGTACCGTTAAGTAGTTTCCGAGCCACTGCAGGCTCATCAGATGAAGGTATTACAGGAACACGATCTGCACATGGAATGTTCAGTGGAAACCTGTAAGGTACTTTTACAGGTTGACAGTACGATACGTCACCAAGAACTCTTCTTGCCTCGTATATTTACGACATCATACCGGCTGAGAAATGTGGATTCACAATTACGATAATGAAACGAATCACAGTCGTCATTTAATCCTATCCTTGAGCTAATGCTACCTGTGAAAACCACGTGTACAACTAAGGAGGGGGAAAAATGTAGGGAGAGTATTATTCTTTGCCGGGAGGCGTAACGTGGCCCAGTAGAAGGAAAACGACAAAAAGTAACTGTACAATAACAAAACTACATAACCAACAATAAAATCTGGGAATACAGAAAAAGTGAGCAAGAACTGTTGAATGGGATTAGATAACTGCGACCGTATCTACACACTGAAAGAGCTCGTTCTTTACGCTTAGAAATAAGAAGCATACAGAACACAAACTACAGCCTGAAGAATACGCTAGCTCCATTGGTAAACCTGGTCGAAAAGCTGTTTTCACGTGAAAAGTGTAGCGTTAGGAACAGAAACGAAATGCATAAGAAAACGAGTTGATTCCAATTCATATTTGGTTCTTAAGGATAACAGGTGTAGAAACAAGTAAGTTACGTCAGGATTTATCTTCCGGTCAAACAACAGGTCATTAGGGACGCACTACTTCGTTGATGTCAAATAACTGAAGCAGGAGCCGAAAGCGATCTCAGCAGAAGAAACATCCCTGCGGTCTTCTAAGGTGGTTTAGGTAATAAAGGAACACGCTGATCTCCCTTCTTCAGAATCCGAGAGCTGTAGACAGGCCAAAGCAACATACAGTAATTCTGCGTTTCATTTTAGGTGATGCGTGACGAGGCACTAGTGTATGACACTTGTGTACGACGTTTGAAACAAATTTATACATTCGTATCGTCCGAATTACACGAAAATGTGATGCCAAGAGGCAACACTAGTTGGGGAGCCATAACATTGACGGGGAACACCTGCGTGACGCAGACAAGGCCGACAGCCCGACGCAAGCGGCGCCTCCGCACGGCCGAATGGGCGGGTGGATGGGCAGAGGCGAGCACAACTGCGCCGTAGTGCGGCAAGGTGACGCAAGGAACGGCTTTATTGTTCAGAGTAGTCTGCTCCCCCAGCTGGGGGCCGCGCACAGCGGCGCGTTGCACAACGTGCGGCCGGCGCCGGGGGCGTCCGCCGTGATTAACGCTGCCCTGGATGCGGAACACCGACACTCACGGCTCGTACATTTGACGGCGTCTTATTGGCCGTTTTAATGGCATGAACCGCGAAGTCTAAAACACTACACTGCCCTTTTAAATAAGGACATTACACTTTTATAAGATAAAGTTTCAGTTCGGTTTTGATGTATAACTTGCAATACTCAACAACGCTTATTTAAGGGACACCAGTGCGCCGACTACTGTATCAAGGACGACCTTAACTTCATAGCCTACTAAGCAGCAACCGTGACAAAGAAACATCACAGGCCGAGCCGGCAACAATTTTCATCTTCACCAGATTCTTGTCCTGGCCAGATTAAATAATCGCGCTAATTCTGCCACAATATCGTGTAGCTGTTAAGTTTCTCATCATTTGCGACAAATGACAGACTTACCAATAAAAGTGTTTGACCCAACATTCCCATTACTAAACAGATCCCTGTGCTGGAGGACGAGAAACGAGAAACAAAGGATTTCAAGAGACAGAGAAGGCTAACCCTGTGATGCACATGTCCAGTGCAGTGGAGAGCTGTTACTGTCACTTCTTTAGGGTTTTCAGTCAGTCCTGAGGCTGCAAATGCACGCGATCCACGCTAGTAGACACTCCATGCCGATGCCGTGTCCTGCATGCATCTGTAGACTTAAACTGATTGAAAACGGCAAAGACACGACCATTAAAAGTTGTCTGCTGCAGTCGATAAGTGCCCAGGGTTAAAGCTTTGTCTACAAAGCACTGATTACAGACTCGTCCGTAGGAGCAGCATCTGGGAGAAACTGATCGACCTCTTGACATAAGAACCCCCGATACCATAAAAATCATCATTAGATATAAACCGTGCTCTTCCTGAACACGAGCCCAGTGCTTCTATTTGCACAGCTTTTGATTAGATGCTCGTCAACGTTTCAAGGATCCAAATTGTTTGCTGGATTGCGACTACCACCTGGTGCTGGATTGCGACTACCACCTGGCTTGGCACAAAGCTCATACTCTGTTGCAGACAAACATTCCGTTTTAGAAACTGAAGAGTATTTTTAGTAATAAGCAATAAATTTAAGAAGAATAACACTGGCATCCTGATACCGAAACTTATGGCCTATATTGATGAGCTAAAACATTTTGACCACTGCCCACCGCGAAGTTTAATGCTTTCTGGTGGTGTTGGGGGCACGTGATGCAGTCAGGAAAAAACGTAAGCGGGAGAGAGACGATTGGGCAGTCATTATAGCGAAGATACGTGCCGCAAATTCGGAAATCCAGTGATATAAGCGTTTTTGACAAAGAGCACACTTGTGGCGCTGCTGCTGGAAACGAGAATCTCTGAAGCGGCGAAGCTGGTCACCCGTTGGCGTACTACTGTCGAGAGCACCTATGGAAAGTTATTGAAGGATGGTAAAGTAACGAGAAGGCCGTATGGTATTGGACGAGCACGTCTCATTACAAAACGTAGAGGTCGGAAGATCCCCCACTGAGTAATCCAGAATAAGCAGCGACCTGTCGCAGATCTGACGACAGAGCACAATGCTGGTGCGGACACAAATGTTTCGAAGCACACCGTTCAAAGGTCATTGTTGAACATGGGGCTCCATATCACACGGCCCCGACGTGCTGCTGTGTTGATCCAACGACATCGTCAATTATGACAGCAGTGGTCACATCACTGAGTTTTCAACTTGGACCAACAGAAACGTGTCGGCTGTAGAATGATTCGCGTTTTTTGTTACACCAGGTCGATGGTTGGGTTCTTACACGCCGTCATCCAGGCAAGTGGCTGCACGAAACATGCATCACCCCACAGATGCAGATCGGTGAGCGTAGAATTAAGCCATGGGGTACACAGAGTTGGGCTTCCGTGGAATCTGTGATAGTAATCGAAGACATCATCAAAGCAGTGAACTACGTGAACATCATTGCGTACCATCTGAATCGCTTCCTGCTTGTAGTCTCTTCCCTACTGTGATACATTCCAGCAAGGTAGCTGCCCGTGTTGCAATGTCAGAATCGTGCTACATTGGTTCGAGGGGGCATTATAGCGAACTCACATTAATGTCTTGCTCAGTAACTGTGCCCTGGTCTGCACCCATTGGAACGCACATCAGGCGCCAGCTGCGTGCCCGTAAACCACCATCCCGCGTAGATGGTTTTGGTTTGTGGGATTAAAGGGAAGCCGGCCGGAGTGGCCGAGCGGTTCTAGGCGCTACAGTCGAACTGCGCGATCGCTACGGTCGCAAGTTCGAATCCTGCTTCGGGCATGGATGTAGGTGTTGTCCTTAGTTTAGTTAGGTTTAAGTAGTTCTAAGTTCTAGGGGACTGATGACCTCAGAAGTTAAGTCCCATAGTGCTCAGAGCCATTTGAACCATTTGATTAAAGAAACCAGACTGCAACGGTCATCGGTCCATCATCCCGCGTAGACATCTGGTGCCACATGCTTCTGGAATCCTGTCAAGGACTTGTAGAATCGATGCCGGGCAGAGTCTCAGTTGTAACATGTTTGGAAAATGGAACAACTCGCTATTAAACAGGTGGTGGTCGTGATTTGGCTCGTCGGTATATATAGTCATTAACCCTTCCCTTCAGACTTTCGGGCGGTTTCAAGTGTTACTTGACAAACAAAATTATTGACACAATTAACAAAAAATGAGAGAGCTTCGTAAAGAACGTTTAAAGACAAACTACCAATTGCTGCTTCCTAGCACGTCCGTTTTGTCTAGTGTGTCAGCTGTAATTGCAATTTCTCTTTAATTTTTGTCGGTAACTTCAAGCCTGTAAACAGACGACACTCTTATCACAGAGAGGAAGAAGGAAAAGAGCGACGACCGTCGACAATGTCTCATCTCAGAATAACGGCGAATTGCACTATCAATTCCAACCATCTGCCAGCAGCAAAATCGTTTCGAAATTGTTAAAGAACTAAGAATGACTATCGCAGAAACTGGAATCTTTCACGTTACCTGCCATTAATACGTCGGATTATCATGTTTTTGCACGGGGAGAAGGGAAAAGTCACGACTAGAATATACACGGTAGTTTGTACCCCTTACATTTCACAACCTGTGCGCGGTTGTGGCTCTAACTTTCATTGAGAGAATTATAACAACTGTGAAGTGTAAAAAAAGAGCCCAAATGGTTCCAAACTAGGAGTCAACGTCTAATTAGAGGGCTCGATTTCCAGGAACTGAGTTTGCCACAGCAAATCATTTCGATCCTTGCAAGTCACAAAGTAACTGCGGTGATGCGTATAGGCAACCAGTGGATAGGAGAGTAAGCAGCGACGAGCTGGTACTGTTCATGTAATGCGCCTACACTGCGAAATGAGCGCCATCTTTTCCAAATGGCCATGGCGCGTTGTGCAGCTTCGTCCAAAGTCTTGGCTAAACGCTGGAGTCCTGCAAGACGTATGGTTCTGCTTCGTGGGCGCCTTGTGCTGCAGACTGCCCTGGCAGCACGCATGCCATTGGGTTGGCTTCCAGAGTCTACGCACCATTAAATACTCTGGCTGAAGCGCGTAAATAAATGCCGACAGTATGGTGCCGAGAGTCATAATGTTATGTTTTCAGCTTCAACGTGAACTACGGTGAGTGGTGGAACAATTCGTTGAATGCTACTCTGGTGACTGCAGCTCAGCTTTAACAGCACTGCGAACAAATGCGAAGTATGATCTTGACTCATACGTGACGAGAACCATCAGAATAGCAAACTTTACCTAAAGGATGTTTAGAAATCAAGGTACTCCCCCATAGGTAACTTGACATGCCGTATTTCAGTAGAACAATGGCCGGCGGCAAGTACGGGGATCAGGCTCATCTTCCGTGTCCCGCACGTTCACCTGTCATGTCGCCCATCTAGCTGGAATATGGTCTGTCAGCAACTTGCTCGCCATGGACTTCCAGTTATGATTGTTCATGCTTTGTGGACTCTTACAGATAGGCTGTAGGGGCATACTGCAGAAACATAACAATGCTACGATACGAAGTTCCTTTTAGAGTACTCCGAGGCATCACACCATAATGGTCTGTTAGACTGAGCAATCCCATACAGTTCTGCGATCCGAGTCATTTATACACTGCTAGTTCTGCGATCCGAATCATTTATACTCTGCTATGCACTTAACCTGTATTGTGAAGTTTTATATCAGTTGTAAAAACGTATCTCACAGTTGCAATTTATCACACACGTCAATGTAAATTCCATTGTGTTCAGTGCTTCGAAAGAAGAGTAGGTCATTGTAGGTAAATGTATTTTCCAAATTTTAAGTATTAGAGGCGGATTACACTGTTCAGTGGGGCAACGGTGGCGAGAAAATGACCACGAGCAGCTGAAGGTGTCATTTCGTAGTTGCATAAAGTGATACAGATAAACCACAAATATCCCAAAAATCAGAGTTGCCAGACAACGATTTCAAATCCAATATTCCTGAATGAATAAATTATCTTAGCGCCGTTACCGCTTTAATGAAACAGCTCTGTTGTAAGTTACACTGCTTTTACGGAAGTCATTAGCTTGCAACTCATTGCCTGAGGTACAGTAAACGTGACATCAGACACGGTGTGAGTGAATATTTACAAAACGTTCTCATGCGAGATCAATTAATAGCGTGGCTGTGGAAATTATACCTGTGTGCTCGTTTTGACCAAAAGGATATTTTAGTGACAGATCGTGCACCAAAATGGTGGACGTGTGGAGAACTTCACCTAAGTCGGCAACACCATTTGATTTTCCTAGCAAGCCAATTAGTGACCTCGTATGTAATGTGCATTTAGTTTTCTTTCCAATTATTAGCCATTGAAAACGACAATAACCATAAACTATTTCCATGTTCTACGCTATGCACTGTAAAGTACGTGTATGTGACAAACTGTCATGGCTTGATCAAAGAATAAATTAGTTGCTCAATTTCATGGCAAGTTTTTCTAAAGCGTGGAAAATTTTCAGAACCAGTAGCAAATCAACTTCGAATGACCAAAAGGTGATAACGAAAGCAGGAGAGGTAAAAGGAAAAAATTAGGGTCAGCCACAATAGGTGAAATTTTCACAAACAGTACTATATGAAGGCTTTTGTTCAGCCTGCAACAAAATAATGCTACGGATGGTTCCAACCAGAAATTACCCGGCATTGATTTTAACAGCACTGTCCAGGCAAATGTGCTACGAAGGAACGAGTCAGTCTGCCACACTAGGTGATTTATGGAAACGTTACACAACAAAAAACAAAACTACGGTTACAAGGTGTAAGAGGGGAGGATGAACTTGCAAATTACAGTTGCCCTGCCTCTACTACGCACGTTCGATACCTTTAAGTAATACCCGAGGCTTCATCCATCAATGTCCGACTCAGTGTGCCCCGCCCGTTAAACTTACAGGCGTCTATTACTATGTGCAGCCTTGTAGAGAAAGCGACAGTAATTGTTTCTGACGTTGACTCAGCGAAAGCCCATTTTCTGAAGTAGACGACTGATATTTGGTTTGCAGAACGGGATACGTAACGTATAGATAGCGGCATTTCATTTAATATGAAATGTAAATCAAATAATTACTTCATTTAGTTTCCAAGTCATTCGATTTCGATGTAATTACACAGAGTATTTTGTAAGACGCTAAGACGAGAGAATAAGAAATCGGCGGTGCTTTTCTTTAGGGGAAGATTCCGGAACATAAGCAAAATTTTATTCATGAAGACAGCACAGTGGTTTGAACGACAAAAAGTCTGAAAATTCTAAAATTACGAACAAAGGACTAACTATAATCATTTCTTCTGCGTTTATTATATAATGTGAGAAAAGACGTGAGATACAGCACGTCTTCGTTTTATGCGAGAAATGAAAACGAGTCCAAAGTATCTCTGTTATTCTATGACCATATGCGTATCATTGTCTGCTAACAGACCTTTTAACAGCATTAACATCGCAATGTACTTCGGTGAGAATGTCGATGCCATTTCCAAATTGTAAGAACGTATTCTCACTGGCAATTTCATCAAAGCAATGATCCAACTAGTCGTGAAACACTATTTTCAAATTCGTAATTAATTCCGTGGCCTCGGAAGGCCCATCGGTACCAACCGACCGCCTTGTCATCCTCAGCGGAAAGGCGTCACTGGATGAGGGTATGGAGTGGCATGTTGTGAGCACACCGCTCTCCCGGCCGTGGTCGGCTTTCGCCACCGGCGCCGCTGCTTCTCAGTCAATTGGCTTCACGAGTGCTGAGTGCACCCCGCTTGCCAACAGCACTCAGCAAACCCGGACAGTCGCCCATCCAAGGGCTAGCCAAGCTTCGGTGATCTGACGAAGACTGATGTTACCACTGTGGCAAGGTCGCATCTACATAGGTAGATCTCAAAAAAAGTTATCGGTTTCTTCTGTTTGTCTAATCAGAGGCTAACAGCGTCAGCTGTGTCCTGCAGTAAGAAACAAACCGATGGACCTAACTTAGGAAGTGTGGAGATCATTGCTGGGTATAAGGAAAAGCACGAAGATGACGCATAATACAGAATTAAGCAAAAAAAAATTTCTGACATTTGTTACAGTAAACCTAAAGCAATTTTCAGTAATTTGTATAAAATAAAATTATTATGATTTAATAAACATGACTATTTTAAAATAGCAAGAATCTATTTACATATACTAGCATATTTAAAGCTTCTCCCCAGACTGCAATAAAAAGGTAGTCTTAAGCCGAATATATTCTGCTTACGACTATTTCATTCCTTCAGCTTTATTCAAACCATCAGTCCCTTGAAACTGAGTTTGATGAAATCACTAAACTAGAGGTTGAAAATACCGCTTCAGTTGTAAATTTCTTTTATTATCACGACCGGTTTCGCGCTCTCATAAGCCCATCCTCAGGTGTCGCAACTGTGCTGTGGCCCCCGAGCGGTGGACGTGTACTAGGCGCGGTTTGCAACCTATGAGCGCAGAACAGGGAGTGAAATAAACTCTGCGTATCATTTCATGAACGTTTTCGACATAATAACAGTACCTTCAGACTATGTTTTCCTTAAAATGTCTGCCATGGTCTCGCTTTAACCTGTTTCCAGCTGAGGACATGGGACGAACGAAACACAGCATACTCGAAATATACGGGGCGATCAAAACGTTTCCGTTCGAAGACCGTACAGTCCACAATCTGTATGCCACTCAAGCAGAATCGCCGTGGGCAATGAGGCACCGATCTCACCAATAAACCAGGTTGAAGACACCTGTTTGAGGAAACACCGTGTTCCGCTACGTAAAGAAGTTCGTAACTGCCTGCTCCATAGCCCGGTACGACAGGAATCGTCGACCCTCCAAGACCTTTTTTAAGGGACCGAAGGCGTGATAACTGGGTGTGGACAGATCAGGATTCAGGGCAAGTGCTCGAGTGTCTCCCATTTGAACTGGCGTAACGTATGCGTTACATTTGCGACATGGGGACGTGAGTTGTTATGAAGCAGCAGCAGCACTATTGCACAACGCTGGTTCTCGACGGGCATGATGGCCCATGCACATTCTTCATTCCTACCTTCATACATACGGGTGTTTGTCTTTCGACAGGCAAGAAAATAAGAACACGTTGTTCCTATTTGGACACATTTGGTAAGACAGGTAAGGTCGAAAAGGACACGAATGCTACCACCAATCACTTGCCTAAACGTTGGTGCTTCTAGACCCGCATCGGAGCCGCTGCAGCAACGCCCTCAAATGTAAGTTTTTGATCACCCCTTACAACTAGCATGAGTCAGTTTACAGAAACAAAGGTAGGTACAGTAGACCAGCGACATCATGTTGCCCACACGGAATAAGAACCACGAGTGGATTTTCAACACACTTAGGCAAGAATTTGATGACAGGAATCGCGCAGGTGTTGTAAATCGTGGGAAAATCGTAATACCCGATTTTGTTTAATGTCCACGAAACAGACACTACCAGATAAAAAACAAATCAGTCACTAACAATAAAAGGGAGGCTACAGTAGTTCGGTAAGATTTTTTTACCACATATCTCAATGTACCGATTCCAAAACAAAATGCGCTCTGTTGTGCTCCAATTCAGCCAGAGTATATGGTCAATAATTTTCCACGACTTCCTATCGATTATTGTTTAACATTACCCAATATTGCATTAATCAGGCGTAATACGCACTTGCTTACATCGATTAAGATCGAATTGCGATAATTCCACAAGAGTAGAGCATGTAAGAGCCTCTCACTACTGCGCAGAGGTCGCTATTGATCGTTATCCTCCCTCTTAACGGTCCGCAGATTGTCACCTTAACATGGCCTTGGTCAGCTCCGAGATAAACTAGCCTTCTTTCTGAAGCCACGTTTCAAAAATAGGCGACGATTGCGTACGCGAGCTTTACGTCTAGACTCGCAAGCCTACAAACCTCAGCGCCGTTAACCATGGCCTCTGAATCAAAAATACCTCGGCTCCAAAGGGATGGCCAGTGAGAGGAACAGCGTCACACGTGGCCACGGCGTAAAATTAAACTGGCAACGTCACACATTACGTGCCACCGCACAAGCATCACCACGAAATATGGCATCGCGTAGTAAAGCTGCTCTCAGCGATTTACACCTACAGCTGCGCAGGAGCTGTACAGCCACAACCACCAATAAATTTCCGTCGCTAAACTTTCAGAACAATAAATCAGTGATTAATGGTAGATTATTTTATTACAAAGCAATATCTTTAATCCTTGGTTCACAAACTTGTTACCGTATCGTAGTGCTATATTCATTAAGCATTTCCTTTCATGTTGAAACCGATAACACGGCAAATGTGATGGATTACGGCTATTGCAGGGAAAACCGCGTATTTGTTCTAAATGTAGTAGACTTTCATAATTTTAATATTATATTGTAAAATGTTATTTTACACTGAATATTTTCAACCTAAACTGTAGCTTTGGTTTCTGCATACCCGCAAAACAATTGTTTTATGTATGATTATTTTTTTCAGATAAAACGCACACGATAACTTACAATTTTTGAAAGATTATTTCGTTCCGGACAGAGAAGATCACCTCTGGTCGCAAAGTTGATGTGGCCCTCAGTGCACTGCAGACATCTGCTTAACAACAAAGGCGTTATACGTCAGTCAATCGCAAAACGTTAGGCGCTGGGGTTCCTGCATGGCATACGCTCACAGATATTGGTAACAACGGGATCCAAATGTAATGAACTTCCTGTTCCAAGAATTTCTCAAACTCATCCGTACGGCTTATAGCAGATGTAAGTAAGTTTCATTTCATCCCACATTAACCTCCATCATATTATTACAGGCTACGAGAAGGCTGTTTTTCCGTTTCAACGAAATTCGTGCTTACAGAGCTCAATAGGCAGTCTAATGTCCACAATTATCAACTAAATCTTGGACAGCTTCGATAGTGTTACATCAAAAGGAAAGAAAATGTAAAATAAAAAGTTAAACAAGATGCTCTGTTTTTGTAAAACTGTTTTATGCCAACTCGGAAGAGACTTTCACGTCACTATACTGGTGTGATGGCGGACTAAGCATCAAATGGTTCAAATGGCTCTGAGCACTATGGGACTTAACATCTGAGGTCATCAGTCCCCCTAGAACTTAGAACTACTTAAACCTAACTAACCTAAGGACAGCACACACATCCATGCCCGAGGCAGGATTCGGACCTGCGGCCGTAGCGGTCGCGCGGTTCCAGACTGTAGCGCCTAGAACCGCTCGGTCAACCCGGCCGGCTGGACTAAGCATCAACAGATCTTATCAGACTAAGCAAGAGTTTGGGCACGAAGCTAGGCGCACTGTGAAGTGTACTGGTATATAAGGTTTCCCAAGGGGAATGATCAATACTCAGCGATACGACAGAAACGACGATTCGAAACAACAATGTCCAGTTAACATAGGCTCTAAAATGCATACCTTAAGAGCTACGAGCACTTTTTCATCTTCGCTAATATGAAACAATTGTCTCCTGTTCAACAAGTGCTCATAGCTCTTGAAGTATGCGGTTTAGAGCCATTTACTAGATCTTTTTGGCTTCGAATAACCATTTCTCTCCAGACCCGGATCCACTATATTTCCGAATGGGGCAAAAACTCGACAGAGGCGCTCCTCCTCTCCCTCGATCATTTCAGATTGGACGTAAAAATTAAAAAAAACAGTTGTTCAAAAATGTGTTCATTTTGTAGAGCACATCTTTCTGAAGAGTTCGATATACAGATTCCGCCAGAAAAATGTATACACACTTTGTCAGGCTCTATCGAGATATCGGTAGTGTCTTTCAACTTGAGTTACGAGTGTGCTGTTGGCTCAACAGATATTATTACTTTCATCTCGGTGCTGAGAAGACAATATGGCTGGAGCACGCTTGACATTCGAGCAACGAGAATGTATTGTGAAGTGGTTTTTCAAGTTTGATAATACCGTTGAAGTACAACGTCAGTGGACGCGGGAGTTTGAAACAGAACCGCCAACCAGCCTAACAACCGCATCAGTGAAAAATCTGAATTGCATGGAACGATTTGCGATATTCACAAAGGAAGATCAGGAAGACAGCGTACCGCTACAAGTCCTGCTTCGTCGGCTCTCGTGTTGGAACCGTTTGTTAATTCTCCACGGAAGTCTACTATGCTCTATGCACGTAAAGTGTGGGTTAGCAGTACAAGTGTACAAAGAATTTTAAAAGCTGTAAAGTGGGAACTTTACATTCCGTGATTATTGCACGCGATTAATGACGATACTGATCGCCGAATCCAGTTTTGCGAATGGTATCAGCAAATCGTAACTGATGAACAATTTGTGACTAAGGTAGGGTAGAAAGACGAGGCACAATTTAAAATTAATGGAAACGTGAATCGGCGTAACAGTGTGTACTGGGCACCGAAAAATCCGCACGTTTATGTGGATAAAGCGATCAATCTACCAGGGGTTCATGTGTGGACTATCATTTTAGGGCTTAGTAGGACCCTTTTTCTTTGATGCTACTGTCACTGGAGAAGTGTACCTGGAAGTGTTACGTACATCAATTTTGCCAGATATACGTGCGCTTTATGGAGCTGATGAAAAGGTCTTCTACCAGCAGGACGGGGCGTCACCACACTACCAACTAGCCGTACGAGCTTTCCTGGATGACAATTTTTCGGAGCATTGGATTGGACGAAGAGGGCCCATGAGCTCCCTCCACGGTCGCCAGATCTGACACCTGTGAGCACATGAACTCTTCAGAAAATTCGCACTCTATTGTCTAATATCTAATAACTTTCTCTTTTGTGCGACACAAAATTAAACGTAAGAAACAGAAAAGCAGTAAAATCAAGAGACAAGCCAGACAGTACGCATTTCTTCAATCCTTAGGCCCCAGTATTTTTTTCTCTCTCTAATCTTCCTACAGTTTTACTCTGGGTGCTTTCCTTTCTGCGAAATAATCTACTACCTCATTTAAGTTTGTCAAACGTTTTGTTACATGAAAATTCAAAATGTCGTTGTCTAACACTGAAAAGGCAGTTAATACGAATAGTGCCCAAGACTGGTGTGGTTTCTCGATTTGATCACGTCTACTTTGTCACTGTCTGCTAGATAAAACGAAATAGGCCTTTCTAATATTGCAGAAACTGTAACACGCCAAATAAGCGAAACTGTTTTGGCACAAATGGTCATTTTACCTACCTCATCTACATAAATAACACGACAAAATATAATTCAGGAAGTACCAATATCAAATGCCTATTAGACCTACTACAAGCAAAAAGTTTTACCTTAGGAAATAGTTTCACATTTCATTCATATGCTCCAGTTCTTCAAGCAGGAGATCGAACCGTAGTAGTAGTACTAAATTGTTATATAAATCTGGAATCGTCTTAGTCCTGCAAACTGTGTGATGTCCCCGTTTCTCAGTTTCTTCTCCTTCATCGTTCTCGCAAACAAATATGTCATCACTAATTTTGTAACTGCTCCGGCCATTGTGAAAACTTTCTTTCCGGTTAACTTCGCTAACAAAGCGGGAATCACCAATTTAGTTATCCTGCGTTTATTCTCCGGTTCGGTGTTATTACGTGTGCGTACGACGCGTTTTCCGCGCTGTTCCGAGAACAGAACTTACGCGGCTGCTGAACGGGGACTGTACAACTGGCCCTTAGTAGTGTGGCGATCTGGCAAAAAGTTTCTGTCAAAATTTCATTTTCTTGGATACGCAGAGGCGATAATATGTAATCTTACTTACCTGCTACGCCTGTTAGTCGTTTGTTTCCATTCTGGTGGTCTGGATCTATGGATTTCGCTAGTAATTATAACAAAGCTTATCATTCGCAGACTCAATCACCACATAAATAAGCCGCGATTGACATTCACTGGTTCCGGTTTATTCGGCTCAGCTTGTGCAGTCCCTTTCCCTTTTGTCTGTACGAAAGCTTTTTATTTCTAGATGCGACGGGAATTCCCATGGCAGAACATCACGTACACGATGCACGCATCCAAAAATCACTTTATGACTTGTTCATATATCAGTTTAGAATGTGCTCAAAAACCAACAGGGATGCGTTTCAAAATCATATGGACAATTGATAGACCAACGTGCGCTGCATGCTATAATCCGTTCATCATAAGAATGCACGCATCCAAAAATCACTTTATGACTTGTTCATATATCAGTTTAGAATGTGCTCAAAAACCAACAGGGATGCGTTTCAAAATCATATGGACAATTGATAGACCAACGTGCGCTGCATGCTATAATCCGTTCATCATAAGAATAAATCTGATGTAAACATTACGCTATGTATTCTTCAGCGTTTGCTTGAATCTCATTGGATTTCGTTTCATGTGTCGCAGAAGCCGAGCTGTGACCAGTACGGTCAAGTATGATCATAAGGATACGTTTTATGCTGTGTTACACGCACATAGACTGAGCGATAACGCGGAGCAACAGCTCTACCAGCGCATTAAATTTGGACAGCACTGGCCAGCTAGCGGTCCAGCTAAATCGCAATGATGTGAGCAGTTGCAGTTCAGACGTAAAAAGAGACGAGCAAAGAAACTATATAGTTTCGGATGTCATTTAACTTTTAAATAGAACGACATAATATTCGGAGAAATTCCAGCGCTACCGCGCGCTTCTTAAGTGACCAGACGGAAAGCATGAAATGCACTAGTACTCATCTGACAAAGTATTCTAATTACAAACAAGAGTGATGAAAATTTCTAACTTAAACATACGGTAATTTTTCTGAGCGAGTTGTGAGTAATGCAAAAGCATACTGGAGAGATTTCACAGTGCTGTTGAGTACTGAAGCCATTGTAGGTATTAGTTACAGTCAGTAGTCTGTTAATCTCTTCGCTCCTTCCTTATCCGAATCCGAGAAATAAATTTCAGTTCTGGAAGTGTTGCCTGCTACGTTGATAAGCCTATCAACAACAGACTCCACGAAGCCAATCAGGCGCCGCATTTTCTCTTCTTTTATCTGGCTCTCTCTCTCTCTGGTTCTGAGCACTATGGGACTTAACATCTGAGGTCATCAGTCCCCTAGAACTTAGAACTACTTAAACCTAACTAACCTAAGGACACCACACACATCCATGCCCGAGGCAGGATTCGAACCTGCGACCGTAGCAGTCGCGCGGTTCCGGACTGCGCGCCTAGAACCGCGAGACCACCGCGGCCGGCCTTCTTTTATCACGAGCCGTTCTATATCCTGTCAGCGTTAGGCAGTGAGGTGTGAAAAAGCTGCGTGCGTTAGTTCCAGTACGTCTGGCAACTTTAATGGTCTTGTTACTTCTCGGGCCAAATCTCGCAACTTGGCTCCAGATCACTTATGGGGTTCATATTGTAATGTTACAGTGACAAATGTAAAAATGCAGTATTTGTATGGTGTGCTCGACGCTGTGAAAACGGTTGTTTTTCATGAAACTTCCTGGCAGATTAAAACTGTGTGCCGGACCGAGACTCGAACTCGGGACCTTTGCCTTTCGCGGCAAGTGCTCTACCGTCTGAGCTACCCAAGCACGACTCACGCCCCGTCCCCACAGCCCTACAGAGATACTGGCAGAAGTAAGGCTGTGGGGACGTGTAAACCCACTATAAATGGCGCGCGGCAGTAACAATGTTTTGAGAAATCGCATTACAGAGACCTCCACGTTCAAATGTTACTTATGTGTACTAATGAATGAGAAAATCATTTTAGCCTAGGGAAACGCAATTATTCAATGATTTGTTGAGGCTGGCAGTGTGCGAAAACAGAACACACATGACACGACGTCCTCAGAAGATCGAGAAGACGGTTGAGGGTGGGAAAGAGTGAGGCGTAGCTGCCAAGCAAAACTTTACAAGCCACGGCTACGTGACGTGTACCGATCACAAAAATGAACCGACATTCAGTACGGCATTGGCAACTTAAGGGCAGAAACATTTTGAAAATGTTACTTACATGTGCCATAAATTCTACGTTGTAATGATCTGCGATTTTTGTCATTTTAGAGCGGGGGAAACTAATTTTATATCCATTGTAAAGTGGCAAATCAATGCCAGTATGCCTCCATTTGCGTTGCTTGTCCAGATGTCTGTTGTGACATTCAAAGAAATTACGTTTTGTAAGAGCTTTCTCTTACTTTTTATCTTCTCATATAGTTTTCAGATCAGTGAACACTTAAGAGCGGTTTTATCTGGTAACTCATATCTGCTGTCTACGGCATGAACAAACTTTTTCAAACCTTGATGGTCGCCAGTTATGTGCGGCAGCATATCGATAGCAATCATTTGTGCATGAAGAGCATCAGGTTCTCACTTTACTTTTGAACTGGCGTCGTAGAACTGACTTACGTTAAAACAATTTTTAATAGAGCTTCTCAATTTTTTTGTTGCACCTCTTGCACTTCATCTAGCTCACTAGTTGATCCCTCACACTTTTCGCCATGCTTTTTTTTAGGTGGTCTCTTAAATTAGTTATATTCCACGAATGTTTGTATTCTCTACTGCAGATGGTTAACTTCACAAACTATTATTCCCCACTTTCTTGAAAAAATTCCAGACAGGCGATGTATTTTTACGATTCGTTTCAGAACAATAATGAAAAAGTATTTATGCACTTCTCACACACACAAAGCAAGCTTAGATGCGCGGGATTTCCTCGGCCCATAGACAGCCAGTGGCGCGCGAAAAGTACTGATCGTTTCATGTCGGCACCATTCGCAACACTTCGTGGCGACCGTGCTCAGACTCTGTTGCCAACGACAGCTATTCAACAGCTGTAGCACTGTAGTTCCGTGACGAAGAATAATCCCCTGGCTGTGTCGGGTTCAAATAACGAAATGAATGGCGAAGGAACCATTGTTCGCACACTGTCACCTCCTACGATACCCCGAAGAGCTACACAATTGTTTATCAGATCTCAGAATGCTGTAAACTCGAAAAAATAAAAAAGTAAAAACAATAGTGAGATAATTCACCCGCTTCACAAGTTTCAAACATGGGGTTTCATCATTAACGTGCAGGAGCTTAAAAATATCTACAGGATTAGGAGTTTTTATAGAAACATTCCCGGACATTCACCAACTCTTGGCAAGAAGAGGTTAGTTTTGTCTCATACGTTGTAACCTT
Source organism: Schistocerca piceifrons (assembly GCF_021461385.2). NCBI lineage: Eukaryota > Metazoa > Arthropoda > Insecta > Orthoptera > Acrididae > Schistocerca > Schistocerca piceifrons. Next base: position 287,372,308 of record NC_060145.1, on the reverse strand, counting down.
CATATTTCGCCCGATTGACTTATGAATATGCATTGCAGTACTGTGAAAGCAGATAGCATGTAAATGCAGCTGTACATTTTAATGATTATGTGCAGCCACCATACAAATAGAAAACATTACACTCGACAGGCTGTGCTTTTACTATATTCAATTTTGCGGGAACTGGTGCGTCCTTGAAGGAACAAGCGCCGGCCTCGGTGGCTGAGCGGTTCTAGGGGCTTGAGTCCAGAACCGCGCGCCTGCTACGGTAGCAGGTTCGAATCCTGCCTCGGGCATGGATTGTGTGAGGTCCTTAGGTTAGTTAGATTTAAGTAGTTCTAAGTTCTAGGGGACTGATGTCCTCAGATGTTAAGTCCCGTAGTGCTCAGAGCCATTTGAAGGAACAAGCTCCGCTAATCGAACACAACACAGGTAACCTACTTACGAACGATATTTGTGCTTCTACAAAAGCAGCAGAGACGCAGGGGTGTTAGGATTGCATCGATATTGTGTGTTTTAGAATCACCTTATACATTAATTTGTCCAACTGAAAACACTTGTACGTGCAAAGTGAACTCAGAAACAGAAGAGGGTAATACCGAGAGTGTTTAATTAATAACGATGATAAATAATATTTATTTTAACATGCATTATGCAGTACAATTGCAAATGCTTAACAAGTCTTTAAAATTTCATTTTTTCTTCTACTAACTATGTTGTATTACAACAGCCTTATTTACATTCGTATTCCTTGTTACAAGTAAGTATGCTCACACATCTGAAGATGACAATCTGTATCATGCGGATTGGTAAATCCGTGTTATTTACTGTAAGTATCTGATCGGTATGAGATGCGCACGACCGTGGGCTGTCATCACTGGAACACAAACAAGAAAATTCCCTCTCACGCGTCCCCTCCCCCACAGCGGTCAATCTATTAACAACATAGTATACAAACAGCGTAGACTGGTTGAGGCGCCGCCATATTTGATGTTGACTATATACCTGCATGCAATCTATTTTCCCTCTGCACTCCACACGCCATGGATGCATTAAGATCCGACAATTTCTCGCGCGTCTATTAAAGAAGAATTACATTATAAACTGTTTGACTATCGATAGTTAAACCGGTTACCGATGGAGTCGGCACATCGATTAATCGATATTTTATCGATGTGTAAGTAACACTATCCTGCACATAAACCCCCCCCCACACACACACACACACACACACACACACACACACACACACACAGAGAGAGAGAGAGAGAGAGAGAGAGCGCTTACCTTGTGCGAGCGGCGACCGTCGATGGCGACGATGAAGCCAACGCCACACGCATCTTTTTCGTTAACAGGGTCGTACAGGCCATCTTTGGGCGGCAGCGACCAAGGATCCAGGGACATCAGGACCTGCGACACACAATGAATCGAGAATTACCATTCAGATCGGTTTCAACTGGCCGCTAACAGCGACCGAAAGATAACGAGGAGAAATATGGAATAAAGATTGGCATACTCTTGTCGAACTGAATTATAACAGTTATTAACCAGTTACGAGAGGAGGAGGAGGAAAGCGACGAACCATGGAAGTGATTTTTTTTGGTAAATACGTAGTGACGTAGCGTATCTACTCTCCATGAGTGAATACTGACAAACATTTTCACCGCCGACGTCTCAAGAATACTGAGGTGAGCTAGAAAGTACTATAAAGTGCCGTGATATGAATGCCAAATGTTCAAAATATATGTATACGAATTAATGTACCGCGCAAGTTTTGCGTGGCTTTAACGAATTCCATTACAAGTTCGTAAATTGCTGCTATGCACGAAAGTGGACGTAACCGGAATAAAAACACACACACACATCAGGAAAAATACGATGGTATTCTGTTAAAACATTAAGAGATAAATCTATGGTCTGTCACAATTATCAAATGTACAGGAATAATAGTATGACATGAAACGAGCCTGTGAAATCGGCTGTGTAGAGGGCTTCTTTAAGATTTTGGGTATCTGGAATAATCCAGAAAGGAAGCCACACCTTTTGACATGTTTTTGGAGACTTTTATGATCCCCATCACGTGGGTCTGAAGAAAGAAAATAGTAGCTTCGCCATCAGGTGCAGAGGACCTCGCGATGCTGACAGACCGCTGATATCCTCTGCCGAATGGCGTCATTGGCGAGCCGTGCGGACGGGCATCGTTCTTCCGTCAGATGTCAACTTTCCACACCTTGCGACCGCAACTTTTCATTTGAAGAGCCCTCAGTGAGCCTCACGAGGTTGAGTGCAACCCGTTTCAGACCAACAAAGGAATATATCCCGGAAAAACCAGATATTGAGCCGATGACCTCGGCACTGGTGTCAGACACGCTAAACGCTCAGCTATGGAGGCAAACGTTCAGAAAATTTAGAGACGTGTTACTCGGGTCTTCGCCTTATTAGACACTTAAATTTTTCGGTGATACAAAGGAAACTATCGAAAGTTTTTGGAACCAGAGGTGGCTTTTTTTTCCTCCGAAAGATAACGGCGAGCGCTGAAAAGTGGCATTCAACAGAAAGTCAACACAAAAGAGAGATACGACACTATCAAATTCTTTAACTGTATTTTGGTCACGCATCACAATGCGCTTTAACCATAAAACTCTATACTGCCACTACTGCGTGAACAACACAGGAATTTATAAAGAAGTGTCCATGCCCTAAACTGGCAATTTATGTAAGGAGCGTCATCAGTTTTATGTTCCATGGATCATTTGCACGACAAATCGTAATGACGTGGAACGAGTCATTTTACATTCACATCGCAAATTAATTTGTAAGTATGCTTATACAGATTAAGTAATTTCTATCCACCACCTTTTTACACTTTAGAATAACAGAAATTCTCCTACAGAATGGAAGGAATTGTCGAGGGGAAACTTCTTCAGCTAGTAAGAAAACTGCTTTACTACTCAGGATATTGCAACGTAACAAGTGTCCAATCACTGACTGCCTTGCTCGTGGAAAGAAAGAAGACATTTTATCTAATCAAAGGCCACAAAACATAATTATTAAACTTTTCACACGACTGACTGTAACTGGATAATGATACGCTCTGTTGCGATTTCCCGTGTTATCTTCAAGTTTATCAGCGTGGCAATGAGTACAGAATGGGGTACAATAATGTAGCGATAACACTTAACGTCAGTTTACCCACTTAACAGTTGACAAGTAGTGCTGGCTTGAGCATATGATACACGGACTTATTAACACAATAAAGCTTTTTTTTTGTCATGTGAAGTACACGGCTTATGCGACGCGATCGCAGAGGTAGTGCTTTCGCCTATTTGCTGAGAGAACGCTTTCAGACCGGTAAACCTCTTTACGAGCAGACGAATTTTTGCGGCTTCTAAACGGAAGAGCTGGTAGCTGCGGTTGGCAATGATACAAAGTAGATTACCGAGTCGCTGCCAGTCACCCCGCGGGCTGCGAGATCGATGTGTTTCATGTGGTTTGGAATGTGGTATCGTTGAATGCATCTGAATCATTTGCTTGCCTCTGGAAGTAATAAGTGGTCGAAATGCAACAATGAAAGAGCAATGTCGATAAGCAGATGTTTGAGAGCGTAAACTGTGTGTGATGTAGGTATCAATACGAAATATTTCGACAGCAGTTCTAGAAGTCAAAGCGTAAACCGAGGGTTAAATTGTAACTGGTAACAAGGGAGGAGGGAGGGGGCGCTAATATGGGTTACAGGTTTGGATAAAATATTTCATGCATGTGCGCACCTATTTCGGTTTACCGCTCTGTAGTTTTTAAGAAAGTTGAAGTTTTTCTACGAAGGCGTGCTGAAAAGTAATGATCACGAATTTTTTATTCTCTTCTTAATATCGGTTGAGATATGTCATGCAAATTACGCGGTCGACTTTCCCACTTTGGTGACGCAAATTTTAACACACTGCCGCTAGAGGGATCTGAACTGCACCGTGTAATACAGCAGTGTGCGACGTAACTATGTCGGCGCGTGAGAAATAGCGTGCTTTTATCCTGTGGAAAACTGGAAGCACGAATTCGAAGAATTCATCCACACGGGACAATGCCAGCCCACACATGAGCGATGCAACATCTGCAAGAACACTACGCCTTGAGTTTACTGTCATCTGTCATCCCCCATACTGCCCCAACTTGATTCCATCCGATTTCCATATTTCCACTACTTAACGAACACCTTCAAGGACTTCACTTACGTAGTGATGAAGGGATGCAAGCAAAGGTGAGGTGGCTGCTCAGTCAACAATCAAACAATCTACAGTGATGGTATCAACAAACTGGTCTCTCGTTTGGAGAAATGTGTTCGTCTCCATGGTAACTATGTTGGGAAGTAAACATGAAGAATAAAGATGTAGAATATTAATAAAACTTGTTTCATTTAAAAACCTTTAGGAGTTTTTCACAGAAAAAATTCGAAGGCATTACTTTTCAGCACGCCCTCGTATATATTCCAATTTCTGTTGGCTGTAACTGTTGCCCCTGTTCAAGCCTGATGGAAGTTATTCAGCGATGTATTTACAAATATGCAACACCCAGCCGGTCTTGTTAGTTGTTTGCACAAATCCCTCCTCTCGCTGATTTTGCATAGACACTCATTTCTTATCAGTCTATTTCATTTTCAGTATCAACCTGTAACACTACATCTCAAACGCCTAATTTCTCTTCTTGCGTTTTTCTTATGGTCCATAATTCACGTTCAGAAAATGATAAATTCCACATTACCTTCTCAGCCATTACTTTCTACCGTTAAGGCCTATGTCTGATACGAGTGAACTACTCATGTTCAGAAAACATACCGAACACCTTGAATGACTAGAGATAGGACGTTCATATTCACGAGACATGTACATTTGCATGTTCTGTAGAAATGATCAGCATTTGAACCATTGCGGCCCACGGGTTCAAGGTAAACATCGATATCACGGAGCAATACCACCTACCGGTAGTACTTGCTTGCAGCTCTCGTTGTTGCTATAAACCAAAGATAATGGATCAGTGTGATTTCAGCAGACGTGCAGGATGCCTCGCGAACCATACCGTCAAATCAGTGAGCCTGAAAGAGGGCGCATTATTGGCATGAAAAAATATGGTGCATCCATCTGGAAAACGGCTGCGTGTGGGACGAGCTGTTTCGGCAGTGCAACAATTGTGTGCAGAATGGTACACGGAAGGCCGTAGAACACGACGAGATGGGCCAGGTCGCACCCCCCCCCCCCCCCCCCCCAAGGAGATCGACATCTCATCCAAATGGCACTGCAGGACAGATCTGAGTCTTCCTCGGTTCGGGCGCAACAGTGTAACACATCGCACAGTATCGGGGATGACAGTTCGTCGCCGTTTGTTACGGTATGTGTTACGTGCGCGTCGTCCACTACCTTTAGCAAACGTGCAGAAACTTGCTGGACGGCAATGGTGTATAGAACGACGTAATTCGGGAAAGCAATGGCATCAGATAGTGTTTTTGGACGAATCCAGGTTCCGTTTGTTTCAAAATGATGGTCGCATTTTGGTTCGCGGGAGACGGGGGAAGCGGCATCTCAGTGACTGCATTCGCACAAGACACACGGCGCCAACATACGGTGCTGTTAGGTACAGCCACAAATCACACTTGGTGCGTGTCCAGGGCACTGTGACCAGTGTGATCTACGTGAATGACAGCCTGAGACCCGCAGTCATACCCTTTCTGCTCACACCCTAGACGCCATTTTCCAGCAAGATAATGCACGAACACATGCTGCTGCACGAACACGTGCCTTCTTGGTGTCACGGGATGTCAGCCTTTTGCCCTGGCCCGCCAGATCACCAGATCTGTCATCATTCGATAATGTGTGGGCTATGGTGAAACGACGGGTGCAGCGTTGTGACCCAATGCCAAGCACCACAAATGAATTTTGTAACTAGGTGAATGCAACACGGATGGCTATAACACAGGGCGCCATTCGTGCCTTATATGCGTCGATGTCAACACGCTTGGAACAAGTTATCAGGGCCCGTAGCAGAACCTGTGGCTACTAGGCAACAGAACACATGATGAATAGAGATGACTGAAATGTTAATTATTTCTGCAGAGCATACTAATGTACACGTCCTGTGAATATGAATGTCCTATCTGTAGTCGTGCTGCTTTTTTTCCTGAACACGAGTGTACTCAGCGCGGTAAATGCTGTCTTAGTTGTGCTCGTCACGTTTCTACGTTGTCTTCAATTCGTTCGTCTTCAGTTACTTTGTTTGCAAAATTTCGTCACTTCGCAAAACAATACATGAACTGTGACACTTACTGGTAGCGCTTTTACGGAATGAAAATGTATGAGCTACATCCATGAAGCACTCGTGTTATCTGCTGACACGTCGACGCAAACGCTGCCATGAATAAGACAGTGCTATTGGGAGTGCCCTACCAGCCTCCTACCAGAAGATTACGATCTGCCAGCTGACCGCCTACACAAATTCTATTAGTTTGCTCAATATCGCGCCCAGAGCCTCAACATCATTTCTGAAGGTAAATATCATTTGTACACTTTAGGTTGTAATTAGAACAAGTTGAATTTTGTCTTCAATATTTATTTTGCAATATTGGACAGTCTCAGAACCCAAGCACACACTCCAAATTGCGTTGGACGTCATTGCCTCATTCTCTCTACAACCCAGACCTGGCGCCCTCGTACTTCCATCTGTTTGGGTCACTTGAGGATTCTCTATGTGGAATACACTTTGAAGATGATGAGAGCCTATTCCATGCGTGAAGACACGGCAACGAGCACAGGGCAAGAGCTTTTACCAACAGGGAACACATGCTCTTATACAATCCTCTCGGAAGGCCACAGAACGAGACGGAAATGTAGAAGAATAGTGCGTGTAAGAGAAATGTTGACTGATATTGTCACCGAATTCAAACTCTTAAGAAATACGTCATGAGAAACAAAATTGGGGACATTTCCCCCTTAACGAAGTTTAAATGATGTACTAAATTTTCATTCTACGTAATACGTTGAGCACTTAAGAGTCTTAGTGTGTGGTAAGCAATGCCTGGCACGTACCTCACTTTATAAACGCTTCGGTGCAAACGAGCTCTGACGGAGCGCAACTAACAGCTTCTCGCGGGACGCAACGCTTCACGTTTGGTCCTCCCGGGACTAATACGGACTATCGTGCGACCGGCTTCCTCACGCCTCTGGAACGGGAAACCCCTGCGTCGCGTGTACGAGATAAGGGGGCGGGCGAGGTCGCCGAGATCAGATCAGTTCCTCTCGAGGTATTCTACTGCGGGGAAAGTCCACCTCAGCGGACCACTACGTAGCAGTTTCGAGTAGGTAGTATCGCAGCTGAGATTGCGCTTACAAGTCGCTGACAAGTAGTCTTATCAACAGTGGGAACAAATCACTTATTTTCAAGTCTTGCTGTACTAATCCTTAAACGGGACGGTGTATTGAGCTACGAGGGCGATGTGGGAAGTGTCGATCTGCTACCAGAACTCTGTTTTCCTTGTCAAAAATGCACTTATTTTTATGAAGTCCCATCAGGCCAACACACTTTGTCAATTTTTCGGTGAGAACATTCCAGCCCTGGCGTATGGTGCTGGAAGAAGATCAATGTAACTGTCTAACCTCACTTTTCGGCATAACGTTTACCTGTCACAAATTTATTTTACACGGTGGAAGTCAGACCGTACCAAATGTTGTAAATAAAGTAGATGTTCCAACAATTCAAATCCTTCACTTGGTCCGTTGTCAAAGTGACACTGTGTGTAAATGCATTGTTCTGAGGAAAGTCAGTTTAATTTCAAGCCCAGATTCTCGCGTATTTTTTCTTTGTATCTCCACTGCGTTGGTTCACAACACCTGAGTAGCTTTCGCCGATTACCAATTTTTCTCTTTTTTCTTTTGTAAATTTATCATTGACACCAGCTTTCACCCATCGTTTCCATTGCTCTGAGTGTCTCACGAACTGATGGACTCACATCTCATTCACTACAACAAATCCGCAGAAACTTAAGTTGGATATTTTTAAGCCGGACCTAATATGGCTGACAAACTTTTTTTCAAATTTATTTGTGGCGAACGTTCTACAAATGCGGTATCTTTCTTACACAATGGTTTCTCGTGTATAGCTTTTCGTGCAAAACGTACCGAACTCTCTTTTCATATGCTCGTATCACCAAATATTCTATTCTGCCCGTTTCTTCCACAGATCATGTTTTCGAAACCATCTTCGAGTCTTTGTACAGCTTACGCAAACATGTTTCGTTAAAGTGTGTGGCTAAACTGTAGGCATTTACAAACCACTTAATACCACAGTGACTTACATTTAAAAGGAGATGTCAGAAAAACCGATTTTAGTTTGTATTTACTTTCTTGGCAATCATGGATTTTAAGATTTACGCATATAATGTGTAAGTAGGCTATGTTTTCTCTATGTAAGTAGGCTGTTTATGTTTTCTTATTGGCAACGTTACGTAGCGTTCAATATGAAAATCACTGGCTGTGCTGTGTGCAGTCTGTGGCTGCTTTGCATTGTTGTAATACTCGCCATTGTAGTGTTGGGCAGCGGCAGCTGGATGTGAACAGCGCATAGCGTTGGGCGGTTGGAGGTGAGCCGCCAGCAGTGGTGGATGTGGGGAGAGAGATGGCGGAGTTTTGAAATTTGTCATGAACTGCTATATTTATATATGATGATATCAAGGTAAATACATTGTTTGTTCTCTATTAATATCTTTCATTTGCTAACTATCCCTATCAGTAGTTAGTGCCTTCCATAGTTTGAATCTTTTATTTAGCTGGCAGTAGTGGCGCTCGATGTATTGCAGTAGATTGAGCAGCGAAGATTTTTGTGAGGTAAGTGATTTGTGAAAGGTATAGTTTAATGTTAGTCAGGGCCATTCTTTTGTAGGGAATTTTAAAAGTCAGATTGCGTTGCGCTAACAAAATATTGTGTGTCAGTTTAAGCACAGTCATGTATAATTGTTCAAAGGGGACGTTTCAAATGCAAGATTTCTGTGGCTTCATTTTGGCACCAATTAAAAATACAGGAGCAGACTACCTACAAACCTTCACCCAATTTGGATAAATCTCTGTTGGCAATAAACCAAAATAAAGAATTTATAATACCCATGTGTTATAATTTATCTCTCTGAACGAAACACACAGAACATGACTATTTGAAATATCACGGTAAAAAAAAAAATAAAAGAAAAACTCATTTGATTTACTTTATTACGCTGCACCAAGCCGGAAAGCTTCCTTCTAGCCCGATAGTTAAAGGATAGTATTCTTACGTCGCTTCTGTACCAAAGTCATTAAATGTCATCACACTAAACTCATGAGAAACGACAAGAACGGACAGTCGCTTTCCTAGAAAGCCTGTTCAGGGCAAAAAAATGGGGGGGACGGTAATTTCGATTTCGCTGTCTAGTGTAGACCATTTTAGCCTGACAGACGGAAAATGACAAAGGTCGGTAACATTTTGTATCGCGCATCCTGCACGCTCTGCTTAACACCATGACACGTACAACGCGGGATACTCAGCAGTGTACTATGTTACGGTTTTTCCCACGTCATAGTCGCGTACGGAGCGCGGCAAACATGACTGGCAGAATGCCAGGTGCGAGCGGCAATTAGTGAAACTCGTCTTCGATGTCCCTACGGGAGCAATGCGTAGAGAGCTGAAGAACATTCCTAAATTCCTAACTTAATAATGGTTCTTGAAAAATTGTAAGTAGACGTCGGCTGGATAAATCACATCGATCTTCATGGCCTGCCAATTCTGGTTTTTCAACATTTCCGTGACGGTCATGCATGACTCAAACAACTCCGTAACCATTCGTGCTCTTCAACAGCTGTAAACAAGCGAGAAGAGCTAGAGAGGATTAAATTTATTTACTTTCCGGCGAGAACTATACTCAACGTCGGATAACTTCTACATCGTCCGTCCAAAAAATTTCTGAGACTGCCTTTACTCGTGGCGTAAAACAGACATCAGCACAGTTAACTACGGTGGCAGCTTGAACTGACAACAACAGATGTGTATTCGACCAGTCAGTTATGAGCAGGCAGTGTTAAGAGGAGACGACCGGCCGTAGTGTGTCAACGTCATCAAGTCACAAATAAAAACTGAGCAACGTCTCTATAAATTAAGTTTTCGAGACATTCCTCAGAATGCTTAGAATAAGAGAAAAGTGTGTGCAAGGTCTGTCCTGCACGCCTCGACTCCCCAATAAAAACACCGACGCGTGGAAAAAAAAAAAGAAACACTGATTACGAGACTTGGCATTATAAGTACGATCCTACCACACAAAAACAAAGTGCAGAGTGGGTCTCTGACGGTTTGCCAAGACCGAGGAACGTGTAAATGTGACGTGCGAGTTGAACAACATCCCAAGGAGGACTTTCTGAGTTTGTCAGAATAGTTGTATGAACGTTCTGTACTCAAGTATGAATATACTACATGTAGAACACCTGAAGCATTAAAACTACCATCGTAACTATCTTGCCGTGTTTTAATGCAATATCTACGCTTTTTTTTTGGACTGACGGGATATTTTTTCCCAAAGTTTCTAAACGCACTACTGCTTGATACTCAAAGCGCCAAAGTATCTCACTTTAGTACCACTGAGGCGGTCAACGTGAAAATACCGAAGTGATGAGTAGCTTCCGATTGACTTTTCTTTCTTCCTTCTTATGATTTTCGATAGATATCCAACAGTCAAAAATTTTCAAGTGTGTGTGAATTCCTAAGGAGCCAAACAGCTGAGGTCATCGGTCTCTAGACTTACACACTACTTAAACTACCTTATGCCAAGAACAACACACCCAACCATGTCCGAGGGAGGATCGAACCTCCGGCGGGAGGGGCCGCGCAATCCGTGACATGGCGCCTCTAACAGTGCGGCCACTCCGCGAGGCTGTAACAGTTGATCGTGCAAAAATGCACAGATAAAAGTCGGCATTTGCCAACTCCTTTCGAACGACGTCAGTTTTATGGAAACATTCATTTACGACTCTATTTGTTACCTCATTCGTCAACTAGATACTGTACACATTCATTCTTTCTTACTGTGATAATAAATAGTCGTTAGTGCTGTTCTGGATTAAAATATGCCTATCTTTGTTATGGTGATTTGCATCGTGACTTGATCTGTGACTCACTAGCATCATCTTGTCGGAATGTAAAACGGCAAGGTTTCATTCAATAGACTATATGGAAGTGCGTGCCTGCACACATACCGAAATTCAACATTTTTGTGCTGGATTCATGGGTATAGCTCTTCCAAACTTAGGTCACTACTACTACTACTTGTACAGCTCTTTTTTTTATCGCGCATTATACTTCGAAAAGTATCGGTTCTTTTCAGTTATCTACAGCAGTAACACGAATGTTCGCAAAAGTCTAGAACCAGTGCCGGACGCACAAGGTTTTTCTTCCTTTCCAATGGCTGCAACCCTCAGGAGTTCCACACCCATTGAAGCCTGTAACCGTCGTCATCGTCATTATTACTATTATTTTTTAATGTAAACACGGGACATGGAATCACTGTGCTGGATTTCGTATTTTGTCACTAGTCAGACACTCCCCAAGAGTCCAGAAATGCTTGACATAGCCCAGTAAAGTGGCTGTTTACAGCTTGCAAATGGTTGTCACCAGCGCCAATGGTTTTCAACTGAAGCTCTTGCGACACTGCTGCCAGTGTTCCGAGAACCACTGGGATCACTTTCACATGAGTAGTTCTTATGATTCGCATTACGCTATTTAGAATATCTTTTCACGAAAGCACAAAGCCTAGTAATATCTAAAATCTTGTAGTCTATCAGTGTTCGACATCTACATTTACATGGCTACTCTGCATCACGCTGAAGTGTTTGGGACAGAATTCACAAACCATTTCCGTATTATTTCCCTAATGAAAAGCTCGTGGAAAACTGCATAGCTAAATGTTTTCGCGATTTCTCCAATTAAGATGGTCAACAAAATATTTTAGCACTCTGAGGAGAAAGTCAGTGATTGAAGTTTCGTGAGAGATTTCGTTGTAGTGAAAAACGCCTTTGTCTGCCATCCCATCTCACTTATTTCCATGATTCTCTCCACAATTTCGCCATCATACAAACAAGTTGTCCTTCTTTGAACTTTTTCGATGTCCGTCAGTCCTATGCCGTAGGATACCATACCGCGCAGCAATACTCCTAAGAAGGAACTTGCGTAAGGTAAGCTCTCCCTTTAGTAAATCTGTTACATCTTATAAGATGTTCTGTCAATATAACGCCTCCCAACATTTTCCATTTGATGGTTCCAATTTCAGTTGTTCCCAATAGTGATCCCTAGTATTTAGTTGAACCGACAACCTTTAAATTTGTGTGATTTATCGTATAGCCGAAATAAAACTTTTGTTTAGTTATTATGTGGAAGACTTCACACTAACGGTTTATGCTCAGCCGCCACTTTCGCACCACACAGACTTCTATTTGCTGCGAAAAATTACAACTGACCCTGAACAACAAAAGTGTTAAGTATTCCAGATAAGTAATAAAAATCTTCTATAAGTCGGTTAGACGAAAAATGTATATAGTTATGGGGTCATTTCATGTTATACAGGATAATTACCTAAACAGTCATGTTTTCCTCAATGAAGATTCCTCTTAACATTTAGGCGAAGAGGATCACCACCATCACCTGCATCAACGCCAACGACCTTCATTACGAAAAATGAAATATGCTGTCTTAATTTGCATTGTTTTATTCTCTGTGGTAGAGTGACCACATTTCGTCTCCACCAACAACCGTACAGTGTGTGGCGGAAAGTGTAAGGTTACGAGGAAGCCTCGATGTACCCAAGTAACGGCAGCAACATCAGTCGCCAATAAGCTCTACAGGAGGGCGAATTTCACATTAGGTGGCACGTGTGAGTCTGGTAAAACATTCTTTGCCTGGTCTCGGGAGGTAACTTCTCAAAATTCGATGGACTACTGCCCCCCCTCTCCCCCCTGTTCTTTATGGTAAGATTCCCGTAAGATACTGAATAGAGGATTCGTGCGAAATGTTCGCACTTTCATAGTTTTAAATAATGCCAGTATTTGGAACAAGTGTAGTCGTTGGGATAAGTGTAGTTGTGGCAATGAAGAGAAAACGTCTGTAAAAATGAATCGGACCACGTGAAATAATAAACTTGAATTTATGATACGTCCTTGTATTTACATTTCAGTGCACATAATTTTGAACAAAATTCTTTACAGAGCATTACAATACCTCGATGTAAACGATATATCACGTAAGAATATAATCTTCGTGTACTATTTCTTTTTCGTTTTCTTTTAGGCGTAAAAAATGTTAGTTTATTCAGTTACCCTGAAAAAAGCAAAGTAAATTGTATGTGAACAAAGACAGGATTTGGTAAATACGAGGGTGGTTTAAAAAGTTCTCGGAACGGAATAGAAAAAAAAGTACTTCTATCACTGAAACTTTTTATTTTTCAATGTAGTCTCCTTGTAGGTTAATGCACTTGGTCCCACGATGTTCCAGTGCCTTGATCCCCTTTCGAAAATGAGTTTCCTCCGGGCCTGCAAAATAGTTGTCAACTCTGGCTATCAATTCTTCGTTTGAAGTGAATCTTCGTCCACCAAGAAAAATTTACAGTTTTGGGAAGAGATGGAAGTCTGACGGAGGCATAATAGGCGAATAAGGCGGGTGTGGCAACAATTCATACCTCAGTTTGTGTAATTTTGCCATGGTGACGGCACATATTTTTGATCCAGCGTCAAGAGGCGCGGCACCCACTTGCAGATAATTTTTTCATTTCTAATTCTTCAGTTAATATGTGATATACCCTTTCAGACGACATCTGGCAAGCGTGAGCAATTTCGCGCACTTTCAATCGGCAATCCTATATGACCATTTTGTGTACTTTTGTAATCATTTCTGGGGTAGCGACACTGCGCGGAATATCATCTAAGCTCTCCCGACAAAATTTAAAATCATTTGTCCACTTGGCAACAGTTGAATATGAAGGAGCAGTCTCCCAGTTTATTCTGGAAATAGACATGAATGTCCTTTAATTTAATACCTTTATGTACGAAGTGCTTAATCGCTGCTCGAATCTCGATTATGTCCATCTTCGCAAACACAGCCACGTCACCGCCACAGCTGTCTTCCAATATCACTGACGTGGCACGTGTTTACAGGCAACAGTCTAAATGAAAATCACGTGACCAACTCGTCGCAATGGCGCTGACCTCTCGTGGTGATTCCGAGAACTTTCAAACCACCCTGTACAGTCCCGCATTTTGAAGAGTTTGTCCCTGCGAAATGTAGAGGTTAGAACGTAGTATACCACTACGGACACCACAACCTTGAACTGTATTTCGAGATTTTAAACTGTGCTTCGTACTTAATGCTGCAGTAGCAATACGTAAGTGCGCTAAAGAAGCACCAATTGCAAACGCATATTTTTGTCAAAAAATGTGTCCATGTGTTTTGCATTCGGAACGTTTGGATTGGATTGCTTGGGGGAAGAGACCAAACAGCGAGGTCATCGGTCTCATCGGAATAGGGAAGGACGGGGAAGGACGTCGGCCGTGCCCTTTCAAAGGAACCATCCCGGCATTTGCCTTGAGAGATTTAGGGAAATCACGGGAAACCTAAATCTCGACAAACATTTCCAATTACAGGAACCACGTTAGGCCGTAGTAGCAACATGTAAATCACAATTCAAGGCGATAAGGACTAGTGTGTTTGTTGTTTCGGAAAGTGTATTTGTTTACAAAAATCAAATTGTACGACGGGCAGAAATAATGCACTACCGCAGCGGTCACGGTTATTATCTATAATAATGCTGTACACAAATTACCCAGTTAATAAGTCCTTAAAAAATATAAAATGGTATTTGTAGTAAGACAATATGTAAAGGGAGTTCCTTATTTATGATTAATAAGTTAGTTTCGCAAAATATGGGCAAGAACCCGGTATCTATGATGCCCTTTTGCCTATGGTAGCTGAAATCCTCTTCTGTTAAAATTGTCCACAACAAGAAAGTTTTAGCGCTAAATCCGTATGCACTGTCAGAAACTGGTTAAAAAACCTTTGTATCGATATCTGTTTCGTCCTTGTACGATTACAATTTGCTGAGAAGGAACGTAATATGATGATAATAATAAGAAGAACATTATACGATTTCCAGCCTTCGTCAACGTTAAAACGGTTATTAAGTAATTCCTTCAATCCATCTTCTTCTGGCCTCTGTATTCAATCCTACTTGAAGTTTCAGCATTCAGTAATATACTATGAAAGCAATTTGTCGTTCCTCCACTGAAGACAATCTTTTGCACTCCGTGATTTCTGCTGGAGCAGTAGGCGCACCAGCGAACACAATCATTGTGCAGCCTCGTTTTGGGAGCACCAAAGGGACCGCGCAGCATATTCCTAACAGAGAAACCGTGTGTACTGTTGGCAGTACGCCTATTTCGCAGATTCGTAATTTCCATGAACACTGAACAGAATCACATACAGAGGGAATGGAATAAATCACACCAGTTGAAAATGCAAGGGACTGCTACAGCCTTTGTGAATTTATTAAACCTCACTGGGGTGTATAGTGGAATTCTATAGGATCCTTCAGCAATGCATAATCCGTTATTTGTCTGATTCAAGTGTGAATAAGTGTGAACTGAACTCCATGCTGGAACATAATACACCTGCAACCTCCGAATGGCTGGCTGAGCAGATGTTTAAAGATAAAATACGTTTAGTACTGTGGTACACACAGTATGAGAAAGTGTAGAACCAAAAAAGAACGCAATGGTTATCGCAAGATTAAAAATAGTACACTATTCGCGATTCAAAGCGCAACAAAAAGCATTTTCATGTTTCACAATCAGCGTAGAACATCCAGAAAGTTTAAGAAAGACTTGTCCCGTATAGTGAACAGTCATTTTTGAACTACTCACAACTGAAGATCGTTACCATGAGTCTCGACAAGAAATACATTTAGTCTTACTTTCGCAGACTGTACACGAGATATTTAGGAAATAATAACTATCGTAAAAACGTAAAAGTATTTTACAGCAATGACAGGACGACAGTTTTCTCTGAATAAACGTTATTTGTATTAAAATTGCATCAAGATCAACCGGTAATGTTAATGTGCACGTCCTAAACTATCCGCGTACTTACTTTACTTCTCAAACGGTACAAAGTGGGAAACATCTCATCGATGGATTCTTGGCTACCTTTCTTTTGTCCTTATAAAACGACTCAATGTTTCACAAAACATATATTTGTTGTTGTTGTTGTGGTCTTCAGTCCTGAGACTGGTTTGATGCAGCTCTCCATGCTACTCTATCCTGTGCAAGCTTTTTCATCTCCCAGTACCTACTGCAACCTACATCCTTCTGAATCTGCTTAGTGTATTCATCTCTTGGTCTCCCTCTACGATTTTTACCCTCCACGCTGCCCTCCAATACTAAATTTGTGATCCCTTGATGCCTCAGAACATGTCCTACCAACCGATCCCTTCTTCTGGTCAAGTTGTGCCACAAACTTCTCTTCTCCCCAATCCTATTCAATACTTCCTCATTAGTTATGTGATCTACCCATCTAATCTTCAGCATTCTTCTGTAGCACCACATTTCGAAAGCTTCTATTCTCTTCTTGTCCGAACTAGTTATCGTCCATGTTTCACTTCCATACATGGCTACACTCCATACGAATACTTTCAGAAATGACTTCCTGACACTTAAATCAATACCGGATGTTAACAAATTTCTCTTCTTCAGAAACGCTTTCCTTGCCATTGCCAGCCTACATTTTATATCCTCTCTACTTCGACCATCATCAGTTATTTTGCTCCCCAAATAGCAAAACTCCTTTACTACTTTAAGTGCCTCATTTCCTAATCTAATTCCCTCAGCATCACCCGACTTAATTAGACTACATTCCATTATCCTTGTTTTGCTTTTGTTGATGTTCATCTTATATCCTCCTTTCAAGACACTGTCCATTCCATTCAACTGTTCTTCCAAGTCCTTTGCTGTCTCTGACAGAATTACAATGTCATCGGCGAACCTCAAAGTTTTTATTTCTTCTCCATGAATTTTAATACCTACTCCGAATTTTTCTTTTGTTTCCTTTACTGCTTGCTCAATATACAGATTGAACAACATCGGGGACAGGCTACAACCCTGTCTTACTCCCTTCCCAACCACTGCTTCCCTTTCATGTCCCTCGACTCTTATAACTGCCATCTGGTTCCTGTACAAATTGTAAATAGCCTTTCGCTCCCTGTATTTTACCCCTGCCACCTTTAGAATTTGAAAGAGAGTATTCCAGTCAACATTGTCAAAAGCTTTCTCTAAGTCTACAAATGCTAGAAACGTAGGTTTGCCTTTCCTTAATCTTTCTTCTAAGATAAGTCGTAAGGTCAGTATTGCCTCACGTGTTCCAGTGTTTCTACGGAATCCAAACTGATCTTCCCCGAGGTTGGCTTCTACTAGTTTTTCCATTCGTCTGTAAAGAATTCGTGTTAGTATTTTGCAGCTGTGACTTATTAAGCTGATAGTTCGGTAATTTTCACATCTGTCAACACCTGCTTTCTTTGGGATTGGAATTATTATATTCTTCTTGAAGTCTGAGGGTATTTCGCCTGTTTCATACATCTTGCTCACCAGATGGTAGAGTTTTGTCAGGACTGGCTCTCCCACGGCCGTCAGTAGTTCCAATGGAATATTGTCTACTCCGGGGGCCTTGTTTCGACTCAGGTCTTTCAGTGCTCTGTCAAACTCTTCATGCAGTATCGTATCTCCCATTTCATCTTCATCTACATCCTCTTCCATTTCCATAATATTGTCCTCAAGTACATCGCCCTTGTATATTTATGCACATGAAAAGGAAAAGAAACAGGGATAGGGATATATGAGAGAGAGAGAGAGAGAGAGAGAGAGAGAGAGAGAGAGAGAGAGAGAGAGAGAGAGAGAGCGAGTCAGAATTTGAACAGTCCTCAAGACTTTAAAATCAGTGCCGTATCTTATCTTATACACACATATTCAGCAAAAACCCAACGGAATGCAATTTACTGTGCCAAAAGCCATCATGCCATCATTCTCACACTTGATTCCAGAACGGATTACGGACGATAACGAGGGCCATTAGTTTCAAGAGGTTTTACATTGTCCACTGACGATCTAAGGTACATACAAACCTGGACGCTATCACGGAGGTCCGTGGAGAAGCTAAGGAGAGTATCATCTAGTTTGGAATCGTTAGAAAGTTTCACAAAGTAAGGGAGCCGCTACACATACTGTAACATACGCTTAGTGATCGCCTCGGACATGTTCCGGCTGTAAGGGGCGAGGCCTTTTGCATTACCGTCCCTTATGGGCGGTAGTCGAAGCCGATTGGGCGACTTAAAGAACGATTCCCTAGCACAACTGGTGTCTTCAACACACTTTGCAGAGTAATTTCTAAAAGGCCTGCTAGAACGCACCAGCAACAGTAGCTCTACAAATGGGAGCAGGAAACGGCCAATGATGGCTCACATTCTGTTCCAGATACTGACTGACTGGAATGCCTCATGGTTTTATATTTTCGTGGAGCGACCTGGAGCTCACGAAATCGAGTAGGAGGCCAACAGCCCTTGTTGGACTGAGGTAGCAGAGTTTGTGTTTTCAAGTATATCATTTCGGAAGGATGGACTTGCTGATTAACGAAGTTACGGAAAGCCTACGGAGCGTTCAAAGGTGCTTTCCCATATTTGAGATTTGAATTTTGTTTAGGTACTTTCCTGTTTCTCTCTACAAGTGTTGCGAATTATTGAGTGTTTACTTGGTCGGCAAAAGAAGGCGTCCTAGTATATGGTGGACACATTAGCTGCTGGAGATGTTGCGAGATGTAAGTGGTGGACTTGGCTACGGTTAATTCATAACAATTAATTGCAAATTTGATCACGGTGTTTTTGAGTGTTCTGTTCCGTACTGACTGAACTACATTCCTCTTTTTTTTTTGTTATGTTGAACATCGGAGGAGGTTGCTAGTAGCCAGATCGAGACGTTTCACTGAACTGTTAGCAGTGGACAATTCCAATCCAGTCGCCGGATTTCGGAATTTTTCAAGACAGTATCAGTTGACTTTGGAGTTGCGAAGTGTAATTCTACCTCGCGGGTGAAAGAGAGGATGGCGATCTTTAGAGTGCTTTTATACGGCAGCAGAACAGAGTTAATCCGGATCCGCTAACGAACGTTACCAGTTAAATCGCGCGCAGAACATCGCCAAGAGTACGTGCATACAAGCCAGCTAGTGTGACTTCGTGCGAAGACATGGAAGCTAACAAAGACACACGAGAAGAACGTTTAAAAATATAGCGTCATTAAAATATATATAAGTATACGCAAGGCTGAAAAAATTAAATGCAATCAAATCAACCACAGTAAGAAAATAAAAATAAAGAGAGACAACGAAGTATTTGATTTTCAGAAACAAAAAGGCTACAATATTTCAAAATAACATGTAATGTTTTCATTAGAATCGTGACAAGATTACATTCCGATAACGACTTCATCTCGTGACTGCCCGCTGTACTGTTACTTAATATCGTTGGAATGTTATCTTTTAATGGAAATTTCCAAATCACTTACTGGCATTACTCGTCTATCGGTTTCAAACGTCGTCCGATACACTGACCATATCACTGGTATGTCCATCGAGATTTCCTAGATATGGTGTTCACAAATACTGTGTAGCACGGAATACCCCATTACCAGTTCTGTGACAGAAGTCCACTGCGTTACACTCTGGAACCAAATATAGCTCATTTAAATTTTCCACCAGCTTTCAAAATTGTTACTTTGTTGATCAGTAAGACTCAGTTTTCTTTCTTTTTGGACGTCCAACTGAGCTGTTCTATCGCTGATAAAGATCTGTAGTTTATAACATTTAAAGCGATATTTACTCTCTATGGACATTAAACGACTTATTTTGTTGTAGTTTTCAAGAGCATTTCCCCGCCTAGCGCTGCATTATTGCCCCAATGTACCTGTTGTGAGAATAATCTCTGTACCCGGCGGTTACGACGTCGCTGAATGTTTTTAGTAAACTGCCATTAATTTTAACATATGTTTGTGTAAATTCGAAATTTAAAAATATTGTAATTCACAATTTTGCTATGGAACATAAGCATAACCTGCAATCGGAAACGAATCTCTGCAGGCCCCCAGATCTTCTGAACTCGGGTCACCACAGACAAGTCTCGTTATGAAACAAGAAAATGTCGATAAGATTTTAGAATATTTACAAACTTGGAAAGTCTGTCGAGTTCGGTTTTTCCGTATGTATGTATGAATCTAACTTCCCCCCCTCCCTCCCCTCTGCCCCCCATCCTAGGGAACAGGAACAAAGATCAAGTTACATCATTGGCGTAACTGGTACTTCTAGGTAGCAAAGAATTGCTCAACCGATAGCTTATCAAAAACTTGGCTTATCGTTTGTAGACGGCAGTTATCACAAGGCATTGCATCGAGTTCTCGTTTCGCCACTCAGGCTTATTGCGCATCAAAAACAAAACTAAATATTTATTACTACCGCCACAGCTGAACGTGATTTTATCAGAATGAATCAATCACCCTGAAGTAGAGTGCGTTGTTATGAAACGCCTACCACATTAAAACTAGAACGCAGATCTCTCGTTTCTCGAGCAATGCTTTAACGATTGAATTATTCAGGCAAGACTCACGACCTGTCTCCACAATTTTATACATTTGAGTCTCCGTACAGCTCTCACTTTTAACCTGGCAAGAATTGTTTTCTTTTTAATCAGATTCACAATATGCTTGACTGTATGCAGCGAATGCCTCATAACGGAATGAACTTCACAGATAAGGTGCGATTACAAACAAAACGAAAAGAATTATGAAAGCGCTCTCACATGGTCTGTGTATGTTCTTCCTATGCTATTTACTTCGCTGGAGAGTCACTACATAAATGGTGGTGGTCTGTATTTTAAGCATACTGTTGTTCACCTAAAAGTGAATTAGACGTATTGTAGTCTTCTAACTGTGCATGTTACCGCAGCGACTATCCTACTGATGATGCCCCTTCGGGATACATTTTCTTGTGATTGCTCTAAGGCTTTTTTTTCCATTAACGCCGTTCCGAATCCAACATAAAATTGAGTGCATTGTTTTGGGAAGCCGGTATGGTGTAAAAGTTCCACACTTATGCTCCTACTAAGTGTAGATAATACAAGTTTTCTGCAGCGATAATCATTCTTAATTTGATATATAATCTATCTAGACAATTTCATGGGTGCCCGCCCGGCTAGCCGCGCGGTCTTGCGTCCTGCTTCCCGAGCGGGAATGCGTGCCGGTCCCCGGCACGAATCCGCCCGGCGGATCAGTGTCGAGGTTCGGTGTGCCGGCCAGTCTGTGGATGGTTTTTAAGGCCTTTTCCTTTTGCCTCAGCGAATGCGGGCTGGTTCCCCTTATTCCGCCTTAGTGACATATGTCGGCGATTGCTGCGCAAACAGTCTCCACGTACGCGTACACCATACTTCTCTACCATGCAAACATACGGGGTTACACTCGTTTGGTATGAGACGTTCCAGGGGCGGAACAAGGGGGCCGAACCGTACAATAAGCCTGGGTTCGGTGTGGGGCGTATGGACTGCTGTGGCCTGTGGTGGGATTGTGAACCGCTGAGGGCTATGGGCGGGACGAAGCCTCTCCGTCGTTTCTAGGTCCCCGGTTCAATACATAACACACAATTTCAGGGGAACATCATTTCCTTAGCATTTTATATACACATTGCGGTCGTCTTTAGGCTTTCAAAACCAACAGATTCATGACAGTTGGCTGTGGAGTCAGAAGTAGTTTACACTGTAGTGAAACTGAAGTAGACAGTTCCTGTGAGTTAGTGTGGGTAGAGGTTACACTTAAACCGGAATAAATCAATAACTGGTTCCTTTTAACGACCCCCCTACTCAGATGATACAGTTGCGGAACAATTCAAAAACACTTGGGTGTCATTTCGAACAGTTAATTCACTCATACAATTACACTTGGTCGGGACTTCAATTTACCCCCCCCCCCCACACAAAAAAGCAGCAAACGAGAAAAACATTAACAGAGAGTCAGCGACGAAATTCCGAAGAAAAAGTTCGTAAAATATACTTAGATATGTACTTAGTTTTGGAAAGAAAAAACTTACAGCGTTGCAGTTATACCTAACACAGGAAGGGAAAGTGCAACACAAGGTATGCAGTGTAAACGAATGCCACGTATAGTTAAAAATTATATACACTGAAGCGCCAAAGAAACTGGTATAGGCATTCGTCTTCAAATACAGATATGTAAACATGCAGAATACGGGGCTGCCGTCGGCAGCGCCTACATAAGACAAGCGTTACTGCTGCTAAAATGACAGGTTATCGAAGATATAAGTGAGTTTGAACGTGGTGTTATAACCGGCGCACGAGCGATAGGACACAGCACCTCCGAGGCAGCGATGACGCTGGGATTTTCCCGTGCGACCATTTCAGGAGTGTACTGTGAATAGCAGGAATCCGGTAAAACATCGAATCTCCGACAACGCTGCGTCCGGAAAAATATCCTGCAAGAACGGGACCAACGACGACGGAAGAGAATCGTTTAACGTACGAGAAGTGCAACCCTTCCGAAATTGCTGCAGACTTCAATGTTAGGCCATCAGCAAGTGTCAACGCGCGAACCATTCAACGAAACATCGATATGGGGTTTCGGAGCCGAATGCCCACTCGTGTACCCTTGATAACTCCACGACACAATGATTTACGCCTCGCGTGGGCCCGTCGACACCGACATTGGACTGTTGATGACTGGAAACATGTTGCCTGGTCGGACAGTCTCGATTCAAATTATATGGAGTGGATGGAGGACGTGTACTGATATGGAGACAACCTCATGAATCCATGGGCCCTGGATGTCAGCAGGGGACTTTTCAAGCTGGTGGAGACACTGTAATGGTGTGGGGCGTGTGCAGTTGGAGTGATGTGGGACCCCTGATATGTCTAGATATGACTGACAGGTGACGCATTCGTAAGCATCCTGTCTGATCAACTGCATCCATTCATGTCCATTGTGGATTCCAACTGACTTGGGCAATCCCAACAGAACAATGCGACATCCCATACGTCCACGACTGCTACAGAGTGGCTCCAGGAACACACTGAGTTTAAATACTTCCGCTGGCCACCGAACTCCCCAGACATGAACATTATTGAGCATATCTGGGATGCCTTGCAACGTGCCGTTCAGAAGATATCTCCATCCCCTCGTACTCTTACGGATTTATGGACAGCCCTACAGAATTCATGGTGTCATGTCCCTCCAGCACTACTTCAGACATTAGTCGAGTCCATGCTACGTCGTGTTGCGGCACTTGTGGCTCGCGTGGCCCTACACGATATTAGGCAGATGTACCTTTTTTTTTGGATACTCAGTGGATTACCCTTACAGACCCCTGCATTTCTAATGAGACGTTTGCGTTTCTCTAACCCCAAAACGCCAGCAACCTCCAGTTCGATTGTTCATCAACGTATACTATAAAGACGTCTTTTAGTATCGAAGTAACATGTGTTCCTCGATCCCTGAGAAGACTGCTTCAGTGAGAGATAGAGGCGCCAGAAAGTTATTTTTTGTCCTATGCAACTACACTGGGAAGAGAAGCCTAGCTTCAGTGTATCTTGATAGGGTCTCGGACGCCTGTGGAGAACAGAGAAAAATTCTAATCCGACCTAACTCATTTGCTTAAAGTGTATGGGTGTCACAAAACCGTTTGCGACACACGTCTGACGCAATCCGTAGAAGATGAAATCGTAGAGCTGCTGTTAGGCTGTATCGCCTCCGCCATCATTATTGCACTGCTTCGAAAGAAGACTAGGCTCCAGAGTCTAGTCGACGACTTCATCATCAGTCAATTCTGCTTCAGAATTTGCGAATTACAGCAGATGATGCAGCCAGACTAAGACAGAAAGTTGAGTTCATCGGAGTACCCATTTTCTCTTTTGATGAACTGCTACATTAGTAACAAAGTTTCGGTGTTCGCACCTTGGTTGAACCAAAGACTTTTTATGGCACTTAACAATACTCACTTCCCAACAACAGATTTACACGTGGTCCAGGAAACCTTCACTCCCCGAACAAAATTAACTGTAGATATTACTCTTGCTTCATTGTGGACGGGTGAAGTGACAACCAGCGACATTCAAAGAACAAAGCGTAATTACGGACCATAGCAACCATCAACCTGCAGTACGTTTCTATTGCTTGTCCACGAGTGACCAACAGTACTCTGCATGAACTGCAACTCGTCAGAATAGACCACTCTCCCCACTTTTATACCTTTCACTTTTCAATGTCCGCCTTACAGACTAAGATTGTCGTATTTTCGAATGCACACCGACGTACAGATATTTACGGAGGCCGAGTTAAGTCTTGCACACTGCAACACTGACATCTTCCGTTGTTACTGTTAGTTTTCCCCTGAGCTATCATCATGCATATCAAGCAAAGTACAGCAGGTTTCAAATTCATACCGAATACCGACAATCGTTCAATATTTTAGTGGAACTTTTTTCTTCGTTACTGTAATACCACCCTTTTGTACAGTCGTAACATTTTCCAAGGCAAATCCTAATCACAGCCATTCTTGTTACAGCGTGTTCTGCTCGCAGCAGCCTTGGAACAGTTGCGATCTTCGAATATAGTGCCAAGTGAGACATTGTTTTACGTATTGCATGAAACCTGAAATCGCCCAATGCAGGTTGTGTGGATTTCATCACAGTGAATGCAGCTTAAATAACACGTCCAGTATGATCATAAGGAGCAAACCACATTAGAATTCAGAGTAGATTAAGGGTTTCTCTCTCTGATTTTTCTGCCTAGGTCAAAAGGTCATTCATAAACATCCGACAGACAAAGTACGCCGAGAGAAAGACTTGGACACCCACATTCGTAACCATTCAAACGTGAGTATAGCACGTGACAACAGTCATAAGTGGCCAATTTACAACTTGATCAAAATAACAGATTGATCTGGAAGGGGACTACGTTGTTGGGTCGCTTTGGGACGTGCGCACAATACAGATGTTGCAACAGTTAAACGCCTTTCCGTTCAGGGTACAAGCACACGCTCCTTGTTGAAGCGTAAACCTGGGTTTGCTAGCGAAACAGTTGTATTACTTTTTGTGCACTTTCGCAACTAGCTGTAGATATTCTGCTGCGTAAAATAAAAGCGCCACACGAAAAAGCAATGCGAACTATGAACACGAATCACAAGAGTTACGTTATCGAAAGCAAGCGTCGTTTGCAACTGACTAACACACTTAAAGCATAGCGATAGAACGGCAAACCAACAAGAAGGAGTGAGAAAGTTTATTCTCTGTTTGGTTGTTACGGTAACTATCCTATGTTTAACAGTGTGGCGACGAATCTGCGTGAAATTCGTCTCACTCGTTAGTCCATTCTTGATGATCTAGAAATTAGAAAAACCTGCTTTGCCTACAGGTCTCTTAAGCAGACATGTGTGACATGCGATATTACTGAAAGCTAATTACATCTATGATGAAATAAAAGAAATTATTCAGATAGTGAAGGGAGACGAAAATTTAATAGTCATGGGTGACTGGAATTCGAGTGTAGGAAAAGGGAGAGAAGGAAACATAGTAGGTGAATATGGATTGGGGGACAGAAATGAAAGAGGAAGCCGCCTTGTAGAATTTTGCACAGAGCACAACATAATCATAACTAACACTTGGTTTAAGAATCATGAAAGAAGGTTGTATACATGGAAGAACCCTGGAGATACTAAAAGGTATCAGATAGATTATATAATGGTAAGACAGAGATTTAGGAACCAGGTTTTAAATTGTAAGACATTTCCAGGGGCAGATGTGGACTCTGACCACAATCTATTGGTTATGACCTGTAGATTAAAACTGAAGAAACTGCAAAAAGGTGGGAATTTAAGGAGATGGGACCTGGATAAACTAAAAGAACCAGAGGTTGTACAGAGATTCAGGGAGAGCATAAGGGAGCAATTGACAGGAATGGGGGAAATAAATACAGTAGAAGAAGAATGGGTAGCTTTGAGGGATGAAGTAGTGAAGGCAGCAGAGGATCAAGTAGGTAAAAAGACAAGGGCTAGTAGAAATCCTTGGGTAACAGAAGAAATATTGAATTTAATTGATGAAAGGAGAAAATATAAAAATGCAGTAAATGAAGCAGGCAAAAAGGAATACAAACGTCTCAAAAATGAGATCGACAGGAAGTGCAAAATGGCTAAGCAGGGATGGCTAGAGGACAAATGTAAGGATGTAGAGGCCTATCTCACTAGGGGTAAGATAGATACCGCCTACAGGAAAATTAAAGAGACCTTTGGAGATAAGAGAACGACTTGTACGAATATCAAGAGCTCAGATGGAAACCCAGTTCTAAGCAAAGAAGGGAAAGCAGAAAGGTGGAAGGAGTATATAGAGGGTCTATACAAGGGCGATGTACTTGAGGACAATATTATGGAAATGGAAGAGGATGTAGATGAAGATGAAATGGGAGATATGATACTGCGTGAAGAGTTTGACAGAGCACTGAAAGACCTGAGTCGAAACAAGGCCCCCGGAATAGACAATATTCCATTGGAACTACTGACGGCCGTGGGAGAGCCAGTCCTGAGAAAACTCTACCATCTGGTGAGCAAGATGTATGAAACAGGCGAAATACCCTCAGACTTCAAGAAGAATATAATAATTCCAATCCCAAAGAAAGCAGGTGTTGACAGATGTGAAAATTACCGAACTATCAGCTTAATAAGTCACAGCTGCAAAATACTAACACGAATTCTTTACAGACGAATGGAAAAACTAGTAGAAGCCAACCTCGGGGAAGATCAGTTTGGATTCCGTAGAAACACTGGAACACGTGAGGCAATACTGACCTTACGACTTATCTTAGAAGAAAGATTAAGGAAAGGCAAACCTACGTTTCTAGCATTTGTAGACTTAGAGAAAGCTTTTGACAATGTTGACTGGAATACTCTCTTTCAAATTCTAAAGGTGGCAGGGGTAAAATACAGGGAGCGAAAGGCTATTTACAATTTGTACAGAAACCAGATGGCAGTTATAAGAGTTGAGGGACATGAAAGGGAAGCAGTGGTTGGGAAGGGAGTAAGACAGGGTTGTAGCCTCTCCCCGATGTTGTTCAATCTGTATATTGAGCAAGCAGTAAAGGAAACAAAAGAAAAATTCGGAGTAGGTATTAAAATTCATGGAGAAGAAATAAAAACTTTGAGGTTCGCTGATGACATTGTAATTCTGTCACAGACAGCAAAGGACTTGGAAGAGCAGTTGAATGGAATGGACAGTGTCTTGAAAGGAGGATATAAGATGAACATCAACAAAAGCAAAACAAGGATAATGGAATGTAGTCGAATTAAGTCGGGTGATGCTGAGGGAATTAGATTAGGAAATGAGGCACTTAAAGTAGTAAAGGAGTTTTGCTATTTGGGAAGCAAAATAACTGATGATGGTCGAAGTAGAGAGGATATAAAATGTAGGCTGGCAATGGCAAGGAAAGCGTTTCTGAAGAAGAGAAATTTGTTAACATCCAGTATTGATTTAAGTGTCAGGAAGTCATTTCTGAAAGTATTTGTATGGAGTGTCGCCATGTATGGAAGTGAAACATGGACAATAAATAGTTTGGACAAGAAGAGAATAGAAGCTTTTGAAATGTGGTGCTACAGAAGAATGCTGAAGATTAGATGGGTAGATCACATAACTAATGAGGAAGTATTGAATAGGATTGGGGAGAAGAGAAGTTTGTGGCACAACCTGACCAGAAGAAGGGATCGGTTGGTAGGACATGTTCTGAGGCATCAAGGGATCACCAATTTAGTATTGGAGGGCAGCGTGGAGGGTAAAAATCGTAGAGGGAGACCAAGAGATGAATACACTAAGCAGATTCAGAAGGATGTAGGTTGCAGTAGGTACTGGGAGATGAAACAGCTTGCACAGGATAGAGTAGCATGGAGAGCTGCATCAAACCAGTCTCAGGACTGAAGACCACAACAACAACAATTACATCTAGCATATTTCGCTTTTCTCTTCATTTCGTTAATGTTGCTGTTCTGCAATTTATTACTTCTGTAATAGGATTAACACTGACATTAGATCTTTGTGGCTCTATCTTAAGATCCAGCTCTCAGTACCACAAACATGACCCGTGGCCCATGAACCTCACAGCAATCAGGACGGTGTTTGCTGTTACAGTAACGGCGCAGGTGTCGTTGCCGCTTCTTTGAAACTAATTGTACAGAACACTTAACACACGCATTTCTTGTCATTTTCTCGTGTGTATAATAAGGACGTCGGAAACCGACAAAATTCAGCATTCATGAGTAAGCAGCACCTAAATGATATAAAAATGCAACATAAAATTTTATGTGGGTGTATGAAAAATCTACCTTCCAGCTCTAACAGTAAGTGATCAATAAATAATAGATATATCAAGTCTGTGGGTCGCGCCAGAAACCTTGACTGCACTTCGGAGGGAGCGGGGTCGGATTATGTCGCGAAACCTCGAATACAATTAACTGTACGCAATCAGTCTTGCAGCACGAAACAGTGGTTTGTCAGTAACCCTTTCCTATTTTAACGCTAACCTATTAACAGAAGTTCGATACAATGCTCACAAGGGAACCTCCACATCACACCCCCTCAGGTTTAATTGTAAGATGGCCCAGAGGATAGCGCGTCAAATACTGAGATCAAGCAAGATAACGGCAAGAAGGTGTACTGAACTGTGAGAAAAGAAGCAAAATAGAAGCAGTGAACGATCCAAACTTAACAAGTGCAACGTTGAGCGGAGTTGTGGCGTCGTGGGTAAGTGGGCTGTACTACGAAGAGTGCGATCCGGGTTCTGTTCAAATGTGTGTCGAATCTTATGGGAGTTAACTGCTAAGGTCATCAGTCCCTAAGCTTACACACTACTTAACCTAAATTATCCTAAGGACAAACACACACACCCATGCCCGAGGGAGAACTCGATCCTCCGCCGGGACCAGCCGCACAGTCTATGACTGCAGTGCCTAGACCGCTCGGCTAATCCCGCACGTCCGATCCGGGTTCTACGTCCCAACTTTATGAACTGTCCGTCCGGTCACTAAAGTGTTTGTTCTCTTTCTGTAGTCTTGGCAGTTGTCATGTTATACACTGGTTATAGTATACGAGTCATGCGGTAAGAATAAGTTATCGTTGCAAGTAAATGTGATGAACAGTGGGAGCAGGCGAGATACCACAGACATCTCACAGAAATGAAAAACAACAAATAAAACGGTGTGAGTTATGTTACAACAAAGGAATTCAAAAGTCAACAGTTCCAAAACTGAACGCAACTGCAAAAACGTCAACATACGTTTTGACGGAGCACAGAGAGACAGTGTGATTGTGAAACTATTGCGTTCATTTGTTGCAGCCAAAGTGACAAACTATTATGTTTTGATCATTTCCTTGGGAGTGATCACGTTCACATTCCTACGAACATCTAAATCGGGCAAGGAGGCATATCTCACAAGGCCTACAAATTAGGTCCTATCATATGACACACGTACTGTCATTAATGACGTGTATGACACACCAGACGTGTTTTCCGGTGGAGGATTCGGTTGACTTGTCGCCTTGCCATCGAAGGTTTGCGGTTCCCATTCGAAAGCCACTTCCTTTCGGCTACTAATAGAGCAACTGTACAGAATCAACTTCCATTGTAGGTCCCTTCCGTGCACCTCGCTGTTGCAAACGGGCGTTACACCACGACACAGACACAAATTTGAATACAGTGACAGCGGAAAAAAAAGGGGGACACGAGGGAGCTTTGTGTTTGAACACAGTTCGCCTCCTTTTAGTGCAACACCATGACCACTTAAGTACGACTCGCTTCTGTTCTTCCTTCAATGTTGCACTTGTTAAGCGTGGACCGTCCACTGTTTTACATTGCTTTTTTTTCACAGTTCAATACACCTTCTTGTTGTTTTCATACTTGCTCTGTGTTCACTTTTTGACGGGGCTGTCCACTGGGCCCTCTTACCACTAAATCTCAAGGGGGTGTGATGGGGTAATTTCCCTTGTCAGAATACCCCTCAGTGTTCTTGGCGGTTACATCAATGGTGAACGTTACTTATAATGTCTTGATTGCAAAATTTTTTATTCATATGACCGGTTTCGGTTCATTCAGAACCATCTTCAGATCTGTAACAATAATGATACTTATTTATACCAAGGAGAAGGTACCTGGATTCGGTTAAGAATGATTTTGAAGTAATAGGTTTAACATCAGAAGAGGCACCAATGTTAGCACTGAATAGGGGATCATGGAGGAATTTTATAAGGGGGGCTATGCTCCAGACTGAACGCTGAAAGGCATAATCAGTCTTAAATGATGATGATGATGATGATGATGATGATTTATTATTTTCCGGAAGCAAATCTTTTTATCCTATTTAATCAACATCAAATGGCGAACGTTCTTCCCGTGAAAGTGTTCTAAATACCCATAAAAACCAGGTGAGAGAGATTGTCTCAAAGGGCGAAAGAGGTGTTTTCCATTCACCGTTGTTTTTATCAGTTGGTACTTTGCGTTGACGTTAGTCCCGCATAATTTCTTTTCCGTCAACCAGAACAGGTCGCTTAACAGTGTTGAGCACATTTCAGCCCAGTGGACAAACTCCTCAGCTTTCGCGCTTCCCTGTCTTTATGAACCCACATCCAACAAGTATTAAGTTAAACACGTTCCTTACTTAGGCTCTAATAGTTACGATATTTATTTTACGTTACTTTCACTGTTGAATACGAAAACATAAATTTTCTGTTTAGGCCGAGAAAACAGGAGCTCCCGATAAGACAAAGTGTGATTTTTTGCAGTGACATTTTCACAAACAATCAAAGCTTGGACGCCTTGATCAGTCCAAATTCTTGCAAGGGCCAATAATGTGCAGCCTACTCAACTATTAGAGAACGACGAGATTGGTGTTTAACGTTCCGTCGACAACGGGGTCATTAGAGACGGAGCAAAAGCTCGGATTAGGGAAGGATGGTGAAGGAAATCGCCCGTGCTCTTTAAAAGGAACCATCTCGGCATCTGCCTGAAGCACTGTAGGGAAATCACGGAACACCTAAATCAGGATGGCCTCACGCGGGTCCTTCCGAATGCGAGTTGAGTGTGCTAACCATTGCGCCACCTCGCTCGGTCTATTCCACTATTAGATTTCCGAAATTAGGTAAATGTCTTAATGCAGCGCTTGCCGCTGGTGCCTGCTATTGTGTTTCACTTTCCAAGAGTCATCTCAAGTTCGGTATTGAGGGATCTGACATCCTTTTTTCGGATCCAGTCCATCTGTTTTAGCTTTCGGATTCGTTTCAGTCAAATGACTAGCGACACAAGCATTCGATAAATCCAGCACTTCATGCGATACGAGCTTTATACGACAGCA
This sequence comes from Schistocerca piceifrons, assembly GCF_021461385.2. Lineage (NCBI taxonomy): Eukaryota > Metazoa > Arthropoda > Insecta > Orthoptera > Acrididae > Schistocerca > Schistocerca piceifrons. Next base: position 287,340,820 of record NC_060145.1, on the reverse strand, counting down.
ACAAGATCACAGGAAGACGAAGAAACCAACCTGTAGGAGATACTTACGCCATGTGTGGGCGATCCTTATGAAATTTGCAATCATTAATGCTTGGCGCAAAATTAACATGGAAAAATGCCAAGCATGCGACTTGCAAAACTAGTCAACCTTGTAGCCACGGAGCGCAGAAATACATACCGTAATGCGAACACCTCCTGACGTATGGAAGTTTACAAGAGTGGAAACAGCTATTTTTTTATTAATTCAAATTTTAATTGGCACGTTTAGACAAATATGGGCTCCCCTTCCGTTTGCTTAGAATAGAATATAACTCGTTTTGAAGTGATACTGGAATGTTCTCTTACGCTGCAGTAATTAATAACAGTAATCGCCATAAGCTGAAAACATTGTATGGAAGGCGCTGATATCGCTCACACCAAAAACAGTAGCTGGACGCATCGGTTACTGGGTAAAATTAGACACAGCAAAATTCAGGATTTTCCACGCACCAGTAAACAACACACAACAAACAGCTGGCAATGTGAAACGTTTTCATAACATTATGATTCTATGCCGATCACTAGCTTGGTTACTGGCGTCCGTGCGATAACAGCCTACACAAATGTTCGTGAAAACCTCAGCACTGAAAACGTTACATCTGAACTGCGTGTTCTATCATCCACTAAGTACATCACGAAACACAAATGATTAGGATTACGAAATCTTTGACTGACAATTCGGCGTGCGGGAAGACCATCCGCTACAATCAGACCCCCAAAACGCCGTCGTACGTAATAAAGTGGATCTGGGCATGTTCCTCATGTTCCTCGCGAATCTCCCTGCATGCGGGCGTTCTGCAACTCCATAAAGCTTCACAAGTAATTGCTGGAAGGTAACGATAAACCAATTAGCGACAAACTACATTCTAAAAATGAACTATGAGCACTTGCTGGGCGAACGTGCAGGCCCTGGTAAGTGGGTCGAACCAGTCAGCGTACTACGGAGGCCTGCGCGTTCGTCGTTACATTTGCCGAGCAATTTTCCGCTGAAAAATGGCATTTGGATTGCCACGGTCTCTTACACGTCAATGACGCAGTGGTTACTGATTCAGTATGTTCTAAACACTCTTGGGCTTTTTTCAAAGAGTTATCAGGATACTCACGAAAAGACAGTCGCTATTTTACTCATACACGAGTACTATAAACAGATGCAGATGAACCGGTATATTCCATCTCCCTATATTTCCGAAAGGCTTGCTACCTGACGGAACTGTTGTGAACATGTTAGTATCGTCGTGGGCGACTGTTAAGCTGAATGTTTCAGGAAGTTCAACTATTAAATATGCTGGATACATCACTTTTCCAGAATTTTACCAGAACGTCTAAACATGACCCAATATTTTGTCCAAGAGCAGCTAAAATCGACACAAAAATTAAAAGCTATACACCACTTCAACCCGACTGGCGATCACTCTTCGATTTTTAGCTACTGGTGATTCGCACAGAAATTTAATGTGCCTCTTTAAAGTTCACTATTCATCAACAAGCATTGTGGTAGCAGAAGTATGCAATGCTTTTGGAGAAGGACTGAAATATTTCATTAAGGAAAGTGGATTACGAATTCAGTTTTTCTTCACTGGCGCACACCAATTCTTATATTAGGAATTACATCTCTAAACAGTATGACATCAAATCCAACTCACGTGGATCAAGAGGCACCCGCACTTCCTCTCTTTCTATGCAACTTTTTTGTCCCGTATATGGCACAGATTCGAGGACTTCGGCATTTTTGGCATGCTTCAGCAAGCTTGATTCCGTACACCTAGGCAACAGTTTACTCTGTTTTTACAGGTTGCGACCTTTCGATGCCCCATAGCTCTGGTAGTAGATGAATCGCAATTTATGAATTTCGTAGTTTTCTTGTTTGTCTAGTTCTCTCTTGCTGTGCATAACGAACTCACGGCAACAAACTGCTACAACACATGTGGCAATATATATGCGCGAAAACTTTCGAACAAAACCGAAATGATATTTTTCCTCTCAGGCACGTGATTGCAGCGCTTTCGGTGTGTGACGCAGCAAGCGAGGGTGTGTGTGTGTGTGTGTGTGTGTGTGTGTGTGTGTGTGTGTGTGTGAGTGAGTGAGTGAGTGAGAGAGAGAGAGTATTATTATATTCAATAATATACGGAGTCATATTGCCCCGCAATATGAAATAGTCTCTACGTTGTTAGGCTACGCCACCAGCTCCTCGGCGATATGGAGACAAAAATCTGCAATATCAGCAGTATCACCCAGCCATACCGCAAATTGGCTGTATATTGCAGCTACATTGCAGCAATGTTTACGACAACGCTATTGCTGTCAAATATTGCCCTAAAATATGGCCTACCTAACCGCACCATAAGGCTTTGACAAACCTTCCACTTCATTTAATGAAAGGCAGCTACCTTTAAACGCGGGAAAATGTAATATGATCCTTGTAACGAAGAGCTCAAACATTATCTACAAGATTAGTGGTCAACATCTTGAGCACCTCAGACTGCTTAAGTTTTCAGTTGTAATACTATGAAACGATATGAAATCGGATGACCATGTGAAATCAATATCAGGGATTTGTTGGAGGAGTTTTGGGGAAAATGTAATGAATATGTACAGGCAATCGCATAATAAACGTTAGGGCGAGCAATTCACAGTGTTGGAGTCTTTATCAAGCAGTCATGACAACAGACATAGAACGAAATCTGACAGGCGCTACTAGCATCTTAATAGGTCGGAACAGTCCATACGAATGTGTAAGACAAGATCTCGGGTAACTTATATGAGATTCCTCTTAGAAAGGCTGCTTGGCAATTTAGAGGCCTGTATTCGAGACTGTGCGACCATTAACTGTCACCTTCGAAGATGCATAATGAAAATGTGATAGATATTTGTGTGCGTAAGGAGGCATATAGACAGTCGTTTTCCCTAGTTCAATACACGACTGGAATCCGAAATAAAATGAATGATACTGGTACGATGTACCCACCGCCACGCACTGTAAAGAATATCTAGTAAGCTTCTGAATAACACAGGTCAATTAAAGGTCATGCGCAATCAAAAAGGAAATGTAAAATTAGAGGTTAACGTTCCATCAACGAAGAGGTCATTAGAGACGGAGAACAAGTCGTGATTGGTGGTGTAGGAGTAGGAGGAGGAGGAGGAGGAGGAGGAGTAGGAGTAGTAGTAGTAGTAGTAGTAGTAGTAGTAGTAGGAGGAGGAGGAGGAGGATAAAGAAAGAAAGAAAGAAAGAAAGTTGGTCGTATCCCTCTTGGCTCTTGTCTTGAGCGAATTAGAATATCCATCGCAAAATCTAAATTACAATAGCTGAACAAGGATTTGGACACCACTTCTCCTGAAAGCGACCGATGCTTGTTTTCAAGTTGACGCTTAGACTGACATATCATTGAGTGATCTTGGCCGTTCACTATCCCTTCCCTTAATACATGAGAAGGATCACTGACTCATCGCGCCCTAGAACTACCCTTTCTGGTGTGTGAGCAGTAAAGGATGTAGACGTATATCACATAGGGTATAATAAAAAGGGTGAAGATTTCTCAAGTTTCGACTCTTAACACGTGTAAAAAAATCAGTGATACCTCTGAGACAATCAGGTGACAAAGAGGAAATACCTGACGTCTAGTGAATAAGGAAACATATGTCTGTTCAGAATACAAAAACATCGCGTTGCAGAAGGTTCACACTATGGATTCTTACGTGTTTCAGGAGACTATAAGCAAACCTGAATGCGTGCGTGCATATGGAGAACTATTTTCATAATATGAGAATGGTGGATACGATGTTCGTACAATAACTGACACTTTAAATTTTATATATATAGTAATTAGCCAGGCGAAGAAGCAACCAGCGTAAAGCGGCATAACGTAAATACGCCCGTCACGTTACATTACAGAAATCAGATCTCAAAGAGAATCTTCTCTGAGAGGTAGAAAGAAGCCAAAGATTTAATTTCAATTTAAGTGCAATCCAGTGAAATGACTTTACATTACTGTATTGCAGTATTAATTCAAATTATACGAGGGTGTGGTGAAAAGTAATGCTTCCGAATTTACGTGAACACACTTAACTAATCTTAAATAAATGAATATATTTATATACATTGTTGTAACGTAGCCATCAAAATCCCAGATTTTTTAAGACGCCCTGCAGGACATTCGGGGAAAAAGAATCTAAATCTGTATCTTCTGTACACCGGAAGACACTGTCATTACACTAATTAACGAGTGAAGCGTCGTAAAGAACATAAATGCACGACTGGTTTAGCAACTTTCGAACCACTGTTGTCAAGGAAAGAAAATGTTTCAATATGCGAGTCCTCATGCCAGCAAAAGAATTAAGGAACCGATAGAAAAAAACCTTGAGACAACGCAGCCAAGCCCTTTTTAACTTCTGCCCTAGCATCAAGTTAACGTCATATCTTTGGTCAAGTATGATTAATCGCTTTGCAAAAGGTGATTTGAGGAAGGCTCCTCGTGCAGCAGCTACTAAAATTATGCTAAGGCTCGCTAGAACATTTCAAGTTAGTGTAAAACCGTGGAAAAAATGGATTACTTGGAGAAGTGTTCTGTTGTTCCTGTTAGAACTCTGCCTAAGTTCCAAGCATTCCGAAGTAAAACTTGAATCATTTGCGGACTGCCTTTCGAAAGATTCTCTTTCGGCACTGTTCCGATGTATGGAGCCCTCCCTCCCCACCCATACGGCAGTATGTCGCTATAGGCTTCGAAGCCGTCAACGACATTTCTCAAGCTGCACACAGCAACAAGGAAGCGGGAGCTCTGTTGGTATGCACTAATCATCTCTTCTCTAATGGTCGCATTCTCGGAAAGTACATTCGTAACTGTTCTCCGATACGAGGAAATCAACTCAGTGTTTGCTCTACAGTAAACTGTTTCTAAAGGTTGGAACAGCTCTTGGGATTCAATGAACACAGACCTTCGGAATGTAGTACTGCTTTCAGAATCTACCCGGAAACAGTTTAATTTGTGTTTACTCACTCTTCAGAATGTGGACAATTAATTTAACTGTGCCTCTCTGTGAACCCAAACACCTTGCCTCACGCTGCCTTATGTTGCACAACCTGTTACTGCTTCAGCGGAGAACTGTTTGCCATTGAAGGGCAATAAATCAGGAGTTTGAATGATGCGGCCCATAAACTGGGAAATTGTGTTTGCTACGTTCTTACGTGCGAATGTACCATGAAGTTACGATGTCCCACAGAAACGTATCTGCTTAATGAACATACATTATGCAAATGTGAACCTAGTACGCTTTATATAAATCAGTCTTTTATGTTAACGAATTAATTATCGTAATATTTATCGCCACTTTCCAAATGCAATTTTCAGTTTAATCATTTTCACAGTTACATGAATTGTGTGCACAAAACGCCTTTTTCAAGCTTCCAGTCTTCAGTATTAGACGAACAGGCATAGTGCGCCACTGGAACTACTTTGTTCTTGTTCCAAAAAGAAGAAAATAAGCAACAAGTGTTATCCAGGATAGCCACATTGAAAATTGTAATAAACATAATGTACTGGAATGTTAGATCCGAATTGTATGGCACTGCCTGTAGTGAATGCTAATACTGTGATGGTGGTGGTCAACTTTACTGCTCCATTCTGATTGTTTCTGTTTCATGATTTCCGAAGTTTTAAGACTTTTCCGTGCTTTTCTGGGATAGCTGAACAGACTGTTCTCACAGTTTGCATCAGTCAACCAACGTGTATTAACTCAGACTTTCACCGACAAATACGTCCTGCTCACAAATCACACAGCAAAGTGCTATTAATCTCACAGACAATACAAACAAAAACATTCCAGAACAACGCGAGAAGCACGAAAAAACATGGAAATCTTATGTATGGAGGGTCTCGATTGTGCCAACTAAAAAGCGTTTTCACAGAGTGGGTAGCTCTTTGTCATAGGTCCGTAGTAAATAAATCAGACACTGGGAGAAGATTCTTCCATAAAACGATGCTAAACAATAGTAACTCACTACACTGTAAGAAATAATGCAAGCAGCCAGAAGTTTTCTTGAAACTATTTTATTATACCGTTACTAGTTTCTGGCCATATCCCAACGTCAGATAGTAGCGTTGACTTCAAGTTTTACATTTGTGTCCTAAAATATAAAGGTTTTTGTGATTCATCATTTTACAATTGCGTCCTAAAATTTAACAAAGATTTTGTAATTACACACTGTTTCAATTACATATACTCAACACTTTGTGCTTACTTGCGGAAAACCTCCCTTTTACATAAGGTACATTTGATTATTACCTACAGTGCGGTGTTCTCCAACCAAAATTGATTAAATAACGTCTGACACGTCTAGTAACGACTAGAGTCATTAAGTACAAAATTATTCACGACAGCTCCACACACTCCTTCGAGACACAATTACTGCAAAGCAAATATTGGATACATGAATTTATTTGGCTGCGAGAAGTGTTCGAAAAATCAGACAGGAGAAAACGTTTGAATCACGTATTTAGCTCCGGGGCCTGATGGAATCAATATCAGATTCATCAATGAAATTGTGACCCCTCCTAACTATGATGTATCCCTAAGAACAAAAACCCGTGTCCAGCAGTTGGAAGACAGCACAGGTCACACTTGTCTACAACTAGGGCACCAGAAGTGACCTACAAAACTACCGTTCAATATTCTTGACATCGATTTATTGTAACATTCTGAGCTCCAACATAATGAGGTATCTTGAACAGAAAGACTACCTCTGTTCCAACCAGCGTGGATTTCAAAACATCGATCACGTGACACCCAACTCTCACTTTTCTCACATGGCATACTGAAAGCTTAGGATCAAGGCAGGTAAATGCAGTGTTTCTTGATTTCTGGAAAGTATTTGACTCAGTACCGCACCTACGCCTATTGTTAAAAATATGGTAGGCCGACCGTGTGGCCGAGCGCTTCTAGGCGCTTCAGTCTTGAACCGCGCGGCCGCTACGGTCGCAGGTTAGAATCTTGCCTCGGGCATGGATGTGTGTGATGTCCTTAGGTTGGTTAGGTTTAAGTAGTTCTAAGTTCTAGGGGACTAATGACCTCAGATGTTAAGTCCCATAGTGCTAAGAGCCATTTGAACTATTTTAAAAATATGGTAACATGGGTTACAAGTTAAATGTAGAAGTAACTTCGGATGTGCCCCATGGAAGTATGTTGGAGCCTTGCTGTTCATGTTGTACATTAATCAAGTTGCCTTCCATTATGAATGTGGGTGCACTCAACGAGTGTGATATGACTTTCAAATGATAAAGCACAGCAATAAGTCGCCCTTTTCTTTCAGGTTTTATTAGGCAAATCTAGATTTTGGCTACTACCTAGCCATTATCAATGCACTGTTTCATAGTATCAATGCGTGTCCTAGTACGTCAGTCCCCCGTTTTTCAGACTAGTCTTAAACGAACTGTGACAGAAGCCCGAACAACATGATACTTGACGTACTAGGACATGCACTGATCTATGAAATAATGTATTGATAACGGCTAGGCACTAGCTGAAATCTAGTTTTGCTTAATAAAACCTGAAAGAAAAGGACGACTTTTTTTGTGGTTTTAGGGCGCACAACTTCAACGGTCATTAGCGCCCAGACTACATTAGGAATGCACCGCGAGTCACAAGTTTAAAACAGCAACGAAACGGAAAACACGATAAAAGACAGACTGACAGGCATAGGATTAAAAAAAAGAAAACAGCATAATCAAATGTCCTTTGAGAGGGTTGTCAAATTGATAAAATGAAGAACGCGAGCAGCTGCTCGTGGGTCATCCGCTAAAATGGCTTCTACAGTACATGGCAGGCCAAGATCAAGACGCAGGGTGTTAAAATCCGGACAGGACGTTAAAATGTGGCGGACCGTCAGCAATTGCCCACATGGGCAGAACGGCGCCGGCGCAGCCGTCAGCAGATGGCGATAGCTGAACCGGCAGTGTCCAATTCGTAACCGGGCCAAAACTACCTCCTCCCGCCGAGAAGGGCGTGAGGAGGACGTCCAAGCCACGGGAAGAGGTTTCAAGGCCCGAAGCTTGTTGTCTGTAAGTGCAGCCCAATCGGCATGCCACAGCGATAAAATGCGCCGACAAATGACCCTGCTACAATCTGACGAAGGGACACAACAAGAAGCTGTCCGAGGCTGGAGGACCGCAGCCTTGGCCGCGGCATCTGCAGCTTCGTTCCCAGGGATACCGGCATGACCAGGAACCCACATAAAGCTAACCGGAGAACCGTCGTCCACCAGCTGCTGAAGAGAGCGTTGGATCCGGTGCACGAAAGGGTGAACCGGGTACGGATCACTGAGGCTCTGGATAGCGCTCAGGGAATCGGAGCAGATGACATATGCAGAATGTCGGTGGCGGCAGATGTAAAGAACAGCCTGGTAGAGGGCAAAGAGCTCAGCTGTGAAGACCGAACAATGGCCATGGAGCCGGTATTTGAAACTTTGTACCCCGACAATAAAAGAACACCCGACCCCGTCATTGGTCTTAGAGCCATCTGTATAAATGAAGGTCACATTAATGAACTTCGAACGAAGTTCGACAAAACGGGAGTGGTAGACTGAACCGGGGTAACCTCCTTCGGGAGCGAGCAGAGGTCAAGGTGGACGCGAACCTGAGCCTGGAGCCAAGGTGGCGTGTGGCTCTCGCCCACTCGAAAGGTTGCAGGCAGTGAAAAATTAAGGTGTTGAAGGAGGCGACGAAAGCGAACTCCAAGGGGTAGCAGGGCAGAGACATACAACCCGTATTGACTGTCGAGAGAGTCATCAAAAAAGGAACGGTAAGACGGGTGGTCGGGCATTGCCAGTAGCCGACAGGCATACCGACAAAGCAGTATATCGCGCCGGTAGGTGAGTGGCAACTCACCAGCGTCAGCATGAAGACTCTCGACGGGACTAGTATAAAATGCTCCGATCGCAAGTCGTAAACCCCGATGTTGTATGGAGTTGAGGCGGCGTAAGATGGATGGCCGTGCAGAGGAGTATACGAAGCTCCCATAATCCAGCTTGGAGCGGACGATCGACCGATATAGGCGAAGTAGGACGGTTCGATCCGCTCCCCACGACATACCACTGAGAACACGGAGGACATTTAGAGAACTGGTACAACGGGCAGCCAAGTATGACACATGTTGAGACCAGCTAAGTTTCCTGTCAAATGTAAGACCTAAAAATTTTGTTGTCTCCACGAATGGGAGAGCAACGGTACCGAGTCGTAAGGACGGTGGGAGAAACTCTTTGTAGCGCCAGAAGTTAATACAGACCGTCTTCTCGGCAGAAAAACGGAAGCCATTGGCGACACTCCAGGAGTAAAGACGGTCAAGAGAACGCTGAAGACAGCGCTCCAGGAAACACGTACGCTGCGCGCTGCAATAGATGGTAAAATCGTCCCCGAAAAGAGAGCCTGATACATCAGCTGGGAGGCAATCCATTATTGGATTGATCGCTATGGCAAAGAGAGCGATGCTCAAAACTGAGCCCTGTGGCACCCCATTCTCCTGGCGAAAGGTGTCTGACAGGACAGAACCCACACGCACCCTGAGCTGTCGATCCATTAAAAAGGAACGAATAAAAAGAGGGAGGCAACCGCGAAGGCCCCATGTACGCATGGTGCGGAGAATGCCCGCCCTCCAACAGGTGTCGTAAGCCTTCTCCAAATCAAAGAACACAGCCGCGGTCGGGCGCTTCCGCAAGAAGTTATTCATAATGAAGGTCGACAAGGTAACCAGATGGTCAACAGCAGAGCGGCGCTTACGAAATCCACATTGTACATTGGTAAGTAGGCGTCGAGATTCGAGCAGCCAAACCAGAGTTTAACCATTCGCTCCATCACCTTACAGACACAGCTGGTAAGCGAGATGGGTCGATAACAGGAAGGAAAGTGCTTGTCCTTCCCCGGCTTAGGAATCGGTACAACAATAGACTCGCGCCAGCATGCGGGAACATGTCCCTCAATCCAGATGCGATTGTAAGTACGAAGAAGAAAACCTTTACATGCAGGAGAAAGGTTCTTCAGCATCTGAATATGAATAGAATCAGGCCCTGGAGCGGAGGACCGTGATCGGCCAAGTGCGTTTTCGAGTTCCCGCATGGTGAACGGGGCATTATAACTTCACGATTCGAGGAGCGGAAGTTAGGTGACCTAGCCTCCTCTGCCTGTTTGCGGGGGAGGAAGGCAGGGTGGTAATGAGCGGAGCTCGAAACCTCTGCGAAAAAGCGGCCGAAGGCATTGGAGACAGCCTCAGGGGCCACGTCATTCGCGACCGTCAAGCCAGAAACTGGTGAGTGGACCTTAGTGCCAGATAGCCGGCGCAGGCTACCCCAGACAACAGAAGGAGTAAAACTGTTGAAGGTGCTTGTGAAAGCAGCCCAGCTGGCTTTCTTGCTTTCTTTAATAATACGACGACACTGCGCACGTAATCGTTTATAATTGATACAATTCGCCACTATAGGGTGGCGTTTAAAGGTGCGTAAAGCACGTCGACGAGCACGTAAAGCGTCTCTACATGCTGCGGTCCACCAGGGGACCGGTAAGCGACGTGGAGAAGAAGTAGGGTGAGGGTTGGAATATTCAGCAGCAGTGAGAATGACTTCCGTGAGGTGTGCGACCTGACTATCGCAGCTTGTGAAGGTTTGATCCGGAAAGGTCGCCCTGGAAGAGAAGAGCCCCCAGTCTGCTTTGGAGATGTTCCAACTAGTTGAGCACGGAGAGGGGGTATGATGCAGGAGATGGATAACACACGGGAAGTGGTCGCTCGAATATGTATCAGAAAGTGCATACCACTCAAACTGGCGTGCAAGTTGGGGAGTACATATAGAGAGGTCTAAATGGGAATAGGTGTGAGATGTGTCCGAAAGAAAAGTAGGGGCGCCAGTATTGAGGCAGACAAGATTAAGCTGGTTGAAAAGGTCTGCTAACAGGGAGCCCCTCAGGCAGGATGCTGGAGAGCCCCAAAGGGGATGGTGGGCATTGAAGTCTCCAGTTAACAAAAATGGTGCAGGTAGCTGAGCAATAAGTTTTATCATGTCTGCCCTGGTAACGGCAGGCGACGATGGAGTGTAAACGGTACAAATGTAAAATGTAAAAGTGGGGAGAGTAATGCGGATGGCAACTGCCTGCAGGCCGGTGTGCAACGTGATGGGATCGTAGTAAATATCATCCCGGACCAGCAACATAACCCCTCCATGAGCTGGGATACCTACCACAGGGGGTAGGTCAAAACGCACAGAGGTGTAGTGTGCCAAGGCAATTTGATCGCATGGGCGTAGCTTCGTTTCCTGGAGGGCTACGACGAGCGGACGGTGCAAGCGGAGCAGCAACTTCAAGTCCTCTCGGTTGGAGCGAATGCTGCGAATATTCCACTGAATAAGTGCCATCGTAAGAAAAAAAAAAAAAAGGAAGATGAAAGAAGGGGTCACCTCGAAGGCCGCTGAGGGCCTGGCTTCGAGCGAGCACTGCCGCCGCTATCAGTAGGCGGACAGTCATCGTCCATTGGGTCTATAGGTTCATCGGCCATCTTGGGAAGATGGCCCGGAGGGGGAGCTTCCTCCGCCGGTGAACGGCCAGATGTTCGGCTACCAGCGGTGCGGCCAGGCGAAACGGATGACGGCCTGGGGCGGCAGCCGCTGGGTGGTGCAGGAGAAGAAATGCGCCGTGGCGGAGAAGGAGAACTGTGCTTCCTATGAGCCTTCTTGGAAGGTCGTTTAGTGGAAGTACCGGTCGAAGACCCGGAGGTCGAGGTACGTAGGAAGTCTGCACGGGACGGTTCCTTCTTGAAGGCCCGTGCATCTGACTTCTAGGTCATCGTCTTAGCAGAAGCTGATGAAGGGGCTGGTGTCTGTGGGGTGATGGGAGGAAGAGGAGACGTCGACCGCGCGATCTTAGCACTGGCCAAACGGACGACCGTGGTGCTGAAGGTCAGATCGCATGTCTGGGTTGCCACCTCCCTGGTAGTCCGAGGAGAGGCGAGGACAGTACTGTATTTCCCCGCTGGGAACAGCGTGGGCTTCCTACTAGCCAATAGCTTGCGAGCAGCCGAGGTGGACACTTTCTCTTTGACCCGAATTTCTTGGATACAACGTTCTTCCTTATAGACAGTACAGTCGCGGGAGGATGCGGCATGGTCACCCTGACAGTTCACACAACGAGGAGACGGAGGTGGACAGTCACCCTCATGGGCATCCCTGCCACAAGTGACACATTTAGCCGCATTGGAACAAGACTGTCGAGTGTGATTGAAACGCTGACACTGGTAGCAGCGCGTAGGTGTCGGGACATAGGGGCGAACAGAAATAACCTCGTAGCCCGCCTTTATGCGCGATGGCAGCTTAACACTATCAAAGGTCAAGAAAAGTGTCCGGGTCGGTACAAGGTCATTGTTGACCTTTTTCATGACCCTATGGACAGCCGTCACGCCCTGCTCAGCGAGGAAAGATTGAATCTCCTCGTCAGTCAAGCCGTCGAGGGATCTAGTATAGACCACACCGCGAGACGAATTCAAAGTTCGGTGAGCCTCCACCCGGACAGGGAACGTGTACAGGAGTGTGGCCCGAAGCAGTTTTTGTGCCTGAAAGGCGCTCTCAGTTTCGAGTAATAAGGTATCGTTACGCAACCTGGTACAAGATTTGACAGATCCGGCTATGGCATCTACGCCCTTCTGGATAACGAAAGGGTTGACAGAGAAAAAATCCTTTCCGTCCTCAGATCGAGGAACTGTGGGGCAGGCGGTAGTACTTTTGTCACTGGTACCTGGTCAAGTTTCCGTTTTTGGGCAGAAGTCGAGAGAGATGGGGTGAAATCCATTGCGGAGGAATCCCCCATGATTGCCAGCGTCTCCGATGGCGCGCTCCTTCCTTGTGGGGACCCTCTCAGAGGGCACTCCCGCCTTAGGTGAATGTTTACACCTCAGGTCACACCTCCCGAGAAACAGACGGAGGGACCAATCGGCATGGTCAGAAGGTATCAGCTCAGGCAATCACCCCTCCCCGGGCCTGGCCCTTACCAGGGGGTACGCGCGTGCCTTACATGTCTACCCAGGGCGGGGAATTACGCGTTACCCCGTCACCGGCTACGCGTGCGAACGCGTGGGTCGGCCTTCAGGCGCGCACAGGGAGGAAGGAAGAAGAGGAAAAAGGAGAGAGAGAGGACAGACTGTCTCAAACGCCGAGGAGGAGACCAGAGAAGGCAGGAGAAGAAGGCAATGAGAAGGCAAGGAGAAGAAGGCAATGAGAAGGCAAGGAGATTTTGCAAGGGAAAGACTTAGGAAGACAGTGAGGTGGAGAAGAGCAAAGAAAGGAACCAACCAAAGGAAGGAAGAAACGAGAAGTGAAAAAGCAAAATGACCGCAAATAGAGGTCGTGGAACCGTCCGTCTCCGGACGCAGGCGCTAACTACCCCCTTGAGGGGGAGGGACTCCTTTTAGTCGCCCCTTACTACAGGCAGGAATACCTCGGGCCTATTCTAATCCCCGGACCCGCAGGTGGGAAAGGACGACTGATTGCTGTGTTGGATCATTTGTACAATAATAACCTTGCGGGCAATATTAATAGTAACCTCAGACTTTTAGCAGATGTTATCTATAATGAAATACTATCTGAAAAAAAAGGCTGCATAAATATTCAGTCAGATCTTGAAAAGATATCAAAGTGGTGCAAAGTTTTGCAATTTGCTTTAAATGTTCAGAAATGTAAAACAGTCCACTTCACAAAACGAAAAAACGTAGTATCCTATAATATCAATGAGTCACTGTGGGAAACAGAGATACGAAATCGAATGATTACGTAGGCTCAGCTGTAGGTAAAGCACGTGGTAGACTTCGGTTTATTGCTGGAATACAGTGCTATCAGTCTACATAGGAGATTGTTACAAATCTCTCGTGCAAAGAATACTGCTGAAGTATGTGGGAGGACTAAGAGAGGATACTGAACGTATACAGAGAAGGGCGGCACGAATGGTCCCAAGTTTGAGCCGTTCGAAAGTGACACAGAGATGCTCAAGAAAGTGAACACTCACTCTTGAAAATAGACGTAAACTATCCCGAGAAAGCCTACTTCGAGAGTTTCACAACCACAATGACTCCAGAAATATACAACACCCTACGTATGGCTCACACAGGGGTCGTGAGGGAAAGATTAGAATAATTACTGCTTCTTTCTGCGCTCCATACGTGAATGGAACCGTAAGAAACTAATAACTGGTAAAATTGGATGCACCCTCAGCAATGCACTACGCGGTGGTTTGCAGAGCATGTAGATGTAGATGGATTTAGTGATATTGATGGTAATAAACATTCTTTGAACAAGACATTATACGTAAAACCACGAACACATCTTTCAGTGGTCAGGTGCCGCAATATCTGGGAATTTTCTACCAAGTAGCTCCAGAATGATCTCTAACAGACATACAGTTGCAAGTCTCTTGTTTCGAAAACTGACTAACCCTTTTTTTCTCTAAATTCTTGCTGTGTTTTACAAGTTCCGAGATAGTGCTCGCAGCACAACGTTCAATGTTGGGTCACAACCATAGCGTACTACACTGACGTCACAAAAATCATGGGACGCCTCATGGTGTCGGACCTTTTGCCCGACGTAGTGCAGCAACTTTACGTGGCATGGACTCTAGAAGTCGTTGGAAGGCCCTGCAGAAATACTGAGCCCTGCCTCTACAGCCGTCCATAATTGCGAAATTGTTGCAGCGCAGGATTTTGTACACGAACTAACCTCGGGATTATGTCTCATAAATGTTTGATGGGATTCATGTCGGGGATCTGGGTGACCAAATCATTCAGTCAAACTGTCCAAAATGTTCCTTAAACCCATCACGAACAGCTGTGGCCCAGTGACATGACGCATTGTCATCCACAATAATTCCATCGTTGTTTGGGAACGATGTCCATTAATGGCTGCAAATGGTCTCCAACTAGCCGAACACAACCATTTCTGGTCAATGATCGGTTCATTTGGAACAGAGAACCCAGTACATTTCATGTAAACACAACCCACAACATTATGGAGTCACCACCAGCGTGCATAGTGCCTTGCTGACAACTTGGGTCCATGGTTACGTGCGGTCTGCGCCACACACTAAACCTACCACCAGCTCTTACCAAATGAAATCAGGGCTAATCTGCCCTGGGCACAGTTTTAAATTCGTCTGGAGTCCAACATATGGTCACGAGCCCAGGAGAGGCGCTGCAGGCGATGTCGTGCAAAGGCACTTGCTTCGGTCGTCTGCAGTCATAGCCCATTAACGTCCGCCTCGATCTGAGTGGTCGACGCGGCGGAATGACATGCAAAGAGGTCTGGGTTCGATTCCCGGCTGGGTTGGAGATTTTCTCCCCTCAGGGACTGGGTGTTTTATTATTATTACCACCACCACCACCACCACCACCACCACCACCACCACCACGCAAGTCGCCGAAGTGGCATCAACTAAAGAGACTTGCACCAGGTGTCAGGTCTACCCGACGGAGGCCCTAGCCACACGACATTTCATTTCATAGCCCATTAACGCCGAATTTCGGCACACTGGCCTAACGGATACGTTCGCCTGAAGTCCCCCATTGATTTTTGTGGTTATTTCACGCAGTGTTGCTTGTCTCTTAGCACTGACATCTCTATGCAAACGCCACTACTCTCGGTCGTTAATTGAAGGCCATCGGCCACTGCGTTGTCCGCGGTGAGAGGTAATGCTTGAAAATTGGTGTTCTCGGCACACACTTGACACTGTGGATCTCAGAATATTGAATTCTTTAACGATTTTCGAAATAGGATGTCCCATGCATCTAGCTCCAACTACTATTTCGTGTTCAAACTCTCAATTCCCGTCGTGCGGCCACAATCACGTCGCACATTTTCACATGAACCATGTGAGCAGAAATTACAGCTCGGCCAAAGCACTGTCCTTCCATACTTCGTGTACGCGATACTACTGCCATCTGTATATGTGCATATCGCTACCCCATGACTTGCCACATGAGTGTATTAAACTTTTCGCATGCTCGGATTCTGAAACACTCTAAATCACAGGACTGATCTCAAAAAGAAAAATAGAACTTGCGAGCTTTCGCTGTGGAATGATTTCTCCACTTGGCAGCAAACAACGATTTCTTTTTTGGCTTCGGCGACGACTTCGTGTTACCAAAATTTTAGACATTATTACACAACACATTCCTTGTGCAATATGGCGCAAGAAGTGTTTCTGTTCCAAGATGATAAGCAGGGCACTTTGTAAAAACATCTAGATCTTAACATCTACATGGATACTTTGCAAATCACATTGATGTGTCTGGCAGAGGGTTCATAGAACCACCTTCACAATTCTCTATTATTCCAATCTCGTATAGCGCGTGGAAAGAACGAACAGAATCTTATATACTAAGCTCGAAGTATTCGAGGACTTAGAAATATTACAGCATATTCACGACCTATTTGTGAGTTATGATAAATTGCAATGAATTAAAAATCCTTGCTCTTTCAGGGGGGCTTTTCTAATTAATTAGCAAGGCACTTTTCACCAACACGTCACCAACCTCAAATTCTTCATCTTTGTGTGAAATTGGTAACACGCAAATTCTCAGCCATATTAAAATTCTATTGCGTTATTGTGCACAGGAAGTAGATGTTCAATACTTCGTCTGCAATTGTGACGCACATAAACGAAATGGGCTGCTCATTCAGGAAAACTGATAAATACTATACTCATTAATGTGGTTCACAATACGGACTTTTTCTAAATCTTCACGAATGATGCTAAAGGCACGAGTTAGACGTCAAATGAAAACGTTGATAGTAACTACTTAGTATTATGATCATTTGTTCTCATTCAAGAGTCCTCCAGTCAAAAAATATTAACAATAAACTGCGTTGTAACTATACCATATTTACACATTGACGTAACTCAGCAACTCTCTCTGGCCTTTCGCAAACAGTGTAAATATCTTTGCATTGCATACAAGCAAGAAAGACGTAGATGCTGCTGTTTATTTAAAACACTACAGAAAGTGCGGTACTAGCTCTGGCTCATTCTACTTTCCTCAGCACCTTTAAAAACTATTCCAAAAATTATGGCATGCGAACATATTCGCACTTTTTTACGCTGTGAGGAAGACAGTGGCATTGGGAATTATAAGTAATAGATACCAGAAGATATCAGCCAGTGACTGTGACATAGGTTGGTTGGTTGTTTGAGGTTAAAGGGACCAAACAGCAAGGTCATCAGTCTCTTGTTTCAAATAGACTCCATTCTACTAACGGGACATCTCAGTATAGTCAGAAAAATAAAACGGATAAAGGGGAAACGTAAAAGGGCAATCACGTTGTCATTAGTAAAAACAAATGAGGGAAGTTGGCAAGAGAACGAACCCAACACTATGCTGAAACAGCATAGGCAAGACCACCTGTGACTTAAAAGGTACAACTGCTATAATGCAGAAAGTACGTATGGGAATAGAAAAACTAACCAAGCCTTAAAAAGAAGGGGTAAAAACAGAGTAAAAGGGAAAGAAAAGAGGATTCCGGTCAGGGAGGTGAATCGGGAATCTCTGAACACTGCCTACAGTGGGAGACACCCAAACACTCACCGCCCTGCCCCAACACCAGAGAGAGATTAAAAACTTTAAAACTGAGAATAAAAACCACTCTCCCGGAGGAAACCTAGAACCAGAGAGACCATCCGGGAATCGTCAGCCAACATCAAAGGTAAAGTGTGGGGGAGTCTGTACTTAGCACGCAGAGCCAAAAGAAGGGGGCATTCAACCAAAATGTGGGCCACTGACTGGAAGGCTCCACAACCACATAGCGGGGGTGGCTCATCACGCAAAAGGAAACCATGGGTCAGCCTGGTATGGCCAATGCGGATACGACACAGTGTGGTCGAGTCCTTGCGGGAGAGGCTAAAGGAAGAACGCCATGGGCCGGTATTCACCTTAATGGCACGAAGTTTATTAGACAGTGGAGTAGCCTCCCAAGAATTGGCCCATGACTGTGCAAAGTGGGATTTGATGTGAAGCCGTAAATCCGCTGCAGGAGGGGTTACAGAAAACGGGGGGTAAGTAACTGCTCCCCCAGCCAAACGATCAGCGAGCTCATTACCCGGGATACCCACATGGCCCGGGACCCATAGGAAGTCAATGGAACAAGCAGCACGGTGAAGATCAGCGAGATGGTCATGGATGGCAGAGACCAAGGGATGGCGCGAAAAACACCGGTCAATAGCAAGAAGGCCACTCATCGAGTCCGTACATAACAAAACGCGGTTGTGTTGGGATTGTTTAATAAAGGTAAGGGCCCGGGAAATTGCCATCAATTCCGCAGTAAACACCCCACATGAGGGTGGCAGTAGATGATTTTCCGTTCCAACAAAGGACGTGAAGGCATACCCAACATGATCAGCAGATTTAGAGCCATCAGTGTAAAAAACAACAGCATCCCGAAACTCCCATAAAATTTGGCGGAAAAAGGAACGGAACACCACCGGGGGGATGGAATCTTTCGGACCGCGGCGGAGATCCATCCGAATTCGAGGCCGAGGAACTAACCAAGGAGGGGTGGAGGGGAGGGAGCGAGGAAGACAGGACAAAGAAGGAAGCCGAAAATCACGGGTAAGAGACGCAAGGCGCAGCCCAACCGGTAATCCCGCCCGAGGGCGGGAGTCAGGCGGGCGACGTCCATGGTCTGGGAATAGGATAGAATAGGAAGGATGAGCGGGAGAAGAACGGATAGTAAGGGCATAAGACACCAGAAGCTGGGACCGCCGAACAGAAAGGGGGGGGATCCCAGCTTCAACCAGGAGACTATCAACAGGGCTAGTAGGGAAGGCACCGGTGGCCAAACGGATACCACGATGGTGGACTGGATCCAGCACGTGCAGCGTGGAAGGAGCAGCTGAACCATAAACTTGACAACCATAGTCCAAACGTGACAGAACTAGAGCACGATAAAGACGGAGGAGGTGGGAACGGTCCGCACCCCAGGAGGAGTGGGCAAGGAAGCGAAGGACATTGAGTTTACGGAAACATCCTACCTTCAGGAGTCTGATATGGGGCAGCCAAGTGAGCTTGTTGTCGAAAAGAAGACCTAGGAAACGAAACTGTGGAACCACAGGCAATCTTTGTGCAGCGAGATAGAGCTCTGGATCAGGGTGGACCGTAGTATGGCGACAGAAGTGGACCACCCGCGATTTTAAAGGAGAGAATTGAAACCCGTGGGAGAGGGTCCATGCAGAGGCACGCCGTATAGCCACCTGGAGCTGCCGTTCTGCAGATGGCATCGAGGAGGAACTAACCCAAATGCAGAAATCATCCACATACAGGGCAGGGGCGACCAAGGGACCGACAGAGGCCACAAGTCCATCGATAGCAATGAGGAAAAGAAGGACACTCAAGACAGAACCCTGTGGGATGCCCGTCTCCTGGGTCCGTGGAGAACTGAAAGCAGTACCAACTCGAACTCTGAATGACCGATGGATCAGGAACTGGCGGATAAAAATCGGGAGTGGGCCCCGAAGACCCCACTGATGAAGGGTTAGTAAGATGTGATGGCGCCAGGCCGTGTCATAGGCCTTGCGAAGGTCAAAAAACACTGCAACCAAATGGCGGCGCTGGGAAAAAGCCTGCCGAACTGCGGATTCCAAGCGAAGCAAATGATCGATTGGAGATCGTCCCTCTCGAAAGCCACACTGGTAAGGGGACAATAGATCCCGAGATTCGAGGACCCAAGTGAGCCGACGGGCGACCAGCCGTTCAAGTAACTTACAACCAACATTGGTCAAACTAATTGGCCGATAGCTGTCAACAGATAGGGGGTTCTGACCAGGCTTAAGGACAGGAACCACAATGCTATCCCTCCACTGAGAAGGGAAGTCACCCTGGAGCCAGATACGGTTAAACACCCGAAGAAGATGGTGCCGTTGTGGAGCACTGAGATGTTGAAGCAGCTGGTTATGAATGGAATCTGGGCCAGGAGCCGTATCATGAGAAGCAGATAGAGCAGAAAGAAATTCCCATTCAGTGAAAGGTTCGTTGTAAGATTCTAACTCACAAGTGGTGAAACATATGGTGACAGCTTCAGCCTGCTGTTTTTGATGAAGGAAAGCAGCTGGATAGGAGGCCGACGCTGATGCCACTGCAAAATGGGTCGCAAGATGTTCTGCGAGAACTAATGGGTCCGTACAAATGCCATCTGGGAGGTGAAGGCCTGGGAGGGTGGACTGCCGATGGCAACCTTGGAGAGAGCGAAGTGTAGCCCATACCCGTGACAGAGGGACAGTGGAACCAAGGGAAGAAACGAATCGTTCCTAACATATCCGCTTGCTCTGTTTGATTAAATAACGGGCTTTAGCGCGAAGGCGCTTAAAGGTAGAAAGGCTGGCTACAGATGGGTGCCTCTTAAAGTGTTGCAAAGCTCGACGGCGATCACGGATGGCAATGGCAATGGCCGTACTCCACCACGGGACTTGCCGACGACGAAATTGTCCAGATGAGCGCGGGACAGCAAGGTTAGGAGCGCGGGACAGCAAGGTTAGCAGCGCGAACAATCGCGTCAGACACGTCACGTAGGACGTCATCAATACAACCCGACAAAGAGGGAGAAAACTCGACCTGTGCAGTATATAGAGGCCAATCGGCGCGGTGGAAAGACCAACGAGGTAACCTCTCCATCGGGGAGCGGGAAGGGAGCGTGATAATCAACGGGAAATGGTCACTATCACAAAGGTCGTCGTGTGGCGACCAGTGTAATGAAGGGAGGAGAGAGGGAGAAGAAAGAGAAAGATCAATGGCAGAAAAGGTACCATGACCAGCACTGAAATGAGTAGGGGAGCCATCATTAAGAAGGCACAGGTCGTGGTCTGCAATAAATTGGTCGATAAGAAGACCTCGTCTAGATGGAAAGGCACTGCCCCACAAAGGATGATGAGCATTAAAATCCCCAAGGAGGAGGAAGGGAGGAGGAAGTTGCTGAAGAAGGGTGGTTAAGGCAGCAGGTGTAAGAGTCCTGTCAGGAGGGAGATAAAGATTGCATACTGTGACTGCAGAGTCTAAGTGGACCCTAACAGCAACTGCTTCCAATGTAGTTTGGAGAGGAATCCACGTGCTAGCAATGTCTGTACGGACCAACGTACAAACGCCACCAGAAGCCCGCAAGGGTCCGACCCGATTTCGACAGAAAACACGGAACCCACGGAGGGTCGGTCAGTGAGCATCAGTAAAATGAGATTCCTGGAGAACCACACAAGCTGCTGAGTAGGACGAAAGAAGGGATTTCAATTCCGGAAGGTGACGATAGTAGCCATTACAATTCCATTGGAGAACCACAGAACGATGGTTTAAATGAGGGCTGAACACGCTAAATCCAGTCATACCGCCGGGTCCCCACCCGTCACCGACAAGGAGGGGGCGACATCCATAAACGACAGGTCAGAATCCGGTTGTGAAGCCGGGGAAGGGACCTCCGGTGACACCAGAGGCTCTTTGTCCCGGGACTTATGTTTCTTCTTCTTTTCAGGCTGAGATCGAGGAGGGCTGTGTGGCATAATGGAGCCAGCTGCAGCAAGATCAGGAACAGAAAGAGACCGGGCGACCTGGGGGCCGATAGACCGCGGCTCTCGCGGTCGCCGCGCTGCAGCAGACCTTTGACCTGGAAGGTGCCGGGAAGGGGCATCCCGGGAGAGGCGCCCTTGACCGGCAGACGCCGAAGGAGTGGGACACTTCTCCGGCTGGGGAGGGGGAGCGGCGCCCAGAGGAGAAGGTGTGGGAGCCGCAGAGGAGGGGGGAAGGAGAGGGGTCCGGGACGGGGGTAAGGAAGGGGGAGGAAGGGATGAAGATGTAACCAAGGCGTAACTAGATGTCATGGACACAGGGTGCAATCGTGCATATTTCTTACGGGCCTCTGTGTAGCTTAAACGATCAAGAGACTTATACTCCTGTATCTTTTTTTCTTTCTTATAAACTGGGCAATCTGCTGAACGTGGAGAATGACTACCATGACAATTTACACATACAGGAGGGGGAACACAGGGACTCCCCTCATGGAGTGGACGTCCACAGTCACCACAGAGAGGGTCCTGGGTACAGCGAGAAGACATGTGGCCAAAACGCAAGCACTTAAAACACCGCATAGGAGGTGGGATGTACGGCTTCACATCACAGCGATAGACCATAATCTTAACTTTCTCAGGAAGGGTATCCCCTTCAAAGGCCAGGATAAAGGCACCAGTATCAATACGATTATCTTTAGGCCCCTTCTGAACACGCCGAACAAAGTGAACACCCCGCCGTCCGAGATTGTCCCGAAGTTCCTCATCAGTTTGAAGGATGAGGTCTCTGTGAAAAATCACACCTTGTACCATATTTAGAGACTGGTGAGGGGTAATGGACACGGGAATTGTGCCAAGATGGGTACAGGCACGAAGGGCCGCAGATTGGGCAGCCGAAGCAGTTTTTATCAGTAATGAACCCGACCGCATCTTGCTCAGGGAATCCACTTCGCCGAACTTGTCTTCAATGTGTTCCACAAAGAATAAAGGTTTGACACTGGTGAAAGTATCTCCATCAGTCCTGGTGCAAACTAGATAACGGGGGAAAGGTTTTGCCCCTAGACGACGGGCCTGACCCTCCTCCCAGGGGGTAGCCACGGAAGGGAAGGCCGAAGGGGCAAGAGAAGCAGCACTTGAGGAATCAGTACCACGCAGAGAGACGGCCGCAGAAGAGCGGCCAGAGGTTTGGACCCTTATGCGTTTCATCTGCATAGCGTCCGCCCTGATACCACCCACTCCGATCAGGGGCTCTCCTCACGGGCGCCACCCAGCCACAGCAAGGGCCGTCTGGCACGGCGGCCATTGCCGGGAGTTCCGATGCTCCAGGATGACGAGCAACCACTCCAAGGCATGCATGAGGAGGTCACAGCTCAGGTATCAGAAGTGTGATCCCTGTGTGTTCAGGGGGCTCAACCAAAAGGGTACATAGCGACCCCACCACACGGGCTGGCTACCGTGCTGGCTATGCACCCTAGCATCAGACAACGACGTAGAAGAAAAGGTGGAATATACTAGGAGGGCACACGTCGGAGACACTAGGTAAGGTGCTCTTCCCCAAATGGCTCACACTACGGAAGAGAAATTTTGGAATGGAGGTCAAACCCCAGAGGGGGACCAAGGAATGCCAAAAGGAGGAGATGATTACGCAACAAAGCCAGAGTGTAAAACCAACAGAACCAGGAGGATAGCGGGGGCCAACATAAGCAAGGACACCAATAGAGGGAGAGGAGAGGGCGAGGGGAAAGGGGTATGGAGGGGAAAGGTGGGGAAGGGAAAGGAAATGCAGCCCGGGAGAGAAAGAAGGCTGCAATGGCTCGGGGCCCCGTGCTCGCCACGCACGTATCCACGAAAGAGTTGTGGACCCCCTGGGGGGGACTGTGACATAAAAAGAGCGAAGAGGACAAAGCCAGTGTAAGAGAAAGAAGGGGGGGGGCAGTGGCCGTGGAACATAATTGACAATGCAGGAACAGGGCTAGGAAAAGAGACGCAGACAGTGGCAGTTGAAGAGGAATAAATAGAAGGAGAAAGTGGAAGTCGTCGAGAGCTAGTGATAATGTGACTGTCTATGATAATGACAACGAGGGAGATAGTGACAGTGGGAAGGAAGGATTGAGACTGTAGCAGTAAGAGAGCAAGAGGAAGACAGCAACAGTGAGAGGAGACAGTAGTAGTAGGGGAGAACGGAGCAGACTGTGGCTATGATGAGACCGATGGGGGGAGAGGGGACGGGGGGGGGGGGTGGGGTGGGGTAGGAGGCGGGGGGCAGGAGGTGGGAGAGACAGACAGTAATGGAGAGAGAGGGAGAGGGGGAGAGGGGGGGGAGAGGGAGAGAGAGAGAGAGAGAGAGAGAGAGAGAGAGAGAGAGAGAGAGAGAGAGAGAGAGAGAGATTAGTGTCACTATTCTATAGTACAGGGTCAGAGTATGAAATTATACACTTCCTTCAGCGTAGGAAAATGGAGCTAATTGGTTCTTTTTTAATTTTATGTGGTCTGCGGTGCGACTTAAGGAGCTTATGGAGGCACCATTGCTTCACTGGTGGTGCCTTAGAAAACCTCAAAAATTTTTTTGGCATTTTTTTCTGACCGAAACAGAGCCGCGGATTGCAAGACAACGCACAGCAGATGGCTGAAATTTGTACGACAGCACTGTTGATTTCCTTCCCATCTGTACCCGTTTCCGAGATACAGAAGTTCAAAATTACTTTACTTCTACAGGTAAAATACGGCATGGGGCGCAAACGAAGTTTATAAAGTGATGTAGAACGAAGAAATATGCTGCCAAGTTGTTGAGCACACAAATGGTTCCTAGCCCAAGGGCTATCCTAAACACTTGACATACAGCGTAAGCTGTCGCGTGCGTACCGACAATGCATATTCGTTCGTAGATCCAATGTACCCAGCATCCTCATCACCTGAAAAATGACATGAGAGGTTGGATACTGTTGTGAAATACTGAAAAAGTAAGAATAATATAACCGTGGATGGCAGCGTGCCTCTCAAATGCGTTGTATTAATTAAACTGATTAACAGCGACAAAGAACTGCTGAATTTATTTTAATGTTCATAAATGTGCAAAATACGGAGGAAAATGGCACTAAGTTACATATGGACAGAAATCTGATAGTACGTTCCGCTGGCCACTTCCTATTCTTGCTACACGCAAATGAAATCTCATTTACATCGAGATAGGAAGCCGAATCCGTGGTTTTTGCCGGTGGCACAAGAACTAGTCTTGGATTTAATTAGGAGTTAGCAACAAGGAAATCGTGCAACATTTCTATGAAAGTTTTCAACAGGTGGACTTTATTATACGCATTTCTTCAGTTCTTTATAGGAAAAAGGAAACAATGGCATGGTGTCAGCAAATGAGCTTCAGTTTTTTGCGGGTAAATATTAACGAGCATTTAAAATGGAAAACATATGACTGCACATCTTTAATAACACTTACGTTCAAATATTCTACTGAAGAAGTAACAACCGTTTGGAGACGTAACGACCGGTAAGATGGCTTATTTTGTTCAATTCCATTCAATACTGTTGTGCTCTTAATTTATTTAAACATATCTACACTACCGCAAAAGTACGAGTATTCATATGGACAAAAAACAAAAGAATAACAGATGGGATTCAAACGCTTATATCTTGCATGCTACAACTAGATACATAACCCCAAAGTAAATTTATAAACGGGTGATTTTTTTTTAATTAGCGACGCATGCTAGTTCAATAACAGAAATCCACCGTCTAACATTTATTAATGAAGTATGGTTAAGATTTAGACTTACTGTCAATTACGTATCTCCAAGAGGCCAGCATGCAACCCTGAAAGTAATGTGTTGCGAAATGTTGCACAAACTGCGCATATCATAGCAGGAAGTATGTATAAATGAAAGACTACCTGGCCAAGCTTAGAGACGTCCGTCTTCTGTAAGATTGCTAATCGCTCGCAGAGGCAAGAAAAATGTGACGTTTGCCACGGATTTAATTACATGTACCATTAACAGAATACATACTACTTCTACAATATTAACAGTTCGAGCACATTTCATCGTGTCGCCTCTCGCACAATAAGTAAGAAAGTACAAACTTCACGTTCTGAAGATTAACAACTTCAAACTTTTCCAAAGCTTGTTTCTACAGTTCCGGATCTACAGTATTGAAATTTTAGTATTTTTCGCGTCAGTAGCATAAGCGTTACATAAACCGACACTGGAACCAAACAAATCCAAAAAATTAAAAAAGGTAGTAAGGAGTCTGTGTCAGGAAATCCGATACGCAGCGTGCAAAAGCAAAGCAAGCCCCTGCCTTGCACAACGCTCCGCTGTAACGAATTTGCGGTTTCTCAAGTGGCCTCGTTCTAGCCATTGCTCTTAACAAATAGGAGAAAAAAAAAACATCTGTGGGTCTCCGTAAGTTAACGTGACAGTAAGGGCATGTCACTCGCGTAGCTTTCTATTATGGCCGCATTTGAATTCCAACATTAAGACCTTATAGTACCTATACCTTTATTTGAAAGATTCTGCTAAATGTTGGATACGTAGAGTGACCTATATGCATATCGGATACTTTTAGTTTTTTCCTCAAGTCAGCTAATGACTGGCAGTACAAAAATTTATGTAGCTTAGGAATGTGCTGCTTGTCACGAATTAGACGAATAGGATGGATTAAACGTTCGTCTTCAATAAAATTTTGACCTTATCTAAAAAGTGCAATCTTATGACACTCAGGCGCTCTCACGGGTTTTAATCTAAGACTGTTTTAAGTTTTTGCTGATTTGATGCAATCCTCCATCCCCGTTGCCTGTCAGCTCTCCTCATCGTTTCATCATACATGCTGCGCAATACATCAACGACCTGACTCAAGTACTCATATCGAACAGTAACATTGTCTCTACGACTCTACCATCATTCCTTCAATTAGTTTACAGTAACGAATCCTGTCCTAGTATGAGGTCAATCATTCTCTCATTCGATACATTACTTTTTTTGTATTTGGCATCTCTCACTGAAAGTTGTCTTCAATCCTTAGTCGATCAGTCCAACTAACTTTCTAGTCTCTGAAGACTCATTTATTTCATTTCTGTCTTCCATATTTCGCAACCAAATACAGTGGTGACCTAAACACTGCTCTTCATTATTTTTCCGTTCTCACTATTTATATTTTTATATTTTAGTATTTTTAAAAGTAACTTTGCTACTACGTCTTTCTCCCATATTTCTTCTTATCCGTTTTACTTCAGACACAGTAAAATTTGTCCAACTCTTCTAAATTCTCTCGTCCGATTTCAACAAGTAGTTAAGCATGTCTACCTGCTACAAGATTACATTTCTTTTCTTTGTGCTTCGGTGCATCTTACAGAATTTAACTATCCTATTACATACAAACAGATTAAGCAGCAATGATTGCAACAATGTTGCACTTTTTTCTCAGATCTGAGATTGACCACACACCCTCTCCGAAACGACCATATCTAATAAAGTACTGCGCAATTTATACTTTGGGGTAATGACAATTTCCATCAATTAGAACAGACACTTACGATATTTATACATCAGCTTTACAGGGCTGCACACTTAAGATATTCGGCCTTGCAGCCTACGCTCACAAGAACTTCGCTAACAGGGGAAAAACAGAAATCAACGGAAAATCGAGGTTGGAATACCGACGAGGTTATGAAAAGGCTAGAACACACACCTCCAAACGCTCCGGTGAGGTGTGCTTGCTTGGGTGAATGTGTGTGTTTTCCTTCCTGAAGAAGGCTTTGACCGAAAGCTCAAATATTTGTCTTTTCGTCGGACCTGTCTGCAACTCAAAGTGTCATCTCCACACGGAGTAGCAATCCATTCTTCTCACGATACTGTAAATAAATAAAATGACGTTACGGTTCAACGTCCCAAGCCTACCATACCATTACGCAGCACAAGCACTCACTGGAGAAGGGAACTGGTGGTACGCTCTTCAAAGGGATCACCATGATATTCGTCTTGAGCGATTTACAGAAGTCACGGAAAACCTAAATTATGGCCGGACGGGGACTTGAATCGCCGTGTTCTAAAACACGAGTACAGAGTCTCGTACCGTTGCGCTCCTCATTGTCGGTAACAGTAGCGGCGGCTAGCACGCAGTCGTCCAATGATCTGAGGCGGCGTACATGGAAGATTGGAAGCAGCGTAATGACTGGCTGGCGTTACAACAAGGTCAGCATTCGTTCTTCGAGACACCAGTAGGATGTGGAAGGAGTACCAGCTAACGACAAATGTCTCGCGGAGATCCCATGAAGCCAATCACATCAGCCGCTGGTCATCGATACATTCACGTACTAACCAGCTACATCCTACAGCACAACAATTCGTTAGAGTAAAGAGCTAGTTGTGTTTCACAAGAATGATGTTTTCCTTTGTACCTACAGACCGTTCTCATCGAGACAGTTGATACTGTTCGAGCACAATATACGTTCGAAAATCCTGCTGCATATCGACGTTAATGATATGGACCTGTAATTTAATGGATTACTCTTACTGCCTTTCTTTAATACTGGTGAACTGTGCAACTTTCCAATCTTTGGGTACGGATCTTTTGGCGAGCGACCGGTTGTATACGATTGTTAAGTATAGAGCTATTGCATCAGCATATTCTGATATGAACCTAGCTGGTACAGAGTCTGGACCGAAGACTTGCTTTTATTGAGTGATTTACTTACTCCGAGGATATCTACTTCTAAGCTACCTATATTGACACCTGTTCTTGATTCGAATTCTGTAATATTTACTTAGTCTCCTTTAGTGAAGGATAAAGAATAACTAATGGTTAAGAATGCGCACGCAATCTGGAGTCTATGTTTTTAGTCCCCATGGAAATACATTTCGCGGCAAGGAAAACATCGTACCTAATCTGAGGAAAATGAAAGTGGAACCGTTCAGCCGCGCTTAGAGCCGCTACAAATCATTCGACTACGCACCCTTAGATAACGATAATTAACAATGGGCCAAGAAGAGTTGTCTACACCCTGCTCTATCATCTTCATATTGCAGCTGCAACGTAATAAGTACCTGCTTGCTTTAGCATTTAGCAAACTGTGAAATTAGCCGCAATGTTAAAAAACATGTACCAAATCCCAACGCAGCTCCGTAGTACAGAGCAAAGGGACAAAAGTACGTCAGCAGGTGAGTTGTCACGCTTCGGACGTACTGGGGAAACAGAATGTCCGGATATATACAAGCAACGTACAATGGAAACTCTTTGATTCGAAAATTCTTCCCTGTAGTGCAGTGCGCTTTTCACTGAAATTCACAGAACAGCTATCTTCCAGGTCCTTTGCTGACTGACAATTACAATGTCAGCGGCAAAACTCAGTTTTCTTCTCCGTGGATTTTAATTCCTACTCCAAATTTTTCTTTTGTTTCCTTTACTGCTTGCTCAATATACAGATTGAATAACGTCAGGGGTAGGCTACGACCTTGTCTCACTCCCTTCCCAACCACACCACTGCTTCCCTTTCATGCCCCTCGACTCTTATGACCGCCATCTGGTTTCTGTACAAATTGTAAATAGCCTTTCGCTCCCTGTACTTGATCACTGCCACCTTCTACATCTACGTCTACATATACGTGATTACTCTGCTATTCACAATAAAGTATCTGGCAGAGGGTTCAATGAACCACCTTCAAGCTGTCTCTCTACTGTTCCATTCTCGAACGGCACGCGGGAAAAAGGAGCACTTAAATTTTTCTGTGCGAGCCCCGATTTATTTTATCGTGATCATTTCTCCCTGTGTAAGTGTAGAACTTGAAAGAAGGTATTCCAGTCAACGTTGTCAAAAGCTTTCTCTAATCCTACAAATGCTAGAAACGTAGGTTTGCCTTTCCTTAATCTATCTTCTAAGATACGCGTAGGGTCAGTATTGCCTCACGTGTTCTAACATTTCTACGGAATCCAAACTGATATTCCCTGAGTCGGCTTCTACCAGTCTTTCCATTCGTCTGTTAGGAATTCGTGTTGGTATTTTGCAGCCGTGACTTATTAAACTGATAGTTCGGTAATTTTCACACCTGTCAATACCTACTTTCTTTGGAATTTGAATTATTACATTCTTCTTGGAGTCTGAGGGTATTTCGCCTGTCTCATACATCTTGCTCACCAGATGGTAGAGTTTTGTCACGGCTGGCTATCCCAAAGCTATCAGTGGTTCTAATGGAATGTTATCTACTCCCGGGGACTCGTTCGACTTGGGTCTTTCACTGCTCTATCAAGGTCTTCACGCAGTACCATATCTCCTATTTCATCTTCATCTACGTCCTCTTCCATTTCCATAATATTGCCCTCAAGTACATCGCCCTTGGATAGACTATGTACTCCTTTCACCTTTCTGCTTTTCCCTTATTTGCTTAGAAATGGTTTTCCATCTAAAGTCTTGATATCCATACAGGTGTTTCTCGTCTCCATGGGTCTATAATTTTCCCGTGGGCATTATCTATCTTACCCCTAGCGATATATGCCTCTACATCCTTACATTTGTCCTCTAGCCATCCCTGCTAAGCCATTTTGCACTTCCTGTCGATCTCATTTTTGAGACGTTTGTATTCCTTTTCGCCTGCTGCATGCATATGGAGTGTTAAATGTGCCGCGGACGGACGAGCCCCAAGTTTTTCATTAACAGAATTGTCTGAGAAGTGCCTTGTTTCTAGCGAGCCTGGCTGCAGCGTGGAATGCGCAGTGGGGTTTTCTGGAACGCCCTATTCGCGCGCAAAGTTATCAGGAACATGCTGCCATGGTGAGCGCCGTTGTATTGTGTTGTCAGACATTAAAAAGCGCCGCCTGTCAGGACGAGCACGGCGCTAGCTTCGATAACTTCACTACGAATCGCGGTGTCGACGTTTCACGATACACGTCAATTACGGTACCTCTGCAACACCCTATCACGAGCGCAGCTATTTGCAAGGCTGAAGTCCCAGCACTAGGTCTTCCGCGATGTGTTCTTCGCGTAACACTTATAAATTCTGAAACTGAAAATACTAGTGATTTCATACTGAAAATTAAGCAGCAACCAGCTGCTGTTAATTCTATTTATTCGTGATACAAGGGGCACGGTCCTGGTATCCTGTCCCGTTTTGTACACATTATAACACTATTATTCTATCAGTCATCTAATTTATAAAACTTTTTGCGTTTAAAATTTGCCATAATGTAAATGTGATGTGAAAAGCCTGTAGTGAAAGTGTGATATGTGATGTTAAGAGTGTTGTGCTAATGAACGTTTATAACTTATGCACAGAAATATGTGAAACATATAATTCGCTAAAATGTATTTTGTCATGGATTAATGAAATGAAAATGTTCGTATATGTAATTTTATGTATTTGTGCAAGTTGTCATTTGCATAAAATAGCACACGTGTAGGACACGTTATGTAAACCATGATGTGCTTTTGTACTGTACCGAAGTCTTGTGCCTTGCCTGGAAATGGTTGCACAACAGCCTCAGATGACGACTGTTCAATTATTACGGCTTTGATACAAGTAGTTGGGGTATGCTATTGACGTTCAAGCGACGCCTAGAAGAATTCGTTAGCCCATACTTCAAGAAACTTGTATGCCGTACCACGTGTAGTGTAGCCGCCATTAAAATTCGTCACACCCAACGATTACAGTCAACAAGTTATCAACTACATAATGAACTGTAGAGGCGTGAACCATTAATTCAAAATAACTTTTTTTAAATAATTGTGTTAAACATAAAATCTGGTTCATTCTGTTATTTCATTCCTAATCTTCCGCAGGATGTTTCAGAAGTGATGGTCAGTCTTCAGGGAATGATCATTCCAAACCAAAAAGTCGAGAAAACATGGGCTCTAAAACGGATACCTTAAGAGCTATGAGCAACACTATCTTTGATACTGCGAAACAAATCTCTTCTACTGCAAGCTCTTTGCCCCTCAAAATCCTGGGATGTGGTCGTATGGACCAAAACACGAAAAAATGTTCAGTAAACATGTGCTCTAAAACGTATACCTTAAAAGCTAGGAGCACTTTTTCAGCTTCGCTACTTTGAAACAACTTCTAATGAACAAGTGCTCATAACTTTTCAGGTATTCATTTTAAAGTACACGTTACCGGACTTTTTCCTTGCTTTGGTTCATACTACTTACTTCCGAGCCGCGCGGTAGTGGCCGCACGGTTAGAGGCGCCATGTGATGGATTGCGTGGCTACTCCCGCCGGAGGTTCGACTCCTCGAGTGTGTGTAGTTCTTAGCGTAAGTTAAAGTTAGTTTAAATGGTGTGTAAGTCTAGGGACCCATGACCTCAGCAGTATGCTCTCTTAGGAAAGCAAAGAGCTTGCAGTAGAAGAGATTCGTTTCACAGTACCGAATATCATAATTGCTCATAGCTCTTAAGACATGCGTTTTAGAGCCTCTGTTTTCTTGACTTGATTCTGTATTATCATTCCTCTCATATCCCTGAAGATTGACCACTACTTCTGAAACAACCTGTAAAGGATCCATTCCTTGTGTTTGATTATTCCGAGCAAACCTGTTATAAAAACATTTGAAATGCCTTATTCAGTATCTAGAGGCACTAATTTTGATCCTTGAATTTTGATCCTGGAAAGTTATATTCATTTCTGAAGTTATGTCAGGGAACAGCAACTTAAGCATTTCTTTGCCTAGGTAGGCTGGTGCGTAAATCCATTAGAGAAACCACTTAATGAACTTGGTACAGAAGAGTTCTAGATTCAGTATTAGCCCATTTTACTGAGTTTCTTTCTAACAGCTAGGAAACTGTTATGAAAAAGAACTAATTGACTGATTTCTGTATCTACTGGTCATACACCACGGTCAAATGCTGTAAAAGGGGTAACATTATACGTCAGGTGTATACTGCTTGCACAATTCCCAGTACAATACTGTTGTACGGAGCGTTTCCCATAGCAGGACTATTTGTTCTGTTGGAATACAGTGTTATAACATATGGAGATATTGGGCGTTTTGTGGTTCTCCACACAGCATGTGGTGCTTCATTCTTCGGGTGGTAGGATTTGTCGTCGATCCCCTTACATTTCGAGAACACAGCCTGAAGTCTCTTCAAATTTTTCCATATACGAACGAGACGGATCGTGATTTTTCGTCTGCTGGGACAATGAGATGTTAATTCTCAGTCCTACGTTTATTAAGCACGTTTGCTTCGCAATTTCCATCTATATATCACGCTAAGCGACAGCGACGTGAACTGAGTGTGGTTCTTGCTGGTTGGTTACTGTGTAAAGGGTGCCTAGGGTGTGTAACTTGTTCTTTACCTCTGCAGAAACTTCTCGTATTATGCGCGAAGATGCCAAACCGAGGTTCTAGGCTAGGATTGCAGTTGGCTTGAGACATCGACAAATCAGTGAAAACACTTTACTTAGGGCTACGCCAACGTGTTTTATATGAGATGATGACCTATGAAGAACAGCATATGCGCCAGGTGAAAACAGAGCGCCAATCATGTGCTAACTCATGACGGTTGCGTTCCCCAGATTCTCCAATTTATCTTTAGGAGAAGGTTTCTGATACCCATCTTGACTAATCCCGAAGCAGTGTAACCTGGATTTCATATCTCTAAAACATTCCAGTAGGATATTTTGGTAGAATTTGTTGTTCTTTCTCCAAGTGTTAGGGATTTGCCTGTTGTATCCACCTGTTCTTGCGCAGTTTTTTTTCCTTCAGACAATGATTCAGTAGTAACTATGTAGTGTATTCGTATATGCTAATTTTCTAATCGGTGTTACATAATGACCAGTACTTGCATTACAACGATTCTTAATAATTATGTTTCTGCCATCAAATTGGTTTCAACCTGTGGTCACAGATTCATTTAAATCACGATCACAACCAACGTTTACTATAATGTGTCGCTTGTGCACTTCTGTGTTCGTGCATTAAAGCAGCCTTTGGCGCACAGCATAAACGGCGAAATTCAGCGCTCCGAGTTCCACTGTACTATAAAAAGATCAAACGAGCCCTTCAGAGAAGAATCTTACTGCGGCCGAAGTAGCCGGCTGCCGTTCTTTGTTGGTTCCACGAACTCTGCGGCCACAGGGTCGCCATCTGTGTATATTTTCTGCACTTATTCATCAGACTGAAATCTACTTTCTGCCAACATGGACAACCCGCACGATGACTTATTTCTAAGGCTTCTGTGTTGTTTCAAAAGGTTTAGTCTCACACTTCAGTTTAGTTCCTCTAGTGTCATCATTTAGACGACTATCTTTCCATATAACGTTGCACGCATTCGCTCCACACCCTTAGCTCTGATATTCAACGTTGTGGTCTCGACAAGTGGTGGAGACTGGTGGTGACTCATCTGTTAATATATACGACGGACTCACCATGTAAAATACACTGATCAGCCAGAACATTATGGCCACCTAGCTGATAGCCCGCATGTCCACCTTTGGATCGAATAACAGCGACGACGCGTCGTGGCACGGAAGCAATGAGGCCTTGGTAGGTCGTTTGAGGGAATTGGCACCACATCTGCACGCACAAGTCACTTAATTTCCGCAAATTCCGTGGATGATCACAAGTTCTGACACCAAGTTTAATCACATCTCAGATGCGTTCGATAGAGTTCAGACCTCGCCATTGTATTCCTCGAACTACTCATCACACTCCTGGCCCTATGATATGGCACATTATCTTGTTGAAAAATGCCACTACCGTCGGGAAACATGAACGTCATGAAGGGGTGTATGTGGTCTGCAACCAGTATAATAGTCCTTGGCTGCACGATGCCTTGCAGGAACTACTGCACCCATGTATGCCCGCGCGAATGTTCACCAGAGCACAACGGAGCCTCCGCCAGCTTGTCTCCGTCCCGCCGTACGGGTGTCAAGGAGCTATTCCACTAAAAGACGACGGATTAGCGCCCTCCTATCGGCATGATGAAGGAGGCATCGGGATTCATCGGACCACGCAAGGCTCTGCCATTGCGCCAACGTCCAGTACCGATGGTCACGTGCTTGTTTCAGTCGTAGTTGCCGATGTCGTGGTGTCAACAGAAGCGCATGCACGGGACGTCGGCTGCGGGGGCCAATCGTTAGGAGTGTTCGGAGCACTGTGTTCAGACACACTTGTACTCTGCTCAGCATTAAAGTCTAATGCTACTTCCGCCACCGCTCGCCGCTTGTCCTCTTTATGTCTGCCCAGCCTATGAAAAATGAAATCATCGTATAGCATTTACTGGCTGGGATATCCCCTTCAGGGTTCGGCCGCCGTATTGCAAGTCATTCCAGCTGACGCTACTTCGGCGACTTGCGTGTCAACAATGATGAAAATGATGGACACACAACACCTAGTCCCCTGCCGGGAATCGAACCTGGGCCCCCTTGTGTGGTAGGCGGCAACGCTACCGCTGTGCCTATGACGTCCAACGTTTGGTATGAGGGGTGGCCCCACAAGCCCACGAGGTCTGGACGTAGTTTCACCTTGCCACTTGAAGATTCTCACTACAGCACTCCTCGAACACCACACACGTCGTGCAGCTTCCGAAATGCCCATGCCGAGCCTCCGGGCCATCACACACTGCCCTCGGTCCGATGCGCCTTCACCCTCCACACGGACGGCACGCTCACTGATACTACTTGCATCGTGCGTGTGTGTGGCCAGCGATCATGCCCCGCAAGGTGACGCTGCTATCGCCCGGACGGATTTATATAGAGTCTGGCTGATCAATGTATGCTTACCAGAGTACTATAAATACTCAATTTCTTTCTGACACGTTTCACTTTTTTATTTTAAACTAAACCAACGAAACCTGAGTGGTTCAAAGTTTACATGGGTATCAATAAAAATGAACGAGGAACAGTATGAAAACACTAAGATTGCTGGAACAGTAATGATGTCCACTTCCTGACGAGCTGAAATTTATTACCTACGTAAGGTTTAACGTCCCGCTGATGACAAAAATCATTAGAAAGACAACCTATAGAAAAAAGCACATCTAGTCTTATGAGGAGACAATCAGCGTAACAAATCTACAACAATGCTATGATAATCTACAAATAAGAGAATTTAGCTTGTACGAGTAGGTACGGGATGATTACAATTGAAGTGCAGCTACTCACAGAGGTCCGGTATGGGGTGTAATTATCGTATGGCAGCGATATTTGGTAGATATTCTAATGCGTTAATAAAGAAATAATGAATGCTGAAAAAAAATTAATTCCCGTTTTGATCACTTGGTGAAAAATCTGGCGTTGTGATTGCAAGAAATACGTAACAGATTAGGAACAGACGTTGGCAGAAGAGCTCAAATAAATGAGAATGACATAATATTGATTTTATTATTAACAGCCGTTTACACTATTTTTTCAATATGAATACCGGAGAATTCGCCGAGTTGCTATACAGTTCCAGATTTGCACCTAGTGGCCAAAATTTGAACTAATTTTCCCAGCGTAAATCTCTTTCGCATTAAGATATTAGCATTGCATCTCCCAAGTTTCATTGTCTTACGATGTTTACAGCCCACAATGGGCATCCGCGAACAGCTGCACTTAATTGTAACCACCAAGTATATGGCAGCTCTATGCTCGTAGCCACTACACATGCACGCAGCGGCCATGCTGTCCCCCCCCCCCCCCCCCTCTCTCTCTCTCTCTCTCTCTCTCTCTCTCTCTCTCTCACACACACCACCACCACCTCCTCCTCCTCCTCAACTGCGCACGCCGCGCACATTCCATTTCGCTCTCTCCATCTCTCTCTTCCACCAACACCTCCAACCACCTCAGAGTATTTCATCGCTTCGATGTCTAAGCTTCACCGCCTGGGGTTTTGCAAACCCGTGCCACGCAGAACAGAGTACAGCCCCTACTCGAGTTTGCTTTCGCAACGTGCAGACCAATTATTCGGCACGGCAAATCGCACACCGCTATTGATCGCAGTATATTCGATTCGTGTTAGTTATTTACTACAGTTGTAAAATTCATTATCTTGTGGCGACATTGTTCTATGTTCTATATTGCAAAATTAAACTGTCTATTTTAAAAGACAATGTCGCGTTGGCTTAAAGACGCCGCAACAAAATCTTGCATCGAAAGTTCAAAAGTGATTCGCCCGAAAGATGCGGCATCAACCTCAAAGAATACCGATTAAGACTAAGAGATTCAAGAAGGTGATGTAATGACTTCAAGCTCCATGGTTTCATGCATTATGACATCTAATGACTCACTAAAGGCGAGAAAAAGTATGACAAATCTTACATCAGTCTCGGATTTGTTATTTCTAACAGCTCACCTCTCGGCATGTTATGTACGAGCAAGCTGCTTCCGAATAGTTTCATGGTACCTGCTAAGTTGCATCGACATTTAGCAACTATACAACCTGATTGCCAAGACAAGAATGACGAATTCTTTGTTTGTGAGAAAGATCTTCCATCCTGTGTAAAAATTTAGCGTGTTCTCCCAATTGTGGAAAAAGCCAGACCTCGTACGTATTCAGGTATGCGATTCCTGTAACCGTTTTTCCCCGCAGAATTAACAGATCGTAAATCTATCCTCGGAAAATGTTACGAAACACACGAAGCTCTGGAGTGTGTCTCTCGTCCTCGACTGAGGTATACAGCTACTGTGTTCTTCACGTGAATGGCAAAAGCCAGGCGACTAGCCTCCTTTCCTTTATGCAACTGCAGGGGAATTTAATTATTCTGTTGTCCAAAATTAAAGCAACAAATGGAAATTTTGCAAGGCTACTTTTACTTTGCCACAAAACAGTATAAACAGGTGACAGTAAAGTAGAAAGAATACAAAGAATTCAGAACGTAAACAACTGCAACATGCATAAAGGTAGACAAAAATGTTCGTTTTTCCAACTTCACGGATTTCCACGCACATTCCGACAACTGGTTAATGTGCTCAGTGTGCGGTGTGACCACCTCTGGTAGCAATACAAACCTGACAGCGACGGGCCATGCTGTAAATGATATTCTCATGTTGAGGCACTAACACCCATTCTTCCTGCAGAGCTGCTCGCAAGTGTTAGAGAGTGACCGGTGGATGCTGACGTCAAGCAGCTGGTCTCTGTAGTGCATCCCAGAAATGCTCTGTGGGATTCAAATCGGAAGAGCTAGCAAGCCAAGCCATGTGTGCAATACCTTCTGTTTACAAGAAAACATCAACCACCCTGCTCTGTGAGGTCGAGAATTATCGTCCATCAATACGAAGCCTGGGCCAAAAGCACCTTGCAACAATCGCAAATGAGGTCCCAAGATCTCGTCACGATACCTGACGGCAGTTAAACCTTGATGATTCACCCGTACAATTTCATAAAGGGTTCGAGTGGTAAACGTAAGCCCTGCCCCCACCTTTAGGATTCCTCCTCGATATAGGTCTCTTTTCACAATGTTTGGGTCCCGAAATAGTGTTCTACGTTCCCTCCAGATGCGAACCCATCGAGAATCGCTCTCCAGACTAAATCGGGACTCATCTCTGAAAATAACTTTGGCCCACTGTTCGATCGTCCAGGTGGCATATTGATGACTTCACTCTACACGTTCTTTTCTGTGAAGACGCGTCAGAGGTTGACACACAGCAGGTCTCCGACAATAAAGGCCACTCCGCGGAAGCCTTCTGCACACAGTTTGACTCGGTACAGCACGTCCAATGGATCTGCGAGCTCACATGCCAGTTGCCGTGCAGTACTAAGGCGGTACTGTCATGCCCTTACAGCCGAATAACAGTCCTTTCTTCGTAAGTCAGACGTGGTCAGCCCTGCCCTGGTCTACGGGATACAGTTTCTGTCTCTATGAACTGTCGCCACAGGCTAGAAACAGAGCGATACACATTAAGGCATCGGGCCACATCAGTTTGCGACTGTCCTGCTTCCTTTCTTTCTACGGTGCTCCAGCACAGAGTCTGATAGGCACCTTCTCTGTGCCATACTACTCCGTCTGTGGCTGTGTACACAGCAACTGCAGATATGGCGCTACCCGGCAAACACTACTTCGTTTCATAGGTGCCCTGATGTCTACATTGGCATGGTTGCTTGTTGACCGGAATGCCATCTTCCGTGCACAGAACGTTCGTACGGGCAACTGGTTGACAGTCTGTATGATTATATCGTGAATTAGTCACAGGACGGGGAAATAGCGGTTTGTTGCTTTAATTTTGGACACCAGTGTAGTTTAACTAGAGTCATTTACGGTAGTTATTTTAAGCGCTGAACTCACTTCCTCTTCCTGCGCTTTTGTAATCTCGTATGGTTCTGGTTACATAAATTTGCCTTATAGGCTGTCTGTTGAAGTAAGGAGTGCTGTGAATATGTGACAGGTCCGGCGTAACGAGGTCGGGAATGGGGGAGAGGGGGGAGGGTGGGCTGGGCACGCCGGTCGCTGTATAGAGGGAGAAGAGCTGCAGCTATAGCGTGTTCCTCTTATCGGGGGACACAAGTCGCTTTGCCAAAGGGAGACCAGGATAAGAGGCCACCATCCACTCACAGGCCGGCCTGCAGTATGGCCGAGATAAAAAAGAAAGCCTTAGTTTCAGATGATGGAACTCTGTCAGCAGGTTGTTAAGCGAAATACTTGGCTGATAAGCATCTCCGGGCTTTCCTAAAAACTTCACAAAACAGTTCTGTCCTACTTGATGTTCGGAAAGAAACAAGTACGCCACTGGCGGTCTGTAGCAACTTGTGTGAGGATTGCCGAGCGTGTTTTGCTAGCGGGAAAACAGGGACAAACTGTGCGTTAGAGACTTGAAAAGTAGGAAACATTGAAAGGAGGAATTGCGGGGTAGATGCAGACGTCACAGACATGAGGCGGAGGCTAAGTTGCGGCTGCAGTATCAACTCGCTGAGTCGTGGTGTCTCCACTCTGCTCACATTGCACTGATGATTATGCGAAGCGTGCGTGCAGCTCCGGCACACTACGACAAGTGAGAGTACTGTAGTTCAAGTTACCTTTTACTGTCTCAAATTCGTCAGTGCTTCCTCAGATCTTTAGGATTCTGGGGTTTAGTTCCAGATACTCACTGTGTTCTTCATAGTCAAGTTGTAGTACACTTCACACAAACAGATGCGAGATTTTTAAGCAAATCCACTTCTTTCAGTAACTATACCAAATCAGAGATTTGATTTGTAGATATCTTGTAAAGTTCATGTCCACATAATGTTTTTTATTGCTTTACAATTACAACTCTCTTTTATACATGGTCCGGTAACAATGTGAAAACCGCCAGGTTCGACGTCAACGTGCAACAACCACTCACAGATGACAGACTTGGGAATTGGCAACAAAGCGTGCTGCGGGAAGGGGGGGGGGGGGGCGCTTTCGGCTAAGAGTGGAAGCATTTCCGAACCAGCTAAGTTTGTAAACCGTTGGCGCGCCGCTGTAGTTGAATTACCGGGTGATCAAAAAGTCAGTATAAATTTGAAAACTGACTAAATCATGGAATAATGTAGATAGAGAGGTAAAAATTGACACACATGCTTGGAATGACATGGGGTTTTATTAGAACCAAAAAAATGCCAAAGGTCAAAAATGTCCGACAGATGGCGCTTCATCTGATCAGAATATCAATAATTAGCATCACAAAGTAAGACAAAGCAAAGATGATGCTCTTTACAGGAAATGCTCAATATGTCCATCATTCCTCAACAATAGCTGTAGTCGAGGAATAATTATGTGAACAGCACTGTAAAGCATGTCCGGAGTTATGGTGAGGCATTGGCGTCGGATGTTGTCTTTCAGCATCCCTACAGATGTCGGTCGATCACGATACACTTGCGACTTCAGGTAACTCCAAAGCCAATAATCGCACGGACTGAGGTCTGGGGACCTGGGAGGCCAAGCATGACGAAAGTGGCGGCTGAGCACACGATCATCACCAAACGACGCGCGCAAGAGATCTTTCACGCGTCTAGCAGTAAGGGGTGGAGCGCCATCCTGCATAAACCTCGTAGGTTCCAGCAGGTGTTTAACAGCCAGGCTGGGGATGATGCGATTCTGTAACATATCGGCGTATCTCTCACCCGTCACGGTAGCAGTTACAAAACCAGAATCACGCATTTCCTCGAAGAAAAAAAGGCCCGATAACGGTAGATGTAAATCCAATCCATACCGTGACTTTCTCGTCGTGCAATGGAGTTTCCACGACAGTTCTAGGATTTTCGGCAGCCCAAATTCTGCAGTTGTGGGCATTGACCGACCCTCGGAGTGTGAAATGAGCTTCGTCGGTCCACAACAAGTTACTCAACCAATCGTCATCTTCCGCCATCTTTTGAAACGCCCACACTGCAAATGCCCTCCGCTTCACTAAATCGCCAGGTAACAGATCATGATGCCGATGGATTTTGTACGGATAGCACCTGAGGGTAGCCGAAGTGCCAACCAAACAGTAGTGTATGGAATGCCTGTGCGACGTGCGACTGCACAAGCGCTGACTTCCCCGTGCATAGACGAACCCGTTACAGTCTCCATTTCTCCCTGAACTGTCTCAGCAGCATTACGCCTTGTGCTCGGTCGGCCACTACGGGATGTATCGTCTAAACAACCCGTGGCTTCGAACTTCGAAATCATTCTCGCCACAGCTGCATTTGTCAACGGAGCTTTATCCGTTCGAATCCACTTCCTATGGCGATAGGATCGTAATACTGAACGAGCACAGTCTCCATTCTGATAATACAGCTTCACTAAAAGCGCCTTTTCAGGTAACGTCAACATGCTGCGACTGCTGGTGCATCTGATTCTGTCTCTCATTACAGCTCCTTTTATACACGATTGTCATGCGCAGTCACTGACGTTTTGCTGTCCAGGACCATCTGTCGGACATTTTGTGAACTTTATTTTTGTTCTAATAAACCCCCATATCATTCCAAGCATGTGTGTCAATTTTTACCTCTCTATCTACATTATTCCGTGGTTTATTAAGTTTTCAAATTTATACTGACTTTTTGATCACCCGGTATACTGAGCATGCCAAACTGGCGGTATCCAAAACCGGCGCCGAGGCAACTGTGGTGCACCAAGGGCCGTAGATGACAGGGGTGAACGACGGCTGCGGAGATGTGTACGGGCGGGAACAGACGTGCAACTTTTGAGCAACTGACCGCCCAGATGAACCAAGGGGTTACCAACAGCGCCTCTACAACGACCGTTCAGGAAACACTGCTGCGTACGGGCTGCACCCATGCCGACTCCTGTTCATCGACGACGAAGGTTGGAATTTGGATGGCAGTACCGCAGCTGGACATCCACTGAATGGCCACGGGTGGACTTTCCAGGCGAATCACGTTTTATGCTTCATGGTACAAATTGCCGTTTGTGTGTATGGCGTGTAACGCTAAGCAAACTCCCTGTAACAATATTTGGAAGGGTTCAGGCCGGAGGAGGGAGCGTAATGGTCTGGGGAATGTTTTCGTGACATCCCCTGAGTGATCTCATTCTGGAATACACAACTGATCAACACAGCTATGCATGTATCCTCGGAGACCATGTCCACCACTACATACAATTTGTTTCATCCTCGCCACGATGGCTTCTATCGGCAGGACAATGCAACGTGTCGCACATCTCGCAGTTTACGAGCATTCTTCCAAAGCATCAAAGATGTGTTCTCTGTGCTCCCCTGGTCACCAAATTCCCCGAACTTAAACTAATCGAAAATCTGTGGGAGCCACCTCGATCGGACTGTTCGCGCCATGGATCCTCAACCGAGAAACTTAATGCAATGGCTACGGCACTGGAGTCGGCAAGACTAACCATCACTGATGGCATCTTCCAGAATCTCAGTGACACGCTTCCTGCATATCCGCACTGCAAAAGGCGGTTATTCAGGCTTTTGACAGGTGGTCACATTCATGAAACTAGACTGTCATAACTGCAGTGTACACTTAAATCTTGAGTTAATCATCACATGCACTCACTTTCAATATTATTTTACTAACCCACCTTCCGATTCGCTGCTAGTGCCTAAACAAACTAACGCGTTACTAATTACGTTGCGTACACTATATATAGTACTGGGCTTCAAGGATGTGCCTGATTCATGAATAATTCAGATTCAGCTAGATTTCACTTTCACACAGAGTGGTTCTGTACACAGTACCACCTTATGGCGGATCACTTTTCACTTAAATGGAATGTTGCCTCATCACTGAACATTAAACGTTAATCCATAAGACTCTAGATGTTAAACCCGCTCGTGTCAGCTTCTAATGCTTTAAGGGGACTGGTTCATGAACACAAGGGAAAGTCTTGAAAATGTCAGGTTTCTAAATAGTGTAGCTAAAATAATAAGAGTTGCAAGTGTATGTAATTCTTACCATCTCTCAACAGATCTTTTGGGACCATTTTGGTGTTTGAATCACAGCTGTCGCCCTTTTTCTGAATTTTATTTTGTGTTGCAAGTAAACTAAAGCATGTTAATTATTTAAGTCCAGCATAGGTACACATATTTCGAAATGAAAACACAGTAAAAGCTTCATTTGTTCTCGAAGTTCTTTAGACTATAATATTTAAAGTTGGCTTTTTAAAAGTTAATACTGTCAAATTATGATCCAAAAATTTTTTGGTAATGATTATCAAAAATTTTCGTACTTAACTCAGTTTTTCTTTAGAAAGAATAATTTTCAAATTTAATTCATAAGAATACTCACTTTTTAGTTGAGTATGTTTTACGATAGTACGCAAAATTTCAGCCCTCTCTTTAATAGTTTTTAACCTGTGTGTATCGGAAGATCAAATTCCAAACTTCCGAGAAATCCAAATAAAAGTTAAAACTTTTTTCTCTAACTACCGTGCATAACACTGACACATCCCAAATCCACATTCATGTTTCTGGTAGCGCTCTCCCTCCCTTTTCTTTTTCAGACTACTACTAATTCTCGCTTGTGTGATGGTTTCCAGCACTGATTTCTCTGTTCTGAAGAGTCTCCTAAGGTCAATGGAAATTGAAGTTCTTTGCATTTTTAGTCCACCAGGCACTCTCATCAATTCCACAACCTTAAACATTGACACTGAACCACAGTAGTGGACACAACATACTTATTTTC
This sequence comes from Schistocerca piceifrons, assembly GCF_021461385.2. NCBI lineage: Eukaryota > Metazoa > Arthropoda > Insecta > Orthoptera > Acrididae > Schistocerca > Schistocerca piceifrons. The sequence goes on along the minus strand of NC_060145.1, from coordinate 287,297,225 downwards.
AAAGTATTTAGACCCACTAGAACAGTTTTTTGATAGCTGTTCCCATATAGAGTTGTTGAAACTCTCATTCGGTTTTTTAGTCCTACCATGTAATTACTTCTCTAATAATCTTATGCCACTAAGATACCAAGAAGTCACAAAAAACAAAGTGAGAACAAAATTCTGTTTTTAACGGAGCTGGGGGCGTCGTCACGTCTCCATACACTTTGGTACAATTTCCTGGAAGTAAAGTTTATCTTGTTCACAAAACTTAGATACTTTAAGATAAAAATTTAAAAAACAACTTTTTGACAGTATGAGATTTCCCCTCTGCAGCGGAGTGTGCGCTGCTATGAAACTTCCTGACAGATGAAAACTGCGTGCCGGACCGAGACTCGAACTCGGGTACTTTGCCTTTCGCGGGCAAGTGCTCTACCATCTGAGCTACCAAAGCACGACTCACGACCCGTCCTCACAGGATCAATTCTGCCAGTACCTCGTCTCCTACCATCCAAACTTCACAGCTCTCCTGCGAGCCTTGCAAAACTAGCACTCCTGGAAGAAAGGAATGTAGGAGACGAGGTACTGGCAGAATTGAAGCTGTGAGGACGGGTCGTGAGTCGTGCTTGGATAGCTCAGATGGTAGAGCACTTGCCCGCAAAAGCGAAAGGTCCCAAGTTAAAGTCTCGGTCCGGCACACAGTTTTAATCTGCCAGGAACTTTCACAACTTTTTGACACTTATTCACCTATTACTCGCCGTAAGCTGTACGTGGTGCCGTGCCGTGCCGTATACGAAAATCGCGCCGCATAGTTGTAACGGGATTTCACCTGCTGAAATTCACATCGCAGAACACCTTTTACTCCCGCGTTATCGCTCGATCAGATTGTAAGCACAGTGAGTAACGAAGGAGCAAGCTAGCCGCACCAAGGGTACCCCTACAGGCAACCTCGTCAACCGTCTCCTTACGACGATACGCAATTTAAAATGTACCCCCACGTTTTTGTCTTCTTTCTTGTCGAAGAGGTGGTCTTGTGAACTAGAATGAACGTTTCATCGCCCAGTATATAATTACGCAGATGAGGGCAGTAAGCACGAGTGAGACTTCTACCGCATGCGTGAAACTGGATGGTGACGAATGAGTCCGGTGGGGTCAGTGGTGGGTGTCACGCAAAAGGAAAGTGAAACGGTTGCGTGCTCTGGGACAGGTTAACGTTGCGCAAGCCGTGATCTGGGTCCCTCAGTCAGCAGGCCGACGACCTCGGCCGGCGGTTTCTCAGCCTCGCCTGTCCAGACTGCGCTAGCCGCCGCCGAAGCAGCAGCCGCTGTTTATTTTTACTGGGGCACGTGGTGCGCCGCCACCTTGCCAACGGGATCACCGGGCCGCTCCCACGCACTCTCTGTTCCAGCCCACACACTAACACCCACCGCTACTAGGTCACGAGCTACCTATCCAACACGAGGAACTACTTCCGGTAAAAATGAAGAAACGTGACTGCGTCAATGGTGTCCAGAACTATCGCTAGGTGGTCAGGCGAAACCCGTGCAAATACCTATACACGTTCGACATAGCTTTTCCGGAAGTCTCAGATATGATGTGACTGCCTTTCAATCATTTCACGTATTCAAATTATCGAACCATTTTGACGGGATCGTGCACACTGACAAAGTGAAAATCAGCTTTCACTGTCGCAGGAAGAAAATTTTTCCTTGGTTTCAAGGCCAGTATCTATCAATGTTAGCACGGTAGCCCCCCCCCCCCCCCACCCCTGTCGTCGTCCTACCTTTGAATTATCAGTCAGAATCTACCGTAGTTCATAGAAAGCCCTCTCGTGTGATCATTTACTATTCATTAAAAAAGGCAAAGTCAAAAATGTTACACGTGCCTGAGATACTTCACAGTACGGTACTGTCGATGACAGCAGTATCAATTTCTCCACCATTACTCTGGCTCATTAAGCGATAGGCTTCCTTTTCGTAAGAAGTCAACCAGTTTAATTCTCTGTCTCGCAATGAAGCTCTTTATCACGTCAGTAGGTCTAAGCACTCCGGGAGACGAACTGGCCTTTCTTTCAAGCTCCACATAATTAGCCATTATTGAAAGTGCTATATGTACCTCAATGACACAGTTTGGTACCGAACACCATTTTCTCACTGTACTGCTTGCTCGGCTGGCCGGTGTGGCCGTGCGGTTCTAGGCGCTTCACTCTGGAACCGCGTGACCGCTACGGTCGCAGGTTCGAATCTTGCCTCGGGCATGGATGTGTGTGATATGCTTAGGTTAGTTAGGTTTAAGTAGTTCTAAGTTCTAGGGGACTGATGACCACAGATGTTAAGTCCCATAGTGCTCAGAGCCATTTGAACTGCCTGCTCAAATCAAGTTGAGCACTTCCCAATTACGGTCGCTCTCGTCAGCCACTGCACCAATTGTCACCACAGTTTGCGCAGACATATCGACGTTATGTCGCTCTTTGAATACCTTCACCTATGTAATTACTCCACAATGAGCTTTTTCTGCTATGTGCGCTGTCGTCTTCTGGAGTAATATAATTTTTTTATCTTAAAAACACGTGAATGCATTCACTTTTTATTCGTGCAAACGATATGCAGAGCGTTACGGTGTCCTATACGAACACGCTTGTAAAACGCGTACGTAACATCAGGTGAGGCGAAAGCGTAGTTTATAAAGTGACATAGCACGGAGAAGTATGCTGTCAAGTGTATCTTTATCGGAAGGGATCTGGAGACCCCATGTTGCAGAACTGAAGCACATGCAAAAATTTTGTGCCACGTAAAATCCTGTCTGAGGAGTGAAATTAGTATTGCGTTGTTCCAATTTTACATTGGTAAACTACCAAAATTTTACCTGCCCAAAAAGTTAAGTTCTGTTCATATGATTGACACACCCTGCTGTAGCAGGGAAAAGAAGGGAGCCGCCGGATACATGCACCTGTCGGGGCAGAAAGAAAGCGAATGTCCTCCGTTTATTTAAAAGACTGACTGAAAAGTGGGGTACCAGCTGTTTCATTCTACCTTCCGCAGCAACCTTAAAAATCTTCCCAAAAATTTTGGCATGCAAACGTATTCGCGCTTCTATATGCTGAGCGAGGAGTCAGTGGCAATGGAAGAGAGATGGGAAAGAAATACTGGAAAACAGTAGACGGTGGTTGTATAGAAAGAGCGAAGGTGACAATGGCAGTGTGAGAGAAAGAGACGGACATAGAGGCAGTGAAACATATTTGACAGTGATATGCGGGTGCGATATGTGAGATCGATGTTAAAAAGAGCCTGAATATGCTGCATATCAAAATTTTTGGGAAAATTTTTAAACGTTTCGAGGACCGTAGAATGAGGCAGCTGGTGCCCCACTTTTCAGTCAAGTCATTTAAAAATTGTGCATATTAGCCTTTTTGTGCTCCGACAGAATTTTCCTGCTCATGTTAAATTACTCCAAGAAAAATTAAAATATGGAGAAAGATATTAGTCTTGTTTTTTTAAAGTATGGTACTCTACAAGTCGTGAGGGATGTCTGATGGAATCTGACGAATGCCAAGTCCTGTCTGCGCATAAAGGAGGGTAAGAATTTAACGTCCTGTCGACAATGCTCGGATAGTACACGAATGTTGTTATCGGCCTTGTTTTCAAACGAGCCATACTGGTATTTGTCTCAAGCGATATGGGTCAATCTTCGGATGGCAGGGCATAGATCTGAACCAACCTTCTCTACAACGCGTGTGCTACGTCTTACCATCTCCTTCGGCATGGACATGAAATATGCAAAAAAAAAAAGTGGTATTAGATGCTAGATGGAGCAGGTTAAAAATACCAGATACGAAAAGATTTACAGCGTTACTACCCCCCACGTTTTACGTACGAGGAAATCAAGTTCTATAGTACTTTCAATTCCTTATTTAGATTCAAGCATTACTCTGAAGAACAAGGTTTGACCGTTGTTCTGCTGAGTTATTGCAATGTTTAGCATTCTGAAGGCGAAAACAAAAATTGCAGTGATAACGTTGGTGATGAAACTGAGGAGTATAGCTGAGGAGTGATTACGTAAGATAGACGGAGTGCTTTCTTTTAGAAGAAAATACAAGAAGAAAATACAGGAAGAAAACACAAGTCGATAACGAGATCGGATAGGTTTCACATGGAAACATATAATGATTGGACTATGGAGAATAAACTTAAAAAGTGATTTCGTAGAATCTGAAAACAAGGATTTTGCATAATGCATCCTTAATACAAAAATATGTCTTAACCGTGAATCTAATAGTACATGGAAAATAGGCACACTTTCGATACAAGCGAATCAAGTAATGTTTTCTTTATAACATTGTAGCAGCTTTTCACGCTAGAGCCAAAGCTGATCTTAATTTTATGTAAGTGCAAAATACTTCAAATAAAATTAGAAAATGTGGAGCAAAATTTAAAAAAAAACTTATCTTTATAAACAACCTACTGTCTCACTGGCCACCGACTCCGGCACTACCAAAATTCCTTAGGGGGGGGGGGATAAAATTAAGAGCGAGAAAGCGAATTCACGATTTCATTCTTTACAGATGGTGCTAGACCACACTAAGTTTCGTAAGACAAGCTGAGCTGCTGCGTATTCGAAAACTTCTGTGAGTATAGTAAAAACAATTTTACTTTTTTTACAAACCATGAAGGGCGTCTTCGTTTCTGTGATTTGTGACAATCGAAAATGTTTCATAAGGCCAAGGAAAATGAGACTTTCATTTCTTTTAGTACAAATACATTTGATACACACAAACATCCACTGTTTGTCAATAACAATACCACAAATAGATAACACAACTGAATCAAAACTTACGTAAAAATATTTTTAAAAACCTCACAAATGCTACAAAATCCTATCTTTCGCACCAGCGAAATGCAGACGTTTTGAAATGATTGCGCAGATGCGTTTCATCATCTGCTCCGGAATTTAAAATATTTTGAGTCTTACTACGATCCAATTTTTTTTTTCTCTTATTCCTGCCAGCTATTCTCTTAATTTTTCATTTTGTATGTGTGTGTGCATATGCAGTTTACCACCGAAAAACTCAAATCGCGAGGGAACACCTTGAGTGCAAATGCCATTACAAATTACTATACGGAACCCACGAACAGACGTTTTCTGTTAGGCACAACCTGCTTAATTAGGACTATTCTGTCAGCAAATAATCTGAACCCTGTGTCACAGCGCCACAAGCTTTTGCCGTCGAGGAAACGTGTGCGTGTGAGCTTTAGCTGTGCTACCATCAGTGCAAAGACCTTACGCCTGGAAGCTGAAACACTTCAGTGTCATGGGACTGCAGCCTATCTCTGGAAATGGAAGATTGCACGCTCGCACGTGTTTCTCTCGTGGAAACTTTAACCTTGAACGCCCTTGACCGACGACGAGACAGTGCTCCTAGCGGGCAAAAAAAAGTGGAAGGCCTCGGCCACATAACGAAGCGTAGTGTGGCATGGCAGGAAGTGTGCGATAGTATACCGCCGGACGCATGGCCGATGTAAGAACTTTGCTACCGGTACTCTCAAAACTAATTGACATTCTCGAAAACGACCTCGCCAAACTATTAGAACAAGTGGAGGAAAACCACAACCACTTCGAAAATCAAACTTTTTATATCATAAAAAAAGTTTTATTAACAATTCAATGTATTCCAACATAAACCTCCTGCACACACAGGGATCGTCTAAAACACGACACACAGGAACATACCAAGCAAACATCAATTAAGTAAAATTACGTATTTTGTAGAAACTAGCATCTCTTTCCATGTTTAATTATCACCGTTTACGAGTTATTGAGAGAAAAAAAAGGTGCTACTAGCTATTTTCGTAATCGTTTGCAGACGCGTTCTGAAAATGAATGTCTGCTTCGATGGCTACAGTCTGGCACGTAACATTTGTTAGAATGCGACGTTTCAGTGGGTGAATTAATTTATTTAGGACGCGCCGTCCATTTGTAAGTATTATGAATGAACGGAGTAAAATAAAACAAAACAACGAGCACGCTTCGAATCACTTAAATAAGTACACAAAATTTCTAGATGTCTTCAGCAATTAAATTTCACTCAGTAGCAGCATACTTGCAACCCAATATGATTACGGTAAATGGAAATTCAAAAACTATTATGTCTGCACAGAATGTGAATTATCACTCACCACAGAAACGGGAAACTTCCCCAAACCCTGCTCTAAAAATGAAAAGCCTAGTAGCCGCACCACTTCATTTCTTCCCCCCACTGAAACAATGTATTGCTTAATTAACGAGGGATGAGCCGCTGGAAGCACCATATCCATTTCAAAGCCCCTTTCCTCATTTCTTCACAAAGCTCTTTTTGCCCACCCTTTAAGGTCTATTTTACGATACACTAGCCAGTAAAGTCGGCAGACGAGCAATGATAAGAAATTTTTTTAAAAATACGCGTATGTATGTGTACCGGCCGGCAAACTTATGCTCTCCCGAAAAACCTTTACAGGTCTTACATGAACGAGTTGCAACCAGCGTTTTGGTTCGCTTCAAAGCTCGTTAAGATTCATAATCCCGTGACAGCTGGAAACGGAAATTTGTTTCACTGCTTTTTTTTCGAACTAATACTATCGCATGAGCACTGCAATTTCTCCCCCCCCCCCATCTGTCGTTCTTCCCTTGTCGTGAGACCCCAAGTTAAGACGTGGCCGTTGTCTTACCTTGCTTATCCTCTTCTGCAGTACTGGGCCTCTGATTAGTTCTTCTGTTAAGAGCGCTCAAGATTCCTGGAGACTGCCCGGAGTCGGTAACTGGTCTGTGCTGTCTCGAATAAAAAGAACCCTGGTCAGTTCGGTCTTCCTCTGTGCACGGTGCTTATAGAGAACACGGGTCTGCGGTCCCCTTGCAGGTTAACTTGGAAGGGGGAGGGCGAACAGGCCTGCTCTCAGCGGAGGACTGCTAGTCTCTTCGAGCCTCCCGCTTTACCTGCCCAGTCGCACTTGCAGTCTCTGGGGTGTTGGGTGTACAGGCAAGGTGGAATTTCTAAAGAAGAGAGTACTTTTATATTTTGATTAGGAACGGAAGTGCGCGACTGCTGAAACGCGGGCACCAGCTCACTAGTCGACCTCCGCGCTTTCGAGCAGGCACTGTAATATTGACGCGCGGGCCGGAGGCCTGTTTTACAGCGCCCTTCTGCGCATGCGCCGAGCACGTGATTGACCAACCAATCGGCACTCGCTCCCCTCCATTACTCCGGCAGCTCGTACAGGCGCTCCTCGGGCAAAGGAAGTTGCGGCGCAGTTCTTTTACGCTGATCCAAACAATTAAGTTATAAGCCGCGACGTCATGCTTCTTTTAGTTTCCACTGACTTCATGCGCACGTCGATACTCATCGATTAAGACAATGGAACATAGTGATGAAAGCCTCCTGGAATTATGTGTATTAGGGTACAACTGCAAAGAAACAGGCGAAACGATGAAAGTAATTGAAATAATTTTAAAATATGATTTTAATACACTGTTAGAGGCACGTTGAAATATACTGATGCCTCCGGCAGTTTTGAATAATAAAATTATTTTACAGCAGTTTCTCCCTTTTCAGTCATCTCTATTTCCCTTCTTCGCTACAATTTTGCGTAAGGTCGACACCCGAGTCACACAGTGCATCACAAGCATGACCCGCAATCGATTGCTAGTTAATGTATCTTTAAAGGTATAATCGATCTTCTCTTATCCTCGCCTCCAGCTGTTTCCAGTCAGGAAAACATTTGCAGATCACGCCTTAGATTTTCTCACGTGTTCATGTTACTCGAAGTGACAAGACGTTTTTCTCGAAAGCTATCTGGGCGGCTGGGAAGCAGGTGAAGCAACCACAAGTATCGTACCGAATGGCTAATATTGCTCCGTAATTGCTTACGATTTATTCACTCCGGGGAGATATTTTGAATGCTGGGTGCAGCAGTTGGGGATAGTCTTTCCTTCGTAGTATGTGCAGTAGATCATGAGTTGACAATTATATGGTTGAACACTATCGTCAAAGCAAGGAAGTGAAGGAAGTATCGTCAAAGGCAGTGGTACACAGAACTAGTCTAGAAGGAAAGCACCCCCCCCCCCCCCATATTTTTCAACCATCCAGATATGCTCAAATGAAATGATCCCCTATTTTCACAACTGCTGATTATCATTTATACCAACAATTCACCGCAAATACGTGACGCTATGTGAAGTTTCATATTGTCGCGTGAGTGCAGACTGTAAAACAATCATTTGTTAGGCTCCGCACTGCACTTCGTCTAAAAACAAAAAATGACGCGCGTGACATGCATCCGAGGTGGATGATAATCCGCCCAATATATTCAGGTGCGGTGAGGTGGCTTACGTTTCTACACGTTGCAGATAGCTGTATCATAAGTGCTGCCACAACGTAGGGATATCTTCGGAGAGGCCAGACGCTGTGGTCCCTGAAAAAGTGCAGCAGCCTTTTCAAAAGTTACAGGTGAAACGATCTGGATAATTGACTAATCTAATGTTTTAACATTGGCCAACAAAGCCTTGCTATGCTGTTACTGCTAATGGCTGAAAACAAGAGAAGCAGCTTGTTATTTTTCTGGAAGGAATGCAAGAGTCTGAAAGAATATGAGATGAGATAAAGAAAAGTATTCTGAGAGTCAAAGGAAACGAACATTTAATTCTGATGGAGGACTCGAATTCATCAACAAGAAAAGAAAGAGAAGGAAAAATTGCAGGAGAACATGGACGAGGAAAAGAAGGAGTTCTCCATCTGTTATAATTTTGCACAGAACATAATCTAACTAGTGGTAACACTTGGTTGAAGTACCATGTAACATGGCTGCATACGTGGAAGACACCTGGAACACTGGAACGCTTCAGATATTTTTATATAAACAAAGACATATCTCAGAACCGTATTTTTCAGGGGCAGATGTGCACTCTGATCAAATATTAGCGGTTTTCAAATGCAGGTTAAAACTGAAGAGATCGCGAAAAGGTAGGAAACTAGGGGTGGCACTGGATACACTGAAAGAACCAGAGGTTGTTGAGAGACTCGGAGGAAGGAATACCACAGAAGACGAAGGGGTTGGTTTGATGAATGAAATAGTGAAAGCAGCAGAGGATCAAAGAGACGTAGTAGGACTCTTTAGCTAATGCAGACACATTTTATTTAATTGGAGAAAGGAGAAAATATAAAAATACAGCAAATAAACCAAGCGGAAGGGAATAACGACATTTTAACAATGGCACTAAACAGAAAATGTAAAACCGCTAAGCAAGAATGACTAAGAGAAGGAACTACGTGAATATCAAGAGCTCAGATGGCAAGCCACCACTAGGCAAAAAAGGAAAGGCTGCAAAGTGAAAAGAATACTTAGCCAGTCTACATAAGGGAAACAAACTTGAGGATAATATTATAGAAGGAGGAAATGAAGTAGGAGAAGATGAGATGGGAGACATGATACTGAGAGTACAATATGACAGAACACTTAAAGAACTAAGTGAAAATAAGGCCCCTGAAGTAGACGATATATCCTCAGAACCGTCGAGATCCTTAGGTGAGACAGCCATGATTAATCTATTCCACCTGGTATGGAAGATACACGCGACAGGCGAAATACTTCTGTCTTTAAGAGCAACGCAATAATTCCAGTTCCACAGGAGGCAGTGTTGACACATGTGAATACTACCGAACCCGTCAGTTTAATAAGTCTAGGTTGCAAAATAAGTCTAGGTTATTTATATAAGAATGGGGAAACTGGTAGAAGCCGACCGCGTGGAAGATCATATTTGGTACCGGAGAAATGAGGGACTAGCGAGGCATTACTGACCATGTAACTTATCTTAGATGATAGGTTGAAGCATTTAAAGGACATGTTGATTTAAAGAAAGCTTTTGTGAATGTTGACTGAGCTCTGAAAATTTGGAGGTAGCAGGGATAAAATACATAATTTTCAACTTGTAAAGAAACAAAACCGTAGTTAACAGTAGTTGGAAGATATGAAAAGGAAGTCAGTGGGACAGGGTTTTAGCCTATCCCCAATGTTATTCAATCTGTTCACTGAGTAGCCAGTAATGGAAATGAAAGAGGTATCTGGAGAAGGAATTAAAGTTCAGGGAGAAGAAGTAAAAACCTTGCGGATTGACGATGACATTGTAATTTTGTGAGAAAACGACTTGCAAAAGCAGTGGAACAAAATGGACAGTGTTTTTAAAGGAGGATATAAGGTGAAGTAGTGGAATGTAGTCGAATTAAGTCAGGCGATGCTGAGGAAATTAAGTTAGGTAATGAGACACTGAAAGTAGTAGATGAATTTTTCTATTTGGGCAAATAAAGTGTCTGATGATTGCCGAAGTACAGAGGATAAAAAATGTAAATTAGCAATGGCAAGAAAATGTTTGGGAGGAAGAGAAATTTCTTAACTAAACCAAACTTCGTCCGAACAGCCCTCGGAAAGCCCAACGGAACCGACCCACCGCCATATCATCCTTAACCGATAGATATAACAGGATGCGGATATGAAGAGTCATGCACACTGCTCTCCCGACCGTTATGTTTCCGTGACCGAAGACGCTACTTAGTCAAGTAGCACCTCAATGGGATTCAGGAGGGCTGAGTGCACCCGGCTTGCCAACAGCTCTCTGCAGACCCAGATGGTCACTCATCCAAGTGCTAGTCAAGGCAGACAGCGTTTAATGTCAGCGATCTGACGGGAAACGGTGTTACCACCATGGCGAGGCCATTGGTGAAATATGTTTACATCGAATAAAACTTTAAGTGTTACGAAGTTTTTACTGAAGGCTGTTGTCTGGAGTGTATCTTTGTACGGAAGCGAAATGGGAACGACAAGCAGTTCAGATAAGAAGAGACCATAAGCCTTTGAAACAAGGTGGTGCTAAAGGTGAATGTGAAGATTAGATTTGTAGATCACATAACTAACGGGAAAGTACTAAATAGAACCGGTGAGGATGAATATAGTAAGTAGCTTCAAATGGATGCAAGGTTACAGTCGTTGTACGGGAATGGTAAGGCTAGCACAGGGTAGACTAGCGTCGAGACCTGCATTAGACTGGTCTTGGGACTGAAGAAAACCACAACAACAATATTAACAATATTATTATTATTATTATTATTGTATTTAAGGTGCCTCCAATGTTCAAGTCTATACGACAAGTATAGCTAAAATATGTATAATGATACGCTTACATACTTTTCGTATGTAAAAGTTAAAAATGTGTATAAAAACCTTAGACTTCGTTAGAACTTACTTAAATGGGAAGTAAATAAAATAAAAAATGTGAATTGAATAGATGCAGCTGGGTGATCACTAGCTTGACTCAAATGTCGGAACCAAAAAGAGTAAAGCAGCAATGAAAGACAGTAGCAATGAAAGACACATTCTCTCTCTCTCTCTCTCTCTCTCTCTCTCTCTCTCTCTCTCTCTTACACACACACACACACACACACACACACACACACACAGAAGCGCGCGCGCGCGCAGAAGGTTTTTGCCTGATTTAAAAATATTTCGTACAAACTGACCGAATTATGATTAAAAACGTTGAGATATGAAAACGATGCCACTGCCACCTAGCGAACAGCCGACTTACTCGAGAGAGCACCAGTACCTGAAGGCAACAGAAAGCGCGACGAACTCCGGGAGTGGTGTGATGGACTAGTGGTAGCCGGCACGGTAGCTCAGCGTGTTCGGTCAGAGGGTTTAACTACCTTCTGTATGGATTCCATGTAACAGTATAGCTCAGACTGCACTAAGGCAGTGGCGCGGCTTGGACCTGTTGTCCATGCCGGGGGGCGCGCGTGGAAGAAGAGGTGTTTACATGGCTGATAATTGCGCGTGTTGTTGTCCGAATAGATCGCCATGGCACACAACTTTAGAAATACTACGCTCCAATTTACGTTTGACAACGGCTATGCAGTTTGGATTCCGTAGAAATGTTGGAACACGTGAGGCAATACTGATCTTACGACTTATCTTAGAAGAAAGATTAAGGAAAGGCAAACCTACGTTTCTAGCATTTGTAGACTTACAGAAAGCTTTTTATAATGTTGACTGGCATACTCTCTTTCAAATTCTAAAGGTGGCAGGGGTAAAATACAGGGAGCGAAAGGCTATTTACAATTTGTGCAGAAACCAGATGGCTGTTATAAGAATCAAGAGGCACGAAAGGGAAGCTGTGGTTGGGAAGGGAGTGAGACAGGGTTGTAGCCTCTCCCCAATGTTATTCAATCTGTATATTGAGCAAGCAGCAAAGGAAACAAAAGAAAAGTTCGGAGTAGGCACTAAAATCCATGGAGAAGAAATAAAGACTTTGAGATTCGCCGATGACATTGTAATTCTATCAGAGACAGCAAAGGACTTGGAAGAGCAGTTGAACGGAATGCACAGTGTCTTGAAAGGAGGATATAAGATGAACACCAACAAAAGCAAAACGAGTGTAATGGAATGTAGTCGAATTAAGTCTGGTGATGCTGAGGGAATTAGATTAGGAAACGAGACAAAGTAGTAAAGGAGTTTTGCTATTTGGGGAGCAAAATAACTGATGATGGTCGAAGTAGAGAGGATATAAAATGTAGACTGGCAATGGCAAGGAAAGCGTTTCTGGAGAAGAGAAATTTGTTAACATCGATTATAGATTTGTGTGTCAGGAAGTCGTTTCTGAAAGTATTTGTATGGAGTGTAGCCATGTATGGAAATGAAACATGGACGATAAATAGTTTGGACAAGAAGAGAGTAGAAGCTTTCGAAATGTGGTGCTACCGAAGAATGCTGAAGATTAGATGGGTAGATCACATAACTAATGAGGAAATATTGAATAGGATTGGGGAGAAGAGAAGTTTGTGGCACAACTTGACCAGAAGAAGGGATCGGTTGGTAGGACATGTTCTGAGGCATCAGGGGATCACAAATTTAGCACTGGAGGGCAGTGTGGAGGGTAAAATTCGTAGAGGGATATCAAGAGATGAATACACTAAGCAGATTCAGAAGGATGTAGGTTGCAGTAAGTACTGTGAGAAGAAGAAGCTTGCACAGGATAGAGTAGCATGGAGAGCTGCATCAAACCAGTCTCAGGACTGAAGACCACCACCACCACCACCACCACCACCACCACCACAACAACAACAACAACAACAACAACAACAACGGCTACGCCAGAGCCATGGCTTTTGAAATAGAGCGTTTTTTGTGGGAAGAAGTTCGTTTACCTGCTACAGACCTTGTTGGGATACACCTATCGATTGTAAGCAGCACAATGTACGTCAAGATGACCGATGAAGCTGCATGTGAAAGAACTATTGCCGCTGCTCAAAGAGAACTTAAATTTCGCCACTCTGATGACCATATCGTCGATGTAATAGTAGCTCCTTCAGGCTTGGGAGTGAGAGTCATTCGGATCCTTGAACTGCCGTTTGAGGTACCAGAATCGATGGTTATTGAATCGCTGGGACCATATGGAACGGTACTCAGTCATACGCCTGCACGCTGGGCGAGTTTCAGCACTTATCCCATGGTAAACGGGGTCCGACAGGCGCGGATCGTCCTTAACATACATATCCCTTCATATTTACGTATTGGAGGATGTCGGGCTATTGTGATTTACGATATCCAGCCGCGGGCATGTTCTGGCTGTGGTGGAGAAGGACATATCCGCCCGGGGTGCATACAACGCCGCTTCATGCAACTGCCCCGTGGCGAAGCGTCACAGCGATAAGTTCCCACGCAACTGCCGATGGCATACGTGTCAGTGGCCCGCCGCGAGGTGTTCCCGAATTCGGAGCGTGCCACGGATGTGCTGATTCAAGAGCGGACCGAGTTATTGGGGCATGGATTGCTCCTACACCCACCTCACGGCAGATGAGGGAGGAACTTCCCGCACCCTCACAAGTAGCACTTGGCGTGAAAGTGGAGGTCGGGACTGTGGCAACAGCAACGGACTAACGAGCACCCGATGAACGTGAGGCGTCGCCTATGGTGGCAGAGGGCAGGGCGCGCAAACTACGATCGCCGAAGCGTCGCAAGAAACTTCGAAATAGTTCGGGTGACACGTCCTCCCCGAGCCTAGGGGACACGGAAGTTATTCGCACTGAAGAGACGTTTGACATGGAAGACGTGCCGTTAGAGGGCGCTGAAAGGATTCCTTCAGACGGTAATCGGATATACTGCCTTCCAGACGGTCCCTCTTCATTGACACTGACCGGGTACTGCCGAGCGGGGAGTCAGCGACAGTGTCCCGGTAGCCACATCGACATGCAGCAGAGGGTATTTCTGGGATTGATAACCAATACGACTGGGCAGAACCACTCGAAGGGATACCGGAATTGTCACCCCCACTTGATGACTGCTCACTTATAGAACGCACACCACAGAACGAAAATAACGGAGGGCAGCCCGTTGGCGGGCAACCCTCTGATATGACACAAGCATGACGACGACGACAACGAACCAAGCATATAAGGTGGGAACAGTGAACATGAACACCGCAAGATCGCTTGCAAATATGCAATTTTTCCGGGGCATGATTTTCGCAAAGGACATGGATATTCTGCTGGTGCAGGAAACCTGCAATGCTGCCTTTCCCGACATGAGTGGTTACAACACTTAACTTAGCGCCGACTCCAGACGTGGGACGTGGCACGGCGATGTTAGCCCCGGAAGGGATTCCGGTGTGTGACCTCTATCATCTCCCTTCTGCCCGGGGTTTGGCGATGACCGTGAACGGCATCCGTATTGTCAACATCTATGCACCCTCCGGATCTGACAATCGACGGGCGCGAGCGCAACTCTACTCAGAGAAAATTGTGCCCCTATTCCATGGCAGATATGATCACATCTTAGTAAGAGGGAACTTTAATTGTGTCCTCACACCAAAGGATCAAACCTCGAATTTTAGCTCCTGCTACGCATTGCACACTATCTGCCGAGACACGACACTAATGGACATGTGGGAAAAGACCCATGAGCAGCGTAAGGGTTAGATATTTTTTACTAGCCACTCGGCGAGCAGACTGGATCGGATTTACGTTTCTGACGAATTAAGACATCACGTGCTGGCTGCTGAACGTTGGCCCATAGCTTTTACGGATCACCTTACATATTTATGCACGATAACCCTCCTACGGCAGCAGGTCTGGCAGAGGCGTAGTTCGTGGAAACTTAATTCATCCATATTGGTGGATCCCGAATTTGCCGTCTCCTGATGCTCCGTACGGTTCTTTCGTGGTGGCAGCAGGTCTGGCAGAGGCGTAGTTCGTGGAAACTTAATTCATCCATATTGGTGGATCCCGAATTTGCCGTCTCCTGATGCTCCGTACGGTTCTTTCGTGGTGGGTGCTATGTGCAAAACCGGCGAAGCGAATAATTTATGGAAAGGAAAAAGCGAGATGGCTCCGAGATACACCTGAGTATTGCTACATGGTGCTCCGCGACCTGTCCTTCAGGGCCCCATCGTCCGACCGTCAAGCGGAGGTCCATCGCAATCAGACGTGCGTTTCATCGATCACGACACGTCGACTGGAGGAACTTTCAGTCTGTGCTCGGTGCTTGGAAGCGTCGATGGAGAACGTATTTGCATGCATCATGTGTCCGGGGGCCATGCGCGTAATCGCCAATCCTTGATCACAGTGCTCCATGATGGTGATGATCGGCCCTCGACTCACAACATGACATTGCTGTTTGGTTTCTGGCGTATTACCGCCTCCTTTTCACCGGAACGCCGACGGACGATCGGATAGGAGAAGACATTTTGCGACAGATACAAACGGTGGTGGACGGTACGGATGTAGAGGCGTTATTGGAACCCCAAACGGAAGATGACATACAGACGGCACTCACGAAAGGTGCTATGCATACATTCCCTGGGCCACATAGGTTGACACTCTAACTTTATCGCGAATTTGCAGATCTAATGATGTCCCAATGGGTGTCGACGTATAATGAATTATTGCGCCTGACATAGACGTCCCGTCGCAATTCATGGCGGGAATGCTTATACCAACACCGAAATCGAAAGGAACTGTCAGCGCCCATCAATTTTGACGACCCACGATGCTCAATACCGACTACAATATCTTTACGCGAATGTTGCCGGCAAGGCACAGGACTGTAATATCCAAGACATTACCACCAGATCAGGCTTGTCTAGGGATTTGGAGAACATCCACTCCTAAGTGAATATCGTGACATCATTGCCCTGATGAAAGCCTGTCGCACGCGATCCGGAGTTCGTATCAGTGGATTTTGATCGTGCCTTTGATACGATCAACAATGATTTACTTGCCTCGACCATGCGACACATGGCAATTCATCTGGAGTTTATTACCGTCCTCATGCGGCTCCTTCGTGGCGCTTCTCCGACGGTGACAGTCAATGGAAGGAAGGTAGGAACGATTCATGTTTGCAGCTCAGTTAGGCAAGGATGTTCCTTGACGATGGTGCTGTTTGCAATAGCGCTAGAACCATTCACGTAGACTCTTTGACAGACTATTACAGGCGTGCGACTCCGTGGAAGTTCTTTCACGTGTCTGCATATGTCGACGACTTGATGATACTCGTCCGGTCGGAGAACGAAGTACGTAGGTTGGTTGCCATCCTTACTACATACGGCGTGGTGGCCGATAGCAGGGTCAACATGAATAAAACAAAGATTATGCACATCGGACGGCGCTGGACACACTGCACAGTTCGTTTACGACGGTGGACATCATGCAATGCTTAGGAGTTTTGTTCACCCGATCGCTTCGGCAATCAGCGACGGCGAGCTACCGGCGTATACTCCAGCACGTCCGACTGCACATATGAAACAATTCACTCAAAAGGGTGGAATACACTAATGTTCATCTTGCCTCACGACCGCCACACCTGGCACAGGTACTGCCGATGCCACATGGTATTGCTGACAGGTTAATAGCGGCCTTTGGATACTATGTCAGCCAAGGGATTCTTTTTAAGGTTCTCTCTTCAACACCATTCTGGAGAACTTAATCACACGAATGTGCGGAACAAGGCTCTGGCTCTATACCTGCGAGCGACGCTACGGACCTGGAACCAACGACAACACGCCATCACGTCGGCGATCCTGGACGTGCTTCTTCCAACGTCCTTTGAACCGCCGGTGGTGGCAGGCACAATATCGGCTTTTTTTTCTCACGTCACGCGATTATTTGTTGATTTTAGTTATGTTCGGTTACACATACCTTCTACAAGGATCCCCACAACCCGTGAGTACATAGATACTCGAGGCGTCATCATGTTGTCGAGCTTAAATACCCAACGAGGGATTGGCGACACATCTGGCGAGCTGTTCACACGCCTCACCTCGCCAAATCAGGGAGATCGTCTTGGTATACATTAATCAACCGCAAGACAGTCAACCGTCGACGACTACACGACATTCACATGTTGGAATCCCCGCTCTGCCTTATATGTGGCATGCAGGACACCGACGAACATTGTCTTCAGCGCGATGAGGCAAAGAATATTTGGCAGCTGACGAAACGCATCATGGCACTCCTCCAAGGCAACGACGACTCCATGATCACGGCGGACGCTTTATTTTCCCCGGAAGCGATCTTTTTACCCTCACATAAAACGTCGAAAATACGCTGGATTGGAAGACACGAATCGCACTGCCCGCTATCGCGGAATCCGACATCACTGAACACAAAACTGTCTTTGCAAACTTTCTAGGCAGCATGTTTCATGACCCCCGGAGCGGTGTGGAGTCCCAGGTTTACGTACTTTACCGGGCACGGATATTCCTCCCAGTGAAATGACGAGGATGTCACTTCGGCCCTACATTTCTTTTCTTTCTTTTTCATATGTGATTGTTTTTTTCCTAGGATATTAATATAAAAATAACAATAAAAGAATTAAATATGTGTACAATGTTTCCTTCCCACTGCCTCTCCTTTATTCTGTCAGGAGCCGGATTCACCGTGGCCAGGACAAAAAAAGTGATAGAGCGTTTGGCTAGAAATCGAAAAGATGTACGACCGAATCCTGACAATCACTTTTCTTTCATTCTGTCTTTCAACCTAGTGACTCACCTTTCAATGGTTTGGAGATTCGCCAGAAAGAAAGGTGACTCGGATTCCATATAACAGTATAGCTCTCTTTTCCCCCGGCTGGATAATTGGCTAGGGACATACAAGTCACCAAGGGGCATCCAATTGATTACAGTCGTTTCAGAACAACAGCACAGAGGAAAAACATGCGACTCAAAATTCTATCGACTTCAAGTATTTATGTATAGAGTAAAACGCGACCTGGAATGCAGCTTTACTTCGTTTACATAAGGAAAGTTTTTGCAGTAGTGTAGTGCATGAATCAACTTTCACCTTTCCGTTTCCCTTGAACACTATTCCCTGCGATGTGAGACGAAAGATAATTTTCAAATTATACAGAAGACTGTTAAACCTATGTCTAGTGGCGAGAAAGAGATTTAGACCTCTTAAACATCATGAAGTTATCTTCTTGAATAGGACTCAGAAATTTCTTGCGCAAGAATGCAAAAGATTTTGAAATGTTTTTACAGATGTAGGAGGGACGCATTTCAAAATATGCTCTTCTCAGCTTACCAGTCGCAATCGCACACTGAATTCACTGCAAATTCTTCCAACAACGGGCAACGAGTTACTCAACTTTGAAGTACTGTAACAAGTATGACCAACAACGAAAAGACACCCACCCAATACATACTGCAGCCTACATCCTTCAGAATCTGTTTAGTGTATTCATCTCTTGGTCTCCCTCTACGATTTTTACCCTCCACGCTGCCCTCCAATACTAAATTGGTGATCACTTGATGCCTCAGAACATGTCCTACCAACCGATTCCTTCTTCTTGTCAAGTTGTGCCACAAACTCCTCTTCTCCCCAATCCTATTCAACACTTCCTCATTAGTTACGTGATCTACCCATCTAATCTTCAGCATTCTTCTGTAGCACCACATTTCAAAGGCTTCTATTCTCTTCTTGTCCAAACTATTTATCGTCCATGTTTCACTTCCATACATGGCTACACTCCATAAAAATACATTTAAATCTATAATCGATGTTAACAAATTTCTCTTCTTCAGAAACGCTTTCCTAGCCATTCCCAGTCGACATTTTATATCCTCTCTACTTCGACCATCATCAGTTACTTTGCTCCCAAAATAGCAAAACTCCTTTACTACTTTAAGCGTCTCATTTCCTAATCTAATTCCCTCAGCATCGCCCGATTTAATTCGACTACATTCCATTATCCTCGTTTTGCTTTTGTTGATGTTCATATTATATCCTCCATTCAAGACACTGTGCATTCCGTTCAACTGCTCTTCCAAGTCCTTTGCTGTCTTTGACAGAATTACAATGTCATCGGCGAACCTCACTGTTTTTATTTCTTCTCCATGGATTTTAATACCAACTCCGAATTTTTGTTTTGTTTCCTTTACTGCTTGCTCAATATACAGATTGAATAACATCGGGGAGAGGCTACAACCCTGTCTCACTCCCTTCCCAACCACTACTTCCCTTTCATGTCCCTCGACTCTTGTAACTGCCATCTGGTTTCTATACAAATTGTAAATAGCCTTTCGCTCCCTGTATTTTACCCCTGCCACCTTCAGAATTTGAAAGAGATTATTCCAGTCAACATTATCAAAAGCTTTCTCCAAGTCTACAAATGCTAGAAACGTAGGTTTGCCTTTTCTAAATCTAGCTTCTAAGATAAGTCGTAGGGTTAATATTGCCTCACGTGTTCCCATATTTCTACGGAATCCAAACTGATCTTCCCCGAGGTCGGCTCCTACCAGTTTTTCCATT
This sequence comes from Schistocerca piceifrons, assembly GCF_021461385.2. Lineage (NCBI taxonomy): Eukaryota > Metazoa > Arthropoda > Insecta > Orthoptera > Acrididae > Schistocerca > Schistocerca piceifrons. The sequence goes on along the minus strand of NC_060145.1, from coordinate 287,277,430 downwards.
CGTTTGTACAGAATTCGCGTTAGTATTTTGCAGCCGTGACTTATTAAACTGGTAGTTCGGTGATTTTCACATCTGTCAACGCCTGCTTTCTTTGGGATTGGAATTATTATATTCTTCTTGAAGTCTGAGGGTATTTCGCCTGTCTCATACATCTTGCTCACCAGATGGTAGAGTTCTGTCAGGACTGGCTCTCCCTAGGCTGTCAGTAGTTCTAATGGAATGTTGTCTACTCCCGGGGCCTTGTTTCGATTCAGGTATTTCAGTGCTCTATCAAATTCTTCACGCAGTATCATCTCTCCCATTTCATCTTCATCTGCCTCCTCTTCCATTTCCATAATATTGTCCTCAAGAACATCGCCCTTGTATAGACCCTCTATATACTCCTTCCACCTTTCTCCTTTCCCTTCTTTGCTTAGAACTGGGTTTCCATCTGAGCCCTTGATATTCATACAAGTGATTCTCTTTTCTCCAAAGGTCTCTCCCCTGCTTAGCCATTTTGCACATCCTGTCAATCTCATTTTTGAGACTTTTGTATTCCTTTATGCCTGCTTCATTTACTGCATTTTTATATTTTCTCCTTTCATCAATTAAATTCAGTATTTCTTGTGTCACCCAAGGATTTCTACTAGCCCTCGTCTTTTTACCTACTTGATCCTCTGCTGCCTTCACTACTTCATCCCTCAAAGCTATCCATTCTTCTTCTATTGTATTTCTTTCCCCCATTCTTGTCAATTGTTCCTTTATGCTCTTCCTGAAATTCTCTACAACCTCTTGTTTCATTCAGTTTACCCAGGTCCCATCTCCTCAAATTCACACCTTTTTGCAGTTTCTTCAGTTTTAATCTACAGTTCATAACCAATAGATTGTGGTCAGAGTCCACATCAGCCCCTGGAAATGTCTTACAATTTAAAACCTGGTTCCTAAATCTCTGTCTTACCATTATATAATCTATCTGAAACCTGTCAGTATCTCCAGGCTTCTTCCATGTATACAACCTCCTTTTATGATTCTTGAACCAAGTGTTAGCTATGATTAAGTTGTGCTCTGTGCAAAATACTACCAGGCGGCTTCCTCTTTCATTTCTTAGCCCCAATCCATATTCACCTACTACGTTTCCTTCCCTTCCTTTCTCTACTGTCGAATTCCAGTCACCCATCACTATTAAATTTTCGTCTTCCTTCACTATCTGAATAATTTCTTTTATCTCATCATACATTTCTTCAATTTCTTCCTAATCTGCAGAGCTAGTTGGCATATAGACTTTTACTGCTGTTGTAGACGTGGGCTTCGTGTCTATCTTGGCCACAATAACGCGTTCACTATGTTGTTTGTAGTAGCTTACCCGAACTCCTATTTTTTTATTCATTATTAAACCTACTCCTGCATTACCCCTATTTGATTTTGTATTTATAAGCCTGTAATCACCTGACCACAAGTCTTGTTCCTCCTGCCACCGAACTTCACTAATTCCCACTATATCTAACTTTAACCTATCCATTTCCCTTTTTAAATTTTCTAACCTACCTGCTCGATTAAGGGATCTGACATTCCACGCTCCGATCCGTAGAACGACAGTTTTCTTTCTCCTGATAATGACGTCCTCTTGAGTAGTCCCCGCCAGGAGATCCGAATGGGGGACTATTTTACCACCGAAATATTTTACCCAAGAGGACGCCATCACCGTTTATCCATACAGTAAATCTGCATGCCCACGGGAAAAATTACGGCCATAGTTTCCCCTTGCTTTCAGCCGTTCGCAGTACCAGCACAGCAAGGCCGTTTTGGTTAATGTTACAAGGCCAGATCAGTCAATCATCCAGACTGTTGCCCCTGCAACTACTGAAAAGGCTGCTGCCCCTCTTCAACGTTTGTCTGGCCTCTCAACAGATACCCCTCCGTTGTGGTTGCACCTACGGTACGGCCATCTGTATCGCTGAGGCACGCAAGCCTCCCTACCAACGGCAAGGTGTATGGTTCATGGGGGGGGGGGGGGGACATTTTTGCATAATAGTATGTAATGATTCTATAGGAAAAAATACCGATTTTACAAGCTATTGCGTATTCCTTTCTGCTACCCCTCCAACCTCTGCATACGATGAACTGTCGTGACAGGGTTTGTCCCCTGCGTCTGCACTATTCGCACACTTTTACTGTACGGAGGTATGCGGGGAACGAAAGCTCACCATGAGCTCGCAGCGCTTTGGCTGCTAGGACGAGCTCCACTTCCTCCCACAGCAGCCTGCTGGCAGCTTGTAAAAGAAACTAAGGAGCAATAGTGACACCGAATTTGATGGCGATCGCTAGGAGGACTAGGTAACGTTAAAGACTCTTCATTCATTTTTGTAAATTCCGTTGACAATCACTAGGTACAACACCACACAAATCAGCACCGGCTACAGGGATTTTGCCGCCCTGCGCTAACATGTCAAGCCCCCCCCCCCCACCCCTTTTTCGACATAGTCAACTTTTCCCTCAATATATTTCATACATGACGCCTTTTTCACGTATCACACTTATTCGTCTCTTTGTTGTGAATGTGTCTTTAAGATCAAAGCAGCAGTCAATGATACGTTTACAGTGCAATACATTTTAAGCCATTTTTGTTGGAGGAAACACTTCTTTCGTAAATCGGAGCACACTGTTTCTGTACCATAGATAAGTTTCAATAAGACCCTTGGCTTTATGAATAATTTGTATTTCCAATTTATTCTCACATTCCTTCATTTACGCAAGATGGATTTGTCGCCCCCAAAAATCTGTCGCCCTGGGCGATGGCACGGTTCGCCCCTCTCTAGAGCCGGCCCTGACAATAATCAACACTATTGTTACATGGCTACTTCTTGTTAGGCGCACAGTACTGTTGGCAGCAGGCCGCAGCTAATGTTGGCAGCGAACGTAAATATTCCGGAGCTGGGCATCGCCACTGGTCAGTTAGTCTTACTGTGACTCGGTTCAGTTGCTATCTTTCGTCCCTTACTGTCCAGTTTAAAATGCACAAGTTTATAATTAGGAAGAAATGTGACAATGTGGCAAATGTTAGTTATGTGAAGCTAGACCCAGTGTTAGTGGTGCTGTGTGTGACAACAAAGACACAGATAGTGACGGGACTGTGGCGGTGACAAAAAACACTGTTCCCGGAAAAGAACACCGCCATTATCAGCCCTCTTGGAAACAGCAATTTGCATGGATCGATTACAATAAGGTAAAAGACGTTATTTTTTGCAAAATTTGCAGAAAGATGTTTGAAGAAAATCGTTTTCAGTTTTCTCACAAAATGGAAAAAACTTTCATGGAAACTGGTTTTTCGAACTGGAAGATTGGGGTAGGAAAGTTGAAAGCGCATGAAGCATCGGGCTGCCACAGAGACGCTGTACTGAAATTCAAATCCTTAAAATCGAATGTCAATGTATTTAGCCAGATTTCCAAAGAAAAACTAACACAAATGAAAAAAAACTGAGCTTGTTTACTAAAAATCATATCTTCCCTCCGTTATTTAGCAGTGCAGTGGCTTGCAATACGTGGGCATACTGATGAAACAAGTAACTTTGACAATTTATTACGCCTTCGATGTGGAGATAACTAGCTACTTTTGATATGACTACAGCGCGAAACTTACAAATGGACATCCCATGATGTGCAAAACGAAATTCTGACCATTTTAAGTCATACACTTCTTAGAAAGTTATTGGAGGATATCAAGAGTGCAGAGTATCTTGCAATAACAGCAGACGGAACAACAAACATGGCCACCAAAGAGCAATTTAGTATCTGTATAAGATGTGTTGATGCTTCGCTAGAGATAGAAGAATATTTTTTGGGCTATACTTAATACAAAGTACCACAGCTAAGGCTCTGTTTGATATTATTACCGACATTTTAAAACGATTTGATTTGCCTACATCTAATTGTAGGGGCCAATGCTTTGACGGTTCAGCTAATATGGCCGGATTATATAATGCTGTCCAGGCAAAGTTTATGGAAATGGAGAAGAGAGCTATGTTTGTGCACTGCCTTGCACACTGTTTAAATCTAACACTACAAGACACTGTGAAAACAGTTCCAGAATGTCGAAATGCATTGAATGTTATGACGGACTTAATACATTTTGTGAGAGATTCACCTAAAAGATTAGATCTTTTTGCTCACCTGAAGGCAGATGCCTCTACAAGGTAGGCCGTAAGATGCTTGGCAATGTCTTCAGTTTTGTCCAACTATACAGAACTTGTCCTGCACCGCTGAGCGATCGTTTTCTTGTCTGCGGTGGGTGAAAACGTATCTTCGTTCTATAATGAGGCAGGATCGTCTTAATGCCATCGCCCTTCTCAACACCCATAGAGATGAATCGATGAAACTCGACCTTGATGCCATATGTGACGAGTTCATATGCAGGGATGATCTGAGGAGGAGTACATTTGCCATCAAAAATTAAGGTATGTTTCTTCAACTTCATTTATGTATTTGTTTTGTACCACTACAGACCTATACTCCCACTGAAATGACATTGTGATTGACGTTCCAGCGAGTCGAGGGGTAGGGGCTGGTCGCCAGCCAATCGTAATTTGCATGATTTTCAGCTGTTTGCATTTTTCATTATCCTCACAATCTTTTTTTGTTCCTTGAAAGTTGTTATGCTGTGAGGGGAATTTTCCAAGAATATGATGTCATAACTCAAAAGGGAAAGTATGCGTGCATAATACACCTCTCTCCTTCACCACTTGTGTTGTTCCATATAATTCTCATTGCATAGGTCATTTTAGATAGCTTAGAATTTAAGAATGTGATGTGGGAATCCCATTTCAGATTGTCTTGTAAGTAAACAAAGCAATTTTGTTTCAGTGACAATTTTTTGGTTTTCCAAAGAAATATTTGGTTTTAATGGATTTTTAATTTTGCTGTATGTGGAATTGTATAGTGGCGGTTATTTTTCTTTTTTTAGGGTCAATCAGTAGCTTATTCCTCACAAACCACTCTGAAATCTTTTCATTTGTGACTTCAGCATACAGCCTAAGAGCCTTTCTACTTCCACCTTCAATCAATACACTGGTGTCATCTGCAAATAGGGCTGGTTTGGATTGTCGAACAAGTAGATGGAAACGCGGAGTTATCTGTCAACTGCAGTACCTAATAAAATGATTCTAGCCCTCCCCCCCCCCCCCCCCCCCCAAAAAAATATTTTCAAGTCGGCGCCTCTGCACCCACCTCACCATCAGGCTGTGATGTGAGACAATTTGAAATAATCAAATATTTTTAGTAGATGGTGTTTTATATTTTACGCTTCAGATAAAACCTTCGTTTACGTAAGTATATCCTTTCAGCAACGTAGCAGATAGCTCAACTACAGCATCCTGCTTTCCTTGAATCAAACCTAGATGTGGATACGATTCTTTGCGTGGCACGGCGAAGAAGTCTGCCATAATTCCACGACAAAGAACTGCCCCAATGAGTCTAAACAATGCATCACAGTGTGTATTAAGCTTCACAAACAACAGGAGTGCTACAACACAAGTTAAACATGTGGATGACGCATGTTTTTGTCTTTTACTTGCGGCGCCGGCTCAGCCAGCCTACGATACATATTGTAACACACACGCACACACACACACACACACACACACACACACACACACACACACACACAATTTGCTTACAATATTTACAAGGCCCCGGGGGAAGACAACATTCCATTAGAACTACTGACAGCCTTGGGAGAGCCAGTCCTGACAAAACTCTACCATCTGGTGAGCAAGATGTATGAGACAGGCGAAATTCCCTCAGACTTCAAGAAGAATATAACAATTCCAATCCCAAAGAGAGCAGATGTTGACAGATGTGAAAATTACCGAACTAACAGTTTAATAAGTCACGGCTGCAAAATACTAACGCGAATTCTTCACAGACGAATGGAAAAACTGGTAGAAGCCGACCTCGATGAAGATCAGTTTGGATTCCGTAGAAATGTTGGAAGACGTGAGGCAATACTGACCCTACGACTTATCTTAGAAGATAGATTATGGAAAAGCAAACCTACGTTTCTAGCATATGTAGACTTAGAGAAAAGTTTTGACAATGTTGACTGGAATACTCTCTTTCAAATTTTGCGGGTGGCAGGGTCAAATACAGGGAGCGAACGGCTATTTACAATTTGTACAGCACCCACATGGTAGTTATAAGAGTCGAGGGGCATGAAAGGGAAGCAATCGTTGGGAAGGGAGTGAGACAGGGTTGTAGCCTCTCCCCGATGTTATTCAATCTGTATATTGAGCAAGCAGTAAAGGAAACAAAAGAAAAATTCGGAGTAGGTATTAAAATTCATGGAGAAGAAGTAAAAACTTTGAGGTTCGCCAATGACATTGTAATTCTGTCAGAGACAGCAAAGGACTTGGAAGAGCAGTTGAACGGAATGAACAGTGTCTTGAAAGGAGGATATAAGATGAACATCAACAAAAGCAAAACGAGGATAATGGAATGTAGTCGAATTAAATCGGGTGATGCTGAGGGAATTAGATTAGGTAAAGAGACACTTAAAGTAGTAAATGAGTTTTTCTATTTGGGGAGCAAAATAACTGATGATGGTCGAAGTAGAGAGGATATAAAATGTAAACTGGCCTTGGCAAGGAAAGCGTTTCTGAAGAAGAGAAATTTGCAAAAATCGAGTATAGATTTAAGTGTCAGGAAGACGATCCTGAAAGTATTTGCATGGAGTGTAGCCATTTATGGAAGTGAAACATGGACGATAAATAGTTTTAACAAGAAGAGAGTAGAAGCTTTCGAAATGTGGTGCTACAGAAGATTAGATGGGTAGATCACATAACTAATGAGGACGTATTGAATAGAAGAAGGGGTCTGTTGGTAGGACATGTTCTGAGACATCAAGGGATCAACAAAATGGTTCAAATGGCTCTGAGCACTATGGGACTTAACATCTGTGGTCATCAGTCCCCTAGAACTTAGAACTACTTAAACCTAACTGACCTAAGGACATCACACACATCCATGCCCGAGGCAGGATTCGAACCTGCGACCGTAGCAGTCGCGCGGTTCCGGACTGCGCGCCTAGAACCACTAGACCACCGCGGCCGGCAAGGGATCAACAATTTAGCATTGGAAGGCAGCACGGAGGGTAAAAATCGTAGAGGGAGACCAAGAGATGAATACACTACGCAGATTCAGAAGGATGTAGGTTGCAGTAGGTACTGGGTGATGAAGAATCTTGCACAGGATAGAGTAGCACGGAGACTGCATTAAACCAGTCTCTGGACTGAAGACCACAACAACAACAACATTTACAATGGTTACTAATATACCACTTACATTACGATTTGCTCCCATGATTGCCATGAGATGCTACTGGAAGCCAATTCAGTATGGAGCACATACACCGAGGTGACAAAAAATTATGGGATAGCGATATGCACATACGTACACAGATGGCGCTGGTATCGCGTATTGAAGATATAAAAGGGTAATGTATTGTTAGAGCTGTCATTTGTACTCAGGTGATTCATGTGACAAAGTTTCCGACGTGACTGTAGTCACACTACGACAATCAACGGGACTTCGAACGTGGAGAGGTAGTTGAAGCTAGACGCATGGGGCATTCCATTTCGCAAATCGTTACGGAATTCAATATTCCGAGATACACAGGGTCAAGAATGTGCCGAGAGTACCAAATTTCAGGCATTACCTCTTACCACGAACAACGCAGTGGTCGTCGGCCGTCACTTAACGACCGTGAACAGAGGCGTTTGCGTAGAGTTGGCAGTGCTAACAGACAAGCCTCGTTGCTTGAAACAGCCGCAGAAATCACTGTGGAACGTACGACGAAAGTATCCGTTAGATCAGTGCGGCGAAATTCGGCGTTAACGGGCTATGGCAGTAGATGACTGACTCCAGTCTTTGCTGACAGCACAACATCGCCTACAGCTAGGGCTCGTGATCATATCGGTTCAACCCTAAACGTCAGGAAAACAGTGGCCTGGTCAGATGAGTCCGGATTTCAGTTGATAAGAGCTGATGGTAGGGTTCGAGTTGGCGCCGACCCCACAAAGCCATGGACCGAGGTTGTCAACAAGTCACTGTACAAGCTAGAGGGGCCTCCACAATGGTGTGATCTGCATTTACATGGAACAGAATGGGTCCTCTGGTCCAACTAAACCGATCGACTGGAAATGGTCATGTTCGGGTATTTGGAGACTATATGCAGCCATTCATGTTCCTTAACAATGATAGAATTTTTATGAATGACAATGCGTCACAAGTGTTCGCGGCCTGTTTGAAGAACATTCCGGACAACTCCGGCGAATGATGTGGCCACCCATGGACCATTTCTGGGACTTTATCGAGACTCAGTTCGTGCACAAAATTCTGCACCAGCAACAGTTCCGTAGAGGTAGCATAGCTCAATATTTCTGCAGGAGACTTCCAACAACTTGCTGAGTCCATATCACGTTGAGTTGCTGCATTACGCCGGGCAAAAGGAAGTCCGACACGGTATTATGTGGTATCATGATTTTCGTCACTTAAGTGTAACATTGAAGGCTCTAGACAACACTCCTGGCGTGTGCTGCGTATATCGTGTTAAGTTACACGAAAGTGATGATATTCGCTAACCTATCGGTGTTTTCTGAATTTTATTCATGACTCACAAACAAAATACGCTACGCCAGTCAAGTCTTCTGGCCGCAGATAACTTGATGTTTCCCGCGCGAAGCCAATCTAGGTCGCTAGTACTTGCAAATTCGATTTAAAATAACGGCTACCAGTCAAAATTTATTTGCTCCTGTTTAATTTTTATTTTTGAGACTTGCTTCGAGGTACAAACATCACTGGGCTATCATGATGATATAAAAATATTCAGACTAAGTACACAAAGCTTTTTGTAGAATGATCTGGTTGCATAGCTAGTATGGAACTGAGGAGAAAGGGAAGCACAATACGTCAGAAAAATTGCTATGCTGAGACGTAAACGCAAAGATTGCCGTGCTGCAATAGCGACAAGTATCAAATAGTTTGCCATTGCTTCTCCGATCCAGTCAAGAATTTTATCATACTTTGTTCCGAAAACAGTTTGTTCAAGAGTTCCAAAGAGCTAATTGCTATCCGATCATTCGTTGCAAAAAAATAGATCTCCATGCCTCGGAATACTCAAATGACATTTTCCGACGTTTGGATGGTGGAGGTTTGGGGCACTGACGGATCTGCCAACAAGCAGCAGCAGTATGATCTGTATCTCTTACAATGTTACACTCGATTCTGGGTGGCCCATTCATCAGTGTGCATGTTTCAATAGAAATGCCAATCTATTAGACAAAATCATCTGACAAATCTTTATTTACAAAAACATCACAGCCCCTGCTTCGCAATATTTCCAACTGTATCTGGCGCCATATTATTTTATGGAAGGAATGCGATGGTACTCATTCGAACACTGAAAACGCTTAAGCACCACAACAGCAGCTCTGGAACGTTATGAGTCGTTTTGGATGCACCGCAGTGCTATTCATAATTTCCGGCTAGTGTCTAATACTGCTGTTATGAATACCGTGCTTTTTCGAGTTTTCCTTCGTTTCGTGTCTTTCGTGATTTAAAACCTACGCTCAGCGACAATCTGTTGTGCGGTTACAAGCTAATGTTAACGTCTCCCCGCCATCTAATCGTTACGTGTAGTTTTGGATTCATTGCAGCGCATTACGTAATTTACTGACAACGTCGGTATAAAACTGTTGTTAGGAAATATCGAGCTTTCTATTTTTCTTCTACTCCCAACGTTTAACGAACACCTGTCGTGTTATTCCATGTTTGCCTGACGCCTGGAAGTTCGATACACAACTCATCGAAAGTTAAGTTTCTACTAACTATTACGTTATTACAGTTTAAAAGTGTTGTAGAACTTTTTATTTTACTGCAACAGTAGAGTCATATGTGACAAATGTGGATGTTGCTGTACGTTAATTGGATTGGAGAAGCACGTCAGGATAATGGTTTTGTATTTCATTTCTCTGGGAGGAAAAAACAAAAAACACACCAGATGAGGCTCTTCCATGGAGTAGTCGAGGCAAAGTAAGAAAGAATAGCGCTCTTCAGGCTTAATTAGAAACGGCATATTTTGTATTACACGGGTTGAAGGGGAAAAAGAGACCAAGGCAGTTGGGGGGACGAGACAAGTAAGTTAACGGGCAAAATGAGAAAACCTCAGAAATTGCATTTCAAATTTCGGTTAGCAATCAGTTTGACTTGTTACCTGAAGTAGGAGGAGGGCCTCAAGCAGTTTTTGACCGAAGTAGGGTGCAGCAGACTCGCAGCAACAGCTTTAAGGTTAGATCTGTACAAAAGATCTGATCTCCCCTAGGAAACTTCCAGCTATTTGCGAGAAATCTAGATGCACTATTGAGCGACCTGTCAGACAGCTTGAAACTGTTAATAGTTTTCGGAGATTTCAAAGTAGATTTCTTAAAAGATACAGAAAAGAAAATGAACTAGAATCATTATTTGGGTGTGCCAGTCTAATTCCAGAAGTCAGTTTCCCAACTGGTGTGCAACAAAATAGTAGGATGCTGACTGATAACAGTCTTATAGACAGTTATGAGGCTGAAACAGTGCTAATATACTATCTGAGCGTGATGCACAATTAATGGAAATAAACAACATGGCACCTTGCAACACTCAGGCAGGTTCACACATAGCAATGAGGTTTATTAATGAGAACAGGATACAATGTTTTAATTATAAGTCAAAATGGAGAGAGAGATGCTACTGTAACATTCAATTTATTCTGTAGGAAATTTGTGTCAATATTTGAAAGTTGCTTTTCTATAATCTCTAGAAGATCCACTATGTACAGCAAGCTGTGGATAACTAAGGGAAATAAAATCTCATGTTAGAGGAAGAGGGAAATTTATATGAAGGCCATAGTAAGTCAAGATCCAATATTACTTGGATACTACAAAAATACAGTAGAATTTTTAGGAAAATTATTAAAATATCCACAAGTATGAACATCCTGACAGAAATAAGTTACGCAGATAGTAAGGTTGAAATTACAAAGGTATTGTCAAGTGGAAGACAGGATGGCCAGGATAGCATAGCAATAAACTAAATGACAATCTTGTGACTGATAATACACAAGTTGCAAGTACTTTTAACAATCATTTTCTAAATGTAGCAGCAAAAAAGGATTAAACAATTCAGCTGCAGAAGCAAGATAATATATTAAAAACGTCATTCTACAAAACTTTAAGCAACTAGAAGAAGCACAAACATTCTTCACTGAAATTAATATAATTACAAAAATTTCAAAATGCCGAAACTCATTTGGTGTTGATGCAATTTCAAATAGCATTCTGAAAAGTTGTTTCAACTTACTTCTTAATGTCTTTAATGATATTTATAATGCATCACTGGCAAAGGTAATTTTTCCAGACAGGTTATAATATGCAGTTGTTAAACATCTTCATAAGAAAGATGAGAAAACAAGACAATTTGCATAGCATATCACAGTTTGGATTACAGAAGGGTTACTCGATTGAGAAAGCTGTTTATACATTTACTGATTAAGCATTACAACCCTTGAATAATAAAATATCGCCACTGAATATTTTTTGTTATCTCTCCAATGAGTTATTTTGTAGATCATGTTGTTCCCTTACCAAAAGCTTAAGTTTTATGGAACTCATAGCTTTACACAGAGCTGGTTTGAACCATATTTAATAAACAGAGTGTAAAAGGATGTGCTGAATAATTTAAATAACGTCAGAAAGGTAGAAAATATTGGTGACTGGGGAGAATTCACAAAGTAAGTCCCAAAGGGTTCAATTTTAAGTTCACTCCTATTCTTTACAAATGTGAATGACCTTACACTTAACATTCAACAAACAGAATTGGGTGTTTTTGAAGACAATGCTAGCAGTATAATAAATCCCATTAAAGGGAAAACAACAGAAAAGATAGTAAATGATATTTTCTAATTAATTACAAAATGGTTCTCAGAAAATAGACTCTCCCTAAATTTTGAAAAACACATACTAGAATCAATTCTGTACAACAAATAAAGTCATGCCAAAATCTGATATAGCACATGAGCAGGAGTCAGTAAATGGTGTAGAATTTCCAAATTTTTAGGTGTACATGCTGATCAAAATTTGAAGTGGAGGAAGCATATTACTGAGCTTCTCAAAGAATTAAGTTCAGCTACTTTTCCTCTTCTTATAATTGCTATTATTGGAAACAAACGAATCAACCTCCTGACATATTTTGCATATTTCCCCTCAATAATGTCTTATGCAATAGTTTTTTGTGGTAACTAATCACCTAGAAAGGCAGTAGTTTGCACAAAAGCGAGCAGTAAGCATAATATGTGGGGTTCACCCGTAGTCGTTATGGAGGTCACCCTTCAATGAACTAGGCATTTGAAGTGCGCCGCCACAATACACATATTCGCTAATGAAATTCTTCGTAAATAATCCATCACAATTTGAGAAGAGCAGTGATGTGAATGATGCAGTCTCTGACGGTTGATCCTGAGGGTAAAGAAATGTAATGTACTGCGCATACGTGGAAAAAGAAATCCACTACCGCATAATTACACTATTGATGGCAAATTGATAGAAACAGTAAACACCGTAAGGTATCTTGCAGAAACTATTCATTACGACCTTCTGTGGAATGACCCCACAAAGCAAATAGTTGGAAATGTACACTATGTGGTCAAAAGCATCCGGACACCCCCCAAAAAACATACGTTTTTCATATTAGGTACTATGTGCTGCCACCTACTGCCAGGTACTTCATATCAGCGAACTCAGTAGTCATTAGACATCGTGAGAGTTCAGAATGGGGCGCTTCTCGGAACTCACGGACTTCGATCATGGTCAGGTGATTGGGTGTCACTTGTGTCATGCGTCTGTACGCGAGCTTTCCACACTCCTAAACATCCCTAGGTACACTGTTTCCCATGTGATAGTGAAGTGAAAACGTGAAGGGACACGTGCAGCACAAGAGCGTACAGGTCGACCTCGTCTGTTGACTGACAGAGACCGCCGACAGTTGAAGAGGGTCTTAATGTGTAATAGGCAGACATCTAGCCAGACCATCACACAGGAATTCCAAACTGCATCAGGATCCACTGCAAGTACTGTGACTGTTAGGCGGGAGGTGAGAAAACGTGGATTTCATGGTCGAGCCGCTGCTCATAAGTCACACATCACGCCGGTAAATGCCAAACGACGCCTCGCTTAGTGTTAAGGAGCGTAACCATTGGAAGACTGAACAGTGGGAAAACGTTGTGTGGAGCGACAAATCAGGTACACAATGTGGCGATCCGATGGCAGAGTGTGGGTACGGCGAATGCCGGTGAACATCGTCTGTCAGCGTGTGTAGTGCCAACAGTAAAATTCGGAGGCTGTGGTGTTTGGTGTGGTGGTGTTTTTCATGGAAGAGGCTTGCACCCCTTGTTTTGCGTGGCACTGTCAGCACAGGCCTACATTGATGTTTTAAGCACCTTCTTGCTTCCCACTGTTGAAGAGCAATTCGAGGATGGCGATTGCATCTTCCAACACGATCGAGCACCTGTTCATAATGCACGACCTTTGGTGAAGAGGTTACACGACAACAATATCCCGGTAATGGACTGGCCTGCACAGAGTTCTGACCTGAATCCTATACAACACCTCTGGGATGTTTTGGAACGCCGACTTCGTGGCAGCCCTCACCGACCGACATCGGTATCACTCGTCAGTGTAGCACTCCGTGAAGAATGGGCTGCCATTCCCCAAGAAACCTTCCAGAACCTGATTGAAAGTATGCCTGCGAGAGTGGAAGCTGTCATTAAGGCTAAGGATGGACCAACACCATTGGTTGGTTGGTTGGTTGGTTTGGGGAAGACCAGACAGCTTGGTCATCGGTCTCATCGGATTAGGGAAGGATGGGGAAGGAAGTCGGCCGTGCCCTTTCAGAGGAACCATCCCGGCATTTGCCTGGAGTGATTTAGGGAAATCACGGAAAACCTAAATCAGGATGGCCGGACGCGGGATTGAACCATCGTCCTTCCGAATGCGAGTCCAGTGTCTAACCACTGCGCCACCTCGCTCGGTACCAACACCATACTGAATTTCAGCATTACCAATGGAGTGCGCCACGAACTCGTAAGTCATTTTCAGATAGGTGTCCAGATAATTTTGATCACATTGTGTATATGCCAGACTGAGCTTCATAGGAGAACATTAAAGAAATGTGTCTCATACACGATGGGAGTGGCTTACTAGACCTTTGTTCGGCCAATTTTTGAGTATTGATCATCAATCTGGGACCCTTACCAGGTAGGACTGACAGAAGATCCAACGAAAAGAGGCGGGGAGGGGGGGAGAGGTACGTTTAGTGACGGGATCTTTTCATTGGCGCGAGAGCGTTACAGAGATGCTCAGCATATTCCAGTGGCAGACATTACAAGAGAGGCGTTGTGCATCACGGAGAGGCTTTCTACTGAAATTTCGAGAGAGCTGTTTCTGGGAAGAGTTGCAACATATTATTTCCTCCTACACATATCTCACGAAATGACAACGACGAGAAACTTCGAAACATTGGAGCTAATACTGAAGCTTACCGACAATCATTCTTTCCACGCGCCATTCGCAAGTGGAACAGGGAAATGATGATCAGTTAATGGTGCCACTAGTACCCTCCGCCACATACCATTAGGTGGCTTGCGGATAGTGATGTAGATAAAACTGTTACCCATACCTACAGCACGAGAGAGAAAAGTGATCTTTATCGCCCTTTATTAAAGCTGTCACTGGCTCAGAAACCAGTTAAATTTGCAGCAACAAAAAATTTTGATCTTTTTTCAATAACTTAAAATTGTCTGACAGGTAGCTAAGCAAGTGTTAAAGCTAATTTACAACCGTTTCTCTTGGAAAACTTTTATTCCACTGACAAATTTCTAAATTTCTACTTAAAACCTGGTAGGCAGTAAAATAATGGAAAGAACTAAAAGTCTGTTTGTAAGTGTAGCTGCATGAGTATGATTCAAATAAATAGTGTGTTCATTAATGTTAATACTAATCAATATACATATCCTGTAAACTGACTCGCTCCACATCGTTTCGATAAAAAGAGTCCTTCAAATGAGCTATGGAACGTTAACTGACTAACCAAGCATCAGCTAACACCATTGGCGTGATAAACACAGAGTAGAAAAAAACAGGAGTTTTGGACAGACCTGTAGATAGTTATCCTCTTTAGCTTGAAAGGAAAACTATACAGACTGTCTCAGGAAGAAAAGTGGGTGAGCAGGGAGATGAGAGGAATTATCATTTGGAGCAAAAAAATTCACTGGTCCTAAAAGGTTTACATGGGAAACCCACTTTCTGTAGATCATTATTCCCTTGTGGTGCACTGTTTCTATCTTACTGATTTATACCTTTTCGTTCTGGACGATTGTGCACTAAATACTTTTGCTATCATGAAACTGTGCTGTTATATTCGTAGTTGGCTCTTGTTTAGTGAGTGTGAGTGCATCCCAGCCAAAATATCAGATGACTATTTCGTTACACAAATGTTCGTTGATAATGCAACAGGTTTCCACTAAAGCAGAATACAGAGATTTGGTGTCTATTTCAGACAGTAATTCTGTCCCTGTTTAACACAGACTGCACTTTCCAACACACAGAATTCCGGATTGTCGTTTCTTCCTGAGTACTTAAAACATTGTGTGAAATTGGTAGACTACCCTGTGCACATACTTCACATGTACGAGATCGACAACTACTGCAGCACTTTAGCAAAGTAATGCGAGAAATAGGTGAATGCTGGTACAGTGATAGTCCATCAGCAGTTCCGAACCAATTAATGGAAACTTTGGGCTTAAAATATTCGATTGAAAAAAACCTGTTTGTGTGTCATTCTAAGAACACGATATTTTTCTGAACAACAGCGTCAGTGAGCGGTTCGCAAACATAAACGAAAAGTTTGAGAGTGTTGCTCCAGGAATCAATAATTTGCGTTACCACATGCTGTCTTTACTATCGGAAAAAGTAGGAGCCAAACTTGTAATCTTTCTAATAGTATTTGAATCAAATCAGTCGCTGTTTCCCAATGAAAGACGGCACGAATGAGCCTGATAAAAACATGCTAGCTGCCTAACAAACTACTCTTGGGCATTCCAATTACAAACCTGAGTAGCACACGCAAAGTGTTGGAAAGGGATGCAGAAACATATAATTGAGTGGTGGTATGACGACCATAGCCAAAGCCCAGTAAAGATGTTTAGTCTTGGGGAAGATGGTACGAACGAAACACCAGTAAAAGAGTAATCGATATACAGCTAATATTCACGTAAAACAAGTACGTCACTGTTGTTTTTCGTAACAGGGACTTTGATTAGGACAATGTTGTGTCATGGATACTGGCTGCCAAAATGCAACAGCAGAATATTCAAGATACTGTTGACAGTATATTTATTCCTTCACTTATACACTGACTACGAGTGGTAAATCATTGTGAGTGTATAGGAGGAGAGGCTTCCACACAGACAGTACTATCTCCCTTATTATTAGACACAAGCAGACCTGGCAAGAAAATTGTCACACCAGGAGACATCACGCGAATACCGTATTAATACCGCCTCTAGCCTTGACAGTGGCCTCAGATTGGTGAGGAAGAGAATCCGCGTATTTTTAGCTATATCACATATAGCTGAAGCCACACGTTGATGATTAGACCCCGCAGGCGACCATAATGAGTGGATGTTGACTTCTATGTTTCATCCACTGGCTCAAATAGTCCCACATACACAGTCTAGTCACATTAAACTGGCCACTGCCTATGTTTGATGTCAACTTGCAATAACCACTCACAGACGGCGGTGGTAGCACTAGGAGTGGAATATATATAAAGCGTGACGGGCTGAGTGGGCGGTGTCGTAATACGGAAACGGGGCGATTTATCCGACGTCCAAATGGGTATGATCATTGGCTTTCGGGCCAAGGCTGGAAGCATTTACGAAACGACTGAGTTTATAAATTATTCGCGTGCCCCTATCCAAAATTGGCGCCGAGTCAACTGTGGTTGCACCACGGGCCATAGATAACAGGGGTGAACAAATGCGAAGATGTGTACGGACGAGTAGACGTTTGACTGTCGAGCAACTGACCGCCCAGATGAAACAAGGGGCTACCAATAGCGTCTCCTTAACGACCGTTCAGCGAATGTTGCTGCGTTCGAGCGGCTTCAGAAGGCGCCTTTTTCAAGCACCCATGCTCACTGCTGTTGATCGGCAACGAATGATGGAATTTATACGAATGATGGAATTTATACGCCGATACCGCAACTGGGGCTCCGCTGAGTGGCGGCAGGTGGCCTTTCCAAATCAGTCACGTTTTATGCTCCCTCGGACGTGAAACGTCTCAAACAAACACCCTGTAACAATCGTCGGAAGGGTCCACGCCTGAGAAGGGAGCGTTATGGTCTGGGGTATTTTCGTGGCATTCCCTGGGTGATCACGTCATTCTGGAAAGCACAACTGATATATACAAGTATGCGTGTTTGAGGACCATGTCCACCCCTAGATGCAACTTGTTTTTCCTCAGCACATCACACACAGCTCGTAGTGTACGTGAATGATTTGAAGAGCACCAGAATGAGTTTACCATACTCCCTTGGCCACCATACTCCCGGGATTTTAACCGAATCGATAATCTGTCAAATCACCTCGAGCGGGCTGTTTGCGCCATGCATCCTCAACCGAGAAACCGAACGCAGCTGGCAATTGACACTGGAGTAGGTATGGCTCCCCATCACCGTCGGTACCATCCATAAACATACTCACACTCTTCCTGCTGCCGCGCGGGGTAGCCGTGCGGTCTCAGGCGCCTTGCCACGGTTCGCGCGGCTAGAGGTTCGAGTCCTCCCTCGGATTGTCCTTACCGTAAGTTAGATTAAGTAGTGTGTCAGCCTAGGGACCGGGGCCCCTCATTAGTTCGATCTCATAAAAACTTACCACAAATAAAAAAAATCCGCTTCCTGCTCGTCCGCACTACAAAAGGTGGTTACTAAGGCTTTTTTACAGGTAGTCAAATTAATGTGATTGGACAGTGTATCTGCTATAGGATTAATACCGTATGAGCTAGCGGGTCAGTTGAGCTGCAGTAGAGTGCCTGGGTGTTTTTCAAGCCAGTGTCATGTTCTCGCATACCTGTCAATGTCATTGTTCTCATAAAGGATGACGGGAGTGTCCGCAGCAAGCCCATTATGAAGACATGGAAGAAAGGGCGGCATTTAGTCACACGGAATTATGAAATAAATATCCTGGTTCATGTGACAGTAACCTTAATGAGTGGGTCCGAGAAACACCTTTAAAACACCAAAGTAATTTCTCTGGCCTAAATTACATGATCCACACACTGAATTAAACGCCTCATTGGCCCTCAAGTAAAATAATCGCCTTGCATCATTTCAAAAAAGGCAAAATCGTTACTTGGGTACACTATAGGCCTCAAATCACCTGCTGTCCACTTCGTGTGTTGTTTGGCCCAGTTTGTGTGTGGTTTGGCCCGCTGAAGACGTGCAGTTTCATCTGAAGCTATGAGCAATGGCCTTTGACTAGGTACGCGTCTTAAAATGTCCACTGTATACTTTTTGTTCCCTTCGCAATGTTCGCTCAGTCATACTGTTACTTGTCTGACAGGAAATCACGAATCCAGTTGTACAACTGAGAATAGTCCATAGGCACGCAATTTCAATAAAAGTCGCTTGTGAGGAAAAGAGTCAAAAGCGTTCTGGAACTGTAAGAATATCGAATCAATTTGACATTCCCTGTCGATACCACTCATTATTGCGCGAGAATAAAGAGCTAATTGTGTTTCACCAGAATGATATTTTCTGAATCCGTGTTGACTATTTGTCAATAAATCGTTTTCTTCACGGTAAGTCATAAAATTCGAACACAGTATATGCTCCAAAACCCTATTGCAAATCGATGTAAATGATAAGACCTGTAATTCAGCGGATAACGCCTATTTCTTTTCTTGGGTGCTGGTGTAACTTCTACAACTTTCCAGTCTTCAGGTGCGGATCTGACGACGAGAGAGCGGTTGTATACGATTGCCAAATATGGAGCTATTGTATTAGCATACTCTGATATACAGTCTGGACCAGAGACCTTGCCTTTATTAAGAGATTTAAGCTGCTTCGCTAGAGCAAGGATATCTACTTCTAAGTTACTCATGTTGGCAGCTGGTCTTGATTCGAATTCTTGAATATTTATTTCGTCTCCTCTGAAGATGGAATTTAGGAAAACTGTCTTATACACTATGTGATCAAAAGTATCCAGACACCTGGCTGAAAATGACTTACACGTTCGTGGCGCACTCCATCGGTAATGCAGGAATTCAATATGCTATGGCCCATTCTTAGCCTTGATGACAGCTTTCACTCTCGCAGACATACGTTCAATTAGGTGCTGGAAGGTTTCTTGGGGAATGGCAGCCCATTCTTCACGGAGTGCTATACTGAGAGTGGTATCGATGTCGGTCGGTGAGGTCTGGCAAGAAGTTGGCGTTCCAAAACATCCCAAAAGTGTTCTATAGGATTCTGGTCAGAACTCTGTGCAGGCCAGTCCATTACAGGGATGTTATTGTCGTATACCCACTACGCCACAGGCCGTGCATTATGAGCAGGTGCTCGATCATGCTGGAAGATGCAATCGCCATTCCCGAATTGCTCTTCAACAGTGGGAAGCAAGAAGGTGTTTAAAACGTCAGTGTAAGCCGGTGCTGTGATAGTGCCATGCAAAACAACAAGGGGTGCAAAGCCTCTTCCATGAAACCCACGACCACACCATAACACCACCGCCTCAGAATTTTATTGTTTGCACTACACAAGCTGGCAGATAACGTTCACCGGGCATTTGCCATACCCACACCCTGTCATCGGATCGCCACATTGTGTACGTTGATTCGTCACTCCACACAACATTTTTCCACTGTTCAGTCGTCCAGTGTTTACCCTCTTTACACCAAGCGAGGCATCGTTTGGCATTTACCGGCGTGATGTGTGGCTTATGAGCAGCCGCTCGACCATGAAATGCAAGTTTTCTCACCTCCCGCCTAACTGTCATAGTACTTGCAGTGGATCCTGATGCAGTTTGGAATTCCTGTATGATGGTCTGGATAGATGTCTGCCTATTACACATTACGATCCTTTTCAACTGTCGGTGGTCTATGTCAGTCAACAGACGAGGTATGCCTGTACGCTTTTGTACTGTACGCGTCCCTTCACGTTTCCACTTCACTATCACATGGGAATCAGTGGACCTAGGGATGTTTAGAAGTGTGTAAGTAACTCGTACAGACGTATGACACAAGTGACACCCAATCGCCGGCCGCGGTGGTCTAGCGGTTCTAGGCGCTCAGTCCGGAACCGCGCGACTGCTACGGTCGCAGGTTCGAATCCTGCCTCGGGCATGGATGTGTGTGATGTCCTTAGGTTGGTTCGGTTTAAGTAGTTCTAAGTTCTAGGGGACTGATGACCACAGATGTTAAGTCCCATAGTGCTCAGAGCAATTTGAACCATTTGACACCCAATCACCTGACCACGTTCGAAGTCCGTGAGTTCAGCGGAGCGTCCCATTTTCTCTCTCTGTATGCCTAATGATTACGGAGGTCGCTGATACAGGTGGTGGCAGCACAGTGCACCTAATATGAAAAACGTATGTTTTTGGGGGTGCCCGGATACTTTTGATCACATAGTGTAGCTCTGCTTTAGTGGTACGTTCAAAAGTAACATTATCAAGGTTGTCGCACAGTGAAGGTACTGACTGCGTCTAGCTACGACCAGAATCTCTCTGGGTTTTCTGCCAGATTTCGAGGCAGAGCTTCGCTATGGAAACTACTAAATACTCGTAAAAGCATCTTGCAATGTAGGTCGCACTGAATTTCGAGCGTCTGTGACACATTGCATATCTTTAGGATTTTGCGTTCATTTAAATCTGGCATGCTTTTTTTTTGCGTTGCTTCGCCAACGTCTTCTGATCTGTTGTGTGTACGATATAGGATTAGTGCCATCTCTCATTAATTTATTTGGTATGTATCTCTTAAATGCCGTCGATACTGTTTCTTTGAATTTAAACCACATCTTGTCTTCACTTACAGAGTCAGATTGGAGGTAGCGGAGACTGTCTCATAGGAAGGCGCCAAGCAAATTTTTATCTAATCATATATGTAGCGCAACCACTTTGGTGACTCTTTTGTAACTGAATTATTGTTTATCATAGGGTAACTCACAGGAGACCTTTGTAATTCGTTTTGATGAAGGCATGAAAAAGCCGTCTGATGTTGAATTCTGAAATTGGAAACGGGTAACGGTACTTTTTAAATAAAGTAACTTAAAACCAGTTTGTGGCTGGTTATTGTACTCCATCAACAATTTATTTCATATAACAGCCACGGTCTCCAACCATTTCTTTATTTGACAAAACTGAATTTTTATCTGCTTATTTAAATAGATGTGTTTTGCATCTGTCTTTGTGGTCACTAATCGCTGTATCCGTATGATGCTCTCTATTTGCTCAGGATTTTATTTAATTACTAGTTCAACATTTACAAAGGCATTCATTACATAATGTATCAAGTAAAATATTCCGGTAGCTCTTATTGAGTTACAACATTCTTTACATATGTGCTTATAACACTATACAATATTACAAATATTCTGGTGCCACTCTATGGTTATGACACCCGTCCTAATTCAATTCAAAGTTGTCCACAGTTTCCTCAGCAGGTTGAGCCCTTCGATCTTCTTGTTTGAGTCGTCGAGCAAATTTCGGTTCTTATATTAACTTATGGCCCATAGTTCTTTCCAAGTTGTCTTTGTATCAAAGCCTTGCAATATTCCGCCAATTTTCCGCAGAGGTGGCCTGGATTTAATTCTGTTTAGAGCTGCTAGGTGTACATGTACAGGCAATTCTTGGCAGTCTGGGATTTTTCTGTATTATCTTTTGGCTAACTATGATCGCCTAATTTCATGGGACTCTCATGTTTGCTAGGACGGGGAGCCACGCACGTGGCATGGCTCTGAGTGCTCCAGAGATTCCTGTCCTTCAGTTGGACGTCTACTTTAAACACGTGTGCACTGCTCATCCCAACTGGCGAACAGTATTCAGCCAAGCTGCAGACAAGGGTAAGTGCTGAAGTCCTCAATGTGCTCGCTTCACGACCCCACGTCGTTCCAGCTAACTTCGACAGGGTAGCATTACGGGATTTAGCTTCCGTTTTATATCTTTTGGATGTGAGCTGAGGAATATTTGTTGCTAAGAGGTCAAATATGTTTTCGCAACCATTTACATTTCGAGTGGGCTTCTGAACTAAGTGATCAAAATAGATTTCTGAGAAAGCATTCAGTATGATTTTGGGACTACATTTTATGCCCACGTCCGTCTTGAAACATGCATTTTCGCCAACATATCGAGGACGATTGCGGTCATCATCAACTACAATTGTATGAGTGGGGTACGTATTTGAAACAGAGTCAGGGTAGGTAGAAGGAGCCAATTATTAATTTGTTCCGGTTGTAAACGGTAACCTCTACCCACACTAAGTCGTACGAACTATCTACTTCAATTTCACTACAAGGTAAATTACTTCTGACAGCAATAAACATTCGACCACCAACCGTATTTAATCTATCCTTTCTGAATGCAGCTAGGTCCTTTGTAAAAAAAATCTGCTGAATTTATTTCTGGCTTTAGCCAGCTTTCCGTACGTATAACGTTATGAGCTTCAGAACTTTAAGCTGGGGCTTGGAGCTTGCGTTCTTTCCCAGCACCGCTACGACAGTTCCCGAGTACAATACCGATTATTGCAAGGTCTACCTTCGCGCTATGTTTGTCCTGCACCCTTTTAGACTGACGCCCTTTCTGTAGTTTCCGGAGACACTGTATACTAAAAAGCGAACCAGTCGCCTCCACACACACCCTTTATCCGTGTAGCTGCTTGCTGTGTGTCGTGGAGTCCTTACCTATGAAGCGGAACCCGGATCCCCATCACCCTTTGGCGCAAATCGAGGAACCTGCAGTCTATACAGACGCAAAACCGCCTGAACCTCTGATTTAGATCGTCCACGCGGCTCTATGCTGAAGTACCACAGTGACAACGCTACAGATGGTGAGCTGCGCCTTCCCTGCAAGCAAGACTGGCGGTCTTTACTACTTCAGATACCCGGCCGAAACCAGAGAGAATCTCTTCCGACACAGAGCGACACACGTTTTTAGCACCTACATGAGCCACCACCCGCAGCTGGCTGCACCCTGTGGTCTTCACGGCATACGGAAGGCCCCGTTCTACATGTGGAATGACTCCTCCCGCCTACATAAATGTCAATATAAAGTGTTCATTTGTGTGGCCATATTATCCGTAGTTGCTTTACAATTCTTGAGGGTATGCGCGTTTTTTTTTCCCACCAGACGCGTTTCGCTTTACTGACGTAAATGATCAGTGTGTTCTGTAATTAAGTTATTTACATTCTGATTTGCTTTAAGATCGAAAATGGTTCGTTAACAATATGTTGGTTTGTACTTCCGGTGTTTTTCGCTTGATTTCTTGCTTACATCGGGAAATCACCGTAAGTACAAGCCAACACATTGTTAACGAACTGTTTTCGATCTTAAAGCAAATCAAAATGTAAATATCTCAATTACAGACCAGTGACGAAGCTTTACCTAACTAAAGCGAAACGCCTCTGGTGAAAAAGAAAACCACACTTTTTTTATCTGCGAGAGAACAAAAATACCCTCAGTAAAAAGTACTTACGAGTGTGCCTGGGAGCAATAAAATTTGCTCCAACTAACGCTCTCTTAGTTGACGCAAATGAGCCACTCCTGCCCCTATGTCTCAAATATTTAAGTTGGAAATTTCTACTATAACGATTCCGGTTTGTACACGGTCAGATTCTACAAAATATTTATACCTTGTTCTCAGAGTTCAGATAGTTCCTAAATACAAATCTTCCTCCTCGTCTTTTCAGATGTACGGAAACTAGTCCGTTTATCAAAAGAAATTAATCTACACTACAACTACTTACTATAATTCAGATTACTAGATCAGTATGTTAGAACCGAAAGTTGTGTTACACACACACACACACACATACACACTTTGGCAATGGATATCCAAATTGTGGAGTTTTGAAGGAGACCCTTCGAACAATGAATTGGCTTACTGGGATAGCAGCTGACGCGGAGTCAGAAATCCATGCTGCCCTATGAAACAACGACTATAACAGAAGAGTGGCAATAATCGTAGACATACAAAAGACAGGAAAAACTGACATGACAATGGCTTGGTGGCATCCCCATTTTTTCCAAAGTGCTAAGGAAGAGTCTGGTCTACATGGGCTGCCCTCTGTCGACTTCGATAACCGTACTGTTATGTCTAATAGATTTTACAGTACACAGCCTGTTATACTAGTTTTTAACTCGATTGCAGGTCACCTTTCAACACGATACAACTGCATATTGCTTTTTAAGGGTTTGTACAGTCGTATGTCGACGGCTACTAGGATTGAGGGGGAAAAAATCTTCAGCGCAGTTCTACAACACGTGTAGACTTTTCATGTGCATCTCTACGTTCCGCTAACACAGGTATGGCGAATTTTACATCCAGAAAGCTTGCATTTATTTCACCAACAGCGCCTGCAAAATCTTCACATTTCAGAATTTAAGACATTCTGCACAATATGAATTTCGTCTCTAGTAAAATAACAACTGTGAAGCGGTTTCATTAACACTGCTTATTGATGGAGCAACATTTACACGGGATGGAATCAATGAACAAGCAACAATCAATGGTAACAGAGCGAGTCAGATGATAATATACGATCACTCTTCTACGTTCTTTGCTCCATCAGCGTGTATTGGGGCTTTGTAGGATTAGTAGAGCAAGAACTATATCAGGAGAATTTATTAGTGGGGGTTGCCACCTTCAGGGGCAAACTTATTTATACAATCACTGTTATCAAGTTCCCGACCACTACACATCTGGTGAGTAAGTTTTCTTTTTTAAGGCGCTATAGAATTCCTAAGTTGACTGGTTCTCTCTGCTACATTTGGAACGACGCAGGAAGGTTCTACTGTGTGGCAGAATAGAGACAACAGCAAATACCACTGCAAGACAGAGTCTACTGCGATATATTGAGAGACACTAAACAGGACACACTTAAACCATGATCCAGTCTGTAGCAGTAGATGCTGTGGTTAGATGTCAGATTGCTGAAACACTCGCACATCCCACGCACTCACCTGCTAGACGTCCACACACAGTGCGCCCACCCCCTCGTACACCGCCAGCATCAACATCCAGAGGAAACTACCGCCGTGACCGCAACCGCAGACACGGACGCGCGTGTATGCCAGAGTGCACCACCCTGGCCGTGGAAGGCATCCAGGATGATTGGAGTAGTAGGAATTGGGGTTTTATCGATACGTTCAGCACAAACATCCATCATTTTAAATCTTCTCGCACGCAACACATACAAGCCCACTTCTGTGGCGCTCACCCAGCATACCGGCCACTTTGTCAGCCCTTGCTGCCGAAAGATCAAAAAGGTCGGTGCATTCTTTTTACGCAGGCCGAGGCGGAACTAATCCATTACTTCCAGTTATCGACTCCTCGTGACTGCCTCTGCAGCTTGGATGTACAGTAGTTCTAACCAATTCCACCAGTTTAAAAAATCCACTTTCCCCCTTCTGAGGCAGCGATGTTGTTGACCGTACATCTCTAATTTCTCACGCAAAATGTAGATTCCTCCTGTTTATACGAGTTACTTTCGAAGATGGAAGAAATCGGACAATACACGCGTTTTCACATCGCCGAAGTGCCGTTACTTGTTGTGAAAATCCTGTACAGGACTATGCCATAGACTGTATTCTCTCCAAGTATTCTTTAATATTTTCTTATTTGTCACGTCCTGTATCTAAGGACTATAATATTAAACTCATTTTTGGCTAATGATGTAGTGCTAAGATCTACCGCTGTCACAGGATGCCTCCACACTTTCGGACTCTCTCTTAAGGTAATAGCACAGAGAAGTTGTAAATGTGTTTATACTACATACCACTTTACAAATTCGGTAGTGCATCTGATTTTATTACGATTGTCGTCTCTCCCTGTGTAGGTGAGAGATTTAATTATTGTCAAAAGATATCGCTGCAACGAAAAAAACGCCAAGACAACAATCATATCTGTGGTGCACTAGCCATCGCCTCCACCCGCCAAACAGCATGATGCTGATATCAATTTGACAGGCAAATTAATTAAATTAATCATGAGAGTTACTTTGCATGGTGCGTAATTTCTCTTTTTCAGTAGTCAGATTACACTCACCAGCTGCGTGTATTATGTATTAAACCGGGGACATAGAAACGACGGAGAGGCTTAGTCCCGCCGTAGCCCTCAGTGGTTCACAACTCCACAATAGGCCACAGCAGTCCATCCACCTCACCGCCGCCCCACACCGAACCCAAGGGTATAGTGCGGTTTGGCCTCCAGTGGATACCCCCCTCCTCACCCTCCCCCCGGGAATGTCGCATACCAGACGAGTGTATGTTTGTGTGGTAGAGTAATGATGGTGTACATGTATGTGGAGACAGTGTGTGTGCAGCAATCGCCAACATAGTGAAACTGAAGCGGAATAAGGGGAACCAGCCCGCATTCGCCGAAGTAGATGGAAAACCGCCCTAAAAACCATCCACAGGCAGGCCAGCACACCATACCTCGACACTAATCCGCCAGGCAGATTCATGCCTTCCCGCTTGGGAAGCAGCGCGTTAGACCGCGTGGCTGCCAGGTGGGCTACACACACCAGGTAGTTCAAATGAAAATCCCTGGAGGGAAGATGATCTTTTCAAGGAACACTATTGAGAACCGACATTCGAAACTGACCACAGAA
Organism: Schistocerca piceifrons; assembly: GCF_021461385.2. Classification (NCBI taxonomy): domain Eukaryota; kingdom Metazoa; phylum Arthropoda; class Insecta; order Orthoptera; family Acrididae; genus Schistocerca; species Schistocerca piceifrons. The sequence continues at coordinate 287,250,499 of NC_060145.1, read as the reverse complement.
GGACTCTAGCGCCATCAACATACATTTCGCGTAAGGAGCGCGCTATTAAGAACACGATTGCAATGACCATGTTACTGTTACCCTGCATGAAAAGCAGTCTTGGTTCTACAGGCACACACAAGAGTCGCTCAGAGTATTACACTTTCTCGCAGAAATGTTGTCTGTGATTTGGATTAAGTCTATCCAATCAACCACATACTTGTATTGGATCCTATGGGGATATCTTTTAATGATTATTGCCTCTGGTGACTCATATTCATGCCACTTTCATATCTTGAAACGAGTCACCTTTTTCGAGCCTATCTGCAACAGGAAAACTCCAATGTGACGTTAGACAGTCCCTCTGCATCTTGTGACTGTTCCTCAGTCTCTGCAGTTTCGTCCGTGTGATGATACCAATTTAAGTCAGAACTGAACGGAAGTCGGACAGCGTTATACCTACCACCTTCTACACCCTGTAGAGAAACAGGTTGAACCGTGTTAATGGGACAGGAATGTCTGTTTTGATCACTTGGTAGAAATGGGGACATTATGTCATAGCTCTGCCAACGGTGTAAGATGTGTAAGGCCAGCGCCAAAATGAAGCAGTCTCCAGCAACATGAGGCAGTACCAAAGACACTATGGGGACTGAAAGAAGGATGAGAATTTTGCTACTGCACTGCTGTGCATCTCCACACTACCTACAGGTACTATAGCCTGAAGGAGATCTGCGTCCTTCAGGGTGTAATCACATCTGTCACACAAATATTCTCTCTATCATCTTTATTTTGTACCATCCAAAAGAGAAAAACCACAAACTCTAAAAGTTCCACCAACTACATCCGACACAGAACTCGGTAAGATTTTACCGCGTCTCTCTCTTCCAATATATAAAAAACAAATACTGTCTGTGTGCTGGCATCGAGCATATGTGGTGATCCTATCAAACATACAGGTATTGATCCATTGGAGCATGTGACCAGTGATCAAAGTCGCTTGCACAGACCAGAGTAAAGTTTCATTGCCTATACTGTAGTAGGGCTACTCCCACATACTGCCAGTCGCAAGAGAGGGTAACTGTTCTTTTGTCTGATACATTGTTTTTTCTGCTGTAACATGTCCAAGCAGTGTATTACTATAGCTCTCTACCGCCAAACATTTTGTTTTTTCCACTACAACTTCGAGGTCTGTGTCAGGTACTAAGCTGACATTAACATGTTTCGATCCTTGGGTGTCACTGGAAGCTAGACATCCCAGGGTGTAAATTCTGCTGCTGCTGTTCCCACAACACGCACACTGGATTATTGAAATAAAAGACCATCACAACATAAGGACACTGAAAGAGCTCTGCAGCATTGTGGAGCATTTGCGAACACCTGTCCAAAGGTTACTGATGATTTCTAAATTTAAACTCCTCTTTCAAGGCAACAGGGTAGCAGATGGCTCCGTGTTCCGTTCTGATTGATTCCTCATATTGCGGTCATGCACACTGTCACTGTTTTGGTGCTGGCCATTCCTGGAAGGTGGTGTTCCCACCAAGACTCTCTCCATCTTAAATAAGTGATGTCCGTCAATCATTAAGTGGTAATCAATAGCGTAAAAGACACCGTCGATGTACTGCAACAATCACCACATTTGCGAGTGTGATCAATTTTAGCAAGTTTAACCAGTTTTGTCTGTAATTTCTACACTGATCAATGACATGACAGCATGATTCCCAATTTCAGCATCATCGCTAAACCGCTCCTCCACTACTTTGCGAGTACCATTGCGAATGTAGATACATTATGGTGCAGTATGTCCATTCATTGGAAATTCTCGAACATATACCGAAGTATACCGGACAGCGATCTTCATATTTCTAGCACTCCCATCATAGGGCGTAATTTACGATTACGATTGCCCATCTTTCCCTATATGGATGGCAGTCACAGAGCATTCTCATTTTATTGGGATAAAGTTAGAGATTCGAAGATCTCCTCACATTGTCTTTGACCAATGCTCCCTGCAACAGTGTCGCCAATTTAATTTGCAGCTGACCAGAAGTAAATTTCCACATTCCATGTCTTGCGAAGGAAGAGAGTGAGAAGAGTCCGTAACTGCTGTTCAGCAAACACTGTTCCGCACCAGTCTTATACACAGCATTCATCCAAGTGCACAATATCTTTCCAGATGCGCATGTCGAGGAAGTTAGCATCTCTTATCGGTGTATAGTAGGTATGAGAGTGTTGTGGTGGTACAAAAACCTGGTACAAAGAAGAAACATGTGCTTTATGCATGGTGGAGCTCCAGACAGACTTACTTTGCAGCATTTTACGTAAATCAACTGCGCTATCAATTGAGAAGTATTGCTCTAGTGTCCGAGATCAGTACCAAAAAAGTATTTGTAAGAGAGAAATGATCGTGGAGCATGAACACATGCGTTCCTAAGGCTACATGTTTCTGCACTTAGAACACGCTATGATGCGAGAGCGGTCTGGTTACTGACCATTACCTATGCGGAATGCAAGCTGTTAATATTCCAGCGTAAGAAATACATCCCAAGTGCATGACATACATTCTCTATGCAAGTTTCTCTACGATGAACTATGGTGATAATCTGTAAAGTGATAAAACTTCTATCTTGCACACCAAAGAAAACATCGATTCATTGTAACACAAATACTACATAGGCTTCCAGAGGTTTATGCCCGATTACAGTTAGGAAATCATCATATGTTTACAACAGCCCTATAAACTGATCCTCAACAGTCGAAAATGCATACAAAGAACACAATGATCAGTAGCCAGAGGAGATGTAACAGTCTTGCCGCTGCCTCTGGTAACCTTCCTCCTGCACACAGAAGCCATGGTCCGTTGTTAGGCTGTATTGCTCATGTGCAGGATAATATATCCGTTCTGCCTTGACATCATGTCTCTACAATGCCTCCTCTCTCCATTATTAAGGTGTGTATATGTAGCATCAGATTACTTTCCTCCTCCAGAACACATAATGTTACTGATTTTACTCAGTACTCTTTACTTGGTATTTGTGTCTAATTTTGTACATTTTCAGTTAAAGTCCGTAATTTCACTAGGTTTCCGCAGTTTTACATATTTCATGGCATCTCCCTCACTCCAATTTTTACGTGTCTTACATCAAATTTTCGGGATTATACCACGTTTTCCTCGAATTTTACAGATTTTATATCATCTTCCACCTTTTTCCCCAGTTTACCATATGTACATGGTCATGTTGCTGACATACCCATGTGCTGTTTGATTTTCTACGAGAATACCTGCGCTACTTGTACACCACCCTACTAAAAATATCCTAAGACTTGCCCTCTTCACGATGATCCACTTGCATGTATTTAGGATATGTCAAATTTGAAAAATATAGTAACAATCATTTTGTACCTATATGAAACTGAAGACTCGATTTACATCCAATATGTTGCAAAGAAATGGTCTACTTTGTGTATATCTTTGTTCGTCTAGAGGAGGGTACCGAAACAGGTTTTACATCGATGAAATGTTTATGTAATAAAGGTGCTCTAAGTCGCACACAGAACATGCAATTGTATACGAGTCAATTGCAGGTTATACTACACAACTGATGCATCCCAAGAGAACAACGGAAAAATGGTTGAATACATGATAAATGACCTGCAGCAACATCTCCCTCTCAACTGATCACTCCATCTACTTCCTGTCGTTCTTTAATGTAGATCCATGTAAGTTTAGAGGCTGATGGATCTCTTTTCCAGGAAAGCATCAAAGATAGCAGTCATCCTGCATATATCACTATTACCTCAATATTGAGGTGTCAGCTAACAAACAATTGCTGTATTGCAACGTTCTACATACAGTAGTTGTTTGTTAGAACTGACCTGTCAATCAAAACAGAACAATATGTTTGCCCTTGAATGTAGGTAACCAACACTAACAAACTGACTTGATGCCACACTTGCCCTGCTACTTATAGGTAATATGTTATTAGTTTCTGTTATGTTAGTGCAACAAATAAGACTCGAATATTAACATCTTTTGGGAAAAACGGTAGTTGAACACCTAAACAGCGATGGCCACAGGCAACGCAAGGTTTTCCAACTTGATGAAGTCTCTCCACATCCTACCGTACATGTGAGACATCTCCACCTCCATTTTTCCTGCTCTGCAGCTTAGTCATGGTGATATTTATATCTGCAAACCTCAGCGTTACATTATGGGAACGTCACTTTGACTAACTACGCAATGAAGCTCAAAAATGGTTCAAATGGCTATGAGCACTACGGGACTTAACTTCTGAGGTCATCAGCCCCCTAGAACTTAGAACTACTTAAACCTAACTAACCTAAGGACACCACAAACATCCATGCCCGAGGCAGGATTCGAACCTGCGACCGTAGCGGTCGCGCAGTTCCAGACTGTAGCGCCTAGAACCGCTCGGCCACCCCGGCCGGCACGCAATGAAGCGACGAACACAAAAATTAACAATAAGTAGATTGTAATGCGAATACACTACTTGTCAGAAGTTTTCGTTCACGTATCACAACTATGGATTTGTGGTTAAAACAGAGGTTTCGTTTTGAACATTGTATCATATTGGCATTCTGATAATGAAACAAGTAAACATGTAAAGACTAGGAGCCTCTATTGTGTATTTCACTGGTTGTTCGCACAGAGGGGCACTTATGAGTATCCACAACAACTATGACGTGCCTTTACCTAAAACGGTCCTGTTCAAACAGGTCTCATTGCTTCAGCTATCTGTGTGTCAATCAGTTCACATTATTTTGCAGTACAATGTGAGCATCTAACAGTGTGTTTGTATACCTGATCAGGTTCATACATTACCTCCTAATGAGACAGAAGCAGGATACTGGAACTGAAATGTGAGCTGTAATTGTAGCTCTGCATCAGAAAGGGTACTGTAGTAAGGCAACAGCAACAAAAGTTGGCGTAGGCCAATCTACAATGCTGTGAACATTGCAGCGTCTCAAGCAAACTGTTGTCCACGCACGTGTTTCGCGATTTGGAAGACGCCGAATAAGATTGTACAGGGAAAACCAATTCATATGTGTATAACATCAGAGGACTAGAGCTGCACCTGAAATTTAGGAGGAATGAAATAGTATGCGGGCTGCTCCAATCTCAAAAGTTCAACGCCATCTTCGTGAACAAGGTTTAAAGGGGTGCATAGCGAGCTAAAGACCATCATTACGCAAACAAAAGAAGCTGAAAAGATTGCAACAGACACAGCAACGTAACAACTGGAGCGTGCAATGATGGTCAAGTGTGTTATTCACGGATGAATCTAAGTTTGAAGTATTTGGAAGCAATCGTCGAATGTTTGAACGTCGACTTTATGAAGAGTCTTTGAAACGCCAACAGTGAAGCATGAAGTGGGGATGTTTTGCGGGGCCGGCCGGTGTGGCCGAGCGTTCTAGGCGCTTCAGTCTGGAACCGCGCGACCGCTACGGTCGCAGGTTCGAATCTTGCCTCGGGCATGGATGTGTGTGATGTCGTTAGGTTAGTTAGGTTTTAGTAGTTCTAAGTTCTAGGGGACTGATGACTATAGATGTTAAGTCCCATAGTGCTCAGAGCAATTTGAACCATTTGTTTTGCGGGTGATGAAATCGGTCATCTACTCAGAATTAATGGAACATTGCAGTTCCATCAGGCAAGAGACTTATTAGTCGTGAGTTTGTTCTGCATCAGAACTATGATCTCAAACATGCTCTTACGTTGTGCAGAGAGTAGTTGTTGTTATTGTTGTGGTCTTCAGTCCTGAGACTGGTTTGATGCAGCTCTCCATGCTACTCTATCCTGTGCAAGCTTCTTCATCTCCCAGTACCTATGGCAGCCTACATCCTTCTGAATCTGCTTAGTGTATTCATCTCTTGGTCTCCCTTTACGATTTTTACCCTCTACGCTGCCCTCCAATAATAAATTGATGATCCCTTGATGCCTCAAAACATGTCCAACCAACCGATCCCTTCTTCTAGTCAAGTTGTGCCACAAACTTCTCCCCAATCCTATTCAATACCTCATTAGTTATATGATCTATCCATCTAATCTTCAGCATTCTTCTGTAGCACCACATTTCGAAAGCTTCTATTCTCTTCTTGTCCAAACTATTTATCGCCCTTGTTTCACTTCCACACATGGCTACGCTCCATACAAATACTTTCAGAAACGACTTCCTTACACTTAAATCTATACTCGATGTTAACAAATTTCTTTTCTTCGGAAACGCTTTCCTTGCCATTGCCAGTCTACATTTTATATCGTCTCTTCTTCGACCATCATCAGTTATTTCGCTCCCCAAATAGCAAAACTCCTTTACTACTTTAAGTGTCTCATTTTCTGACCTAATTCCCTCAGCATCGCCCGACTTAATTCGACTACATTCCATTATCCTCGTTTTGCTTTTGTTGATGTTCATCTTATACCCTCCTTTCATGACACTGTCCTTTCCGTTCAACTGCTCTTCCAAGTCCTCTGCTGTCTCTGACAGAATTACAATGTCATCGGCGAACATTAAAGTTTCTATTTCTTCTCCATGGATTTTAATACCTACTCCGAATTTTTCTTTTGTTTCCTTTACTGCTTCCTCAATATACAGATTGAATAACATCGGGGAGAGGCTACAACCCTGTTTCACTCCCTTTCCAACCACTACTTCCCTTTCATGTCCCTCGACTCTTGTAACTGCCATCTGGTTTCTATACAAATTGTAAATAGCCTTTCGCTCCCTGTATTTTACCCCTGCCACCTTCAGAATTTGAAAGAGATTATTCCAGTCAACATTGTCAAAAGCTTTCTCCAAGTCTACAAATGCTAGAAACGCAGGTTTGCCTTTTCTAAATCTAGCTTCTAAGATAAATCATAGGATTAGTATTGCCTCACGTGTTCCCATATTTCTACGGAATCCAAACTGATCTTCCCCGGGGTCAGCTTCTACCAGTTTTTCCATTCGTCTGTACAAAATTCGCGTTAGTATTTTGCAGCCGTGACTTATTAAACTGATAGTTCGGTAATTTTCACATCTGTCAACGCCTGCTTTCTTTGGGATTGGAATTATTACATTCTTCTTGAAGTCTGCGGGTATTTCGCCTGTCTCATACATTTTGCTCACCAGATGGTAGAGTTTTGTCAGGACTGGCTCTCCCAAGGCTGTCAGTAGTTCTAATGGAATGTTGTCTACTCCCGGGGCCTTGTTTCGATTCAGGTCTTTCAGTGTTCTATCAAATTCTTCACGCAGTATCTTATCTCCCATTTCATCTTCATCTACATCCTCTTCCATTTCCATAATATTGTCCTCAAGAACATCGCCCTTGTATAGACCCTCTATATACTCCTTCCACCTTTCTGCTTTCCTTTCTTTGCTTAGAACTGGGTTTCCATCTGAGCCCTTGATATTCATACAAGTGGTTCTCTTTTCTCCAAAGGTCTCTTTAATTTCCCTGTAGGCAATATCTATCTTACCCCTTGTGAGGTAAGCCTCTACATCCTTACATTTGTCCTCTAGCCATCCCTGCTTAGCCATTTTGCACTTCCTGTCGATATCATTTTTGAGACGTTTGTATTCCTTTTTGCCTGCTTCATTTACTGCATTTTTATATTTTCTCCTTTCGTCAATTAAATTCAATATTTCTTCTGTTACCCAAGGATTTCTACTAGCCCTCGTCTTTTTACTTACTAGATCCTCTGCGGCCTTCACTACTTCATCTCTCAAAGCTACCCATTCTTCTTCTACTGTATTTCTTTCCCCCATTCTTGTCAATTGTTCCCTTATGCTCTCCCTGAAACACTGCACAACCTCTGCTTTAGTCAGTTTATCCATGTCCCCATCTCCTTATATTCTTACCTTTTTGCAGTTTCTTCAGTTTTAATCTACAGTTCATAACCAATAGATTGTGGTCAGAGTCCACATCCGCCCCGGGAAATGTCTTACACTTTAAAACCTGGTTCCTAAATCTCTGTCTTACCATTATACAGGGTGATTCAAAAAGAATACCACAACTTTAGGAATTTAAAACTCTGCAACGACAAAAGGCAGAGCTAAGCACTATCTGTCAGCGAATTAAGGGAGCTATAAAGTTTCATTTAGTTGTACATTTGTTCGCTTGAGGCGCTGTTGACTAGGCGTCAGCGTCAGTTGATGCTAAGATGGCGACCGCTCAACAGAAAGCTTTTTGTGTTATTGCGTACGGCAGAAGTGAATCGACGACAGTTGCTCAGCGTGCATTTCGAACGAAGTATGGTGTTAAACCTCCTGATAGGTGGTGTATTAAACGTTGGTATAAACAGTTTACAGAGAATGGGTGTTTGTGGAAAGGGAAAAGTTCTGGACGGCCGAGAACGAGTGATGAAAATGTAGCACGCATCCAGCAAGCATTTGTTCGCAGCCCAGGAAAATCGACTCGCAGAGCTAGCAGAGAGCCGCAAATTCCACAATCAACTGTATGGAGAGTCCTACGAAAAAGGTTAGTTATGAAACCTTATCGTCTGAAATTGGTTCAAGCACTGTCTGCAGCTGATAAGATTAAAAGAATCGATTTCTGTGATTTTATCCTTGCTCAAATGGAAACAGATGAATCTTTCGTTTCAAAGATTGTGTTTAGTGATGAAGCAACTTTCCACACTAACGGGAAAGTCAACCGTCAAAATGTCTGTATATGGGGCACTGAGAATCCGCGGGAAACAACTCAGTATGAACGTGACTCGCCTAAGGTGAACGTTTTCTATGCCATTTCAGCCAATAAAGTTTTTGGTCCCTTTTTCTTCGAAGGTGCTACTGTAACTGGACTACAGTATCTGGAGATGTTAGAGAATTGGCTGTTCCCTCAGCTCGAACAAGGAGCACAATAATTCATATTTCAGCAGGATGGAGCGCCACCACATTGGCACTTATCTGTCCGTAACTACCTGAACGTCAACTACCCGAGGCGATGGATCGGCCGCCAGGCAGCCCGTGACAGAGCACTTCATCACTGGCCTCCAAGATGCCCTGATCTTACCCCCTGCGATTTTTTCTTATGGGGGTATGTTAAGGATATGGTGTTTCGGCCACCTCTCCCAGCCACCATTGATGATTTGAAACGAGAAATAACAGCAGCTATCCAAACTGTTACGCCTGATATGCTACAGAGAGTGTGGAACGAGTTGGAGTATCGGGTTGATATTGCTCGTGTGTCTGGAGGGGGCCATATTGAACATCTCTGAACTTGTTTTTGAGTGAAAAAAAAAAACCTTTTTAAATACTCTTTGTAATGATGTATAACAGAAGGTTATATTAGGTTTCTTTCATTAAATACACATTTTTAAAGTTGTGGTATTCTTTTTGAATCACCCTGTATAATCTATCTGAAACCTGTCAGTATCTCCAGGCTTCTTCCATGTATACAACCTTCTTTTATGATTCTTGAACCACGTGTTAGCTATGATTAAGTTGTGCTCTGTGCAAAATTCTACCAGGCGCCTTCCTCTTTCATTTCTTAGCCCCAATCCATATTCACCTACTACGTTTCCTTCTCTTCCTTTTCCTACTGTCGAATTCCAGTCACCCATCACTATTAAATTTTCGTCTCCCTTCACAATCTGAATAATTTCTTTTATTTCATCATACATTTCTTCAATTTCTTCGTCATCTGCAGAGCTAGTTGGCATATAAACTTGTACTACTGTAGTAGGCGTGGGCTTCGTGTCTATCTTGGCCACAATAATGCGTTCACTATGCTGTTTGTAGTAGCTTACCCGCACTCCTAATTTTTTTATTCATTATTAAACCGACTCCTGCATTACCCTTGTTTGATTTTGTATTTATAAGCCTGTATTCGCCTGACCAAAAGTCTTGTTCCTCCTGCCACCGAACTTCACTAATTCCTACTATATCTAACTTTAACCCATCCATTTCCCTTTTTGAATTTTCTAACCTACCTGCTCGATTAAGGGATCTGACATTCCACGCTCCGATCCGTAGAACGACAGTTTTCTTTCTCCTGATAACGACGTCCTCCTGAGAGTATGTCAACAGAAAAGTGGAAACTGAAGAACATGAGTTGGCCAAGTCAGTCACCTGACTTAAATCTCATCGAACACTTATGGGACAGACGTGTCAGGTAGGTCAGAAAACTGAAGTCTTCTAATGTTGAAGATCTACAGAATAATTTACAAATGAGTTTCACTGCCATAGCTGCAAAAAACTAGAAAATCTTTTCTCCAGAATGCCAAGTGTGTGTGCATCTGTTCTGAGGGAAAAGTGTCGATACTTTGAAGAGGCTAAAATCAAAACCATATTGTATTACACTTAATGACAGAGAGAGAAAATATTTCTTTTCTTGGCCTATTGAGTTTGCACGGTGCGCTTGTACATTCAGATGAATTACATAGTTATTATCACGAGTGATGGAAAACTTTTTACCGGTATATTTGTTATTTTCTGCTCGATATTAATTTGCCTAACATAAATGTTGATTTTATAATGTTTCTGTAAAAACCAATGACAGAATGATACTCGGCAGAAATGTGAGTAGGGGCGAGAGTACGTGGACCAGGGAAACTGGAAAACCGACTAGCCACCTGGTACACAAAGAGTAAACGCAACAAGAGCAACAGCAGAGACCAGCCGCCGCATATGAGGAAAATAAAAAGGAAGCAGCCGCTAAAGTCAAGAAGAATATTTTGACACTTTTGTGATACCATTGCTATGAGAATAATAGTCTGCAATCCATTTTGATTACAGATAGAGGAGTAAACGTTCTCTCAGAGTGAAACGCCACGAACCTCGCAAGGTTCGCGAGGGGCCGTCAACAAAAAAAGAAATTCTAGACAATAAAAATCAGTACAGATCAGTGCAGATTCCAGCCCCATTTTGAATGACTGACTCAATGCTGAACTTGTTACGACGTTATCAATTTTTTTTCGAAGTTCCACGAACAGTACAAATTTGTCCCGTATTAAAAATTCGAAGAAAGATCGTAACAGGCAGATACCTGACATACTGAGCAACTACAGGCTGGAACCAAAATTCAAATGCTGTCATTTTTAGGGGGATTTGCTTATTTCCAAAAGTTAAATTCAGACACAAATTCAAACTGCTCTTCTCATCCCTACAGGAAGCGCAGGGCTATGAAAACGACTGTGTTGGAGTTAGAGGAGGATAGGAAATACCTGTAGACAAAATACATTTTCTGTTCTCTAAGCCCCAGCAGGCAGTCCTTGTCCACTGCCTCTTCCCACAGCTGGTACTAGACTCACGTTCTGAGGTCGGAAGCTCACAGGTGTGCGAGTGTCCCGAAGTCATAAAACCTCAGGTTACAGCCGCCCTAGCCTAGTTTCTCCTCGAGCCAACGACTGGAGCAAGACGCGCCAGCAGTATGGTCTCGGCACCTGCCGCCCTGCGCCAGGTGAACGTGTGTCTGCGCATTACCATCTGCAGAAGACAGAAATTTGTATTGTACACAGGCAGGCACCACCGTTTAAACTCGGCGAGTGTTACTACGTCGTGTTGTTTGAGTGACACGACACCATCGCGATCAGCCCTTTGCTTATGCTAACAACACACACACACACACACACACACACACACACACACACACACCAGGAGGATGAATTTACCTCTTCCCAGCACTTTAAAACCCAAAGACAGTTTCAGTAATTTTGATAATTTGATAACTAGACTAAGGAAAAAAAAACGATGCATCACGAAGGAATTATCCGAATGAGACGGCAATCAGTAGATGTGATGTACATGTACAGACACACAAATGATTACAATTTCAAATAAAATGATTGATTTATTCAAGAGAATGAGCTTCTGAAATTGAGCAAGTCAATAATGCGTTTGTCCATCTCTGGACCTTATGCAAGCAGTTATTCTGTTTGACATTCATTGACAGAGCTGCTAGATGTCTCCCTCAGGGATATCGTGCCACATTCTGTCCAATTGGCAAAATAGATCGTCAAAATACCGAGCTGAATGAAGAGCCCTGCCCAGAGTGCTGCAAACGTTCTCAATTTGGGAGAGATGTGGCGACCTTGATTCTCACCGCTTGGGGGCGGGCATTACCTTACTGAAATGTAACCCCAGGATGGCAACAAAACGGGGCGTAGAAAATCGTCGACGTAACGCTGTGCCGTAAAGGTTCCGCAGATGACAACCAAAAGGGTTCTGCTATGACATGAATTGACACTCCAGACGATAACTCCTGGCTGTCGGGCTGTATGGTGGGCGACAGTCAGGTTGGTATCCCACCGCCTTCCAGGGCGTCTCCAGACACGTTTCGGCGTGAAATCTCATTGACTGGAGTAGAACCGTCTTCAGTGATGAGTCCCACGTGGAAGTGAGCCGCGATGACCAGCGAGGACGTATCTGGAGACGATCCGGACAGCAGTGGGATACCAAACTGATTGACGCCCGCCGTACGGCCTGACAATCAGGAGTGATGGTTTGGGGTGCCATTTCATTTCATAGCAGGACCCTCTCGTTGTCATCCGCGGCACCTCTACAGAACAGAAATACGTCGACGGTATTCTACGCCCCAGTTTATTGCCCTTCCTGGCAAGCCATCCTAGTCTTTCATTGCAACAATATAATAATCGCCCACGCATGGCTAGAGTCACCATCGCTTGTCCTCGTAGCTGCAAAAACCGTAGCTTGGTCAGCAAGGTCTTGAAATCTCTCCCCAAATGAGTGTGGGCTGGGCCCTGCAACCAGCTCGCCATTTCGAAGATCTAACGCGCCAAATGGACAGAATTCTCTCAGGAGGCCATCCAGCAACTTTCTCAATCAATGCCAGGCCGGATAAATGCTTGCATAAGGATGAGAGGTGGACCAACGCCTTACTGACTAGTTCAATGGGTAACGCTCTTTCTCTTAAATAAATCATCCAAATTTTCTGGAATTGTAATCATTTGTTTGTCTGTACATGAACATCACGTCTACAAATTTTCGCCTCACTCGGGCAATTCCTTCGAGGTGTATCGATTCCTGCAGTCATTAATAATTATTTTTGCACATGTATCTGTTGATAGATAGTCTCGCATCCGAACTGGACGTGAGTTGTTTTTGTTTGGTAATTCAATTGAAAGTCGCTAGCATAATTTCTTTTCAATATTGTTTGTTCGGACTGAAGGTCAGTGTAAGGATTTTCAAATTTCGAATTTAGCTAGATGGCTTAATTAGTAATGGGATAAATATCCATAGAATCACATCACTGAATCTGCAACTTGAGTCTTGACTTCGAGGTAATTAGAAATTCAGTAACAAAGCGGAAGACGCGTAACAATAATTTATTGTGTCTCCGTCAGATTTTCTCTGCCTCGTGATGACTGGGTGCTGTGTGATGTCCTTAGGTTAGTTAGGTTTAAGTAGTTCTAAGTTCTAGAGGAATAGTGACCACAGCAGTTGAGTCCCATAGTGCTCAGAGCCATTGGAACCATCTCCGTCAGATTTAAAGTAGCAACATTCAAATACTTTCTCTGGAAACGAACAAGCAACAAATTCCAATATTTTTCAAACTATAAACGCAATATTTTTTATTAACGAAAATTTTTTGTTCTTTGTGTTGTAGCTAACGGTAATAACGTTGTATAATAATAGCCTTGATGGAGCGCTATAGAAGTAACTGTGTGACACGAACAAACATAGCGCGACGAAATCAGTGTCTCTTTCAAATACTGTTTACAAGAAATTAAATTTGTCTTTAGACGCCGATTACACCATCTTACTTAATCGTAAGCAAGGTAATGTATGAGATAATAAATCCAGTAAATAACGCTGCAGCAACTCTAAGTTTATATATGTGCATCTAGGCAAGCTGATTGTTTCGTAAATCAGAAGCGTGTCCGCAGCTCGTGGTCTAGTGGCTAGTGTTGCTGGCTCCGGATCATGGGGTCCCGGGTTAGATTCCCGCCCGGGTTGGAGATTTTCTCTTCCCGAGGACTGGATGTTCACAAATCGAAGGGATGAAAACTGGTTATGAATCAAAGATTGAATTTTAGGGATATTATTCCTCAGGTGCAAATTTACATCATAGCCATACAGTAGGATTACCACAGAGAACTATTTTAGAACATTCTTCCACGGTCTGTATGTGTAAACATCAAGTAGTTGGATTATGCCGGATGTTCCAGCAGGAATCGCCATGATTTTTACGTCCTTTTACCTTGTCTGTTGTCAAATTTCTTTTCCGTTTGTCCAGTCCAGGAATCCAAACACAAGACAGATCATTCACCAACAGTAGGTAAGTAAACATCCGCAAACCATTGAATAGCGAGATGTTGAAGGAAAGAAATGCAACAATATTTCGCCTTTGAACATAGTTTGTTGAATAATGTGTGTAAATCGGCCGCCTGTTTCCTACTGTACTATGAGCAAAGGGGGCTGTACAACACCACTCGCAGATAGGATCGGCTACATCGTGTAGCTAAGGGTTAACGAATTCAACGACTGAGCGAGACATTCAGTTTTTAGTGTTCCTTTAAAGGATAAGGTACGACCTGCGCGTGTCTCCAAATTAAGATTGGTCCGAATTGTAAACAATGTCCTCTCCTAATAATGTAATATTCGCTTTTATGTTTGCCACAAATGGATTAGCTTGTTCTACTAATTGTTCTTTATTGGTAACTTGTTTTTGAGCAACAAATTTATTAATCTTTCTAGAAATAAATTCTACGCCTTACTTTAAAATGGTGAAACCATTTCGTAGATGTCGTGAATAGATGGCACAACAAATTAACTTCATCTCCCGCCCACAAAGTCCATCGTTTCAGGTCCAAGTCATGAGTAAGTAATGATTTATTGCATGCCATCTGGAACTGTCCCAATACACACATATTTAGAAATCTGTAATAATTTGTCGCTTCGTGTCCCACCTTCAGTGACTTGTGTTACCCATGTATATATTGATTTTGTATCTTCAACCTTCCTGAAATTTGTTGGACTGTTTTTAAGGGTATACGGAACGCCCTATGCTTACAATATTAAATTGAGCTAAAAGTTAGGAACATTTTCTCATTTGTTATTTGGAAGATACTCTTGATTTTTTCACAGAACGCAGAGATATGTTCTGCTTTTATGCTGAATTATTAATTTTGAAAAAATTGTGTATAGTTTTTCAGATATTTTATTTTTTGTAAATGTTAAAAATGTTATACATATTAACAAGTATTTTAAAATTTACATCCATTAATACAATATATTTCCACATATCTTTTAATTCAGATATATTAGAAGCTCTTTAGGAACAACTACAGAAAATTTCATCTTTCGACTATAAATAGGCCCTGAGAAAATGTACCTTATACACAAAAAAAACTGAAGTTACGGGAAATTAGCTTCAAAGTTTTTACTTCAGTACAAGCCTGCTCCATAGCTTGTATCATCAGAATCGTCCAACAGCTTCCTCTTGATGTCTCTGCTATGCTGTCTAGCAATCTTTGAATATACTTTTATGGCATTATCTGAAGACCTGAGCCGTTCCTTGTCCAAACAAAGCATAGCTGCGGCAGCACGTAGTCCTACACAGAGCCCCAACTTCTGCAGAACTTTGCACTTTGTTATATTGCCCTGATTGAATGATGAAACAGCATCATAAACGCCAAAGTGAGGTGTGTTTATGCCCACAAACACAGTTTTAGGTAGTCTATTCCATATCACATGGTTCACACACACATTTGGATTTTGAGTCCGGCCATGAAAACATTTCTTTAGTAGACTAATATCTGCGAGGTCTTGGAATATTGGTTTTATTTCATCCATTATGGCAGGTGATGAGGGTGATTGTATTGTTTCTTAGTTACCTTGCCTCTGTTGTACTTGCACCAACTATCGTCTCCTTTTGGACATAGCCCATGTTGGGGATTCTCATTGTTTGAAGCTGTATGAAAAAACAGAGCCCAGACTGCTCTTCTCATTAATTCTGCATCTGCTGTATTCTTATTGCTAGACCATAGCACTTCTGAATATGATCTATTTGTAGCATCTGTCAGTCTATTTTTCCCATCTAAAGTTTTTCCATCGCTCAATTTCTTGCCTTTCATGCTAGCCTTGAGCCGTCGAAGCCTTGATCCCATCCTTTTCTGAACATGGCCAACACACTCCAGTTTGGAAATTTTCACATCATTACCATAGGTTCTCAGTTCCTCAATTTCTCTGAAAGCCTTTGAGTCACCATCTCCAAGATAATTTATGTATCTAACGTTGTACCATTTTACTGAGCGTTGATAAATACTTCTTACACCAGCAACTTCCATACCACCACTTGACCCATAGTAATTTGCCATGCACTCCTCTCCATGTTTATTTTTCAATTTCTCCTTGCATCTGCAATGCTTGGAAAGTATTGCCACATCAACTACCTTACCAGTGTCCACACTTGTAGCTGTTACTACACCATTCAGAGATGTGTGGCCTCTCTTCTGCCAGCTTCCATCAAAAGCTATGGACAAGTCTCTGCTATTATTACTTTCAACAACTGCTTCCTCAACAGCATCTTTCATGTTTTCCTGTGCCACATCTTCTACAGCAGAGCCTATTGCAATTATGTGTTTGTTAAATTTTGAAAGTGGAGGAGAGAGGTTCATCACACCACACAACATGGCACCTGCAGCCCTGCCCTTTCCTATACACCGTAATCCATAAACCAGTCTAATGCTTATATCGTATAGTTTACCTGTATCTGCAGTAACATGTGAGGAATTGAAGAAAGTAAAACTGCGTTTGCAATAACTGCACATCAACTCTAATTCACAAGCAAGTCCTACATGTAAGTTTGTTTTCAATGAAACACCACATTTTCCACATTGTTTGCAGCATACATTGTTCTCCAAAACGTCTGATAATAAAGAGACGTTAATTACCTCATATTTTGTAGTCCCAGCATTTAGTTTCTTGTATTCTTCTTCAATTCCACCTAGTTTTCTTCTTGAAGCACTTTCCGGTGTAGTGGCAGCAGCATCACTCAATGTATCACTACCAGTGTTGAGGTTAGTCGCTACTGGGACATCAGATACTGATGAAGATGGATCAGACGAATTTTTAGTACACTTTACTTTCTTGCGCCAATGTATACGCTTTCTAATTACCTTCAGACTAGGTCTTCGCATGTTGAAGGAAAGAAAACTCAATGACTTCTCCACATACGACTTTCACAACAATGACATGGATGTACTCACAAAGGAAACAATACAAATGGTGCAGAATCTATTGTCAACTGTCTAGCAGTGTAGCCAACAGAAAAGCTAACTCTCTTGTGCTCAAGTATATCTCTGGCAAGGCTGTCTATATCAGGTATATTTCGCGTCTCATATACAAAGTGCGGAACATCGTGTGTCGAAATTATTTTAAAAAATTATTTAAAATAGTTCTATTCACTTCATCCAAATATTTTATACATGGTATTAAACGGGAGAGTCTAAATTTTTCGAAAATGCATTTACCCAAAAATCGATTTTTTCATCGAAAAACACGTTCCGTATACCCTTAAACTCTTATTCCTTTTCTTTGCACGCCAAAACGCAACTGCTTCTTTTTTATATTCCAAATCTGTTACCAATTTTCCCTTCTTACTGCCTTCCAAAACATCCTCATAATCCTCTTCAAACGCCTCTTCCATTGGGACAGCCTCAAGAAATACATCTTCGTCGTCATAGGTCAAAGTGACAAGACACCTCAGACCGCACATTTCCCCCTCGCGGCTAACAGCTCTTAAACAGTTTGTGTTTGATGACAAGAGGTATCCGTGTGCCACAAAGAATGAAAGTGCGCCACGAAATGTGGAGGAGGAATGCTGAAAGTATTTCCAGCGCGACACGAAGTGCTCAGTGCTCAGCACGTGTCTAGTGTGAAGCGACCCGGTGCATGGCTTGTTCTGGCAGGTGCAACTCTGATTCAGGGAGCCTGTGCGAGAAAGTTTTTCAAGTATGTTTAGTGTGATCTGTGACAGTGTAACTATGTGGTTCCTTTTGCTATCAGAATTAAAAAAACATTGTCTAAATTATTTGAACACCAGCGTCAGTTTCGAGGTGTATTGTGATTTCATAAATAAAAAACAATATTCTTAAACAAATTGTTTAAACAATGGCTTGTGCAACTATATTAGTCTACCGTCAGGAGGTCCTCATAGTTCTGCAGCTAAACACAGACTGAGCGAATTTCCAGGTATTTTTTTCCTTGGATCACCATCTTAGATTACGACACGGGAGGGTGGGAGAGCCTACCGCGCCCTCTGATGGTGGTGTTGTGAACTAGGTCAGTTGGCCTCCAGTTATCAAGGTGAATACACTGGATGGAGCTCCTGTTCAGTGCTCAATCAGTGGCAACCCTTCCTCAGTGCATACAAAATACAAAATAAATGCTTATGTCCATTCTATCTTGCAGCCTAGCACAATCTGAGTACTTTTCCCACCAATTTCCATATGGGGAAGGGAGGGGAGGGGAGGGGGAATGGGTGTGGAGTTAAGTTAGTGGAGGTAGTCCAATTGACCTATTTTCCTGCCAAAATTTGAACTTCCTGCCATGACGTCAGTGTGACACTGCCACATCTACAGCTGCCTTCTTGGATCCCACCACCTTGAATAAATTTGGCAACAATGGAGAGAGGGGCAACGCTGCTGTTGCTCCACTACTGATGTCTTATTGCAGATGATCGAAGCTTTTGTCTAATAGGTGTAATACATTCTTTGGATTAATCGTGCCATATTCCGAATAAACATGTATATACTCAATCTTTCACACTCTGTTTATACTATCAGATTTCAATCTGACATTCAGACTGCAAAATCTGGCCTGCTGTGTATGGGATCGATAATTATCGAATGACAATAAATGCACCTGTTAACACACAGTGTAAATCCATGCATACATTGTTGTTGTTGTTGTTGTTGTGGTCTTCAGTCCTGAGACTGGTTTAATACAGCTCTCCATGCTACTCTATCCTGTGCAAGCTTTTTCATCTCCCAGTACCTACTGCAACCTACATCCTTCTGAATCTGCTTAGTGTATTCATCTCTTGGTCTCCCTCTACGATTTTTACCCTCCACGCTGCCCTCCAATACTAAATTGGTGATCCCTTGATGCCTCAGAACATGTCCTACCAACCGATCCCTTCTTCTGGTCAAGTTGTGCCACAAACTTCTCTTCTCCCCAATCCTATTCAATATTTCCTCATTAGTTATGTGATCTACCCATCTAATCTTCAGCATTCTTCTGTAGCACCACATTTCGAAAGCTTCTATTCTCTTCTTGTCCAAACTATTTATCGTCCATGTTTCACTTCCATACATGGCTACACTCCATACGAATACTTTCAGAAATGACTTCCTGACACTTAAATCAATACTGGATGTTAACAATACATTAATGTATACATATCCTACTGTCCAGCCGTCCAACACTTTCTCACGTTTCAATGAATCAGAGTTCAAATGGAAAGATTTAGTTGCTGAGTACACGCATTTTACTTTGCCTGTACTATATATTAAAACTCATCATTTTCTCCACCTTCCATTGGTCGTCTTGTATGGTCCGCAGCTATAACTAAGAGCTCTGTTATTAATCACGTTCGCCATATTGTGCACTTTTACATATCTAAGGTAGTAACAATAGGATGATGTAATGTATTTGCTTTGACCACTCTTATGCGTAATTTTCTTAAAACTCATCATTTTTTAACAAACTGAATATGCAATAAACTTTGGAACACACATCGCAAGTGTGCTGCGACAACAGGTCACGGGCGTAAAATGTCCCCCAACCTCCCAGTATCCCTGTACGCCGCACATATCCCTAGTCAAGTCCGAGGAACCAGCCCATACGGCTTTACACAGCTGCCCAAGCTGTGACGGCTGCCAATGCTGCGACCAAGACCCTGCATATTGCACTGGGAAAGGTTTCAGATATTGCCTCCCCTCAACTACTTACACTGAACACAGATGTTTAGAGCGATAAAGTTATAGAGTTCAATGACATTTTCACACTGTGTTTGAAACTATATGCTATAAACATTTCACTGGAGGAAGGAGAAAAAAGTATGCTTCAGCAACACACATTCGCAACATCCTTGTAATCGAAAGTACTGCAATATATAAAGTTCATATGCATTCGATACTGACCAGCTAGATGTACATCTTTTTAAACACAGACATAAACAATTGCATCTCAATCTGCAATCAATTTTAACTGTTATGTTCATTCATTGCGCTCATTGCTGTAATTAAGACATGTTTTATACAGAAATTACTTGGACAGTGAAGTGATCTAAAACTCTTTGCAGTTGGGCGGTAACAGCCCCTAATACTATTGTTTAAACAACTAGTGTAATAAAATAAACGTGCAGTTATTATGGAGACATAATGGTAATTAGGAAGCGGACGTCTGCAGCAGACAGCAATAGCTAAGTATTTTGTTGGTAAACCATAGAATTTGGTAACATTTCATTTACTTCACAGCTTTTCGTATACAACATGATTCCAGGATGATGGTACAAACTTTCAGTGATGATGGGCAAACTTAACAGTCTGGGTAAACGAGTATGAAGTTAAAAGCGAAAATCGTTCTGATATGTCTGACACTTAACACCTTCTACTGCTAGTTCTTTGCTTTTCATACTTTGGGAGGAGGCAGTATGGACCGAAACAAGACAAAATTGTCTATAAACA
The DNA here is from genome assembly GCF_021461385.2 of Schistocerca piceifrons. Classification (NCBI taxonomy): domain Eukaryota; kingdom Metazoa; phylum Arthropoda; class Insecta; order Orthoptera; family Acrididae; genus Schistocerca; species Schistocerca piceifrons. The sequence goes on along the minus strand of NC_060145.1, from coordinate 287,229,870 downwards.
TGGGCTCTAAAAAGCATAGCTTAAGAGCTATTATTACTCCTTCAGTAGAAGAGATGTTTTTCACAGTAGCAAAGATGACCTTAAAGCTTTCGTGTGCTGGACATTTTTTCCATGTTTTGGTCCATACCACCGCCTCCCAAAATATGGAAATCAAAGAGCTTGCACTGCATGAGGTCCACTGTTAAAGGTATCAGAACGATTTTCACTTTTAACTTTCAACTCGTTCGTTTCCGGATCACGGTCCCATTCCTCAAATTCATACATTTACCTTTCTCGATCATCCCTGAAAGTGCATACCGTCATCACGGAATATTCCTGCAGTCCGTGTTTTTCTTTCCTAGAATTTCGAACACTTACCTGGTAGCCCATCGGAAATCCCACTCTCATGACAGCCCAACATATCACAGACACTAGTGCACAACGTTCCAATGCTATCAATGCTGGCAGTCTGCATGGCTGTCCTATGCAACATTATTAGATGAATGGTGCCCATTAAGGAACCGTTTTGTAACAGTGTTATGGCGGTTAAAAATCGATGATCAAGTGGTCGTTTCAAGAGTTAAAGAAGGAATTATGTGGTTCATTTATCTACATGGTAAATTCTCCAAGTTCATCTCTGTGAGAAATGACGTCAAGACATACATCCTTCTCTCCTACACGGGAACTAAAAGTAAGAGCAAGATCAATGCTATGATGCACCTAAAAATCCTGTGGGTATTCCATTTAATGTGGAATTTGCTGACGTTAAAATACGAGTTTTGACGGGTAATGTGTATGGAACAGGCCAATTGTAGCAGCTCTGTGAAGACTACTATTACCTTATGGACCTGGATGTAACTGGAGAGTTTGTGGGTATTTTTAACAAAAATAGATGTACGAGATTCTCACCTAAAACGAAATCGCGACTTCCGAATGTTATGGGACTATCAAGAGAACAGCAATGTGACTTCACTTCAGTTTGTCTGATTCTGTTGGAGACTGGTTAAATGTATTACATGCTGACAATATGGTTTCTTATAGCCTATGCTTATTCTTCTTAGAAGGTCAAACATCAGTTCGCTACCCCATCGGAAATCTTAAAAGAATCTTATTTGAACCAATTGCAACCCAAGTTTCGGCAAACAAATCATTGATTTACGCAAAAAATTGCTCATTCTGGCAAAAATTCGTTGATTTCAACGAAAAAATGGGCTATTTCGATACAAAATTGAATTATTTTGACGCAAAATTCACGGATTTCGCCACAAAATTCGTCGATTTTACCCAAAAATTAACTGATTTCGACACACTTCAACACAAAATTCCAACCATGACGGTTATAGCGATCGATCAGGATGACCGAGTGTTATGTACTTGTTCACAGTATTCTGTTAACTCCAGAGCTCAAACACAGCTGCCCCGCGTACGTCTACTTCTGTCAATAAGCTCGCTTTCATCACGTCGGCCAGTGATATGCGTATTGATAACAGTCGGCTTCGAAAGTACTCTACTCTACAATACCATTGCTTTTGTTGTTGTTGTTGTTGTTGTTGTTGTTGCTGCTTTACGGCGCAAAACAGCTGAGGTTATAAGCGCCCGTGTAAGAACTTAAAATGATCAATTACCTAATGAATTCGAAGTCGATAATATTCACAGCCTAATCGATTGGAGTGGAGAAACAGCTAAAAGCGATAACTTCTCCTTTGAGGATGTTGCTCAAGTGGTTGAGACTAATTTCCTTCGCCATATGTCTACGACGAATAACAAGTAAAACGCGATCTACACCTCGTGCTGTATCTGCTAAAAATATCTGCTGATAACTCAGATGGCAAACGTACATTAAAACGTAAACGCTTACAGAATCGGCACTGGGTTACAAAATGGTGCACTGTCAATGGTTGGTTGCAGTAAGCACTGAGTGGTGCAGGGTTTCCACTTAACACATGACAGTGACTGAAACGACAGTGTCTTACATGCGGCCTAGCTAAAAGTATCTCTTCGCGACGAGAAGGCGATAGCTCCATTATCAGTGGGCGAGTAGAGGCATTCTTGGATTCCTTGTACTAAGGGTTGGTATGTGGATAGCACACGAAGGATCTGGAGGAAACTAAGTGAATAGGGACGAAATACACAATTGAGAGGCCTGTGTCGTCGGATGTAATGGGTGGCCTGTCAGAGTGTGGGAAGCTCTTCAGTAAAAATCGAAGACTGTTCTCGAAGGCGGTATCTAAAATGTTTGTTGCCCATGACAAAGGCGCATTCGACACCACGGTCGGTTTTACAGCAACCCGTGTAATGAAGGCGCTGTCTTCAAGTTTCATGCAAAGTTCGAGAAACTTACAACGATAGGTCGAATGTAGAGTAGTGTTCTTGGGAAGCGAACTAGTCCAAGATGAACGAGATCTTCCGCATGAAGCCAATGCAGTGAAGGGCTCTCACCCATCGTGAAAGTGGCAGGTAACATAAGGTTAAACTTCCGAAGTAGTATATGAAGTATATGAAAGCGAACTCTCAAAGGCAACAAGGGAGTAGCGCTCACCCCGTATTGGCGGTCAAAGGGTCATCAAGAAAGGACGCACAGAATGGATGGTTGGGCACAGAGGACAGACGGCATGCTTAACTGCCGAAGAGAACATCACGCCGGTATGACAGTGGTAATCCGGCAGCGTCTGCACAGAGACTCATGAACAAGGGAGTAGCGCTCACCCCGTATTGGCGGTCAAAGGGTCATCAAGAAAGGACGCACAGAATGGATGGTTGGGCACAGAGGACAGACGGCATGCTTAACTGCCGAAGAGAACATCACGCCGGTATGACAGTGGTAATCCGGCAGCGTCTGCACAGAGACTCATGACTGGGCTAGTGTAGACAGCCCCAATGGTCAAACGTTTGCCTTGATGGTGGATTGTGCTGAGACGGCGTAAAATAGATGATCGCGCAGATGAGTAAATGAGACAACCATAATCAATTTTTGATCGGACAAGAGACTAGTATAAGCGGAGGGCAGAGGAAGACTTTCCAATCCGCTCCCCTTGAAGTACTGTTTAAAACACGTACGATTTTTGGAGACTGGTACAGTGTGCTGCCAGATAAGATATGTGGGAAGACTAACAGAGTCTCCTGTCGAGCATAAGCCCAAAGAATTTCGTGGTTTCGACAAACAGACAAGTAATAGGACCGACATGTAAGGCCAGTGTAAGGAACTCCGTATATGGCCTGAAGTTCAGATAGACAGTTTTTTCAGTGGATGAGTGGAATCTGTTGTCGATGTTCCATGAGTAAAGATGGTCGAGACGTCACTAAAGTCGTTGCTCAAGTAAACAGGTTCGTTGAGAGCTGCAGCAGACCACAAGATCATCGAAAAAAAAAAGAGAGACTGAGATGCCTGGCAGAGACAGTCTACGATAAGGTTCACTGCTACGGCAAGTACGACATCGCTCAGCACAGAGCCCTGATGCACCCAGTTCTCCTCAATAAAAGTGTTCAATAAAGGCGAACCCACACATACCTTGAAAACCGGAATAAAACAGGGCAGGTGGCCTTGGGCCCCATGTGTGCACTGTACGGAGGATGCCCATCCTCCAAGCAGATATTGTAGGCCTTTCTCAAATCAAAACACGTAGCTACTGTCTGGCATTTCCGCAGAAAATTGTTCATAACATGGATTGACAAGGTGACTAGATGATCAGCTGCGCAGCAGTGCTTACAAAATCCACATTGTGCATTTGCTAGCAAATTCCGAGACCTAAGCCACCACACCAGCTGACCACTGATCACGTGTTCCATCACCTTCCCCACACACTGCTGGTAAGGGAAATTGGGCTATAGCTGGACGGAAGATGTTTGTCCTTACCAGGCTTGGGTATGGGGATTAAAGTGGCTTCACGAGAACATCTGGAGAACGCGCCGCCCGTCCTGGTGTGATTATTTGTACGAAGGAAAAAGTGCTTGCGGTAAAGAGACAGGTGTTGCAACATCTTTATATGAATAATGTTCGAGCTCTTTCATAGTCAAAACTGTATCGTGGAATTTGTGATTCTGGGAGGGAAAGTGTCTCCCAAGCCGCCTCCGCTCTTTTCCGAGGTAGGAAGGCGGATAGTAATGGGTGGAGCTCGAGATCTCTGCAAAGTATCGACCCAAGGTATTGGAAATATCGACAGGGTCGACAATGACATCCGCCGCTACAGTCAGGCCGGGAATTGGTAGATGTACGTTTTTTCCAGAAATCCGACCCCCAACAGAAGGAGTAAAACGGTTAAAAGAAATAGTAAGAGAGATCCAATTAGCTTTTTTACTATCTCTGATAACGTGATAACACTTTCCACGCAATTGTTATTACTAATACAGTTGTTCTTTGTGAGATGGCGTTCAAAACTACAGAGAGCAGTCTCCATGCACGAACCGCATCACGGAATTCCTCAGTCCACCAGGAGCCTGGGACACATAGTGGTAGGGAACAGGTTCGGGGTATGGAACATTCTGCTGTGGTAAGGATAACATTCGTAGGGTACTCTGCCTTATCATCACTGCTGTGGATATGTTGTTTGTCTAAGGTTGCCAGTGAAGAGTAGAGCCTCCACTCAGCTTTTTTAGAAAGCTGCCAGTCTGTCTTGCACACAGATGGAACATGAGTTAGCAGACTAATGATGCACAGAAAGTGGTCGCTCAAGTATGTGTCAGAGGATGGACCACTCTAGACGGTGGGCAATTTGTGCATTAAATAACGAGAAATCCAAGTGTGAGACAGTGTGTGTAATCTGAAACAAATGTGGGTTCACCAGTGTTGAGAGAAATGGGAGTAAGCTGGTTGAGAATATCTGCCAGGAGTGTGTCTCTTTGGCAGGTTCTCAGAGATCCACAAATGGGATGGTGGGCACTGAAGTCGCCAAGTAGCAAAAAGAGTTGAGGGAGCTGAGTGGTAAGCTGCAGTATGTCTGTCCTCAAATGGAAGGGGTATGCAGATATTACAAAGAGAAAAGGTATAACTGCACAGAGAAAGACAGATGGCAATAGCTTCTAGCCGGATCATACAGTCGGCAGGACTCAACAGGACCAGACATACCTCTGAGAATGTCCAACGTAGTATTGGACGAAATGTTAGGAATAGAAGTATTCCATGGACCACGGCCATTTAACCCGGAAGAATTATCAACAACAGTTCTAGCCGGATGTTCAGTGAAATCGTCTGGTTATGGATGTCATCCCGAATGAGCGTCATGATTCCCCCATGAGCTGGAGTTCCTTCCTCATAAGGAAGGTCGAAACGTACTGGAGTCAAGACGTCAAAGCGGTCTTGAGGGCGTAATTTCGTTTATTGGAGGCATAAAACTACTGGGCACTACAATCACAATAGCAGCTGTAAGTCTGCCCCGTGGGATCTGACGCCACGTTCTGTTGGAGAACAGCCATATTAGATGACAGGAGATATTTCTTTTATAAGGGGCAATTACTTCAGTGGCTTCCGAGTACCAGATTTCGGCTGCGTACTACTACAGGGTTCTGAGGGTGGAGAATCCTGTTCCATTACTTCTTCAGAGGTATCAGTAACCTCCCTGGGTCGGTCAGCTGACTCCAGGGTGCAGAATCAGTTGGTTATCCGCACCAGTGAAATGGTGGTCAGACAGACAGAGGTGTTGTGCACTATCACTGTTGTAGAGGATCTCGAGTGGAAGAAGGGGAAAACATCTCTCTTTGTTCGACATCTTAGTACCTTTACGTTTGTCAGATGTGGACCCAGACGTTTGCTGCTTAAAAAATCATCTTTGGAGTATTCCTTTTTAAATTTCCATTCTTCTAGTTGCATCCCAAGTGAGCTTGTTGAGCAAATGTAGTGAGCGGAGGGCGGGACGTCACCCTACCAGTAGACGATTTCACAACCATAGCACTGAACTGGAGTCACATGTCTATGTGGCCATATCATTCACGAGTACTGATGTAGCAACAACAGCACTGTAACTTCTGGTTAGTGGTATGAAAGGCTTTCAGCTAGCTACCATCTTGCGCCTTCACCTGCCTCTCATGAATGGCTCGCTCACTGAGGTACAAAAGGCATTCATGAGATGAAGCTGCATGGTTGCCAGTGCAGTTGATGCAGTGGGGAGGAGGAGGTGGGCAGTCTCCCTCATGAACATTCTTGCCTCAAGTTACACATTTGGCTGTGGTTATAATGCTGGCATTGGCAACAACGCACTGGGTTGAGTATGTAGTGTCTGACGTTAATGACTTCATAGCCCGTCTTTATCTTGAGTGGGAGCTCCACGTGATCAAACGTTAAGAAATGAGTGGAGATAGGCACAAATTCTGCATCAACCCGCTTCATAACTCGAAGGACAGTGGTTAAGCCCTGAGAGAGAGAATGCTGTTTATCTTCCTCAGTGATATTATCAAACAGCCAAGTGTAATGACACCATATGAAAAATTCAGTGTTCGACGAGCTCTACACGAACAGGTTGTCCGTGGAGGAGCGTAGCTTTTCGGGCTTTAAAGACGCTGTTTGTCTCTAGAAGCAAAGTTCCATTGCGTAATCGAGTGCAGGACTTCATTGGGTCTCGTATCCACACTTTTCTGAATGATGAACAGGTTACTGTAGAAAAATTTTGACCTACACCTATGCGTGACACCACGAGGTAGCGGGGTGCAACTGGAAGATTCGTCGTGTCTTTGGCTTTATTCCATATCCGTTTATTAAATGGAGACTGCGTTGATGCAGTTAATGTTCTCATCGCAGGCGAATCCCCCACGACTGCCAACGTCTCCGATGGCGCGCTCCTTCCTTCCGGAGGCCCCACAGAGGGGCAAACACCCACCTTATGTGATTTTTCACACCTTAGTTCACGCTCTCGAACTCCAGACAGAGGGGCCAGTCGGCAGTTGGGAAGGTAACAGTTCAGGCAGTTACCCCTCCTTGGGCCTAACCTTTACCCTATCTGTAGACCCGGGTGCTGGGAGTTACACGTTACGCAGTCGCTCTTTTTGCGTCAAACGCGTGAGCCGGCCTTCAGCCACGCACAGGTAGGAAGAAGGACAAGGGAAATAGGACTGCAGAGGATAAACAATGTTATTTCATAAATGTGTAGTAAACGTTCGCTATATGCATGCACTATACGGTGTATGGCAATTTTGTTTTGTGTAGTTGGAATCAATCTCACACGCGATGTCTTTCATCCATTCTGGTGCTCACATCCCTTTATGTAAGAACTACATCATCGTCTTCCAACAAATCCCATTACAGTTCCACCGAGAATTTATGTTACACTTTCGTATGGGGCTGTTAAGATCGTAGTAACACGTCTCTGAATTCCATGTCAGTCGACATTCCTTCTTGTTAACGACTCCAAACACTTCAAGAATACTCCAGACTTCCTTTACAGATGTATTGTATTTCCTCAGAATACTTCCGTTCACTTTCCCTAACAACCATTTTACGTGATCGTTCCATTTTATATTTTTACCCCTAAACACTAGCACAATGTTCACCACTAATCAAATACCAGTAGCAAACCGTCCATCAGTGCTCTAAGGCCGAGCCTACCTAAAAATTCCAAATAATGCGTCCACACTGGAATTAATCCGATCTAAAACATAGAGCTACTTCACATCGTCTAGCACGCTAGCAGCAAGCCGGGCAGAATGAGAAAACATTACCTCTTAATTTAAGTGTTTGTTTAAAACTCAAAGAACAAGACGACTTTCATAATTCCTAGGAAATAAATGTGAATATATCAGTGGACGTTGTTGCAGGATGAGAGGAAGTAGCCACGTATTTTCATTGCTCCTCACATTAAAATTTAGTAGCTTTCCTTATTTCAAACGTTGGTAGTTCCGTAGAGTGTCTGTAGGATTTCTTCTCAACAGTACTAGACGTGCTTATGGTGAAATCTGGGACAAGTATTTTGCATTTAAAATGTAATAAGTAGCGCTAGTGATTAACTGATTAGTGAGCTATACTTCGGTGCGCCGTCACGTGTAAGGTGCCATAGTCAATTTGTCTTGTCATTGTGTTGTCGAAAGGAAAACTATAAGTCGTCTAATATTTCAATCATTATCTTGTAGCGCATGGAATTGCTGAACACCACAAACTTTCATGGACGCGTTTATTTAATCACAAGATCCCCTGAATGTTTTAACTGAAAACCCTCCATTCTTCTCTCAGCTTTCATTGGAAGATAAATTCCTGGTGAAAGAACGAAAGCAGACGCCAAGTCTATCAAAAAATCGTACGGAAAATTTGTAACACGTTTCCAAACGCAGTCGTATAATTGAAAACTGCTTAAGTGGCAGGAACAAACTTTTTTGTTTTTACTGTGTACTATGTGGAATGAGTCATGACGGTTTTGAATGGCGTTAAGTGGGGAACAGGTGAACAGAGTCTTCAAAATTTTCTTTCGAAACCTAAAAAGCATGGATGTTCCTTTTCAAATATCACAGTAGCTGTTAAATACAATCAGTTAGGTGCAAAAAGAACTGACCATGCTCTTTCAGAAACAACACGCCGGGAAGCTTTGAAACATAGCGAGAAGGTTGATCGAAACAGTAGTGCAATAAAGAGACTATTTCGACTATCTGCTTTTTAACACGGCAAGAGTTAGCTCTTCGAGGGCACGACGAATCTGATGCGTCACTAAATAAAGGAAATTATTTAGAACCTTTGGATTTCTTGACATCCGATGGAGTATTTAAAGACACTTCCTCTGACACACAGAATGGATTAACAGCTATGCACGTTGCTAAAGAACAAATTTCAAATGACGTTAAAAATACTCCTTTTACATGAGTACAAGCCGATGAAACAACGGATAACTTAACTAGAAGTCAAATGAGGGTAGTTTTTAGTTTTGCAAACAATGAATCAGAAGTAAGAGAGAGATTCGTATCCAGAATGCACTAGGCATAGCCACTGTTTTGTTGCAAGTGGTAAGCAGCTGTAATACCGATAAAAACAAATGAGTATCGCAAACATACGACGGCTGCAGTGCAATGGCAGGGAAAAATTATGGTGTTCATTCTATTGTGAAACAAGCGTGTTATACGTGCAAACTACGTTGACAGTCGGCGCTGTGGCTGATGGGAGCGACTGTAATGGGAAATGCCTTCACGGAGGCTCTCATCAGCTGCTACGCCGAGTGTCAACTTAGTTTGCGTTTGTAGTATTCTCTTACTCTCCTCATCCACTGCTACGGACGTCAGTTGACCCTGGTCTATGCTTGTAAAAAAATTACGAAAGTAAAAATTTTGTGGCCAATCTATCTGGACTCAATGTCTTTCTGGCCGTGTCAATAAAAGAAGTGAAGTTCTGAGGGAAAAGGGATTTAAACTACCAAGTCCTTACAAAACAAGATTTAATTTTTAGTTACGTGCTGTACAAACCATAATTCTTCACTATACAGACCTGAGAGCAGCATTTAATGATGTGATAAACAATGAAGGGTGGGACGATAATTCTTTACATCAAGCAATTGGGATAAACAGTATCCTGGATGATCAAACTTATCTTTTTCTACTGCAGCATACAATTATTCCGTTTGACATCTTGCAAAGTAACACTGTGGACATAAGACGCTGTAAGCTCGAAACTGAAAACTGCATTAAGGCTGTTGAATGACTAATACGCGAGGAAATTATTCTGGAATACGCGTTGAAGCTAAGAGACTTATAAATTCAGCAGGAGTATCTGAAATTAATTTTAACGAAACAGAAGCAAGTATTCAGAAACTGAGAGGGCTAGTATTCAAATTAATTGACGCAATAGTAGTAAACATGGAATCTAGATTCCGAGCCTTTCAGCAGGAGTATCTGAAATTAATTTTAACGAAACAGAAGCAAGTATTCAGAAACTGAGAAGGCTAGTATTCAAATTAATTGACGCAATAGTAGTAAACATGGAATCTAGATTCCAAGCCGTTCATGAAACGGATTTTACAGAATTTGTAAATTAGAAAAGTTCTCAGGTTATAGTGAGCCAAAAAATTTCCCGACACGTGAAGTTGAAAAACTAATTAAAACATATCCTTTCTCTGACAGTGAAAGAAATGAACGAGAATTTAGGTTTATTTACAGCAGTGAAGGTGAACATCTACAGCCTTAGGACCCCCCCAAAAACCATTGTAAACAATGGATTAAAAACGTGTTCTCTGAATGTGTGAAATTACTGTCTTTGGTTCTTGCAATTCTAGCAACCACCGCGTTTGCGAAAGAAGTATGACTACATTAAAACGCGTTTAACACTATATTCACAACACAGTGACAAATGACAGACTGTCAAACTTGGCGATTTTGGCTAAGAGAAAAAAACTGAAATCTTGAACCAAACGGCAGGAGTTAATATCTCGTGTTATCGATGTTTACGCCCAGAAAAAAGTCAGGAGGATAGAACTAATTTATGAAAATATGTAACGGTCAGTTACTATCATCTCAATATTAACGTGTAGCTGTTTAATATTTTCATGCATTTATTTATAACAATTTCTGTGGTAGTTTTAATCTTCGTAGAAATATGTAACTTAGTTGCTTTCAAAGCGTTTCTATTTTACAAGTTATCGATTTAAGATATTTTTTCTTTTTTCGAAATTCGTAATTCTCAGCCTATCCTACAAAAAATTTTACACTTCGCCACTGCTAATCACGCCATTAACTACTATTATGTTCCTTCTTTATGTTACGATTTACACACTTCCAGTCGGTACAATATCGTCTCGTTCAGGCTCGCCAACCAGAGACCCAGTCCAAAACGTGAGCGCACGAACGAGCTGCTTCCTTTGATGTACCGCCACTGAGCAGAACTCAGCCGTTGCTGCACAGAGCAGTGCGGTTTGCCATGCATGCACGCCTACCGCGCGGTGCCGAACACTTGCGGCGTTGTGCAGCGTGGCTCGTCCCTGTGTGGACAACAAAAAGCGCCGCCTACGCGACAAACGAACGAGTTCTGCGCAGTGTCGGTATATCTAAGGAAGCAGCTCACTCCTCCACGCTTGTTTGGATGGGGTTTCTCGCTACTGAGCCAGAACGAGACGGAGATGTGTCGTCAGGACGTCCGTAAATTCAGTTTGATATTCTGTCTTCGGCCACAGTACTTTTTTTTTATTTTCTACATACTGTCCAGGGCGTTTCGGAGTTACAACTCCATTTTCAAGACCTGTGTAGACATGACGGGCGTTACATTTGCTTCATTTTCTCACCTACATTTGACCACACAAGATTCATCTTATTTATGCCTTGGTGAAAAACTTCCACATTTGCGCATAGATTTTGAACTAGTTAAGATGGTTGACAGTACCACAGGACGAGTCATGCTTTTCAAACTGTAAGTGGAACAATCACTGAGATCATTGCTTGGATATTTTGAAGAGATACATCAGAACTTCCGACTCCCAAAATCACATTATCTCTTTCGATCTATCTGCATTTCTATATGTCTTGTTTCTTCATTACCGACTCAATCAAACTGGCATTAAATGTTCTAAGCCTTCTAACTTATGGGTAGTTTTATGCGTCCGCCACGAATTGTTTTCCTGTGTCAACTTCTTGATAAGCTCAGAGTCACTTGTACCCAGTGTCCTCAGTTATTTGTTAGACATATTCCCCACAATTTTTACCCTCTACAGCTTCCTGCAGCGCCGTGGATGTTATTCCCCGAAGTCTTAAGTCCACGAGACTCAGAGGGCCATAGACACGGGTTCCCAGTTGTTTAATGAACAAAGTAAGAGCATATGGACTTTCAGACCAATTGTGTGATTGGATTGAAGAGTTCCTGGATAACAGAACGCAGCATGTCATTCTCAATGGAGAGAAGTCTCCTGAAGTACGAGTGATTTCAGGTGTGCCGCAGGGGAGTGTCGTAGGACCGTTGCTATTCACAATATACATAAATGACCTTGTAGATAACATCGGAAGTTCACTGAGGATTTCTGCGGATGATGCTGTGGTATATCGAGAGGTTGTAACAATGGAAAATTGTACTGAAATGCAGGAGGATCTGCAGCGAATTGACGCATGGCAATTTAATCTCAATGTAGACAAGTGTAATGTGCTGCGAATACATAGAAAGAAAGATCCCTTATCATTTAGCTACAATATAGCAAGTCAGCAACTGGCAGCAGTTAATTCCATAAAATATCTGGGAGTAGGCATTAGGAGTGATTTAAAATGGAATGATCATATAAAGTTGATCGTCGGTATAGCAGATGCCAGACAGACTCATTGGAAGAATCCCAAGGAAATGCAATCCGAAAACAAAGGAAGTAGCTTACAGTACACTTGTTCGCCCATTGTTTGAATATTGTTCACCAGTGTGGGATCCGTACCAGATAGGGTTGATAGAAGCGATAGAGAAGATCCAGCGGGAAGCAGCGCGCTTCGTTACAGGATCATTTAGTAATCGTGAAAGCGTTACGGAGATGATACACTACGGGCCATTAAAATTGCTACACCACGAAGATGACGCGCTACAGACGCGAAATGTAACCGTCAGGAAGAACATGCTGTGATATGCAAATAATTAGCTTTTCAGAGCATTCACACAAGGTTGGCGCCGGTGGTGACACCTACAACGTGCTGACATGAGCAAAGTTTCCAACCGATTTCTCATACACAAACAGCAGTTGACCGGCGTTGCCTGGTGAAACGTTGTTGTGATGCTTCGTGTAAGGAGGAGAAATGGGTACCATCACGTTTCCGACTTTGATAAAGGTCGGATTGTAGCCTATCGCGATTGCGGTTTATCGTATCGCGACATTGCTGCTCGCGTTGGTCGAGATCCAATGACTATTAGCAGAATATGGAATCGGTGGGTTCAGGAGGGTAATACGGAACGCCGTGCTGGATCCCAACGGCCTCGTATCACTAGCAGTCGAGATGACAGACATCCGCATGGCTGTAACGGATCGTGCAGCCACGTCTCGATCCCTGAGTCAACAGATGGGGACGTTTGCAAGACAACAAACATCTGCACGAACAGTTCGACGACGTTTGCAGCAGCATGGACGATCAGCTCGGAGACCACGGCTGCGTTTACCCTTAACGCTGCATCACAGACAGGAGCGCCTGCGATGGTGTACTCAACGACGAACCTGGGTGCACGAATGGCAAAACATTTTTTCGGATGAATCCAGGTTCTGTTTACAGCATCATGATGGTCACATTCGTGTTTGGCGACATTGCGGTGAACGCACATTGGAAGCGTGTATTCGTCATCGCCATACTGGCGTATCACCCGGCGTGATGGTATGGGGTGCCATTGGTTACTCGTCTCGGTCACCTCCTGTTCGCATTGACGGCACTTTGAACGTTACATTTCAGATGTGTTACGACCCGTGACTCTACCCTTCATTCGATCCTTGCAAAACCCTACATTTCAGTAGGATAATGCTCGACCGCATGTTGCAGGTCCTGTACGGGCCTTTTTGGATACAGAAAATGTTCGACTGCTACCCTGGCCAGTACATTCTCCAGATCTCTCACCAACTAAAAACGTCAGGTCAATAGTGGCCGAGCAACTGGCTCGTCACAATACGCCAGTCACTACTCGTGACGAACTGTGGTATCGTGTTGAAACTGTATGGGCAGTTGTACCTGTACACGCCATCCAAGCTCTGTTTGACACAATGCCCAGGCGTATCAAGGCCGTTATTACGGCCAGAGGTGGTTGTTCTGGGTACTGATTTCTCAGTAGCTATGCACTCAAATCGCGTGAAAATGTAATCACATGTCAGTTCTAGTATAATGTATTTGTCCAATGAATACCCGTTTATCATCTGCATTTCTTCTTGGTGTAGCAATTGTAATGGCTAGTAGTGTAGATAAACTCCAGTGGAAGACTCTGCAGGAGAGACGCTCAGTAGCTCGGTACGGGCTTTTGTTGAAGTTTCGAGAACATACCTTCACCGAGGAGTCAAGCAGTATATTGCTCCCTCCTACGTATATCTCGCGAAGAGAACATGAGGATAAAATGAGAGTGATTAGAGCCCACACAGAGGCATACCGACAATCTTTCGTTCCACGAACAATACAAGACTGGAATAGAAGGGAGAACCGATAGAGGTACTCAAGGTACCCTCCGCCACACATCGTCAGGTGGCTTGCGGAGTATGGATGTAGATGTCATGTTATCCTGTCTCTTCTTCTTGTTAATGTTTCGCCCATGTTTCTTTCCTCGCCAATTCTGCGGGGAACCTCCCCATTCCTTAGTACACCTAATTTCAGCATCCTTCTATAACACATCACAAACGCTTCGATTCCCTTTTTTTTCTGGTTTACCTACAGCCCAGCATCACTTCCACACAATGCTGTGCTGCAACTGCACTTCCTTTGAGCTTTCTTCCTGAAACTAATGTCGATGTTTGCTTCTTTTGGTCAGCAATGTCTTCTTTGCATGTGGCAATCTGCTTTTTATGTTCTCTTTGCTTCGTCTGCCATGACTGTGTTATTTTGCTCCCAAGATATCACACTTTCTCCACTTCGTCTGCTTCGTGGTTCCCGGTTCTCACTAATCTTATTTCTCTACGAATTACGTTTTTTATTCTTCAACTTTCTCTCAATACATATTCTGTGCTCAGTGAACTGTTCACTCCTTTCAGCGTGTCCTGTGGGTATTTTTCACTTTCATTGAAGATAGCTTACAGCGAATCTTGTAACTGATATCCTCCTGATCCCTACCAATACATAAATCACTTAAAGGCTTCACTCCCCAACATATCTTTCGACGCTGCAGTTTTAGAATGTTACTCCACTGACGACTTTTTCTACAGTTCCTCTCGTTTACCTTATGGTAAACAACTCTGGAAGCAAAATGTGCCTGTTTTTGCTTTGTCTTCCATTTTTGTGAAACTAGACCTGCAAGTATGTAAAGGACTGAAACCAAAATTATGCGAAAAAGGAGTAAATATCTGAAAGGGGCTAAATCGCACTTTCACGGAAAAAGAGCGGCTACAGAAGGATTCTGTAGAAAAACACGGTTTTTAAATAGATTTTCTGAATTAATGCTAAGGAAAATCAGTAATGTGAATTTGGAAGTTTCAAGAAAACATAATACAGTAAAACTTCGTTAACACGAATCCGAAGGGACCGAAAAATCAGGAGTTCGTGTTAAAAAGATTCGTGTTAAGTGAAAAACAGAGATTGTAATAATACACTATACTAGCAGTCACGTTATTGTTGACTTACAACAGTATAAAGTGACTGTAAAATTACAAGTACTCACAAATTATGTACGTTACTTTCTTGGAAACAATTCGGTCATGATTCGCTGACGTTCATGGGAACGATAATATTTTGTAATTTCACAACCAACTGTAATCATAGCGTCCGTAAACCCAGCAGTGACGTCGGATGTTGAAGCGAACCGTTCTGAACAGTCCAAGGCTGTAAACATCTCCTGACGGGTTCGGTGGAATGGTATCTGTATTCTCTTCCTCTTCACTTTCTTCTGATGGCCCTTCTTGCACCTCGTTCACAGCTTTTGGCACATCCGATTCCACAGAAGCATATACGGCAACATCGTCGTCTACACTAATGAATTCTTCGAAACTAATCCCAGGGTTCGCAACGTCCTGCAGAACTGTCCATTTATCAGGTGAAGTGGCATCTTCTAACTAGTGGACATCTTCAGTGCTACTATGTCTCCAAGCTCTGTTAAAGCACTTCCCTATATAATGTGGCGATAATGAGTTCCAGGCTGCTGCGATGGCTTTTATTGCGTCAAGCAGTTTCTAATTTGGGGTTGCACTATTGTTTTCAACAGCACGAATTGCAGCTCTTACAAGTCGCTTACGATAAGCTCTCTTTATGAGAGAGATTATGCCTTGGTCCAAAGGCTGAAGGCGGCTTGTGGCGTTGGGTGGAAAAAACTGAACCTTTATGTAGGATAGGTTCAGATCGTGAACGTTATGGACAGTACATCTGTCCAATGTAAGAAGAACACGTCTATTTTGAGTAACCATTCGACTGTTGAAACGAAGCAGCCACTTGCAAAATGATGTGCCATCGATCCAAGCTTTCTTGTGGTGAGAGGAGATGCAAGGTAAAGTGTCCATATATATGTTTTTAAAACAACGTGGTTTCTCGGATTTACCGATAACCCAGGGACGAAACTTCTCACTGCCGTCAGCATTACAGCACAGTACAACAGTCACACATTGTTTGCTTCGTGCTCCAACGTGACACTTATCACCTTTTATCCCCAAGGTGTGATTTGGAAAAAGATTGTAGAAAAATCCAGTTTCATCCATGTTAAACATCACACGAGGCATATTTTTCCCTCACTCGGTTGAATACATGCAACCAGTTGTTCGCACTTTCTTCATCAACTTTATTTGCTTCACCACAAATTTGTACACATGAAATTTAATGTCTCTTTTGGAACCGATACAACCAACCAGCAGAGCAACGGAAGTCTTCGATGCCCGTATCTTTAGCAATATCATTTGCTTTTGACTGAATCACAGGGCCAGTTAAAGGTATGTTAGATGCCCGCATATGATTGAACCATTTCTAGCAGTAACGTCTCGGTGTCTTCATACTTGGAGGTACGAAGTCGTTTAGATTTGTTTCCAGAAACTGATGCCGCAGCATTAATAATTTTTTTCTCGATTCTTAATAATCGTAGATAAAGTAGATTTAGGTATTCCAAACTGCTCTGCAATTGCTGTTTTCTTGGTACCACGGTCCACTTCATCTGGAATCTTAAGCTTTAACTGTACATTTAGAGCTGTCGGTTTCCTCTTTGCCATTTTCGCGTGCTACGGTGCCGGTTGTAACTGCAGTTTTTATTCAGTATTCCAACACAATACGCCTACGACTAACAGAACACCTGTCAAATCTGGCACTGAGTACGTTCCTAAATGCTGCTGCACATATTACTGAATGTTTTACAATGCACAGCATAAGCTGATTGCTGAGGTGATAATCGCGGCTACCGACCTACAATACGTTAAAAACGAGTCAACAGTAAGTATAATTAGCTTTGTAGCTACATTCATTTCGGAAAAAAATTACGCTTTAGAATGCTCTACGGTCGGAAGTTTGTGATACAGTGAAATTTAATTACGATAAGAACTGGATCGAGTTCGTAATTCGCCTTAACCGAAATCCGTGTTAACCGATAAAACATACCAATATTTTTTTCGCGTTAACCGCGAGTTCGTCTTATGCGAGTTCGCGCTAACGAGGTTATACTGTAAAAAATTTCGTTCGCTGCATTGAAATTAAGCAAGTGTATGGCGCAATGTCGTTTGTTTTTATAATTCGATGATGTTTAAGCACGCTGTTGCATCGGTGACACTTGGGTTCAAATGGCTCTGAGCACTATGGGACTCAACTGCTGAGGTCATTAGTCTTCTAGAACTTAGAACTAGTTAAACCTAACTAACCTAAGGACATCACAAACATCCATGCCCGAGGCAGGATTCGAACCTGTGACCGTAGCGGTCTTGCGGTTCCAGACTGCAGCGCCTTTAACCGCACGGCCACTTCGGCCGGCAGAAATCATCAAAAATTGGTCTTTTGCGCCAGCAGATTGGGGAAGACTCAAAATTCACAACTGACGTATGAGTAATTTTTTGTCAAGCCAGTTACAAACCAGTAACTAAACGCAGGCCGTTTTTAATTTTATCTATCGAATTTTCAAACTGAAAGTTTAAAATAGTTTACTGACATCCGAAGTCTTTAAGTTTTACATGATCACGTTAGTAGTACGGAGATGGGGGTGCTGGGACAATTTTGATCTCAAATTGACATACAATTAATTAAATTGATCAACAATTACCCCAAGCACATCCACCCGTCACCCCAGGATGAGGTCATGCATTTTCCTAAGCCTGCATGTGGGTTCCTCGCCCCCCCCCCCCCCCACAAAAAAAAATCCCTCCCTCCACCACCAATGGCTATTGGCAGGAATTCCGAATTTTGGCTGGAATTTCGGATTTTTAGCTGGAATTTCGAATTTTGATGGGAATCTGTCCCAGGGCTATGCTGACATCCCACTCCACCCCTCCTCCACCCGGGAATTGGAAGGAAATTAAAAATTCTGTGACTTAAACCTTGGTCCTTCTGGAAAGAAAGCCCAAGTGCAACCCCCCCCCCTCCCCCCCCCCCCCCCCCCGGTCACAACTCATGGAAACTGACCAGGTGCAGGAGAGAAAGGTTAGATATTAGTGTACTTTATACATTTTGGTTGGGAAACTCAGGTAGAGATCGGTCCTAATTACATAGTTATCATAAAGATTGGACCTAATTACCCAACTATATCCATAGTGCTACACAAGGATTGCCTAAAATCGAAATACAGCTCAAAAATTTACGAAGCGATAAAGCTGATGTTACCCTACTGGGAAAAGATTTTACAGTACAACTCGAAACTAGTGGCAGGCATACTCAAACTCCATCCGTCACCTACAAGTTGACAAAGAAAAGGCTGGGGTGTAAGGTACTATCCTTTTTTTGTGGGAGATATATTCAACTGATGAGATGCTGGTGTTGGATGGAGAGGAGTTTAATAAGTGTATTACCCGTAAGCATACAGCTGAGGACTATATCCCCAGACCACCCCACGCAAGTGTCTGCCGCCTGCCGTCCTGGATGTGGAAACATTGCACTGTAACAAATGCATTTAATGTCGATGCGCCTCCTATAATCGAGCCGCAAATAAAAAGGAATACACATGAAATAACTTTAGACACGTGAAATAATATCAGAGAATACACTCTTTCACGCAGTCTACTTACATGTCTGATTAAAAAAAAAAGAAATCTTAATCATTTTACTTTTCACGACAACGAGCTATAATTCAAGAGGACGTTACTGTTTTGTACACTGCAGCGGGTTGCCTTTTACCAGTGTGATGTTATATCACACAGGCGTTTACGAAACAAATGGTGAGAGGCTGTCTTGTAATAGAACTTCCAATAAGATTTTACCGTGTCTCTCTCTTACGATACATCGAAATTAAATACCATCTGCGTGCTTATGTTTGACATTTTTGATCCATAGCTCACCTCTACCGACATGTTTGTAAAGTTTCTATCATACAGCAGATTCTTGCGTTATAGTTTTGTAAGCATTTTCATTATCACAACCTGTTTCAAGCGATCTACTCACATGCAGGGGAAAACATGGTCATTTCTAGACTCAACAAAAAGCTCTAATTCAATTGGTGTCTACTTTATAATTACAGGTTATTAAGTATGAAATAATATAGGACTTGCAGCAATACCTATTTTTAAACATGCAATCGTCACAATAACCAAAACAGTCATGATCCCACAATAACAGACACAGTGGATTTCTATTAGTTTTACCAGTATAGTCGGTGTAGTTTTTAAAGAACTACCTGCATCCAAACTTTAACCAGTTATACGACCCCTTGCAATAAAAACTCCTATAAGATTTTACCGCATCTCTTCCTTCCAATATATCGAAAACCAAATACCGTCTGTGTGTCGACATCGAGCATATTACACATATACATATCGCGCCATTTGAGTGGTGGCCAGTGGTCGAAGTCATTTGCACAAACCTGGGTGAAGTTTTATCGATTGTACTGGAGGAAGACATATCCAACAGACAATCAATCACAAGAGAGGGTTCCTGTATTGTTTATTCATAAGCAGATTAATGCATTGTTTTTAAGGCTGTGTATGATTTCAGCTTTGTACACTGCTATACACCGTTTTTCTACCATGACTTCAAAGTCTGTGTCCGGTGCTAAAACGATATTAACACATTTCGATCCATTGGCTCTCACAGAAAGCTGAACATCGATGGTGTGAACTATGCAGCTCCAACAACACAAAGGTTGGTAGAAATAAAACTACAACTATCTGAAGGTGATGACCTACAATTAATACCACGCTCCACAGCGAAAAATAGTCCATCCAGTGTTCCGCCAAGGCTCCCTTCATCTCAATCACGTGGTGCCAATCAATCATTATGTGGTAATCAACAGCACACCAGTGGATGGATGGGACGAGATAGACACCATTAATATGGGACGATGTACTGTAATACCTACCACGGTTGATAGCGCAATCAATTTTAGCAATTTGACCAGGTGTCCGTAATTTCAACACCAGCCAATGATGCTGCAGTTAACTTCCCAGTTTATGTATCATCGCTAAATCACCCCTCCACTAATTTGCAGGCACTATACAGGGTGAGTCACCTAACGTTACCGCTGGATATATTTCGTAAACCACATAAAATACTGACGAACCGATTCCACAGACCGAACGTGAGGAGAGGGGCTAGTGTAATTGTTTAATACAAACCATAAAAAAATGCATGGAAGTATGTTTTTTTAACACAAACCCTCCGCTGTTCGATCGTGTGTATCGGAGAGCACCGAATTACGTAGGGACCCAAAGGGAACGGTGATGGACCTTAGGTACAGAAGAGACTGGAACAGCACATTACGTCCACATGCTAACACCTTTTTATTGGTCATTTTCACTGACGCACATGTACATTACCATGATGGGTGAGGTACACGTACACACGTGGTTTCCGTTTTCAATTACGGAGTGGATTAGAGTGTGTCCCGACATGTCAGGCCAATAGATGATCAATGTGGTGGCCATCATTTGCTGCACACAATTGCAATCTCTGGCGTAATGAATGTCGTACACGCCGCAGTACATCTGGTGTAATGTCGCCGCAGGCTGCCACAATACGTTGTTTCATATCCTCTGGGGTGGAAGGCACATCACGGTACACATTTTCCTTTAACGTACCCCACATTGAACATCTATTGGCCTGACATGTCGGGACACACTCTATTCCACTCCGTAATTGAAAACTGAAACCACGTGTGTACGTGTACCTCACCCCTTATGGTAATGTACATGTGCGTCAGTGAAAAAGACCAATAAAAAGGTGTTAGCATGAGGACGTAATGTGCTGTTCCAGTCTCTTCTGTACCTAAGGTCCATCACCGTTCCCCTTGGATCCCTACGTAATTCGGTGCTCTCCGATACACACGATCGAACAGCGGAGGAGTGGTACTCAAGCGTCAACTATAGGTTACAATATCTCCGGATGTAATTAACATTTTACAATGCAACAAACGGCACTGATGACGTATTTGTTTAAATGTTCAGATGTGCTAACAAAACTAACGGGGTTCTATTTAAAAAACGTAGGTTTGTGTTAAAAAACATACTTCCGTGCATTTTTTTATGGTTTGTATTAACCAATTACACTATCCCCTCTCCTCACGTTCGGTCTGTGGAATCGATTCGTCAGTATTTGATGTGGTTTACGAAATATATCCAGCGGTAATGTTAAGTGACTCACCCTGTATACTACACTGTGAATGTAGATAGATGATTTTGCTATAAGTCCATTCGGCCATATTCACCAAAGTATACCAGACAGCATCCTATACTGATGCAATAGCTTATGCACACGTTTCCAGCACATTGATCATAGTGCAGAATTTACGATTATGTCTGGCCATCTTTTCTTGTGTGGATAGACATCAGAGTATTCTCACGTTCGTAAGATTCGTAAAATCAGAGAGTGACAGATGCCTCCCACATTGTCTTGACCAATCTCCCTGTAACACCAATCTTACCCACGGCACCCATCCAAATAAACAAGATCTCTCCAGATGCGTGTGTGTCAAGGGGGGTAGCACCTCTTATTGGTGTATAGTAGACATTGGAGTGTTGTTATGATGAAACAGGCAGTTAAGAAGAAACATGTGCTTTATACATGATGGAGCTCCAGATGGATGGAGTTTGAAACATTTCACATAAATCAACTCAGCTATGAATTCTGAAGTATTATTCCACTGTCTGGAGTCAGTACCAGGAAGGTACTGGCATGAGAGAAATGATCGTAGAGCATAAACACACACTCCTATGGTTACATAGGCCCGTACCTAAAAATACTATAAAGCCATATGGTTTTCAAACTACTAGTTGTGCGGAATCCAATGCTCTTAATTCTGTAATGCAGGATATATTTGTCCAACATCAGATATACAACCACCACCACCACCACCACCACCACCACCCCCTCACGTTTCGTGTCCCAATCACTACAGTGACAAACTTTAAATGATAAAACTACTTCCTTCTACACTATTCTGGTGCCATAGGAATGCAGTGTCAGTGTATATCCACCGCTTGAGCTGCTTAAAAACCAACCAGGACATAGTGAAGGGATTGCTCTTCTGTCTCTTAAGGGAATTAATGGATTTTATACATATTTTTAAGTTGGAAAAGGTTGTACCCTCAATCACACTTCCCACATCAGTTGTGCTTATCATTAGTAGTAGTAGTAGTAGTATCGGTTTTGACGATGTGGCTATGTCTCACTAGGAAACCGAGTGAGGAAAAGTGATTGGAATAGGGGACTTGTGAGGTGGTTGTATGTCTTATGCTGGACAAATATATCCTGAATTAAAGTATTAAGAGCATTGCATTCCGCACTACTAGTACTAGTACATAGCATTTTTAGGTGCAGAACCATGTTACCATAGGAGCGTGTGTTTATGCTCAATGATCATTTCTCTCATGCTGGTACCTTCCTGGTACCGACTCCAGACAGTGGAATAATTCTTCAGAATTGATAGCATGGTTGATTTACATGAAATGTTTCAAACTCTGTCTGGAGCTCCATCATGTATAAAGAACATGTTTCTTCTTAATCGTCTGTTACATTACCACAACACTCTCTTGCTTACTATACACGAATAAGAGGTGCTACCCTCCTTGACAGGCATGCATCTGGAGAGATCTTGTGCATTTGGATAGGTGCCATGGGTAAGATTGATGTTGCAGGTAGGACTGGTCAAGGCAATACAAGAGGCACCTGTCAATCTCTGACATTATCCTATGAATGCTAGCACACTCTGTGATGCCCATCCACATTGGTAACGATGGCCAGTCTAATTGTAAATTCTGCTCTATGATCAATGAATTGGGAAATATGTAGATAACCTAATTGGATTGGCATAGGATGCTGTCTGGTATACTTTGGTGTATATGGCCGAATGAAAATACTACACAGTTATCTACCTTCATTCGAAATCTAGTATATGGTTCTTGCAAAGTAGTGGAGGGGTGATTTAACGAAGATACAGAAACTGAGAAGAATTCTGCTCTGTAAATGGCTGGCATTGAAATTACAGAACAACTGGTATACTTTGATGTATATGTCCATTTGAACGTACTGCACAGTCACATATCTGCTTTCACGATCTAGTATATGGTACTTGTAAAGTAGTGTAGGGGTGATTTAGCGATGATAGGATGACACAGAAATTGGGAAGCAAACTGTTGTGTCATTGGTTGGTGTTGAAATTATGGACCAACTGCCAAAGTTGATTGCGCTATCAACAGCACTGCATATTACTGTACATTGTCCCATATCGGCGGTGCCTTTCCCATCCCACCCATCCACTGGCATGCTGTTGACTACAACATAACTGATTGACACCACGTGGTTGAGATGGACAGAGCCTTGGCGGAACACTGTATATGTACTACTTGTCACTGTTGACAATGGGATTAAATGGAGAGATAATCACCTTCAGACAGCTGTTTGGAAGCGTTCCTCAATGCTGCAGACTCATCCTGTTTCCATATGCTATGGTGTCCTCTATATGTTTTTTTCCCTTCTCACCAATAGTGTAACAGTACCTCTTTTTATTTCTACTGCCTTGCATATGTTGTGAACAGCACCTACCAGTGATGATCAACACCGGAATAGTAATCATGTAAATGGCTGCAAAATGAGGAAACAATGCTCCCTGAAATGGAACAACAAGACATCCCCTAGCCTATCACTGTGGAAGATGAGATTAACTGTATAGGTCATCAACCTTGGATAGCGGTTGGAAACACTCTACAATACCGCAAACTCTTTCCACTATCCGTATGTTGCGACATCTTCCACATTTTTGTCACTGAGAAACATCGCCTCTGTGGTTTTTTTCTACCAACTTGTGTGTTGTGGGAGCTGCATAGTTTACGCCATGCGATGTTCAGCTCTCTGTGAGAGTAAAGGAATAGAAATGTGTTAATGTCACTTTTCCATCTGACACAAATCTCAAAGTCATGGTAGAAAAACTAAGTGTATGACAGTGTACAAATCTGTAATCATACACTACTTGAATGTGTTACAGCAAAAAGCAATGGATTAAACTGCTTATCAAAGAACAATACAGGAACCCTTTCTTTTGACTGATAGTTTGTTGGATAGGGCCTTCCTCGAGTACAGTTGACAAAACTTTATGCAAGTCGGTGCAAGTGACAATGACCACTGGCCACCAGCTCCAGTGGAGCGATACAAGTTTATGTAATATGCTCGATGTCAGCATGCAGATGGTATTTGTTTTTAGGTATATCGGAAGACAGAGATGTGGTAAAATTTTATAGGAGGTTCTATACTAGAGGTAGAGTATAAGTGGTTAAAGTTTGGATGCAGGTAGTTCTGTCAAACTACACCCATTTTACTCTTAAAACTAATAGAAATCGGCTATATCTCTTCTCATCGGATCATGACTCTTGATTATTTTTGTCACAATTGCATGTTTAAAAATATATGTTACCACAAGCCCTATATTATTTCATAACCTGTAATTATAAACAAGACATCACTTGAATTATAAGCCCATTGTGGAATCTAGAAATGATTGTGTCTTTCTCCGACATGTTAGTAGACTGCATGAAACAGGTTCTAATTATCAAAATGCTTACAAAACTAGAATGCAAGAATCCGCTGTATGATAGAAACTTTACAGATATATCGATAGGGGGTGAGGTATGAATCAAAAATGTCAAATGTAAGCACGCAGACGGCATTTAATTTCGATGTAGCAAAAGAGAGAGACATGGTAAAAACTTATAGGAGGTTCTATTGCAAGACAGCCTCTCACCATTTGTTTCGCAAATGCCAGTGCGATATAGCGTTACACTGGTAAAACAGAACCCACCGTAGCGTACGAAACAGCGACATTCTCTTGAATTATAGCTTGTTGTTGTCAAATGTGAAATCATCTGGCCATTTGAAAAAGTCTGTCCCCCGTGTAGGTGGGTGGAGGGAGGGAGGATGAGGAGAGGTATGAATGCCTCAATTTCGCCAGTTTTTGATCGTATATCGAGGACAATGCATATTCAATTACTGCACCCACTGCAGTCATTTGGGACGACGATTTTCCTTAGTACATGTGTTGCATTATGACCAGTTCATTACGACTGCTGGTTTTTTTTTCATGCCAATTTCGATGTGTAATTAGAACAGCGATGTATTTTCCATCAGTTGCGGTAGTGTATATTGGCTTTGACTACCTGGGCTGTAAGGTGTCTGTAGCGAACTCTGACGTCAAACAGTGACAGGCACAGTCCTCAGCTGTATGCTTACAAGTAATACACTTATTAAACTCATCTCCATCCAACACCAGCATCTCGTCAGTTGAATATATTTCCCACCAGAAAGAAAATAAGATAGTATCTTACACCCCAGCCTTTTCCCTGCCAGCTTGTAGGTGAAGGGTGGACTTCGAGTATGCCTGCCACTAGTTTCGAGTTGTACTGTAAACTTTTTCCCCAGTAGGATAACACCAGCTGTATGGTCTTGTAAATTTTTGGGCTGTATTGCGATTTTAGGCAGTCCTTGTGTAGCACTATGCGTATAGTTGTGCAATCAGGACCAATCTTTACGACTAATGATGTAATTATGACTGATCTCTACCTGAGTTTCCCCAACCAAAATGAATAAAGTACACTAACCTAACCTTCCTCTACTGCACCTGGGCAGCTTCCATGTCTTGGTGGTGCACTTGGGTTTCCTGTCCAGAAGGACCAGGATTCGAGTCGTGGAAAGGGCACTGACATTTTTAATTTCCTGCCAATTCCCAGGTGGAGAGGTGGTGGAGTGGGACGTCATCACAGCCCTGGGACATATAAAATCCCACCAAAATTAGAAATTCCCACCAACTGGATAGAGGAGAGAGGGGTGGGAAATGGGACGGGTAAACCATGTGCAGGCTCAGGAAAACACATGTCATCTGGGGTGGGGGTGTTGCCATGGTTGGGGTGTAATTAATTGATCAATTTCATTAATTTGTATATCAATTTGATATCAAAATTACACCAGCACCCTCATCTTCCTACTACACTCATTCTCATTTTTTAGTTACTGCCACTACTTTGTGTTCGTTTAAGTTGAGACAACACATGATAAAAAGTCATATTTACTGCAACACGGATTCCACAGCTCCTGAGCGTCACTATGAAGAAAACGAACAAATTCAACCATTAATATTAGTCCAGTGAACGAAGGAAAATTAGGGAAAAATCGTGTAATCCCACATTTTGTACAGTGGTAGGAGGGAGTTTCATGAACAAACACTCTAAAATCGTGACCAGTGGGATGTTAGCACTGGGGGAGGGTAAAGGGAGGATTGAAGGTTTATGTTTTTCTTGGGTATCTAGTGAAAACGTTTGTTGGCGCAAAATTGAACTACAGAAAATATCCTACAAAAAAGGCCCTGTTTGTTTTTATCTACGTAGGTTTAATAATGAAGAAGAAAATAAGAACACTCCGTCATCAGGCCACAAGTGGCCCATTGGGACCATCCGACCGCCGTGTCATTCTCACTGAGGATGCAGATAGGAGGGGCGTGTGGTCAGCACACCGCTCTACCGGTCGCTACGATGTTTTTTTTTTTTTTTTACCGGAGCCGCTACTATTCGGTCGAGTAGCTCCTCAATTGGCATCACGAGGCTGAGTGCACCCCGAAAAACGGCAACAGCACATGGCGGCCTGTATGGTCACCCATCCAAGTGCCGGCCACACCCGACAGCGCTTAACTTCGGTGATCTGACGGAAACCGGTGTATCCACTGCGGCAGGGCCGTTGCCAAGAAGAAAATAGGTATGCAGATAAGATACTGTCAGCAGGACAGTGAACGTATTACTGTAGCGAAGACTGAAAAGAAGCCCACACCCACAACAGTAGTAAAAGTCTGTATGAAAACGACGTCTGCAGATGATGAAGAGATTGAAGATATGTATGATGAGAAATTAGCAGAAATTAATCAGATAGTTATGATAGACGGAAATGTAATAGTGATAGAGGACTGGAATTCGATAGTAGGAAAAAGAAGAGAAGGAAAAATGGTACGTGAATAGAGACAGGAGGGAGTGAATGAAACAGGAAACCACCTGATAGAATTTTGCACAGACCGTAATTTAATCATTTCTAACACTCGGTTTAAGAATCATGAAAGAAGTTTGTACACGTGGAAGAGACTTGGAGACACCATAAGGCTTCAGACTGATTTATATAAAGGAAAGACAGAGGTTTTGGAGCAGTATTTTAAAATGAAAAAAACGTTTCCTGAGCCAGATGTGGACTCTGACCTCAATTTATTGCAGATTAAAACGGAAGAAACTGCAAAAAGGTAGGAAATTAAGGAGATAATACGTAGATAAATTGAAAGAGCTAGAGGTTGCCGAGAGCTGCAGAGGAAGTATTAGACAACGATTGACTGGAACAGGGGAAAGGAGTACAATGGAAGATGAATGGAAGCTTTGAGAAATGAAATAGTGAAGGCAAGCAGAGGAGCAAGTAGGTAAAAAGACAAGGCGTTGTAGAATAACACAGGAGATACGACTTTAATTGATGAAAGGAGAAAATATAAAAATGTAGTAAATGAAGCAGCAAAAGGGAATATAAACGTCTTAAAAATCAGATTGACAGGAAGTGGAAACTGTGTGAGCGGGAATGGCTAAAGGACAAATGTAAGGATGTAGAAGCTTATATCACCTTGGAAAATATAGATACTGCTTACAAAAAAATTAAAAGAAACTATGGAGAAAACCTACACGAGGTCTGTTCAAAAGATTCTGGAACTTTCCCCACGTAATTTTTCTACGCTAACATTTAAATAATTGTGCATGGTCTCCTTCGAATTACTCTCCTCCACAACTGATCCACCGATCCCAACTTCGTTTCCACATCCGGAAGCAGTTTTGGTACGTCTTTTGCTAGATCGCGCGAAGTGCCGTCTGCGAATTTTCTTATATCTCGTCCATCGTTGCAAATCTTCGTCCTTCAAAAGAATTTCGCACTTAAGAAATAAAAAGAAGTCCACAGGGGGCAGGTCTGGAGAGTACGGAGGACGAGGCAGCACAGTGACTTCGTTTTTTGTGTAGTAGTCACACACCAACGGGGATGAACGTGTGGGTGCGTTATCGTGATGCAGGACCCATGAATTGTCTCGCCACGTTTGAGACCGTTTACTTCTCACATTTTCCCGAAAGGCGTCGCAACACGTCGTGACGGTACTATCGATTAAGTTTGTCTCTGTGGTACGAATTCATGATGAACTAATCCTTCAAAGTCAAAGACAACTGTCAGCATTGCTTTGACATTTGACCTGACCTGACGAATGTTTTTGGCCTTGGAGAATATTTCCCGACCCACTGTGAATGCTGAACCTTGGTTTCAGCATCCTAACTGTAGACGTCGTTGCTCCTATGACATCATGTTATGCTCATAAATTAGTGCGAGATGTTCAAGCTGTTTTAGGAGAACGTGCTCATAAAATAGCGTGGACACATTGCAATCATTTACGAGCATAACATGATATCATAGGAGCAACGATGTATATGACATAATCCGTTACCAAAAAATCAGCAATAAAATACTTGAAAATGGCCTAAGGCCGAAATTGTACAACCGTACAAGAAATGAAGATGGCAGCTGAAGGCTTCAAGAAATCATTCATAAAATTCATCGCAGCTGCGGACCCTATAACATTGAAAATTATAAAATAACAGTTTATTTGTAAATAAATAAGCAAGCATTCTTGTGCAGTGCGTTCACATTAGATGACGACAGATTAACATTAAATATTGTTTAAACCGTTATTTATGCTCGACAGAAGCGTCTTTTGGCACTATTCTTAATGAGTGTCAGCTAATTCAGACGACTGATCACTTCTTAAATTACAGTGATTTTGTATTAGCAGCTGTAATCAATAAATAGTAGCATTCATTAAATAACTATGCAAGTATGACAAGATATGAGGTATTATGTTGCACTCATTTGCTGTATTATTGTGGAGAATGCAGTGTTCTGACTAACATTTACGTAATGAAAAAGATACAAAAATGTAATAAATCAAGAAATAAAATACATACAGATGTGTAGCCTCTAAGAATGATAGCTAGAGTGCAATGCTGTCCTTTGAAATAAAATCTGTTGAAATTGCATGAAGTGTTTAAAAGTTGATAATTCAGAGGTTCAGTGTGAAAACATTTAGTGATTGTAAAATATTAAATTGTGTAGTTTTAAAGATATTGAAAATATTGCTGTGTCATTGGATGCACCCCATTTTTCTGAGACTGCAGATGTATTCTGATTTACTTTATCATGTAACTGTGATTTTCTTTCGAATTTCTAAATACTTTAAGAAACCGTCTTTAAACTTGTCTGACACTCCGCCCTTGCTGGTGCACCGTGTCGTCTTCTGAGCGACCGTCCGCTGTCCAAATTCCCAGCTTTGGAGTTTACCCATTGCCTGTCAAGCCTCTGTACCCGCACCTGGGCTTGCCAGCATACGAGGTGTGGCTAGAAAAAAACCGGACTAGTACTGGTGAAACAATAAAACGAATGCAATAAGGCTGAAAGTCGCGTGGCCTGTCACGTGACTCTCGCTCCGCCTACTGCTCGAGTTTCATCTGCCTCCTGCACTCAGTCTGCCCGTGGCGTCTGTTTTAAGTAGTTGACGTTTTGTCTGTGCGTCGGAAAATGTTGAGTGTACAGAAAGAACAGCGTGTTAACATCAAATTTTGTTTCAAACTAGGAAAATCTGCAAGTGAAACGTTTGTAATGTTACAACAAGTGTACGGCAATGATTGTTTATCGCGAACACAAGTGTTTGAGTGGTTTAAACGATTTAAAGATGGCCGCGAAGACACCAGTGATGACACTCGCACTGGCAGACCATTGTCAGCAAAAACTGATGCAAACATTGAAAAAATCGGTAAACTTGTTCGACAAGATCGCCGTTTAACAATCAGAGCAGTGTCTGAGTTAACAGGAGTTGACAAGGAAAGTGTTAGGCAGATTCTTCATGAAAGTTTCAACATGAACAAAGTGTGTTCAAAAATGGTTCCAAAGTGTCTCACTATTGAACGGAAGGAACGCCGAAGAATGATTTGTTCTGACATCCTGGAAAACATTGAAAGTGATCCCACCTTCTTACAAAATGTTATTACTTGCGATGAATCGTGGTTTTTTACTTACGATCCCGAAACTAAACGCCAATCGATGCATTGGAAAACTCCTGGTTCTCCACGACAAAAAAAAGCACGAATGTCAAAATCGAAATTCAAGGCAATGATGATTGTTTTTTTTTTTGACATCAAAGGGATTGTGCACATTGATTGGGTACCAGAGGGACAAACAGTGAATCAGCATTACTACATTACCGTCCTGGCTACCCTACGTGAGCGAGTACGGAGAAAACGGAACGATTTGTGGAGAAAAAAGTCATGGATCCTTCACCAAGACAATGCCCCAGCTCACAGTGCGTTGTCAGTGAAGACGTTTTTGGCAAAACACAACATTCCCATCTTAGATCATCCACCCTACTCACCTGATTTGGCCCCCTGTGACTTTTTTCTTTTCCCTAAAGTTAAGTCAGCTTTGAAAGGAGCTAGATTTGAGACTGTTGAAGCAGTAAAAGAAAAAGCGACGGAAGTAATGTATGGACTTACCGAAAATGATCTGCAGCATTGCTATGAACAGTGGAAAATTCGTATGGAGCGGTGTAGAGACCGAGGAGGAGAGTACATTGAAGGAGATAACATGAAATTGTAAATAAATGTTTTTTCCAGCATCAGTCCGGTTTTTTTCTAGCCGCACCTCGTAAGTCGCTGCAGCAGGGCAGGCCGCGGCGCTTTGGCTGAGACAGCCACACCTTGAACCCGTTAGCATTCTGCCGTACAAAGCAGGGCTGTTAACATTTTTAAAAAAACATCGGGAATCCGATATGTCGATATTCAAAAACCCCGTATGGACCTACAAAAATATCGGCTGCACATTGTAAATTTACTGGCGGTTTTAGAGCTGCATATTTAAGTACCGATTTATTATTAGATATTATGTACATCAACAAGCTAGCAGTCTGCCTATCCCCCTTAGAGCAAGAATTGAAAGTAGAACGCTTGGCGGTAACCGCTGTGCTATCTATGGTAATTGCAGGTAAGTGGCACAATAAAAAGTGGCCGATGGGTCCGTCGTTCGGTTTCGTCACATATCTGATTTTTCCGGAATACTTCATGTCGGCTTCACTGTTTTTCATTTCTGCCAACGCCAGCGGCCCAGTAGTGTTAGTGTCAAAATTGTGTGGTGAAGCTAAACGTTGCAGTTTCTGTTGGAAGCGCCGAGCGCCGACTACGTCAGTATTTCCTCTCACCCGTCTCCGTCTGCCACAAACAAATCTTGTCATTGAGATTTTTGTTCATAATTTTCAGCAACTGTTTTTGAAGAATGCCGATGTGAAGAAACACCACACCACCTGCTTTAAAAATTGTTTTTTAACGCAACTAGTATGCTATTTCTTCATAGCAGAAGTCTTGTTATACCTTTCACATCGCCACCTCTCAGTGCAATCGCACTACTGCTTTCGTGTCACCTATACTTGCTTCACACAGTCGAAGAGAAAGAATGAACGTGATGAAAGCTCAAAAAGTAGTAAGACTTCTTCACACAATGAAAGTAAAATTATGTTCTACTTCAACTTCTAATATTTACCGAAAATTGTGAAGAGAATACAATATAAAATAAAAATATCGATATAACGATATTTTATCAATAGCCCTAGTACAAACCACGTCATCTTACTTCGTACCAATTCTAGGTGGTCGCAAAGTTCCCATACATTCACGTAACGTTACAAGGGGCATGAAAGGGAAGCAGTGGTTGACAAGAGAGTTAGACAGGGTTGCAGCTTATCCCCGATGTTGTTCAATCTGTACACCGAGCAAGCAGTAAAGGGAGACAGCGTAATTCTGTCAGAGACAGCAAAGGAATTTGAACAGCACCTGAACGGAATGGAGAGAGTCTTGAAAGGAGGAAATAAGATGAACATTAACAAAAGCAAAACTAGGATAATGGAACGTAGTCGAACTATATCAGCCATTCTGAGGGAATTACATTAAGAAATGAGACACTTGAAGTAGTGGGGAGTTTTGCTGTTTGGGCAGCAGATAAGTGATGACGACCGAAGTAGAGAGAATATGAAATGTAGACTGACAATGGACAGAAAAGCGTTTCTGAAGAACAGAAATTTGTTAACATCGAATATAAACTGGGGTGTCAGGAAGTCTTTTCTGCAAGTATTTGTATTGAGTGTAGCCAAGTATGAAGTGAAACATGGACGATAAACAGTTTAGACAAGAAGAAAATAGAAGGTCTTGAAATGTTACAGAAGAATTCTGAAGATTGGATGGGTAGATCACATAACTAATGAGGAGGTACTGACCAGAATTGGGAGACAAGAAATCTGTGGCACAACTTGACTGTATGGCAGGATACTTCTGAGACATCAAGGGATCACCAGTTTAGTAATGGAGGGAAGTGGGGATGTAAAAACCGACGAGGGAGACCAAGAGATGAATACAGAAGCAGATTCAGAAGAATGTAGGTTGCAGTAGTTATTAGGAGACAGAGCCTGCACTGGATACAGCAGCATGGGCAGCTACATCAAACCAATCTTCAGACTGAAGACACCAACAGCAACTACTGTACTATTTTAACGACTAGAAAAAAAAGTTGTTCAAATTTAGTTCGATTCTGTACTTATCTAGAGTCAGTTCTTGAACATATCGGTGAGAGTCAAATGTTCAAATGTGTGTGAAATCGTATGGGACTTAACTGCTAAGGCCATCAGTCCCTAAGCTTACACACTACCTAACCTAAATTATCCTAAAGACAAACACACACACCCATGCCCGAGGGAGGACTCGAACCTCCGCCGGGACCAGCCGCACAGTCCATGACTGCACCGCCGTAGACCGCTCGGCTAATCCCTCGCGGCCGGTGAGAGTGAGTTATTTTGCTGTCTTCAATCGTTTTCGCGCAACCAAGCCTCAGACCCACTTGACGATGAGGAGTTGTATGTGGTCACTCTCAAGCTGCCACTTAATACTAGTTAGAGCAGTGTCAAGACATGGAAAGGCCACACCAGCTGACGGACCAACATCTGGTTCAGTGACAGTGTCATCTTCCTGGCCACAAGTTTCTTCTCTCACACTTTGAATGATTTCATCACCACTCAAAATTTGAAATCCAGGGTCCGAATAATCACAAGCAAGCCACTCGCCTATGTCTTCCGCACTGCAATTGCAATGTCCAGGAATTTTCAAAGGAGTCTTTCCCATGTCTTCAAGTGATATTTCGTCCTCTGCCCCTTATCTTTCTTCCTCTTCCTGTTCCCGCTTCTTCTTGTCATCTTCGTCTTTCTATACCTCATCTTTGCATGAAATGCCTTTCAGTTTAGTCCAACTCTTTTAACGTGGTTGTCTTCATCAAATTCCGTGCTTCCACCACCATATAAGAGCAGCCTTTTAAATTCAATTTTTGATGAAAAGAAGAGTGTTTTGGCCACGGGAAGAGTGTTTCGAAACGTCCATCTTCTCTATCAAGAAGGCTTTAATAGTAGCTTTATTCATCCATAGATCTCTTTTTACAAGTGGGATGACTGGGTGCATTGCGCAGAATTAACATCACCTTACTGCCAACGTTCCCTACGGCCTTTTAGTATTTTTTTATTGCTGGTATGGAAATTGAATCGTACCATTTGCAAAAGTAGCAGTCATCCAGGACCTTTGGTTGATTCCTGTCAAAGATGGAAATTTAACATTTCTGAAAGCCTGATGGTTTATCGATTTTCCTATCAACAAAAGAGATATTTTGTGGTCTCCCCCATAGTTATCACAGTAACACAGTTGGTCGGTTGGTTTGATGTAGAAAGGGACCAAACTACAGGGTCATCAGTCCCTTTTTCCTGATGCAAGTAAGGCTCAAGGTACAAAAACACCCAACACGACACCTAAAAAGAAAACGAATGGAATGAACAAACAATAGGGAAAACATACACCACAAGGAAAAGTAGAAGAAGGTACACTCCTGGAAATGGAAAAAAGAACACATCGACACCGGTGTGTCAGACCCACCATACTTGCTCCGGACACTGCGAGAGGGCTGTACAAGCAATGATCACACGCACGGCACAGCGGACACACCAGGAACCGCGGTGGTGGCCGTCGAATGGCGCTAGCTGCGCAGCATTTGTGCACCGCCGCCGTCAGTGTCAGCCAGTTTGCCGTAGCATACGGAGCTCCATCGCAGTCTTTAACACTGGTAGCATGCTGCGACAGCGTGGACGTGAACCGTATGTGCAGTTGACGGACTTTGAGCGAGGGCGTATAGTGGGCATGCGGGAGGCCGGGTGGACGTACCGCCGAATTGCTCAACACGTGGGGCGTGAGGTCTCCACAGTACATCGATGTTGTCGCCAGTGGTCGGCGGAAGGTGCACGTGCCCGTCGACCT
The DNA here is from genome assembly GCF_021461385.2 of Schistocerca piceifrons. NCBI lineage: Eukaryota > Metazoa > Arthropoda > Insecta > Orthoptera > Acrididae > Schistocerca > Schistocerca piceifrons. The sequence goes on along the minus strand of NC_060145.1, from coordinate 287,195,326 downwards.
GGGACCGGACCGCAGCGACGCACGGATGCACGCCAAGACCGTAGGATCCTACGCAGTGCCGTAGGGGACCGCACCGCCACTTCCCAGCAAATTAGGGACACTGTTGCTCCTGGGGTATCGGCGAGGACCATTCGCAACCATCTCCATGAAGCTGGGCTACGGTCCCGCACACCGTTAGGCCGTCTTCCGCTCACGCCCCAACATCGTGCAGCCCGCCTCCAGTGGTGTCGCGACAGGCATGAATGGAGGGACGAATGGAGACGTGTCGTCTTCAGCGATGAGAGTCGCTTCTGCCTTGGTGCCAATGATGGTCGTATGCGTGTTTGGAGCCGTGCAGGTGAGCGCCACAATCAGGACTGCATACGACCGAGGCACACAGGGCCAACACCCGGCATCATGGTGTGGGGAGCGATCTCCTACACTGGCCGTACACCACTGGTGATCGTCGAGGGGACATTGAATAGTGCACAGTACATCCAAACCGTCATCGAACCCATCGTTCTACCATTCCTAGACCGGCAAGGGAACTTGCTGTTCCAACAGGACAATGCACGTCCGCATGTATCCCGTGCCACCCAACGTGCTCTAGAAGGTGTAAGTCAACTACCCTGGCCAGCAAGATCTCCGGATCTGTCCCCCATTGAGCATGTTTGGGACTGGATGAAGCGTCGTCTCACGCGGTCTGCACGTCCAGCACGAACGCTGGTCCAACTGAGGCGCCAGGTGGAAATGGCATGGCAAGCCGTTCCACAGGACTACATCCAGCATCTCTACGATCGTCTCCATGGGAGAATAGCAGCCTGCATTGCTGCGAAAGGTGGATATACACTGTACTAGTGCCGACATTGTGCATGCTCTGTTGCCTGTGTCTATGTGCCTGTGGTTCTGTCAGTGTGATCATGTGATGTATCTGACCCCAGGAATGTGTCAATAAAGTTTCCCCTTCCTGGGACAATGAATTCACGGTGTTCTTATTTCAGTTTCCAGGAGTGTATTAAAACCATAGCCGGCCGGTGTGGCCGTGCGGTTTTAGGCTCTTCGAACCACAGGTTCGAATCCTGCCTCGGGCATGGATGTGTGTGATGTCCTTAGGTTAGTTAGGTTTAAGTAGTGCTAAGTTCTAGGGGACTGATGACCACAGCTGTTAAGTCCCATAGGGCTAAGAGCCATTTGAACCATAAAAACCATAGATCAGATGGTCTGAGCTGGCTGATCATAATAATAAAAGAGGATAGGCCAGGCAATCTGCAACACATTAAAATTTCCACCCCAAAAAGACACAGCAAGATGAACACATGTAGGGAAAAGACAACCACCAAGACAAACAAATGCACAGAAAGTGCGACAGAGTTAAAGTAGTGGGAGGGTGGCGACCTCAGAGAGAAGGTTAAATGCCCATCTTCAGATGGATATGATAAAAGCCCCCCTCATGAATAAAATGTAAAACTAAATCTGCTGTTGAGGCATTGTCACCCAACACCGAAGGTAGGGTGATGCGAAGGTTAAAAGTCCATGGCAGAGCAGCTAAAAGTGGGCACTCCAGCAAGATGTGGACGACAGTCATATGTGAGCCACAGTGACACAGAGGTAGATCCTCGTGATGAAGGAGGTAGCCATGTGTTAGCCACGTATGGCCAATGCGGAGCTGGCAGAGAACCACAGAGCCCCTGCGAGAGGCCCGCATGGAGGTTTTCCACACATTCGTAGTCTCCTTAAAGGCATGCTGTCTGTTGTGCGTACTGAGATTATACCATTCAGTCTCCTAAATCTGAAAAACCTTGCAGCATAATAATGATTGCAGATCAGTTACAGGGATGCTGACCTTCAGAAGGGGTTTCTGTGTAACCTTTTCGGCCAGCCTGTCGGAAAGTTCGTTTCCTGGATTCCAATGTGGCCTGGGATCCACACAAACGCCATGGAACGACTGGACCGTTCCAGGGCATAGGTGGGCGCCTGGATGGTCGCTACCAAAGTATGGCGGGGATAGCACTGATCGACAACTTGTAGGCTGCTCAAGGAGTCAGTACAGAGGAGAAACGACTCGCCAGAGCATCAGCGGATGCGCTCAAGAGCACAAGAAATGGCTGCCAGCTCTGCAGTGAAAATATACAGCCATCTGGCAAGCACTGCTGCTTAGTATGTCCTCCATGAACTTAGGCGAAGCCAACGTAACCATCAGCCATCGAGCCGTCTATGTAAACCACTTCATGGTCCCGGTACATGTCAAGAATCGAGAGGAAGTGGCAGTGGAGACCCGCGGGGTTAACTGCGTCCTCAGGATCATGTGAAAGGTCCAGGTGAAGCTTCGGCCTAGGTGTACACCATGGAGGTGTACATGAATGGACCTCGAGTACAGGTGGTTAAGACAAGGACTCCACTTCAGACAGAATACAATTACAATTAAATCAAGACCATTAGCTGCTCACAGGCGTTGATCTACACCAACAGGGACAGTTGAAAATGTGTGCCCTGACCAAGACTCGAACCTGGCATCTCCTGCTTACATGGCAGGCGCTCTATCCATCTGAGCCACCTAGGGCACAGAGGATAGAGCTCCCCGTGAGACCCACATTCTCAACTTGTAGTCCACACACTACATTCTTAGTGACCCTGCCATTATACCAGTTACTCGCGGCAGACAATCCGCCGAGTCCCGTAAGGGTTCAGGCAATTCATGTGCATCTGCACTGAAGGAGGTCATCAGCCGGTTAGCCTTAAAGATATGAAGATGGCATCTGTTCTTTCGGACATGTCCGAAAGAACAGATGCAATCTTCATATCAGACAGAATAGATCGGACGTGGGCCTCCGATGCGGGAGATGAACCGCCGCGGATGAGAAAAGGAGACAGTGATTCTGATGCTCAGGAGAACTACGAATGTGTGCAACGTAATTGGCGAACAGTTTTGCATGCCTAACCTTCAATGGAGGGACTCCAGCCTCCACCAGGACACTGATCATCAGACTCATCCTAAAAGCTTCTGTTGCCAGTTGAACGCCACAGTGGTGCACTGCGTCGAGTAAACGCAACGCTGAGGGCGCCGCCAAACCAACATAGTCAATTTGGGATTGGATAAGGGCTCTGTAGAGCTGCAGCAGCATAGAGCGATCTGCACCCCAGTTGGTGTTGCTCAGGCAGCGGAGGGCACTGAGGTGCTGCCAGAACTTCCACTTAAGCTGACGAAGGTGAGGAAGCCACATCAATCGGGCGTCGAAAACCAGTTGTAAGAATCGATATGTCTCCACTACCGTGAGTGGATCGCCATTAAGGTAATGTTCTGGTTCTGGATGAATGGTACAATGCTGACAGAAGTGTATGACACACGACTTCACGGCTGAAAACTGGAAGTCGTGGGGTAAAGCCCATGACTGCACCTTGTGGATGGCTCCCTGTAGGCGCCACTCGGCAACACCAGTACTGGAGGAGCAGTACGACATGCAGAAGTCGTCTACAAACAGAGAAGATGAGACCGATTGCCCGACAGCTGCTGCTAGACCGTTAATGGCCACTAAAAATAGAGATACACTCAATACAGAGCTCTACAGGACTCCATTTTCCTGGATATGGGGGGAACTATCGGACGCACCAACTTGGACATGGAAAGTATGGAGTGATAGGAAATTTTGGATAAAAATCGGGAGCAGGCCCTGGAGACCCCACTCATATTACTTGGCAAGGATATGATGTCGCCAGGTCATGTCATAAGCTTTTTGTACATAGGCTGTTTGGATGGCAGACTCGAGGGAAACCTGATTATCAATGGTAGAGCGACCCTGGAAGAAACCGCCGTGGCGTGGAGCCAGTAGGCCATGTGACTCCAGGATTTACTGTACATTCTAACAGCTTACAAAGAACGTTGGTGAGGCTGATGGGCCGATAGATATCCAAATCAAGCGGGCTTTTACCGGGTTTGAGCACTGGAATGATTGTGTTCTCCCGCCATTGCGTGGAAAGACGCCATCACACCAGATCTGTTTGAAGATGACGAGGAGATGTCGCTTGTAGTCGGAGGAGAGATGCTGTGTCGGGGCAATGTGCAAGGACGCTGAGGAGCTCCCACTCTGTAAATGGAGTATTATAGGGTGCACTGTGACGTTCAGTGAACGAGAGGGCTTTCCTTTCCATCCGCTGTTTGAGGGTGCGAAATGCTTGGGGATAATTCTCTGACGAGGAGGCTCGAGCATACCGCTCAGCGAAGTGCTCGGAATTGCGTTTGCGTCGGTAGATAACACGCCATTGATGTTAATGCCAGTAGCACTTGTCGGGGTCTGGTACCCACAAACACGTCTGATCTTCGTCCAGACTTGGAAAGGAGACGTATGGAACCCAATGGTCGAGACACTCCCAACACTTCTGTTTCCGTCCCTTTATAAGCTGGGGAACGCGGGCACGGAGCCATTTAAAAGCTATTAGGTGCTCTAGGGAAGGGTGCCGCTTATGTCTTCGTAGAGCTCGCCGACGCTCTTTAATGACTTCGGCGATTTGCGGCGACCACCAAGGTACTGATTTTCGCCAGGGCACTCCTAAAGAACAAGGGATCGTGTTTTCCGCCGCAGAAACGATCGTTCTAGTGGTCTGCTCAACTACCACATCGATGGTACCGTGTGAAGGACATTCAACAATGACAGCAGAGGTGAAAGCGTCCCAGTCTGCCTTGTTTAAAGCCCACTTGGTAGATGTCCAGGGGAACAGTGCTGGGGGAGTGACAGGAAGATGGGAGTGTGGTCACTACCACACAAGTCATTGTGGTCTCTTCAGTGGACAGATGGGAGATGTCCTAGGCTGCAGAGGGATAAATCGATGGCCGAGTAAGTGCCATGAGCCACACTGAAATGTGTGGGGGCTCCAGTATTTAAGAGACAGAGGTCGAGTTGAGACAGGAAAGTTTCAGCATCTCTGCCTCGACCAGTAAGCACAGTGCCACCCCACAAGGCGTTATGGGCGTTAAAATCTCCCAAAAGTAGGAAAGGTTTAAGGAGTTGTTGATTCAGTGCAGCCAATGCGTTCAGAGGTACTGCACCATCTTTAGGAAGATATATGTTGCACACAGTTATTTCCTGTGTCATCCTTTTCCTAACAGCCACAGCTTCAAAAGGGGTTTGAAGGGGCACAGGTTCACTGCATACTGGGTTCAGGACATAGACACAAACTCCACCTGACACTCTATTACAGTTGCTACAGTTCTTTTAGTACCCCTTATAGCCATGAAGGACTAAGACCGTGAAGCATTGCCAGGAATCAGGCTTCCTGGAGTGCAATGCAGTTGCCGTAGCTCAGCCAGGTGGTGGAAAAAACCCCAGTAATTCCACTGGATGATGACATTATCGCGAGGCTGGGAAGGCATGAAGCATCACAAGAAGGCAGGTTACACTTCACAGTCACCTGCTGCCACCAATTGAGTATTTGTATCCCTTCCTATTGTGAATGAGGCATCAGTGAGATCCAGGTTCTCAGGGAATGCTGAGATCTCCACGTCATCTGCAGGTGCAGAATTGGTAGGGAGTGGTGGTGTTGGGGCCACCGGCGGGTCCTTTTTCTTAGCAGACTTCTTTGTTTGCTTGCCCTCTCGCTTCTCTTTAGAGGCTTGCTGGGAGGACTTATCCGAAATACCTTCAGGCATGGAGGAAGACCGTGAAGCTCTTTGCCCAGCAGCTGTTGGCTCCTTCAGCCACTGCAAAGTGTCCACTGTGGCATTAGTGGAGACCTTGGGAGAGAAGATCCCAAGGGATCCCTTCCACATGAGAGGAGCCGCAGGAGGCTGTTGCTTCTCGAGGTGGCGGGAGGGGATCGATGTCTCCTGCATTTGGAGGGGCCTTGCTCCCAAAGTAGGTACTTCGGGAGCAATGGAAGGAGATTTTCCCTCTACCACCAAGGGGGCAGATGTATTCTGGAGGCCCGGAGGGCCCACTGTTCATGGCACAGTGTGGTACGACTGGTACTTGTGATGGCGATCGTAATGTAGCTGCAGCATATGTGGACGTCAACCGAATGAGGTGTAATCGTTCAAATTTACGTTTAGCCTCTTGGTAAGTCAACCGGTCCAGGGCCTCGTATCCCATGGTTTTCCACTCCTTTCGGAGTACTGTGCAGTCTGGAGAGCAGGGAGAGTGCTGCTCTCCGCAGTTGATACAAGTGGGAGCAGGTGCACAGGGAGTATCTGGATGCAGTAGATGTCCGCAGTCTTGACATGTGGCGTTGGATATGCAGCAGGAAGACATGTGCCTGAATTTACAGCACTTAAAGCACTGGAAAGGGGGAGGGGCGTATGGTTTAACGTCACAGCGGTAAATCATCACCTTGACCTGTTCAGGCAATGAATCACCTTCAAGGGCGAAGATGAAGGCACCAGAAGCAAACCTATTCGAAACACACCGGATGAAATAACACCCCACCGTTCTAGATTGGCGCGGAGCTCGTCATCATAAAATGGTACAAATGGCTCTGAGCACTATGGGACTTAACATCTGAGGTCATCAGTCCCCTAGACTTCGAACTACTTAAACCTAACTAACCTAAGGACATCACACACATCCATGACAGAGGCAGGATTCGAACCTGCGACTGTAGCAGCAGCGTGGTTCCGGTCTGAAGCGCCTAGAACTGCTCGGCCACAGCGGGCGGCCAGCTCGTCATCACACAGAGAGGATGTCGTGATGGAAAATAATCCCCTGAACCATGTTGAGGCTTTTATGGGGAGTGACGGGAACAGCCAGTCACAAGCAAGTAACGCCCAGGATCGGGCTGGGGATGCTGTCTGAATAAAGACCACACCGCTTCTCATCTTTGACAGCACTGTCACTTCCCCATACTTATCCTCAAGATGTTCAACAAAAAACTGAGGCTTCATAGGCAGAAAGGAGTTCCCATTCATTCTGCTACAGACTAAATACCGAGGAGAATATGACTCTTCTTTCTGTCAGCATTGTACTCGATCTTGCCCTTCTTAGGGACTACTGGCGCCATATGGTCACCAGTGAGAGATTATTTAGTCCGCTTCATTGTGGGTCCCCACGGGCACCAACCAGCCACAGCAAAGGCCGCCTCACATGATGGCCATTCCCGGGAGTCCTGATAACCCAGGAAGACAGGCATGTGCTCCTTGACATACATGAGGAGTTTACAGCTCAGGCATCAGCAGTGCAATCCCTGTGTTGTCAGAGGGCTACCACCAGATGGGACCACGACGGCCCCACCACAACGGACTGGCTACCGTGCTGGATATTGGGTGCAGAGAAATCCAATAGTCATGCGGGCGAACGAGGACAGCAGACAACGGAAGAAGATGACGATATACCCCAGAAAGTGTCCTTGCCCAAATAGTTGAATTGCAGGTTGAGATGCAAAGCCATGACAAGAGGTTCAGGAGATCGAATCTAAGAGCACTATGGACAACTCATGCACCACAAAAGGCGTCCCTCTCCATATTTTTAGTCGCTTCTTAAGACAGGCACGGATACCTCGGGCCTATTCTAACCCCCGGACCCACAGAGGGGCAGTAACTCTGTCTTTGCTAACCTTATGGCCAGGAGCACTAGTATCTCTTTTAGAAGCCAAAGCTGTTTCAGATAAAGGCTTCCAAATAAGGCCTGCCTCATCTGCATTTTATATATTAAAAATTCATTAGCAGACGATTCCGCTTCGATTTTTAATTTTTCAATAATATTTTCTGCTGCTATTGGGTCTGTCATTAGTTTCCATTTACATCCAACTCACGAATACAGTGCCTTGTCTAGAAATTCGGTAGCCAGACACTGCTCGCTTCAAATGAAAACTGTCAGTTTTCTCGACTAAAAGTTTTGCTTTTTCGCAAACAATCTGTCCTGGAAGAGAACTTCCCAATGTGCGCTGTTGCCAAAACCGCTTGAATATGGCCTTTTCAAGCTCTCTGTGTTTCTGCTGATTTAATCGCTTTTCTCGAGAAACTCCAATCTTCATTCTCAAGCACAGACAAAGTTTAAGAAAAACTGAGGACTTTTTTTTATCTTGAAACTGTTGATGTTCTAACACTAAACATCCCAGCTAACTGCTTACCACTAACGACTTTGCCTAATTTTTCAAGGACTTTTATTTTGTCTGCCAACGTTAAGACAACGCGTTTCCTTTTGGAAAACATGTGCCGCACAGTAAATTAAAACACATAAAACAAAAGACACAGAAGACGACGTATAGCGACCAGTGTGGGCCTATACGTTAAGGTCACGACGCAAGACTCATGTAGGCCGCAACGAACAACACTGCGAGCACAGCAATGCATGTACTGTATTCGTTGTTCACTGTAAGATTTTGTCTTAACACATTCGCTACGGATTTTAGGATAGAGAAACGTACTGTGTACTGTAATAACTATCGAAAAACCCAACAATTTTAGGCAGGTAGTACAAATTTATTTTTTCTAAAAGCGATCTGGATAGTTGAAGTTTTACTGCGTAAAAAATACTTGAGAAGCACGACATCTGATAACGACATTTACGAGCACTAACGCACCGAAGCAAGTTCTTTTCACGTTCTGGAAAGAAAGTTCAACGTCGAGTCAATAGTAGGGTCGCCATACGTACCGATTAAACGGGAATGTGCAGACTTTTCTTTCTTTGTCCCGGTGTCCCAAAATGGGCTCAGCCGGAACGCTAATGCCCGGATTTTCAAGTACGAGAGTCGAAGGTTTACATTCTGCTGTTTCAATATATTAAACATTCTGCACAGTTTGTTCCTATTTTTTTCAATTGAGCATGGTGGGAAATCTGACTTAACTCATCATACTGGGACCGAAAACCACAAGAGAAGTTCTCAAGAAGACGCATTCAGTTAAAAATTCACACCTGTTTTGTGAAATAGGATACAAGAGAGGAGAAAAATATTCACTGCTACTGCTGAATTGAGAACAGCATACAAACTGTAAAACATCTCAATTAGATGAAAGAAGACAACATTATCGGTCTCTATTCATCACAGTCTGATTCTCACAGGTGTAGGAATACAGAGCATAGCTGTGAGCATTTAGTGATGAAAGTAGGAGACTATAGTATAGAGACGTATACATTGTGACGTATACGTAAGTTCTGCTAAGTCCAGGAATTGTGCACCGACAGTCTGTTAAAGCGACCGCTAGCGATAAGCGGAAAATCCGGGTTCGAGTCCCGGTCCGGCACAAATTTTCTGTACGGAACACGGCTGAAGTCAAGTTACTGGCATTCAGAGAATTTATTTCGAAGTAATTTTCGACGGCTGTTTATCGTCAACAATATCAGTTCATCCAGACGTTCAAGTAAGTAATGAAGCTAACTTCTGCACAAAATGAAATATGTGACACTATATCCAACTTAGTGCTCGAACTGTTAAAATTAATTTTTAAAATTTATATCGCATTATGAGGTGACAGCTGCAGCACTATACCCGTCTCTGTGGTTGGGGTCGCTAACGCACGCTTTAACGATGGTGCTCAAGCCAGGGATAACACGGTACGAATCCTGGTAGTGGAAAAAAATTTTCACTGTCAGTATCTGGCGACAAGGGGGTAAAGTACCTGACCAGGAGACTTTGCGCCATTGTACTGATTTAAATACCAAATTTCTTCGCAGTCTCTATCATCATCATCATCATCATCATCATCATTATTATTACACTACCACTACACTCATACGTAGTAGAGGAAGAGGTGCAATGTGGAATAGGGGTAGAAATATGAAATACTGTGCGTTTTCGCCTTTTGAGTGCTGTACTCTGGTGAGCTGCTTGAAAACTGCATTCAGCAACTGTAGACTGCTTTGGGATGCTTTCATGTTGCGAGAACGGAAACAAGACAGGGTTTTTTCAATATCCCCACCACGTCGTACTAGCTCTAACCAAGCGACCAATGTAAAGTCAGATCTGTAAGGCCAATGGGACAGCGTTCCAGATTGGGAAGAGCTGACTTTATTTGGCCATCTAAGTCACTGCTGCTGCCTTGAAAATTTGCATACTCATGTGAAAATGTTTCCTCTGAAAATTATATTTATTTGCGATAATTTTACTTGTTTGTGAGAATTGTGTGCAGTGTGTTCGTATTGCTGTATTACAGAGTGCAATCAGATATCTATGCGAGTATGAAGTGAAATCTGAAGCTTCTAGAAGAGTTTCTACCAGAAATGTTTAGTGTATTTTACAGTGCAGTGGTAAAAACAAGCCCTATAGCGTGAATACTATCAAATGGGCGCCAAATAAATTATAGGAAGGGCAGTTATTTTACACAGTCTGTAAACGCACAGCACTATATGGAAGATTTTTTTTCTTCGTAATATTTGATAAAGTATTCACACAAGGCATGTCTACTGCACATTGACGCATTTGTTGTATCAAACCTTTTTAGATTTTGGTTTAGATGTTTGGTTAAAAAATCATTGTTACCAAATGCACCCTTTAGTCACGTAAACTGAACCTCCTACGTTACTTAATCTGAACCCCTTACCTTTTTTTACGTTTAAAGTCTTCCTGTATTAATACACACTCTTAATGTCTAGTTGATACCTAGAGAGTAATAGGAAGGGTTGATCAAAGAAAGTGGAGTCTGTCTAAAATGACTAAAGCTATTGATGTAGTGCAAAAACAGATGATTTGGAAGAAGGTCAATGAGCAGTTTGATGTTCCAAAGGCAACTCTTATGCGTATGTCCAACAAAAAGTATGATACGCCTGAGGAATCAACAAAAAGAAAAGAGCCAGCCCTACACTTTTGGGTAAAGATCTTGAAGAAGAGCTGGTTTAATATTGTCTTGTTATGGAAGCTACTTTCTTCATGCTTACTGGCAATGACTTGTGAAGGGTGGCTATACAACTGGCAGAAAGAAATAACATTGAACATCCATTCAAAGACTAAATACCCGGAAAAATGTGTATAGTTCTTAAAGGACACACAACCGAACTGTTAGAAACAAGTCTAACAGGAAAATCCTATAGCAGGGCTCTTTGGTTCAGCAAAGAAAACACATAGCAATTCTATAACTTTCTGGAAGATATTATATTATACATATTTTGCAACTTATTTAGCGTATGTCTAATACACATACCATAAAATTAAATTACATGTACATATTTACACGTAAGAAACTTAAGTTTGACTTCACAACTGAATATCCAGTCCTTCAATCCAGCGCAATGCATCTGAAGTTGCTGGCAGAAAGTCCTCTTCGGCACCGTGATAGGCTCGGTTATTTTGCAATTAGATTATGCTACCTCCAGTTTAATACAGCTTCTAATTTGTTTAGTGGCATTCTCATTATTTGTACTTGGGGTCCCATTGTGGCACCTATTTTTGAAACTAGCTAATTGAAATACTTTTTAAAATGTTTTTCATAATAACTTTTCGTTTATTTCCTATTACTAAAATGTAAATGTTGTATAACGTTATAAAATAAATATTACACGTTTTTAAAACACTGTTTACTCTTTTCTATTTGTTAAAAACGAACTGGGGGTCCGCTTTTAGGTACTTTCCCCTCTGACCGTGATTGGTGCTCGTTAACTCTCAGCAATTTAAGCTGCAGTCTTAGGTTCCTGCCTAACCACACCCACGGAAATCGCCACATAGTCGAAAAAGACCGTCAAATATTTGTGACAAGAATGAATACAAATATCATTGCTGGTCTGAATCCGTTATAAAAGCATATATATATATATATATATATATATATATATATATATATATATATATATATATATATATATATATAAAAGATCTAATGAGCGGCGAATCTGTAACGACCACTCCACTGATTTGAAGTCTTTAATCACAAAGCCACAGAGGACACACAATATTAGCATCGAAGTTACGCCCATGTTTGGATCTCCTAACAAATATAAACCACCACACGGGTGAAACAGCGCTTTCCGATTGGCCTCACAGCTCCGACTTTTCATTGGTCGCTAGGTTACAGCTGGGACGACGTGGTATGGAAAAGCAAACTGCGTCGTTTCCGTTTGCATATTGCAGTTCGCAGGCCCTGCGATTTAACGAATTCGATAGGAGGAATAATTGTTGCAGGTTGGTGACTTCCCGTTTCATTATTGTCATAATACATAAATTATTAAGATATTTTCCAAACAGACGTTTAGCTAACATATTACGCAGTACAATGGCGTGTTTGTTGCCTATTTAAATTTAATTTCAGATTTTATTTGCGTTTTCAAGATCCCTGAGTCACTAATATCGAATGCTAGTATTCCACATTTGTACCCTCGCATTCCGTCTATGTATCGTATTTCCAAAGCTTGTTTTCTTTGTAGGGCATAATCCGTATCACTTCAGGCAGGGGAGTTACCTTCATAGTCTCGGATGTTACTGAATTTAGCAAACGTTAAAATTCAGGAGTAAGTAAAAAATATGTAATATTTTGTTTTCTCCAAAAAAAATTCCTGCCCAGAGTTACAGGCCTCCGAAGATGACACTGCGAACACCATTTTGAAGATGCGGATTTCGGAATTTTTTGTTTAAATGCTGTATCTTTGTAACAGTTCTAGACTTTTGTTAGAGTTTTTTTATTTGAAAGATAATTGCTTTGTGATTACAATGGTATCACTTGTCTGGACATATCTGTCAAAGTTCTTTTACTGTCACCATTTGAATTTTTTTATAATTTACAGAAAAAAGTTTTTTCCAAAAATGCCAATCCAAAAAATTTGGATTTTTCTGTTGATTAGTACCATGTAGTACTATATTTTCTGTAAAGGAGAGCTTCCACTTTTAAGAAAGGCACGTTTTATTTTAAAAATCATTTTTTTATAACTTTCAAGGGTAATGAATGGATGTCTTCACTGAAGTTTTTTTAACTAATTTCTTTGTTACAATGTTTATTTCTATTGTCTTTGTTGCAGTTAATTCTTATCACTTTTTTTTTTACAGTTATTTCTTTTCACTTAAAGTGTTGCAAATATGTCTCACACTTCGCTGCAGTTTCTTCGTTATGGTTGTTCATTGCAGGTTTCTGTAGATGTTCAGTGCTAATTTGTTTACTGATTACGCTTCTAAGAAATCTGAGACCATCCAGTGAATTCTGTATTTTCGTGAGGAATTTGCCAGTTGCAGTGGGTTTTGCAGAAAGGACTGTTTGAAATGTCTTCTGACTGGGGCCACAGGAGAGTGAAGTGTGCTGACTTTTTGCATGTCCATAAAAAACTGATATATAAGACAAAACAGACTTTGCCGGGCGGAGTGGCAGAGCGGTTCCACGCGCTACAGTCTGGAACCGCGCGACCGCTACGGTCGCAGGTTCGAATCCTGCCTCGAGCATGGATGTGTGTGATATCCTTAGGTTAGTTAGGTTTAAGGGGATTGATGACCTCAGAAGATAAGTCCCATAGTGCTCAGGGCCATTTTTTTGAAAAACAGACTTTGTTCAGGTTGGGAGTAATCGGTCTCATTTGAAGACTGTTTCAAAGTGAAGTGTTTCCAGTGACGACTTTTCGTGTTCTAAGTGTTTTGACAGAATAATCATCATCATCAACAACAATGATAGTATCTGAACAAGGTGAAGCCTCTCATGGTGCATATGATGCAGATTTTGCATCAATAGAGGAAGAATTAAATACCCTGAATCAGTGAACTACAGAGGTAGATGTTAGTCCTGTTAAGAAACCTTGGTCAGTGAACTCGAGTCATAAGCTCTATGCATCAAGAAAAGTGCAGAGACATTACTAAAGCTATGGATGAATATACTACAGAAAACCTGACCACACTCTTCAAAGTAAAAGTTCCATTTTCAGAAGAAAATGAACCAAAGCACTCTTGTCAGGAATTTTTCACAAATATCAGTTCAGCTGTTCAATACTGTGCATCCTACAGTGAAAAGGTGCAAGTTTTAACTATTATTCCATATACATTTTCAAAGAAAACAATTTTGAACCACATTCCATCAATATCGAAGTTAAGGGGAGACAAATCAAGAAATGTGAGTTGAGGTCTGTAAAAGGAGTCTTTGGTCGACCAGATCCCTATTATGGTCATCCTGTAAAGGCGGCTCAAGTTCAAATGGTGCCGTCATTTTATCTGGAAGATAAATGGAATTGTTCTCGCCAGAGTGCCAACAAAAAAAGACACTATAACTATAACAGTTGAAGGTAAAAAAGTCGTGAAAGTGAAGAGGTACATGACTCGCAGTATTAAAGAAACTTTTTAAATTTATAAGAGCAACTATACAGCTTTACATATTGGAAGATTAGAATTTTATGCACTACGCCCTAAGGGGACAGTTCCACACCCTCCTAGAGATGTCTTTTTATGTGTGTACTGCGCCAATTTTGAACTTTGTGCGGTAAATTTGAGGAACTGGAGCATGTGACATATGACACCTTGGTTGGGCATATGAAGTCTTAAGTAGTCTGTGACGTAAGGCGAGAGACATGTTTGTTTCAAGAATGTGATTACTGCCCCGGAAAGGGAGGACTGTCTATACAGACACTTGGCCTGGAAGACGTAGCAGATAACTCTGCAGAAATTACATATGCAACAAAGAAGGAAAATACGTTAATTAAGAAAAACTTTGCTTTTGGCAGTTTCATTGATCAACTTGGTAAATGGTCAGTGAAAGCATTAACGTACTAGCAACTGAAGAAATTGCAATAACAACACATTGCAGAAGTGAAAGGGTGTCTACAGACTGAAGAACTATGTTTAGTGGTTCAGTTTGATTTTGCTGAGGACTGGTCTGTAATTCTCCCACAAAAAGTACAAGGGTATCACTGGAGTAATGACAAGGTTTCAATTTTTACAGGAGTGACATATTTTCAAAACAAGATCACAATGGTTGCAGTGATAAGTGATGACTAGACCGCGGATTTTAGGTAAAAACCTATTTTGTTCCTGAGTTCCTATTTGCATAAAAATTTGTACTTATGCGTTTCATGACTATTTACACTTAATAACGTTAATTCTATAGGACCTATAAAAGCCTATTTCGACGTTAGTGCCTATTTTTGCCTATTTCGGCTTTAATGTCCTAAAAAGTGCCTATTTCATCATATAAAACAGTGGTTCCAAGTTCTTCCACACTATACGACAGATGGAAAAAAAATATTTTCTGCCCAGCGTGCAGAAAGGTGGCTAGTTGATATGCGAACATGCTTCGTATTTGCCTAACACTACGGTCTTTTTTATTTTGTTATATCGCTATCCCTGTTAATACCAAATACTCTTTATAGGTGTTTTATTATTCGTATGTAAAAAAATAGATCACCGATCCTTAGAATAAAAGCTATTTTTTTCCTATGCTCCAATTTGCATATAAGTTGCTATTTATGCGTTTCATGACTAACTAAACTGAGTACCTTTAGTTATATAGGACCTAAAATTGCGTATTTCAGCGTTGACGCCTAATTTTGCCTATTTCGGCATCAAAAGCCTAAAAAGAACCCATTTCGTTAATCTGACAGAGTTCTTGTGTTTTCAAATATTAGAAAAAGGAAGTAAACTTAGGGTTTTACCTCTCGTCGAAGGCGAAGGTCGTTAGAGACTTTACAATTCCTTTGCTTGCCTTACTACCAACAGCACTCGGCACGGTTGAATGGTCATCCATCCAAGAACGCGCCGAGCGCTACAGTGCTTAACTTCGGTGAGCGAATGGGAACCGGTCAAAGATTTGAGTTACACATTAGAATCGAACGTGGGAGTACTAAATGTTATATTTGAAAATATTTCGTTCGTAGGATTCTGGCCAGCTGTGTATTTTCGCGAAGAAACGGTTTCATAGGACTTCAGCTGAGCACGGATTAAAAAATCACAATGTTAGTGGTAGACGCCCTCTATAGTTAAATTACTGCCCTTCGCGCATTTTCTCGCTGCTGTCTACAGGCAGCCCGATCAAACTACTCTGTTTCGTGGAAGGTATTATACGTGAACTTTCCGGTTCGAAAAATAATTTGCCAGTAGTGAGATGTTTTCATCTGAAGCACTGGTAGACTCCATTCGCTTGTTCAGAAGGGGCGGCCATCTGTCAGGTGCCATATGTCCAGCAACGAGTACGGTACTTCCCCTGCCGCTCCCATGCACCGCAGTAAAAAGAGAAAAAAAAACAGGTCACAGTTCACTTTTTCCCAGCGAAAACAAATCAGTACATTGTGCAACGACCGACGTGTTAAGTGTTACTGACGTTCTAAGTGCAAAATAAATTCCAGTTTCTGTGTGAGAATACTACGCCATGCCAAAAACAGCTAGTTCAAACTCTACTCATATAAGGCAGTGGCTGCAAGATTTTCCGCATTATACAACAGATGGGAAAATTATTTTCTGCCAAGCATGCAACAAGGAGGTTAGTTGATGTTTTTCTTAGACTTCTTATTTTCCTGTCACTTAGAACTCTTTTTTATCGCTATCCTTTAGTAATACGAAATACTCTTTATATGCGATTCTAAACTGGATTTCCCTTTTCTCTCGTATTAGGATTCGGGTGTTAAGAAATCTCACTTAACTCAGCATGCAGATGGAATCGCACATAAAGCTAATGTTGAGCGAAAGTAAAAATTGAAGCAAACTCTTTTAACCAATAAATCTGGTGAATCCTCCGAAAAAAAAACAAGTTCTGCAGTGATTTCTGTCATGCATTTGTGGCAGCAAACACCCCCTTTCGGAAACTAGAAAACCCTATTTTCAGAGGATTTCTTGAGAAGTACTGCCATCGGTCTATTACTGCAGAGTCAACTTTACGTAAGAATTATGTGGATTCAGCTTACAATGCTGCATTGCACAGAATCCGAGAAGATATTGGAGAATCTTGTATATGAATTTCTGTGGATGAAACTACTGACAGTCTTGGCCGTTACATTGCAAACCTGATTATTGGCAAGCTAGATCCAGATGCTCCATCCAGGGCTCATTTGATTTACTCAAAACAGCTTGCAAAAACTAACCAACAAACAATAGCACAGTTTGTGAACAATGGGCTTAAGGTGCTATACCCAAACGGAGTGGATGAGAATAAGGTGCTTCTGGCCGTCACTGATGCTGCTGCATATATGATAGCAGCGTTTCAACTATTAAAAGTATTCTTCTACCAATTGATGCTGCACGTAACTTGTGTAGTGCATGGGATCAACGGCATAGCAGAGAAAGTAAGGCTACAATTTCCTAAAGTAAATGAAGTAATATCTATGGTGAAGAAAATTTTTGTTAAGGCACCATCAAAAATACAGGCATTCAAAGAACAGCTTCCAGATGTCCCATTGCTGCCAGAGCCTGTTGTCACCCGCTGGGGCACGTGGCTGATAGCAGCAGAATACAGAATACTATAGTACGCATCTCTCAGCTGTCCAGAAGGTGGTTGAAAATATACCGGAGGATACCGCATCCGTAACTGCAGCAATGGAGTTACTCAAAGATACTTCTTTAAAACGGGACTTTTCTTACATTAGGGCCCAACACATTTATAGCAAGAGTAATTTCACAATTAGAAGGCTCAGGGAGACCTATTTACGACAATATTTCTTTGCTTGAAGAAGTCAAAATGAAAATTAATGAAGCGCTAGGTGAAGTAGGGGAAAAAGTACGGGCAAGAATGCAACCGGTTTTGCAGAAGAACACTGGCCTGAAGGAGTTGTGTGCAGCTACCGACATACTTAGTGGAAAATCCAGCACTCCTGACTGCAGCATTCCTGTCCAACATGTGCCGAAAATGAAGTACGCCCCTGTCACATCTGTTGATATAGAACGTTCTTTTTCAGCGTATAAATTGATTCTGACTTACAAGCACCACAGTTTTTCACTAGAAAACCTAGAAATGATTATGGTTATTTATTGTGAAGGCAACTATGGTCAGAATATGTGAAACTACGAATGTATTAATTAAACCATTGCCACATCTTTTTTACGGAGATCTTTATCTTGCAGGAACTCAAAAATATTTGGCGTTATGTTCAACATTAATGTTGTAGATTGCTGTGCTCTGTAACTGTGTAAATATTCAGTCTCCTTATTTTAATGACTAATAAGATTTCATACTGTCAACACTGTGTATTTTAATTTATATTTATTTTCTGTGCATCATTTTCATTAGAGCCTATTTTAGGTTTTATATAGCCTAAATGAACTACTGAAGGAGCCTATGTTATGTGCCTAAAACACGCTTTTTTACGACCTAAAAATCCGTGGTCTAGTGATGACACAGGACATGGCTCAGTGCATGCTATGCTTTGCTAGCAATGCGCAAACTTTTTCAACTGCAACAGAGGCAGAGATGATCATAATTATTTCTGATGGTGCTCCTCGTCGTTTTAAAAATCGTTACCAGCTGTTTGAATTGAGTAAGTCGCATGTGCCAACTGACAGAGTATACAGTGCTACTGGTCACAGGAAGGGGACATGTGATGGTGTAGGAGACCTGTTCAAAAAATGGCTCTGAGCACTATGGGACTTAACATCTGTGGTCATCAGTCCCCTAGAACTTAGAACTACTTAAACCTAACTAACCTAAGGACATCACACACATCCATGCCCGAGGCAGGATTCGAACCTGCGACCGTAGCGGTCACGCGGTTCCAGACTGAAGCGCCTAGAACCGCACGGCCACACCGGCCGGCCTAGACCTGTTCAAGGACCATGCTAAAAAGAAGATTTTAAGTGCTCCAAGTTCTTATTGGTTCAACAGGAAGGCACCACTCAATATCAAAGGAGGATACTGCAGCAGTGGAACACACTTTTAGCTCATTGACTGGCTAATTTCAGTACAAAACAGACTGCACAGAAGTTGTATAAATTGAAACCTCTAAGTCTTTGGACTTTTCACATTTGGACCTTTCACATGCATTTTGGAATCATTTAAAATGCTTGAAAAATGAGTCTCTTACTCATCTTTCAAACCTAAAATTATGTTAAATAAAGCTAGGTTTTGATTTTTATGAGCCTGTTATGTGATAATGTGGTGATAAAACAGGTTTTATGTATGGCAAAAATTTCAATTGTTTATAAAACCTGTTCAGACTAAAAGTGGGAGCTCTCCCTTTCAGGGAATGTAGAACTATATGGTGCTAATCAACTGAAAAAAATCATAATTTTATGGATTGGTATTTTTGAAAAAAAATCCATAAATTATAAAAAGTTCAAAACGCTATATAGTAAAAGAACCTTGACAGGTAGGGCTGTATTTCGGAGCAGAATTTTCAGAAATTTTTTTTGGAAAAAAACGTTCCTTACTTAGTCCTTCATTTTAACGTATGCTAAATTCAATAACATCTGAGACTATGAAGGTAAGATTTTTTCCTTGTCTGCCTGAATTGATATGGCCTATGCCGTAGGTATTGCTTCAGATATGACTTCATGACCTCGAAAACAGTGGGACGAGTCTGCTATGGGAACAAAAATTACAAATGGTAGAGAAAAAGGACTTGGGTTTCTTGTGCGAGGGAAAGGCTTTCCAAGTTTCCAGAGCCGCTCTAATTATTCTAGAAAAATCAGACAGAAAGAAATTTCGATTCGAAAACCCACGGCAACCTCATTTAATAGATATTTAGGTTTCTTAAGAGAAAATATTTTTCTCTCCGCTTTCACAAGAAATGCTTTCCACCGGACGGAATATAATGTCGACAAAACTGGTCTAAGCATCGTGGAGAACACAGTTCCCCACGGTTCTGCAAGAAAGGGAAAGCGACAAGTAGCAACCACCTCTTCTGCAGAGCGTGGATCACTTGTGACCATTGTCACCCGCGCGAGTGCTACAGGAAATTTTGTACTGCCCGTGATGATGTTCTCTCGTAAGAACCGCAGCAGCCAGCTAATGAGAGGTACCCACCTGGATCAATTCTTGTATGTTATCCCTGTGGATGGATTCAAAGCCAGCCACTCACTGATTGTTTTAAACATTTTCTGAGTAAGGCGAAGCCTACTGCAGAATCACCGGTGACTAGTTCTGAATGGCCATTGTAGCCACTTCAGAAATCTTTATATTATAAACCTCGAACGCTAAAACCATGTCATCATCTTACGCCTGCCTCTTCATGCCTCCCACAAGATGTAACCGCTTGACAGAACTTTCATGAGTCCTTTGAAAGCATGTTACTCATCGCAGGTACGCGAGTGGCTGAGAGAAAATGCACGTCCTGTAACGAACATAGACATCGCCGAACTGTTTGGGAAGGCCTAGCTGAAGTGCCAGCCATGAGAGATCGCGGTAAATGGGTTTAGGGTGACTACACTCACTTGGCGGCTACACGGGTAGCGGAGACTGTGTGGCGTGGACTGGGCGGTTTTTTTAGGTTAGAAGGCCTCGGGAAAGTACGGGGTGGGCTGCAATCTCAAAGGGTGCATGGCAAATACAGGACGTACTTGGATCAAGGAACATTCGGAATTGTAGTTGTAAATTGTTGTAGTTGTGTTGGGAAAGTCCCTGAGCTTCAAGCGCTAATAGAAAGCACAGAAGCTGAAATCGTTATAGGTACAGAAACTGGCTAAAGCCTGAAATAAATTCTGCAGAAATTTTTACGAAGTCTCAGACGGTGTTCAGGAAAGATAGATTAGGCAGAATTGGTGGTGGAGTGTTTGTGTCTGTCAGTAGTGGGAGTGTTTGTGTCTGTCAGTAGTGGTTTATCTTGTAGTGCAGTCGAAGTAGATACTCCGTGCGAATTGATATGGGTGGAGGTTATACTTAACAGCCGAACTAAGTTAATAATTGGCTCCTTCTACCGACCCCCAGACTCCGATGATATAGTTGCTGAACAGTTCAGAGAAAATTTGAGTCTCGTAACAAATAAATACCCCACTCATAGGGGTATAGTTGGTGGGGACTTCAACCTTCCCTCGATATGTTGACAAAAATACTTGTTCCAAACCGGTGGGCTTCCGAGATTGTCCTAAATGCTTTTTTCCGAAAATTATTTCGAGCAGTTAGTCCACGAACCCATGCGAATTGTAAATGGTTGCGAAAACACACTGGACCTCTTAGCCACAAACAATCCAGAGCTAATAGAGAGCATCATGACTGATACAGGAATTAGTGATCACAAGGGCTCAATACCGTTTCTTCCAAATCCACCAGAAACAAACGCAAAATAATTTTATTTAAAAAAGCGGACAAAGTGTCACTAGAAGCTTTCCTAACAGAGAATCTCCATTCCTTCCGAACTGACTATGCAATTGTAGACGAGATGTGGCTCAAATTCAAAGATATAGTAGCAACAGCAATTGAGAGATTCATACCTCATAAATTGGTCAGAGATGGAACTGATCCCCCATGGTACACAAAACAGGTCCGAACGCTGTTGCAGAGGCAACGGAAAAAGCATGCGAAGTTCAGAAGAACGCGAAATCCCAAAGATTGGCTAAAATTTACAGACGCGCGAAATTTGGTACGGACTTCAATGCGAGATGCCTTTAATAGTTTCCACAACTAAACATTGTCTCGAAATTTGGTACAAAATCCGAAGAAATTCTGGTCGTATGTAAAGTACACAAGCGGCAAGACGCAGTCAATACCTTCGCGGCGCAGTGCCGATGGTACTGTTAACCGACGACTGTGCCACTAAAGCGGAGTTATTGAACGCAGTTTTCCGAAATTCCTTCACCAGGCAAGACGAATGGAATGTAACAGAATTTGAAACATGAACAGCTACTAGCATGAGTTTCTTAGAAGTAGATACCTTACGGGTTGCGAAGCAACTCAAATCGCTTGATACGGACAAGTCTTCAGGTCCAGATTGTATACCGATTGGGTTCCTTTCAGATTACGCTGATACAATAGCTCCCTACTTAGCAATCATATACAACCGCTCGCTCACCGATAGATCTGTACCTACAGATTCGAAAACTGCGCAGGTCGCACCAGTGTTTAAGAAGGGGAGTGGGAGTAATCCATCGAACTACAGACCTATATCACTGACGTCGGTTTGCAGTAGGGTGTTGGAGCATATACTGTATTCAAACATTATGAATCACCTCGAAGGGAACGCGGTCTATTGATACGTAATCAGCATGGTTTCAGAAAACATCGTTCTTGTGCAACGCAGCTAGCTCTTTATTCGCACGAAGTAATGGCCGCGTACGACAGGGGATTTCAAGTTGATTCCGTTTTTCTAGATTTCCGGAAGGCTTTTGACACCGTTCCTCACAAGCGACTCCTAATCAAGCTGGGGGCCTATGGGGTATCGTCTCAGTTGTGCGACTGCATTCGTGATTTCCTGTCAGGAAGGTCGCAGTTCGTAGTAATAGACGGCAAATCATCGAGTAAAACTGAAGTGATATCAGGTGTTCCCCAGGGAAGCGTCCTGGGACCTCTGCTGTTCCTGATCTATATAAATGACCTGGGTGACAATCTGAGCAGTTCTCTTATGTTGTTCGCAGATGATGCTGTAATTTACCGTCTAGTAAGGTCATCCGAAGACCAGTATCAGTAGCAAAGCGATTTCGAAAAGATTGCTGTATGGTGTGGCAGGTGGCAGTTGACGCTAAATAACAAAAGTGTGAGGTGATCCACATGAGATAAAAAAAAAAAAAAAAATCCGTTGGAATTCAGTTACTCGATAAATAGTACAATTCTCAAGGCTGTCAATTCAACTAAGTACCTGGGTGTAAAAATTACGAACAACTTCAGTTGGAAAGACCACATAGATAATATTGTGGGGAAGGCGAGCCAAAGGTTGCGTTCCATTGGCAGGATACTTAGAAGATGCAACAAGTCCACTAAAGAGGCAGCTTACACTACACTCGTTCGTCCCGTGTTAGAATATTGCTGCGCGGTGTAGGATCCTTACCAGGTGGGATTGACGGAGGACATCGAAAGGGTGCAAAAAAGGGCAGCTCGTTTAGTATTATCATGTAATAGGGGAGAGAGTGTGGCAGATATGATACGCGAGTTGGGATGGAAGTCATTAAAGAAAAGACGTTTTTCGTCGCGGAGAGATCTATTTGCGAAATTTCAGTCACCAACTTTCTCTTCCGAATGCGAAAATATTTTGTTGAGCCCAACCTACATAGGTAGGAATGATCATCAAAATACGAGGGCAGTTCAATAAGTAATGCAACACATTTTCTTTCTGAAACAGGGGTTGTTTTATTCAGCATTGAAATACACCAGGTTATTCCCCAATCTTTCAGCTACACAACACTATTTTTCAACGTAATCTCCATTCAATGCTACAGCCTTACGCCACCTTGAAATGAGGGCCTGTATGCCTGCACGGTACCATTCCACCGGTCGATGTCGGAGCTAACGTCGTACTGCATCAATAACTTCTTCATCTTCCGCGTAGTGCCTCCCACGGATTGGGTCCTTCATTGGGCCAAACATATGGAAATCCGACGGTGCGAGATCGGGGCTGTAGGGTGCATGAGGAAGAACAGTCCACTGAAGTTTTGTGAGCTCCTCTCGGGTGCGAAGACTTGTGTGAGGGCTTGCGTTGTCATGAAGAAGGAGAAGTTCGTTCAGATTTTTGTGCCTGCGAACACGCTGAAGTCGTTTCTTCCATTTCTGAAGAGTAGCACAATACACTTCAGAGTTGATCGTTTGACCATGGGGAAGGACATCGAACAGAATAACCCCTTCAGCGTCCCAGAAGACTGTAACCATGACTTTACCGGCTGAGGGTATGGCTTTAAACTTTTTCTTGGTAGGGGAGTGTGTGTGGCGCCACTCCATTGATTGCCGTTTTGGTTCAGGTTCGAAGTGATGAACCCATGTTTCATCGCCTGTAACAATCTTTGACAAGAAATTGTCACCCTCAGCCACATGACGAGCAAGCAATTCCGCACAGATGGTTCTCCTTTGCTCTTTATGGTGTTCGGTTAGACAACGAGGGACCCAGCGGGAACAAACCTTTGAATATACCAACTGGTGAACAATTGTGACAGCACTACCAACAGAGATGTCAAGTTGAGCACTGAGTTGTTTGATGGTGATCCGTCGATCATCTCGAACGAGTGTGTTCGCACGCTCCGCCATTGCAGGAGTCACAGCTGTGCACGGCCGGCCCGCACGCGGGAGATCAGACAGTCTTGCTTGACCTTGCGGCGATGATGACACACGCTTTGCCCAACGACTCACCGTGCTTTTGTCCGCTGCCAGATCACCGTAGACATTCTGCAAGCGCCTATGAACATCTGAGATGCCCTGGTTTCCCGCCAAAAGAAACTCGATCACTGCCCATTGTTTACAACGCACATCCGTTACAGACGCCATTTTAACAGCTCCGTACAGCGCTGCCACCTGTCGGAAGTCAATGAAACTATACGAGACGAAGCGGGAATGTTTGAAAATATTCCACAAGAAATTTCCGGTTTTTTCAACCAAAATTGGCCGAGAAAAAAATGTGTTGCATTACTTATTGAACTGCCCTCGTAAAATAAGAGAAATCAGAGCTCGAACAGAAAGGTTTAGGGTTCGTTTTTCCCGCGCGCTGTTCGGGAGTGGAATTGTAGGGAGATAGTATGATTGTGGTTCGATGAACCCTCTGCCAAGCACTTAAATGTGAATTGCAGAGTAATCATGTAGATGTAGACGTAGAATATACCTGTTAAATGCTCACATTGTCACGGATGCAGATTTCATTGCCAACAATGAAGTAATAATTGATGATTTATTCAATGTCCAGACATTGAAACATCTACAGGAGCCGTGGCTTCTAAAAATGGGAAGGCTAATGTTGAAGTTTAGGCAGGAATATCTTCCATCACATCTGAAACTATACCGTGGCAAATCTCACCTGCTCCAAAAATAAGAAAGAAGCCAGGCACCAGGGGAAGAAAATCAGGTTTTTCAGAAGTCCTAAACTCGTATGCATACAAGACATTTCTCGAAGTATCGACGACAGCAAAAAATGAACCGGAGAAAAAGGAGCAGAGGTCACCAAAGTGTAGGAACCAAGAATCATCTGATTCTTACGATCATGTTTTTAGTGTGAGGTCATTCGTTCACACTCAGTAGCGTTCTGGACAACAGTAGACCCACTAATGAACATGCCTATTGTTTCTTTTTGCTCATGTAAATTTTAGCAGTACATGGCAGGGGAAGAATAGGTAACGTGCGAAATGTGGGCGCACATTGTATTTGCAGATTACGATCAAGGACGATGTGTGTGCGACTTCTACAAGTGAAATCACTTAGAGTAAGGATTTTAGTAACTGAAAATGGTATATACCGTATGGGCTATTCCGTATT